>NC_142337.1:16536666-17190833 GCF_054954075.1 Amborella trichopoda | reverse complement strand
ACCTTCATAGCATACAAATGATATATTGCCTAATATTCTCATATTATTATGAAATAGAGGAGAAAATTGTTGCATTTTTGTTTTAGAAAATACTTTATTTTATATCCCTATTGTTCCATAATCTTTTAGAATGTAAAGCAATGTTCGCAAAATCGAACCAGAACGGTTAACCGGAAATGGGCTGGAACTGGTTTAACCGGCCTAACCGGTAAACCGGCCGATTCAACAGCTCTAACCCGACAAGTCCCAAGCAATAAAAAAAGTGTTGAAAAAAATAAAAAAAATACAAAAAAAATCTACTAAAATATGAAAAACATATAAATAATGATTAAAACAAAATACATTCAAACGAACTAAAATGGATTTTAACCCATTTTATATTTTTCAAGGGCTATTTTTTATTTTTAAAAAAATATGAAAAATATAAAAATGAGTATTAATGACCAATTTTTTTTTAATATTTACCATAATATAAAAAATATTTAAAAATGCATCACATATCAAATTCTTTATTTTTGACAGTTTATATACATTTTTTTGAATTTGTCTTTTTTAAATACCAGTTGATCACTCTAACAGCCCAAAACTAGAACCTGCTACTGGCCGGTTCCGATCTAACCAGGTCGTTAGCAGTTAGATCAGGCGATTTTGCAAACAATAATGTAGAGACTTGTTTAAATATTAGTTGATCATTTTCAATTGTGTTCTAAGAATCAAAGAAAGAGAGAGTTTATTCAAAGCACGTGTAACATATGAAAACTATTGCGTACGGGCACATATGTGTGTGAGGGCATAAGGGTGTCTGATGGCACACTTTGCACTTCGTATCAGCACATAAATATGTTTCACCCGAGCATGTGTGCGAGTACAGCTCGTGGCTCAGTTCTTTTTATGGAGCATAACCACTAGTAGAACATATCGTGGTGTCACAGTAATGTCGCAATGTGGTGAAGTTGCATAGCTCCATTAAATGGTGTGCTTCGGTATTTTCTGCCAATTGGTTTTGGAAGATTTGCACATTTTGGTCATTTGTAATATGCGGGTAAATATATATGGCTCCAGTGGATTACTTGTGGTCCACGAGGGAAGATGTTTATATAACGTGTGATGATTGGTCTTTCAAAACCGAAGAGCACATTGTGGTAGCTTATTTTGTGGCTCACACATGCAAACTGTGGTGGTTACTTTTTAGAATCCAAAGAGTTATTGTGACCATGTGGCACACTAACGGTTGAGATTTCAAGAGACACGATTCTTGACTTCAGAAGTCACATGTAGAAGGTGAAAAAAGACTTTATATCTCTATAATCAGAAATTGGTTTCCTCTATTTTTGTGAACAAGTTTTACATATGAAGTTTTGATAAGATAGTTTCCTTAATCCTCTACTCTTATATACCCAGATGACAAATTTGCTTGGTAGAAATTTAACCTGATTCTCATTAGCAAGGAGCAATGATTTTCTTTAGATAGATATATACGCTCATAGGATAAAAGAGAGAAATTTCCTTCTTTCTATGATTTTTATTTTGCCCTGTTTCACCCATTATGTGCAATAGACTTCAGATCTTCGAGATGCAAAGTGATAACTAACTTTGGATCTTGAATACCGAAGTAGTGATACTTTTATGGAATAAAACCATCGAGCCTGAGTTCAGATCTTGAAAATTTGAAGTCATAAAATTCTTGTCATTAGAGATCCAAACAAGTAGAAAATTAAAATAAAAAAGGGAATAAAAATATTCATTTGAAAAAAAATAAAAAAGAATTATATATATATATATATATATATATATATATATATATATATATATATAGGAAAAATATTTAGTGAGCCAGCTCGCTTATAGAAAACCTATGAGCCGAACGGCTCAGATTAATTCGTGAGCAATGGATGATTGTTGGAGTGTTGTCGTTTTCAAAATTTGAAAACCCTTTTGTCAGAGCATCCTAACAACATTCTCTCTCTACTGTGAAACCCTCTATCTCCCTCTCTCTGTCTACTGCGAGCATCAACAACCCAACAAGCTACGAAACCTCTCTCTCTCTACTGCGAAACCCTCTCTCCCTCTCTCATTCTACTGCGAGTATCAACGACCCAACAAGCCCTGCGAAAACCATATATCTCTCATGTCATCCTCTCTCCTTCGCGCTCTCTCATCTCAATGGAACTCTGCCAAAACTCCTCTCTCTCTCATCTCAGTCAGAAAACTCCTTCACGCTTAAGAGGCTCTCTCCCTCTACTGCGAAACATATATATATATATATCTCTCTCTCTCTCCAGAGCTCAACGAGACAAGCCCTCTCTCTCTCTCTCTCATTTGGGCAACAAGACAACGAAAGCAGGGGACCTCTCTCTCTCTCTCATTTGGGCAACAAGACAACGAAAGCAGGGGACCTCTCTCTCTCTCTCTCTATCCATAGAGTACAACGAAGGTATGGATTAATGCCAAATTGGTGTAATTTATGACTTCACATATTAGAGCTTTTTCTTCATTGCTTCTTGGGCTTTCAATTTAGGGCTTGTTTTTTTTTTACTTTACAGAATAGGTTTGTATCAGGGGGACACTTAGAAACATAAACAATGATCGCCTAGAAACATTGTGGATACCTTTGTAACATCAGAATATGGAATTGATGTTGTTCTGCCCCTTCCCTATCCCATCCCTAACCTCCCTCCACCCCCTTCCCATACCCCCTGCCTCCAAATTTTTATGTTTGTGCTTTGTGTGGATAACATGTGGGATTTTTTTTCTACAATTTTGTATACGTCCTATTGCCAGCACAATGACCATTTGCATATTAGTTTATTAAAGTATTCAAAATTTGTTGAAGAATAGGGTTTGGCAAGTAGAAGCTGGAATCAGGATTGGAAATCTCATTTTGAAATCTGAAATGAAAAAGTTTTGAGTACTGGGTAATTGAAAATACTTTATTTGGTTAATCTATCTGGAATTTTAAGGATTTTGGAAACTGTGTTTAGTATAACCCGTAATTTTACGAATGAAAAAAAATCAATCACATAACAGAGCATCTTGAGGTCGATATGAGCATCAAAACAAGGTAGATTTCGGAAGTGCTCCTCAATTTGATTGTTTTGGGCTTCTTCTTTACATAGGCTTTTTCCTTTAACACATGCCAAAACATATTTCTTTAGCACAATCTATTCCATCGGGTAATGTGTATTTACTCCATCGGGGAAAAACCTCACCTAAAATTAATTTTAGGGCCCCAAAAATTTTGAGGATTTAACATCTTCAACTCATCGATTAAGCTCAACCATAAAAATTCCTAATTGTATGCTCCATTTACATAAAAAAATAATGTATCAAGAATGAATGAGACTATCCAATTTTTTGATGAGGAGAAGTGTTAGAATACTCAAATTTCAATTATTTTATTTTTTAATAATCATCTAGTAGTGCGATTCCTAAAATTTTAAATTGAAAGAAGTCCTCCCAAGTAGGTTTTCTGACTGAGATATGTGCTCTTAACAAATATCAATCTCATTAACAAACTTCATTGAACACAGTTTCCAAAATCCCTAGAATTCCAAATAGATTAACCGAACAAAGTATTTTCAATTACCTAGTACTCAAAACTTTTTCATTTTAGATTTCAAAATGAGATTTCCAATCCTAATTCTAGCTTCTACTTGCCAAACGCTATTCATTAACATTAAACTAATAAGCAAATGGTCATTGTGCTGGCAATATGACGCATACAAAATTGTAGAAAAAAAATCCCACATTATCCACACAAACATATACATAGAAATTTGGAGGAAAGGGGTACGGGAAGGGGGTGGAGGGAGGGGGTACGAGAAGGGGGTAGAGGGAGGTTAGGGATGGGATAGGGAAGGGGCAGAGCAACATCAATTCCATATTATAGTATTACGAAAGTATCCACAATGTTTATAGGCGATCATTGTTTATGTTTCTAGATGCCCACTGATACAAAGCTCTTTTGTTAAGTCAAAAAAAAAAAGCTCTAAATTGAAAGCTCTAAAAACAATAAAGAAAAAGCCCTAATCTAAAAAGTCATAAAATGAAACCAATTTGGCGTTAATCCATACCTTCGTTATTCTCTATGGAGAGAGAGAGAGAGAGAGAGAGAGGTGCCCTGCTTTCGTTGTCTTGTTGTCCAAATGAGAGAGATAGAGAGATAGAGCCTTATCTCGTTGAGCTTTGGAGAGAGAGAGAGATAGGTTTCGCAATAGAGGGAGAGAGCCCCTTCACCGTGAATGAGTTTTACTGAGTTGAGAGAGAGGGGTTTCGCCAGAGGAGTTTTACTGAGATAAGAGAGAGGGTTTCGACAAAGGAGTTCCATTGAGATGAGAGAGCGCAAAGGAGAGAGGGTGAGATGAGAAAGATATGGTTTTCATAGTGCTTATTGGGTTGTTGATGCTCGCAGTAGAGAGAGAGAGAGGGTTTCGCAGTAGAGATAGAGAGAGGTTTCGCAGCTTGTTGGGTTGTTGATGCTCGGAGTAGAGAAAGAGAGGGAGAGATAGGGTTTCGCAGTAGCGAGAGAGAGAGCGTCATCTCTGGCGTTGTCAGGATGCTCTGACAAAAGGGTTTTCAAATTTTGAAAACGGCAACTCTCTAACAACTGTCCATTTCTCACGAATTGATCTAAGCCGTTCGGCTCACAGATTTTCGATAGGCAAGTTGGCTCACCAAATATTTTTCCATATATATATATATATATATATATATATATATATATGGATTTTTCTAGAGTTAACAACACTTCAAAATACAAAGGTTCAAGTTAGAAGGGGTTGTGATGGGTGTATTTATCAAAACAATCATTATTTTTTATAAAAAAATTATTTACATAGGTAACTTTACCATTAAGCAATGGTAAATTTGAAATTTTTACAAAAATACAATGGCATTTTGGAAGTTAGCATCGTAGAACTTTATTTGTAGAGTGCCTTTGTCCTTTAGTTAAAATTTCAATTTTACCTTTTATGGAGATGGTAAAAATACCCTTTGTCTTCTAGTAATATTTACAAAATTACCCCACAAAAATACTTTTTTTTTAAAGAATACACTACAAAATTAATAAATCCACCTTTACAACTCTCTCTATCTTGAGCCTTTGTAATTTAAATGGTTGTAAAGTTAAATATCCCTCTAGATATATATATATATATATATATATATATATATATATATATATATATATCAGTTTTGCATGTTTGTAGTAATTCACTGCTCATTTGAATTGGTCTAGCCTTTGTAGGTATTTTCTTTTCATCAAAATCAAGTAAACTAATAATATGTTGTTTCCTATTCCATAATGCATTAGGTAAATCATTATATATTTCTTTTTCAATTAATGTCTTAAGGGACTGTATTTTTTGTATTAATTCAGATGTTTGTAATTTTTCACATATTATTTTATGTTTGATTTCTATTTGTAAAGAACATAGAAAATGTTCCTTTTGTTTAATAATTGTTTTAACAGTATTGATTTCTTTGATTTTAGGTTTATCTAAGAATTCAAATTGGATTGTAGTATTGTTTATTTGTGTTTCTATTCTTGTATGAGTAATTGTCATAGGATAAAGTAAAGTCAGAAAAGGTACACCAAGGATACCCGCTTGACTTAATCCTTTAACCATGATAAAAGGAGTTGGAAAACGATGTCCGTTGTTGCAGATCATAGTATTTGATAATTTATATTTGATATATAATCTACTACCATCAGCAGTGTTTAAAATTTGAGTTGTTTTATCAAAATATTAGTAGGTACTAATCCTTCATTGAGACAGTTTAAATCTGCTCCAGAGTCTATTAAGGCAAAAGGTTGGAAGTCATACTCATTATTGACTACGATTTTGACTAATACAAACCATTTTTGAGTAATCACTTTATTAAGTAACTTTAAGGATGTAGTATCGTCCTCCTTTATTTTGACTCCTGAAGATTCAGTTTTATTTTTAAGATTATAAGTATGGACTAAATTATCAAATTCAATATCATCATTTTCAATTGCTGCATCTGAAACGTTATTTTGTAATTCTAGAATTTCTATCCTATTTTTTAATTGAGATACTTCAATTTTAATATTATTCACCTCTGTTTTGAGTACATCAATAGTAGGTTCTTTATGAATAGCTTCATGTTGACTGATTCTTTTCATTATAGTAGAGAAGTTGTATTCATCTGGAGGCTTGATCAAAGTAACTGGTTTGGGTTTTTCTTTAATTAAATTAATAAATTGTGTGATAACCTGTCTTTTGTCATCGGGATCAGATATTTTCTCTATCAGATCTAGAATAAAATTATCTTCTTTTGTCAGGGTATGAAGATTATGAGTTGGAATTTTAACAGAACAAGTTGGAGTTTTGCCAGAGCATTGTTCGCATAGATCATTATCAGGTTCATCTGATGTATCTGTCCAAATAATATTTTCATCTTGTATATTTCCTAGTAATGACATATCACTACTAGATTGAGAATCTGTATCAGAACTAGTAGATGAATTATATATTTGTACTAGGTCAAATAGATTATTTCTTAAAGATTCATCTAATATAAGAGTTTCGATTTCTTTTTGACTTTGTATTGGCTTTTATAATGGCCAATTTTACAACATTTATAACAGACAGGTAATTTTCTTTTGCCCTTTTTCTTAAAGGCAGAATATTTGGGAACAAATCGTTTGATAAATTTATCTCTTTTCTCTCTATGTTTATATTTCTTAGCATAATATTTTTCTTTTTGGTTAGATTTATGTATTTTTTTATGAGATTTATGAATTTTATCTTTTTCTATATGGTAGCCAAATTGTTCATAAAAGTCTCCTAATTCTTTCCTACCAATTATTTTTTGTTTATCAAGTTGTTTCTTTAATTTCATATCTGTGCATAATGCTAATCCTTCAACATATATTTCAGCAGATAATTCTCCTAACTTATATTTAGAATAATTTATTATACCACCATTTTTATTTTTATGACGTTCTTTTACCTTCTCAGCAAATAAATAAGGTAATCCAGCTATGAATTTTTCTTTCCAGTGTGCAAGCTGGCTATCTTCTCTTAGTAATAAACGGGAAAAGAATACATCTTTATACCATTTGTAATGGGATAGAGTCGGACATCTTAAATTAGATAAAAGATCTTCGGATCTTGCTAAGACAACGGTATTTCCTATAAAATGGAGAGTAATAGTGTAAATTAGTGTATTGACTGCATCACTTTATGTATAAAGGACATCTTGGTTTTGCTCATTTTTGACAGTCCATTGTCTTGTATTATTTAATATTTGTTTTTTAATAGATTCTAGGAGATGGAAATCCCACCATCCACGTAACCATCCTGTAAAACCACATATTATAGCTTTTGTTATTTCCTGATTCTGGGTTCCTACCATTTTGCATGCAGATACATACATAGTCATATGTCTCATGGTATCTAAGATTTGATGTTCTGATATTCCATCTATATTCCAATTTACTAAAGTTCTCCCTGAATAGGAAGAAGTATTGGATATGAAAGCCTCTTCAAATTGGATATCAACGGGTGTTAGTCTTCTATGATATGGTAAGGCTGTTGCAGGTTTTCAATTTTTAGAATATGCAATTCTTTGGATTTCATCTAAATGCGGACTAGATGTCATAGATTGATTAAATGCTTGTTCTCTATTTTCAATTGTATCATCCATAGATTCATCAAATTCTTCTTGAAGCATTAAGGTTTCATGTTCAGGAACCTTTTCTTTGGCTTTATTTGTAATATCAAGTTTAGATAATTTTGATATTAATTGATCCATTAATGTTTTATTATCATCTCCGATAATAAATTTTTCTTTATTTAGCTCAGGAGGAGGTTTGAATAGTAACTGTTTTGAATAGATGGAGCTGGAGATAAAAGATTTTCAATTCGTATGTTTGTTTGCCTATTGTTTGTAGGTAAAGATTCATATAATTATTTTGTTCAATTATATGAGGAAGTAAGTCAAATCTTGTGACATTTGAAGTAGTTAGTTTATATGGGGTTGCTGTTGTTTCATATACAATTATTTGAGTAGAAGTATTTGATTCCTCTATATCTTTTTAGGAGGGTTGTTTACTAACTCTTTTAATAGTTAGACTTTGTTCTGGAGGATGTATGTCACACCCCAAGAATTTACAATACTGTTATTCTTGAGATGTGACTGACAAAACATATATACATCTATTGATAGGAAAAATTTACAGTGGCGAGGTCTTACAAAGTAACAAAAGAAAGCTAGCACAACAACATCATCTTCCAAGGTTGATCTTGACTAGTACTCAAAATGAATCCGCAGTTAGCCTGAAAAAAATGTTTACCATACTTTGATGAGTTTGGCTACTCAGTAAGTGATCATCATAATCCTAAAAATAATCATGATTGAAAGATATCAATATTTTCCAAAATGAGATCTATTAACAGAAATGCATCAACAGTTTCACTTTCAATAAATGCATAATTAAGTATAATTCGAGTAACTAAAATGCTTATAACACTTTTAACGGCAATGTATAATTCAAAGGATTTCACAAAATACCCTGCTGGCGTCCCAAGTAGGTCACCTATATACCGCATCAGCGTCCTGATGGGTCCACTTAATCCCTATCGGCGTCCCAAATAGGTCCACTTATACCTCACCGGCGTACCGGTTGAGTCCACTTAATCCCTACCGGCATCCCAGATAGGTCCACTTATACCTCAACGGCGAACCGGATGAGTCCACTTGCATACTTAAACTATTTCTAGATCTCTTTAAACATTCGAACGCAGCAATATCATGTATTCAACATATCACTGAAATCATTAATATGAATTTCACTTAAACCTTTAATAACAGTCACTCTCTATAACATTTCAAACATAACCAATCAAATATTTTGGGCTCAAATTTAGAAGGGTAGCAGTTTGTAAAGGCATTCTAGCATAATTGCCAATTTAATATGTATAGAAAAACTCTTATAGAAATTCAAGAATACGGAATTATCACAATTTATGGGATATCAATCCACAAATAAACATTTCACAACAATACTATAATCAATTGCAAAAATGTCAATTTTTAAATAATAAGGCAGTCATTTGCACAAGAACTTTATAATGTCTAAATATTCAAAACAGTAGAAAGAAATATCACAATTTTTATTAAAAAGATTATTTTTCAAGATAATGAGGTCACGTGCGCATAAAATTTATCGCGCCTAAAATTCATGATAATAAGCAAAAATAATTATTTCATTTCATTCTTAAAAAGAATGGATTATTTTTTGAGACAATGGGGTCACTTACACACAAAACCAATAAAATAAAGATCCTGGATGGAAATATCACTATTTATTAAAAACAGACTATTTTTCAGGAAGACGATATCATTTACCCACAAATATTTGAGAGGGAGCTTCCGATAAAAAATTCGGTTCGAGAGAGGAGTTCACTGTGTTTCGACCAGAGAGAGAGAGAGATCTCAAAATTTTCTAGGGTGGGAGTGCTCACCTCCCCTATTTAAATTCTTATAACGTATTATTATATTATTTTATTAGGCTCTACCTCATACCTGAGGTGTCGCGTTAAGAGTCTGTTTTTAACATATGAAAACCACGTCCACTAAAGGACGTGGCAAGCAGCAAGCAAAAGTTTAAACCAAGTAAAAACTTTTGAAAATAGTGATGGTCCCCAAGGACCATCATACTCAAATAGATCATCACCTATTTAAAAGTATCTTTTCTCTTTTTTTTTCTCTGTTTTTTTTTATTTTATTTTATTTTTTTTTGAAATTTTAGGTTTGTTACATTCTTCCCCCCTTAAAGAAATTTAGCCTTCTAAATTTGTGTACCTGATTACTGAGAAAGATAGGGGTATTTTTCTCTGATTTCGTCTTCTCATTCCCAAGTCGACTCTTCTCTTGAATGGTCTATCCAGTATCAAAATTGGCTACTCAATGAAGGATAGGTCCTTCCTGATCGGTAAAGGTTCATATTTTAAGATATGGGATGGGTCGGGCTGATATTTTCGTAGTGAAGATACATGAAAGACATTATGGACGTTTGCCAATTCGGGTGGTAAGGCAAGTCTATAAGCGACACCTCCGATTCTTTCCAGGATTTCAAATGGTCCAATGTAACGTGGGCTCAACTTTCCTTTCTTGCCGAATCTCATAATGCCCTTTATTGGTGAGATTTTTAGGAAAACTCGATCACCTTCCTCAAATTCAAGATCTCTCCTTCGGTTATCGGCATAACTCTTTTGCCGACACTGAGCTGTCCTGAGCCTTTCACGAATTAATGTTATTTTATCTGTGGTTATCTGGACAATTTCTGGTCCCAAAAGCTTTCTTTCACCAACCTCGTCCCAACATATGGGTGACCTGCATTTCCTTCCATACAGGGCTTCATATGGTGCCATCTGAATACTGGCTTGGAAGCTATTATTATAAGCAAACTCAATCAGGGGTAAATGGTCATCCCAGCTTCCTGTAAGGTCAATAACACAGGCCCTCAGCATATCTTCCAAGGTTTGGATGGTCCTCTCCGATGGTCCATCAGTTTGGGGGTAAAAGGTAGTACTAAAGGTGAATCTCGTCCCCATAGCTGACTGTAGTCTAGCCCAAAATTTAGAAGTAAATCAAGTATCCCTGTCTGATACAATACTGACAGGAACTCCATGCAACCGCACTATTTCCTTAATGTACAACTGAGCCAGTCGATCCAAAGTGTACGTCGTGCGAATCGGTAGAAAGTGGGCAGCTTTGGTCAACCGGTCCACAATGACCCAAATGCTATCATGTCCTGAATTTGTTCTAGGCACGCCAGAGACAAAATCCATAGAGATGTGCTCCCACTTCCATTCTGGCACAGGTAAAGGCTGCAACAACCCAACGGGCCTTTGATGTTCAGCTTTTACTTGCTGGCATGTTAGGCATTTAGACACAAATAGTGCTACCTCTTTTTTCATATTATTCCACCAAAAGGTTTTCTTCAGGTCCTGATACATTTTAATACTTCCGGGATGTATCGTATAACAAGAATGATGTGCTTCTTCTAAGATAACTTTCTTTACACTCTCATCATTTGGGACACAAACCCGACCTTTGAATCTTAGCAAATCCTCACTACATATAGAGAATTCATCTCTCTTTCCTTGCTTCACCTCTTCTATAATTGTTATAAGCTGATGGTCTTTCTTTTGTGCCAATCGAATCTGTTGGATTAATTGGGGTTCCGCCTTAATGTTGGCAATCATACTTACCACACCATTAATGGACGAAGTTGGATGCCAATCCACTATTTCCTCTAATAATCGCATTTCTTGGATCATTAGATGAGCTAAGACTCCCGTAGATTTTCTACTTAGAGCGTCGGCCACAACGTTAGCTTTTCCTGAATGATAATGGATTGTACAATCATAATCTTTTAAGAAATCCGTCCATCTTATCTGCCGCATATTTAAATCCTTCTGAGAGAAAAGGTATTTTATACTCTTATGATCCGTGTATATTACGAATTGCTCACCATATAGATGCTCACCATATAGATAATGCCTCCATATTTTCAAAGCGAATACTATTGCAGCTAGCTCCAAATCATGAATTGGATATTTTTTCCCATATTCTTTCAACTGTCTGGATGCATATGCCACTACTTTCCCATATTGCATTAATACACAGCCCAAACCTTTATGTGAAGCATCACTATAAATCACAAATCCCCCACTCCCCTCAGGAATATTTAAAATAGGTGCTGAAGTTAATCGAACTTTTAGTTCTTGAAAACTCTCCTCACATTCACTTGTTCACTCAAATTTGACATTTTTCTGTGTCAATCGAGTCAATGGGGTTGCGATTCGAGAAAATCCTTCTACAAATTTTCTGTAATATCCTGCCAATCCCAAAAAGCTTCGAACTTCAGTCACATTACTTGGTTGTTTCCAATTAACAACGGCTTCAACCTTTGAAGGATCAACTGATAGACCTTCCTTTGATATAACATGTCCTAAAAATGTCACTTGTTCAAGCCAAAATTCACATTTACTAAGTTTGGCATACAATTTCTTTTCTCTTAATATTTGCAATACCATTCTTACATGCTGCTCATGTTCCTTCTGATTCTTAGAATAAATTAAAATATCATCGATGAATACCACAATAAATTTATCCAAAAATGGCCTAGAGATTCGATTCATCAAATCCATAAATGCAGTCGGTGCATTGGTTAATCCAAAAGGCATGACTAAAAATTCATAATGGCCATACCTTGTTCTGAAAGCTATCTTGGGAACATCTTCACTTTTAATCTTAAGCTGATGGTATCTAGATTTAAGATCAATTTTTGAAAACACTTGTGATCCTTGTAATTGATCAAATAAATCATCAATTCTAGGTAGTGGATACTTATTTTTCACTCTCACTTGGTTCAACTGTCTATAATCAATACACAATCTCATAGTCCCACCTTTCTTTTTGACAAACAGTACTGGAGCACCCCAAGGTGACACACTGGGCCTGATAAAACCTTTATCTAATAATTTTTCTAATTGTTGTTTCAGTTCCTTAAGTTCTGCAAGAGCCATTCTGTAAGGTGCCTTAGAAATTGGTGCTACCCCTGGCAATAATTCAATGGAGAATTCAATTTCCCTGTCAAGCGGTAATCCTGGCAATTCTTCTGGAAAAACGTCGGGAAATTCTCGGATAACCGGAGTGATATCCAAATTTATTTCTTCCTTCCTATCTTCTTTGATATAAGCAAGAAAGCCTTGACACCCTTTTCGAAGGAGGCGATTAGCTCAAATACAAGAGATTAAATATGATGTGGAGTCTTCTTTGACACCATTGAAGTAAAATACTGGTTGATTCGGAATACTAAAGGTAACAATTTTCTTATGACAATCAATACTTGCATGGTATGCAGAAAGCCAATCCATGCCTAAGATTACATCAAAATCTTGAATTTCCAGGAGTATTAAATCAACCAACAGTTACTTTTCTTCTATCTTTATTACACATGATTTGTACACTATATTGGTGTTAATTGAATCTCCCATCGGTGTGGCTACCTCTAGAATGTATTCTAATTGTTCTGGTTCTACCTTTAAGTGGCATGCAAAGTGTTGTGACACAAATGAATGAGTAGATCCAGGATCAATCAAAACATGAGCTACTTTTTGGAAGATAGTAAAAGTATATTGGATCACTGATTTTGAGGCCTGAGCGTCTTGCTCGGTAATCGCAAATACTCTTCCCTTCATCTGAGGCTTTGGAGCTATCTCTCCCTACTTTGGAAGCTATTGTATCTGTAAGCTATGACATTGTCTAATCTGGTGTCCCAATTTTTCACATTTAAAACAGGCTCCGGTATTCCAATAATAAGGGCTTGATCCATGATTTTTTCCACATTTTCTACATGGTTCTATTGGGTTTTGAAATGGCGAGGGCATTGGCTTCTTGTTTGGCCTTTCAAACTGTTGTCGATTAGATGATGTAGGTCTAACGTGACTGTTCTGATTTTTCGTCTTTTGGTAATCTTCAAAATCTTTTTCGACAATTTGGGCTCGATCCACTATTTCAACATAAGTTCTCAATTTCAAGACTGATATTCTACTTCTAATAGCTGGCCTGAGACCCCTTTCAAATTTCTTCACCTTTCTTGCCTTATTGTTAATCATATGTAGTGCAAACCTGGCCAATTCAGTAAACTTGACCTCGTACTTTGCTACTGTCTTATTTCCTTGGATTAATTCTAAAAATTCCATTTCTTTTTGGTCTCGAATAAAATCTGGGAAATACTTTTCATTAAATGCCTCTAGAAATACTTCCCAAGTCAAGGTTTTATTTTCTTTGACCAATACTCCTTTTGCCATTCGCCACCAGTGTTGTGCCTCACCTTTTAACATAAAAACTGCCAAGGCCACCTTCCTATCATCAGGACATTCCATAACCTCGAATATTTTTTCCAATTGCATAATCCATCCCTCGGCTTCCAGTGGGTTTACAGCACCCTTAAAAGAAGGTGGGTTCAATTTCTTAAATTGTTCGATATTACTCCCACCATTTCCTGTAACTTACTGCCTGGGTGGATTGTTGTTTTCCATCTGATGTTGCATTAGAGTAACCATATTTTCCAAGGCTTTGTGAATTCCTTCCATATTAGCCTCAGTTATTCTGGATCTTGACTTTGTCCCGGTCTGTACACACAATAAATGTGATTTTAAGTACATTCTTTTTAAATTTCCATTCTTAGGAATCTTAAACCTATTGCTTTGATACCATAATTGTCACACCCCAAGAATTTACAATACTAGTAGTCCTGAGATGTGACAAACAAAACATATATACATCTATTGATAGGACAAATTTACAGTGGCGAGGTCTTACAAAGTAACAAAAGAAAGCTAGCACAACAATAATATCTTCCAAGGTTGATCTTGACTAGTACTCAAAATGAATCCGCAGTTATCCTGAAAAAAATGTTTACCATAGTTTGATGAGTTTGGCTACTCAGTAAGTAATCATCATAATTCTAAAAATAATCATGATTGAAAGATATCAATATTTTCCAAAATGAGATCTATTAACAGAAATGCATCAACAGTTTCACTTTCAATAAATGCATAATTAAGTATAATCCGAGTAATTGAAATGCTTATAACACTTTTAACAGCAGTGCATAATTCAAAGGATTTCACAAAATACCCTACTGGCGACCCAAGTAGGTCACCTATATACCCCATCAGCGTCTTGATGGGTCCACTTAATCCCTATCGACGTCCCAAATAGGTCCACTTAATTCCTGCAGGTCCACTTATACCTCACCGGCGTACCGGATGAGTCCACTTAATCCCTACCGACGTCCCATATAGGTCCACTTATACCTCACCGGCGTACCGGATGAGTCCACTTAATCCCTACAGGCGTCCCAGATAGGTCCACTTATACCTCACCGGCGAACCGGATGAGTCCACTTACATACTTAAATTATTTCTAAATCTCTTTAAACATTCGAAAGCAGCAATATCATGTACTCAACATATCACTGAAATCATTAATATGAATTTCACTTAAACCATTAATAACAGTCACTCTCTATAACATTTCAAACATAACCAATCAAATATTTTGGGCTCAAATTTAGAAAGGTAGCTGTTTGTAAAGGCATTCTAGCATAATTGCCAATTTAATATGTATAGAAAAACTCTTTTAGAAATTCAAGAATACGGAATTATCACAATTTATGGGATATCAATCCACAAATAAACATTTCACAACAATACTATAATCAATTGCAAAAATGTCAATTTTTAAACAATAAGGCAGTCGTTTGCACATGAATTTTACAATGTCTAAATATTCAAAACAGTAGAAAGAAATATCACAATTTTTATTAAAAAGATTATTTTTCAAGATAATGAGGAGGAGCAATAGCATATTGTGCAAGGGAATAATGTTCACTATAGTTGGGGTCTCATCAAATACGTGGCAATGGTGCAGTATGCAAGGGAATAATATTCACTGTAGTTGGGGTCTCGTCACACAAAAGGTGTCTTCTTTAGGTCATATCGGAATAAAGTAAAGATAAGGAATCTACTTTGAGTCATATCATAATAAAGGGTAAGGATGAGATTTTCCAATGGGCCGGGTCATCAATTTTCGGGCCTTTGGCTAAATTCTTCGAGGAGAGGATTACCAGATTGGACAGTTTCTTCTGATGTTGTAGGTAATATCGAAGGGTCAGCAAATATTGCAAAAAGTTGTTTTTCTATTTCTTCTAGAAAAATAATACAAAGCATAATACATCAAGTCCTGCTTTTTCTCCACCCCAAATCCCATATAAATCACCCTCTTCTTCCAAATCAGTGTATATTGACAATGCTTTTATTGCAGATATAGTCCTTAATGATAAATATGTCCAAATCAACCCAAATAAACTAGCTCCCCTATATCTTCAAAACCATTTAAGCCCTCTTAATGGTATCAAGACTAGAGAATGGTATGAGTCTGTTTTAATGGAAACCGGATCAGTTTCAATTGTCCACTTTTTCCAAGGCAACACTAATTGATATGCTTATTCAAAGCTACAAATAAAAAAGTTGTTGACATATGAAGATTGGGGTAATAACCCCACTCAGGGAAAGAAATTATTAAATACAGAATACCAATACAACTACTGCAGATATGTTGAATACCTTGAAGCTTGGCATAAAATATTCTCTTACCAAAATCCAAATAATTATCACTCTTTGTACATCCAGTTTAAAATGCCTATAATTGAAAGATTTCCCAGTTGGTTCCGTCATTGGTTCCTTATTTAGAGATCCTCCACCCAAATACTACCTGATTCCTTCCAAGCTTTCCAACAAAAATTCTGTGAATAATACTTATTCAGACCAAATAGATTACCATCTGTACTTCATGGCCATTTATCAGATCCCATGGATTGTAAAATGGGAGTATGCTATTAATGAAAATACTTCGAATACTTATGAATATATTCCCCGTTTGGGGAAAAATATAAAAATTAAATGGTGGGATATATATAGCGCTGACCCACAATCCTTTTCACTGAAGAGGATTCCTCCTTCCTCGGAGTTTTGTCATAATACTACTGAGAATAATATTGTTACTCTTAATACATTTTCTTCTTATATGAAAAAACTAAACAAGCTCGTCCCCATGCTACACTAGAAGAAATAGAAAAACAACTTTTTGCAACATTTGCTGACCCTTCGACATTACCTATAACATCAAAAGAAACTGTCCAATCTGATAATCCTCTCCTCGAAGAATTTAGCCAAAGGCCCGAAAACTGATGACCCGGCCCATTGGAAAATATCATCCTTATCCTTTATGATGATATGACTCAAAGTAGATTCCTTATCTTTACTTTATTCCGATATGACCTAAAGAAGACACCTTTTGTGTGACGAGACCCCAACTTCAGTGAATATTATTCCCTTGCATAATGCACCATTGCCACGTGTTTGATGAGACCCCAACTACAGTGAACATTATTCCCTTGCACAGTATGCTATTGCTCCTCCCGCACCATCAACTGCCACATCGCCTAATCGCCACGCTCCATCAACCGACAAGTCGCCTCCATCGATTATCACCTTATCCAGCCTATGATTCATCCATCTTAGCCAGATCCCTTGAGATAAGGATAAGCAACAGCAGCATGCCAGCAGCCGTCCACTTGGCAACCATCTACACAAACCTGCGCCTATAAATACATCTTCCCCAGATAGACAATACAGGTCGAATTTCTAGGAAGCCATATGAATAGACCTTTTTCAGCACTCCTCTTTGAGTCACCCCTCTTATTCTTCTTTGCAATTCTCTTTCTTTACTACTGTAAATTCTCATACAGTAGATAGTTTTCATAACAGTCCTATATAATCGAATCAAAGTTGGTAACCTCTATTACTCTGTAGTTTTAAATGTGTGATTGTAATATCTCTTCTCTTCCCTCTTACTGTCCTTACGAATGCAGTTTCTTCTCCAGTTATTGTATTTGTAAATAAAGAGTTTTTATTATGAGTTTTTATATCTGTCTATTATGATCTATGAGTTTTAGGATCTAGTGGTTTATATATCTGTCTATCTATTATTTATATATTTGTCTATCTATTATTAATGCAATTTAAATTAGTATTCAGTACTAAAATCAGAAATTCAATCCATACTTCTTGGATTATCTTAGATATATTTGTAATCTCTACAGTCTTCTTAATATTCTTATTCTTCTATTATATAGGAATTTTACGACAATTAATGAACTATAATTATGCTTTTTTCATGTTTTTAAGATAAATTAGGGTAAATTAATTAGGGTAGATCTTGGCGCGTTTATGGTATCAGAGCCAACGCTGTTCACATCTGTTCACTATCTTAGTCGAGAATCACTAGTTTCAAGAACAACTTCATCATAGACAATCTAAGAAAATTATCCATTAAAGAAAGTTGGTCCGAGAGTTGAGGTTAGAGACGCTCAGATACCAAGTCTAAATACCGTTAAGGCTAAGAGAGCCGTCGAGGTCGAAACAGACATAAGAGGTAGTCAAGGAGGACTGTCCAGATAACACTCATCTGCAACCTAATAATGGAAAATTTTATTAGAAATTTTACTGATAAAGCTGTTGGACAAACTAGTAATACTCTAAGAATTAAGAATAAAGAAGAAGTAGTTATAAATGATATTGAAAACCAAATACAAAATTGGAATATATCAAAAGTACCTATATCTAATGTATATAAAAAAGGAACATTCGATTTAAAAATAGGTTATGCTATAAAAACTGTAAAACAGACCTTGTCAGTGACTAGTAATCAGGAAGACTTCCAACTTCTCTCAAATAAAATATTACAAGTACATAAAAATAAAAATTATAAATATCTACATATTGGGTTAATACAAATAGCAATTAAACTATTAACAAGGTTAGGACTTAATAATTATGTTCTTGCATGCCTAAGAGATATAATACATAATAGGTTTTCTGATTCATTACTTGGAATGGTGGAATCCAGTCTTTACCGTGGACCAATATATTTTAATTGTTTCTCTAATTATTCTATGTCTTTAACATATCCTAATATATTAAATGTTTTATCATTAAATCTGAAAACACAAGGATTTGATAAGATGCAAGGATCCCAAAATATTGCAATAGTCTATCGTATTTATTATAAAGTTATGACAACCCTATGTCCTAATGTTCTTCAAATAGATACAAGAGGTCAAAATATACTATTCCAAACTAATGTAGAAAAATCCGACATTATAGTTCCAAAAACAATATCTTGGTCTGACATAAAATTACCAGAATCATGGCTAATACACAATGATAACCAACCATCACAAATTCCAATTCAAAACATTCTTGATAGGATTGTTGAACATATTAATGGAAATATCGAAATACAATTTCCAAATCACTTAAGTCATTCTTATCATGATTCAGTAGTATCATCAAGATATGATAATCCAATAAATGAATCTTTAAACTTAGAACCATTCAGAAAATCTGTCACAACATATGACAGACCACAAAGACCTGCATCTAGAAACAGCCAACATCTTGAACTTCAAATTCAAGGACTATTAAGAACATCTGAAAACATAATTATTCCTCAATATAAACCAGCCCAAGAAGAGCCCGATAAATCAGAATTTCAAATATTAACCCTTACAGAAGAAAGAAAACTAGATTAAAGTTATATTACTAATGACTATTTATCTGCGAAAAATGCAAGTATACGTAAATGGTATCTAAATACATTTGAACCTAGATTAGTAGAATTATTCCATAAAAATTCAATACTCTTGAATCTCAATTCAATACTCTTGAATCTCAATTCACAAAATTCAATGCTACTAGTGGCAAAGAAATCACTTGTATATATCCTCCAGAACAAAGTCTAACTATTAAAGGAGTTAGTAAACAACCCTCCGAAAAAGATATAAAGGAATCAAGTACTTCTACTCAAATAGTTGTATATGTAACAACATCAACCCCATATAAACTAACTACTTCAGATGTCACAAGATTTGACTTACTTCCTCATATAATTGAACAAAATAATTATACGAATTTTTATCTACAAACAATAGGCAAACAAACAATACGAATTGAAAATCTTTTATCTCCAGCTCCATCCAATCCTGTACCAAAACAGTTACTATTCAAACCTCCTCTTGAGCTAAATAAAGAAAAATTTCTTATCGGAGATGATAATAAAACATTAATGGATCAATTAATATCAAAATTATCTAAACTTGATATTACAAATAAAGCCAAAGAAAATGTTTCTGAACATGAAACCTTAATGCTTCAAGAAGAATTTGATGAATCTATGGATGATACAATTGAAAATAGAGAACAAGCATTTAATCAATCTATGACATCTAGTCCACATATAGATGAAATCCAAAGAATTGCATATTTGCAACAGCCTTACCATATCATAGAAGACCAACACCTGTTGATATCCAATTTGAAGAGGCTTTCATATCCAATACTTCTTCCTATTCAGGAAGAACTTTAGTAAACTGAAATATAGATGGAATATCAGAACATCAAATCTTAGATACCATGAGACATATGACTATGTATGCATCTGCATGCAAAATTGTAGGAACCCATGATCAGGAAATAGCAAAAGCTATAATATGTGGTTTTACAGGATGGTTACGTGGATGGTGGGATTTCCATCTCCCAGAATCTATTAAAAAACAAATATTAAATAATACAAGACATTGTACTGTCAAAAATGAACAAAACCAAGATGTCCTTTATACAGAAAGTGATACAGTCAATACACTAATTTACACTATTACTCTTTATTTTAAAGGAAATACCGTTGTCTTAGCATCTAGATCCGAAGATCTTTTATCTAATTTAATATGTCTGACTCTATCCCATTACAAATGGTATAAAGATGTATTCTTTTCCCGTTTATTACTAAGAGAAGATAGCCAGCTTGAACACTGGAAAGAGAAATTCATAGCTGGATTACCTTATTTATTTGCTGAGAAGGTAAAAGAACGTCTTAAAAATAAAAACGGCGGTATAATAAATTATTCTAAATATACGTTAGGAGAATTATCTGCTGAAGGATTAGCATTATGCACAGATATGAAATTAAAGAAACAACTTGATAAACAAAAAATGACTGGTAGGAAAGAATTAGGAGATTTTTGTGAACAATTTGGCTACCATATAAAAAAAGATAAAATTCATAAATCTCATAAAAAAATACATAGATCTAACCAAAAAGAAAGATATTATTTTAAGAAATATAAACATAGAGAGAAAAGAGATAAATTTATCAAACGATTTGTTCCCAAATATTCTGCCTTTAAGAAAAAAGGCAAAAGAAGAAAATTGCATGTCTGTTATAAATGTGGTAAAATTGGCCATTATAAAAGCCAATGCAAAGTTAAAAAGAAAATCGAAACTCTTATATTAGATGATTCTTTAAGAAATAATCTATTTGACCTAGTACAAATATATAATTCATCTACTAGTTCTGATACAGATTCTCAATCCAGTAGTGATATGTCATTACTAGGAAATATACAAGATGAAAATCTTGTTTGGTCAGATACATTAGATGAATCTGATAATGATCTATGCGAACAATGCTCTGGCAAAATTCCAACTTGTTCTGGTAAAATTCCAACTCATAATCTTCATACCCTAACAAAAGAATAAAATTTTATTCTAGATCTAATAGAGAAAATATCTGATCCCGATGACAAAAGACAGGTTATCACACAATTTATTAATTTAACTAAAGAAAAACCCAAACCAGTTACTTTGATCAAATCTCTAGATGAATACAACTTCTCTACTAGTCGTTGAACTGCCTTAGTATGAAGATCCGTCCAAGGTGGAGGATTTTTTTTTAGTCTATCATATAACGGTTTAGCATCAAGAGCAAGACTTTTATAGAAATCACTAATATAGTTTAAACATCCTAAAAATCGTTGAAGTTCGGTTTTATCTAGAATTTTATCAGGGAACTTATCAGCGAATATAATAGATCGATCAATGGGAATGATAGTGCCTTGGTTAATATTATGTCCTAAAAATCTTATTTTGGTTTGAAATAAATTAATTTTTTTAGTAGAAACAGCTAACCCAGCATGTTTCACTGTATTGATAAAAGTGTTAAGATGTTTAAAATGTTGATCAATAGAATCAGAGAATATTAAGACATCATCAATGTAGACTATCATAAATTTATGATAAGGATTGAATACATCATTCATTATCTTTTGAAATTTAGATGGAGTACTTTTTAGACCAAAAGGCATGACATTCTATTCAAATTGGCCAAATGGTACATTAAATATTGTTTTATATTTATCTTCTTCTTTAATTTGTATTTGCCAAAAACCTGATTTCATATCAAATTTAGAAAAGATGACTGCATTAACAAGTCTGTCTAATAAATCTTTTTTATTAAGAATTGGATATCTAATCCATTGTAAAACTTTATTAAGAGGTTTATAATTTATTACTAGTCGAGGAACTCCTCTTTCTGTTTCAGCATTCTTATTTATATAAAACGCTGAGCAACTCCAAGGGGATTGACTAGGTCTTATTAGTTGTTTCTGGATAATTCATCTATTTAAGTTTTGCATGTTTGTAGTAATTCACTATTCATTTGAATTGGTCTAGCTGTTATAAGTATTTTCTTTTCATCAACATCAGGCTCATAAGGTAAACTAATAATATGTTGTTTCCTATTCTAGAATACATTAGGTAAATCATTACATATTTCTTTTTCAATTAATGTCTTAAAGGACTGTATTTTTTGTATTAATTCAGAGGTTTGTAATTTTTCACATATTATTTCATGTTTGATTTCTGTTTGTAAAGAACATAGAAAATGTTCCTTTTGTTTAATAATTGTTTTGACAGTATTGATTTCTTTGTATATATATATATATATATATATATATATATATATATATATATATATATATATATATATATATAGTGATGGTTCCCTTTAACAAAATGCTTTAACTAGGGTTTAGAAAAAATTGCTACATCCGCATGGAATTGGCGAATCCAACCAGGGAAGTGGAATCACCGCGTCATTTCCTTTAATATATCGAGACTTAGTCGGCTTTCTCTAGGAAGCATCGATCTTTGTCAAAGAACATACGATTCACTGTTCTGGAATATGTGGATCGTTCAATCCACCTATATTTTTTGTATGTACCATTGCAAATCTACCATACAAAAGAGTTTTATCGAGTCTTGGATCAAACCTATTTAAACTTTGGTTTAAAACAATGATCATTGATCCCTCTAATCCTTGCATGATCAATTTGAATAAAAGAACAACCTTTTGGTTGGAAATCTAGCCTGAAATTGTTAGGTTCTTTTTGGCATTAAAGAGTACTTCAATCAAAATCATCAACTTGCCTTTATTTTTCAATCAATTTCTTGAGGGATTTTATTTTAAAAATGACTTGATTGTATCTGAAACATCATTTCTCAATTCTGTTTCTTATTTTTTATTTCATTTTGTTTTTTGTTATATGCCAAATCTGCCAAACATGAGTTGCTTTTGAAATTTGAACTAAAGGTATCGAAATTTGGTTCAAAGCGAAGATTTTTTGATCCCTCTAAGCCCTTGAATGATCTGTTTTAATAAAACCGTTTGATTGAAAATTAAGCCCGGAAATTTTAGGTTCTTTTTTGCATCCTAGATATTTTATGTTCTCTTTTGCATTCAAGAGTTCTTTTAATCAAAATCATTTGTTTCCTTTGATATTCGATCAATTTCTTGAGGAATTTTGATCTAAAGAGTAGGTGATTTGATCTAAAATAGGTATTTTGTAAATTTTATTTTATATTTTTTTTTTTGACTTTTTGTTGGATTTAGGGTTTGGGTGACGATTTTGGGTATAATCTGCCAAATCGAATATTAAATCTTCGATTTCATAGTCAAATTTGTTCCAAGTTTGTTCATTTGATTCATGATTTGTCGAATTATTACATATTTGGTTCAATTTATTAGATTAAATCCTATTTTTGCTAGACCTAGCCCAAAAAATTAGAGTTTTTTTGCTCGGTTTTTCTAAAAAGAATTCTTTAGCCAATTTATATGGGTCTTGCATGGTTTAACGAGGGGATGACTACAATATATAATTTGATTGTTTCTCGAAATGAAATTTTAATATTGCATGATGATGATACGCACACATATTAAGAAATAGCTCTCATTTTTTATTTTATTGTGTGTCTATAAGGGATAAAGTTTTTTAATTATATATCTATTTTTTAATAAATGAGGAAAAATCGTCGTACTTTTTATTTTTGGTTTTCATATCTCAATAGATCCAATGATTCAAAATAAATTTTCTATTTTTTTGACTAACTTTATCCACTTTTAACTATTTTTTTAACCCTAACGTGCTCATTCTAAACCCTTCATTCTTATTTCTCTCTCTGACATTCACCTTTTTTGTTTCTCTAATGGGAGGGAGAAAGTGAGAAATAGGTAGAGAGAGATTTAGGTGAAAATCATATGAAGAGAGAGATGATGTCCTTTAGAAAGGATATATTTTTTTTATATTTGTTTGGGGCAAAAAAATAGTTTTACAAAAGATAAAATTTTAAAAGATATTTATGTGAAAGGTTTCTATGCTTCCTCAACTATCCAGCGGTCCAATTTTGATCAAAAGAGCCACTCACTGTTTGATCTTAGATTTGATGTCATAAAGTATTTTATTTTTAGTTTTTCTTATACAAATTGTATGAATATGAAATTTGGTACGTGTCATATTCTTATTGGGGCGTACTTATAAAAAATATTAAAAATAATTTTTTTATAAAATATAATAACCAAAATATCTCTTGAAACTTTTAGGGGTATCTTGGTTATTTTATTTTATTGAAAATATTTTTTTTTAATATTTTTCTCTAGTGCGAGTTTAATAGAGGAATGGACGTTCAAAATTTAGTGACAAAATAATTTATAAAAAAAATTAAAAATAAAATAATAAGGGGAAGATAAAACTTTTATGCTATAGAAAAAACAATAAAAAGCTTACTCATTTTTATAGTTCAATATATGTTTTGATACCTTGAGTCTATTGATATATAAAACTTAAAAGTACCTCATATATAAAATTTAAAAATATGGAGTACTATGATATTTTCTTCTAATAAATTTTACCAATCCCTTTATTTTCCAATTTATATTTATTTTAGATTAATAGAAATAACCGCTTCATGATGAAGAAGACCCGATAAGGACTTCGAGGTGCGTCCGGGTCCCATGCCACGAGCCGATCTGAGGCCCTAAGCTTTGGTGGTGGGGCCATGGCCCTTGTGCGTGAGAAGTGACGCATGGCCCTTCGCAAGAGCCCCGCAATTTACCACCTCAAACTACTGCTTGCCACGTGTACAAACCGTCAAGGGCGGCTGACCCCAACTTCGCTCGGACGGAATAGCGTCCAGGTTCATTGAACCAAGTCCTTGGCCCCTGTTCTCTCTGTATTCATAAATCCCTCCCCCCTCTCTCGCTCTCTAACAGAGAGCTTGATCCTGGTTGATTGCTACTTGCAAAAGACGATTTGTAGAGAGGGTTTCTTTTGGTATTACGGTTTCATTTTGTGAGAGCATTATCAGAAGTTGACCTTTTGTTGTAGCAATGGCGGTCTCTGCCTCAGCTGCAGTTTCAACTTCTCTTTCATCTCACTTAGTTTCCAAGGAAGTGAAATGTAAGGAAATTCCCCTCCTTTCTCTCTCTCTCTCTCTAATTTGCAGCTTTTTCTCTCTCCCTCTCTCTCCATTGATCTGAGTTCCATTAAACACTTTTGTGATTAGCTTTTTGGAGAATTTCCATATGAACAATCTCAACGTTCGATTTCTTATTTTCTATCTGTTCCTCTATCTGTAGAGTACATTGAATGTACAGAAATGGCTATAAACAGAGTTTCTATTAATCGTATTAACAGCTACTCTAGGAGGAATGTTAACTTTCTTAAGTTGTTAACTTATTCTCTTTTGCAATTCTTAGTTTTTAGGGTTTATTTATTTATTTATCTGACTTGCTGTTTTCTTGTTCCTTATTTTTCAGCGCCTCTATTTGTGTCTCAGTCAGAGCAATTTAGATTTCCCCAAATTGATTTAAGGCATAAATTGAAGCCATTCTCTGCCGAGGCGAGGTCGAGAAGAAGAGATGCTTTCCTTCTCTCTGCTGCGACCCTAACACCGACTGGTTTGTTCTCTGAATTTCTTAACCCAAGACAAATTTGGGACTTTAGCTCAGCTCTTCGAAGGTGGGTGCAATGTCTGAACCCTAATGCATGATTTTGCTTTTGCAGTGGTGGAGAAAGATGAGGAAGACAAGGAGGATTATGAGAAGTTGGCCCAAGAGCTGAAGAATGCTTCTCCTCTTGAAATCATGGACAGGGCTCTTGCCAGATTTGGCAATGACATTGCAATTGCTTTCAGGTGAACTCTTACATTCTTCTTGTTTTTGGGAAACATTATTTAGATGTTCTTTATGAGCCTAATAAAAAGGGTTTGTGATCACAAGCGTAATCACCGTCGAAATATTCTCAATCACAGGCGTCTATACTGTGGTCGTTGATAGATACGTGTGCACAGAGTTTAATGATCATCTTGATGATAGAATACTTTCTTTATCCCTCTCTAAACTTGTCCAGATCTCCGGACTTTCTGGAATTACAATATTACCCCTGCATGTTTTAAAGAATTAGGCTCGGCATGGGGCCGGGTGAGGCCAAGTCGAGTCCGGCCTAAGCCCAGCTGAGAACCTGCCGAGGTTAGGCCGGGCCCGATCTATTCCCCGTTCAGCCTGGCCCTGATAAAAAAAGGTGAGGGCTGAAGCCTTACCCTACTCTATCAGAGAAAGGATGAAGTTTCTGCAAGGTCTAGGCTCTATGAGACCAAATAAAGCAACATGTGTTGAAAGCACGTCCGGTCGGCAATACACGATGGCTCTAAAATCAATTTTTAATATCTTGTAAATCATTATAATCTTGTAAATCTTTGACCATTTAATTTTTAGGGCAAAATGGATGCTCTCTTGACAATTTGTTAAAACATCCACTATTTTTTTAGCTTGAAATCTTTTTTTTTTTTTTTCGCAACAGCTTGAAATCTTATTTTTTTTTGACAACCGTGATATTCAAGCCGAGAAGATCGATGTAAAAGTTTCTCAATGCTTGAATTGCAATTTTGGATGGGTTATGTGGTGAGGCTTTACTTATTTTGATAGAGCTGTAGCCCTTTCAAAAAACCGAGAATGTTTCTATGAAATATATTTGGATTGATTTTTTTTAGCAGTGTAAGCTAGGATGATGGTAATTTGATCTTTCCTTCAAAAGAATTATCACAGATGTTTGTACATGAGTATCAAATAAATGACCATTAATTGTTTCCTGGTGACTGTTTTCTTGATAAAAAGTTGCAAACTTTGCTCTTGACTGGGGTTTTTTGCAGTGGAGCTGAGGATGTCGCTCTGATCGAATACGCGAAACTCACAGGCCGGCCCTTCCGAGTCTTCAGCCTTGACACTGGTAGGCTGAACCCAGAGACGTATAGATTCTTCGATACTGTGGAGAAGCACTATGGCATCCATATCGAGTACATGTTCCCGGATGCAGTGGAGGTGCAGGCCCTGGTGCGCACAAAGGGCCTCTTCTCATTCTACGAGGATGGCCACCAGGAGTGCTGCAGGGTCAGGAAAGTCCGGCCCCTGAGGCGTGCTCTCAAGGGCTTCAAGGCCTGGATCACAGGCCAGAGGAAGGATCAGTCCCCTGGAACCCGTGCTCACATCCCTGTTGTTCAGGTACAGTGACCACTGATCTCCCTCTTCAAGTAGAAGTTTACTCTTGTTAATCTGGGTTTGAAACCATAGTGGCATTGAGTTGAGCAGATTGGCTCAATCCCAAAGTTTGTGCCCCAATTTAACAATGGGGACCATTGTTCTTCCAATTTCTTTGCATTGTAAATCTTGAGTTGCCTATGTTTTCTCTTTGTTTTGTGACTGAATTTCGGTGTTACCATATGAAGGTGGATCCATCGTTTGAAGGGATTGATGGAGGAGCTGGGAGCTTGATTAAATGGAATCCGGTGGCCAGCATGGAGGGGAAGGACATATGGAACTTCCTTCGCACCATGAATGTCCCTGTAAACACTCTGCATTCTCAGGTAAACCAGCTTCAGAAAATATTTAAGACGTCTTTCCATTTTTTTCCTTGTTTGATGCTCTTATGGTATATCTTTCCATTTCTCTTTTTTCTAATGTGATGATGCTCTACTGGTATCTCTGTATTGCTTATGATATACTTTGGTGCTGGGCATATTTGCAGGGTTACGTATCGATTGGGTGTGAACCTTGCACGAGGCCTGTGTTGCCTGGTCAGCACGAGAGAGAAGGGCGATGGTGGTGGGAGGATGCTACTGCCAAGGAGTGTGGCCTTCACAAAGGCAACATTGAGCAGGCATCTGAAGATAGCCGTAATAAACTCTCTACAAATGGAGTGGCTGATGCGGATGACATTTTCAAAGGACAGAGTGTGTTGAGCTTGAGCAGAACAGGGGTGGAGAATTTGGCTAAACTACAGAGCAGGAAGGAGCCATGGCTGGTTGTCCTCTATGCTCCGTGGTGCCGCTTCTGCCAGGTCAGTCCCTCTCTCTCTCTCTCTCTCTCTCTCTCTCTCTCTCTCATGATTTCTCTAACTGTTTCGTGCTATACCTTGCAGGCCATGGAACCTGCGTATATGGAGCTGGCGGAGAAACTTGAAGGATCCGGTGTGAAAGTGGCGAAGTTCAGGGCTGATGGGGAACAGAAGCTATTTGCTGAGAGAGAATTACAGTTGGGAAGCTTTCCTACCATCCTTTTCTTCCCTAAACACTCCTCCAAACCCATCAAATATGCTTCTGAGAAGCGCGATGTTGATTCTTTGCTCTCCTTTGTCAAAGCGCTCCAGTAAAATGAATGTGAAGGCTGCCCAAAAAGATTGTGTATAAATGAATTGAGGGTTAGCTTCGGTTAACTCTGAGATATACATAGGAGGCCTATTGTGTTTTAGTGATTTTAAGGAGCAAGCAAAAGCTTGCTTAAAACATTTGGGCCGAAGCTCTACTGCTATCTTGTTGTCTACTGCCATTGTTATTTCCCAATTTTGTTTGACTTCAATTTTCTATGGGAGAAGAAAATAGTTTACATGTTTATTTAATCCTGGGCGTTGTTCCTTTTATAGGATTGACGCCTGGGATTTTTTTCCCCCTTCATTTCTGTGTTATTTGAAGTTTGAACTAAGGGATTATATGCAGTCCAAAATCTCTTGAGGAAATCTCTTTGAATCATTTGTAGGAGCCGGTGCCCTACTCGGACACAAAGTAGCTGGCTATGGCACTCTCATTATTGCAATATAGTCTGACTGCATGCTCCTCATCTTACTTCAAAAGTTTTGCATCCACTGTATGCAGCTCTGAGTTAGAGTTACCTTAAATGTTGTGCATTCAACTGATGTTGGAGAAATATATATTGTTAGTTGCCATTTGCTACGCAGCTACACAGAGATTGCTTCTGACCCCGAGCTGAATATGTACCCTGTAATTGATTTGCAAATCCTCATGTTGCCCACATAGTCTGCATCAGATAACTCGAAGTACTTCAGCTGTGGACCGTCACAGATAAAGAATCCCAAAATCCACCATATGTTCTTTACATATCGGAAAATATACTGAATTGCTTCCAGATGGGGCTTCTGCAGCTCTATGTGAACTTGCAGAATTCTTCCCGCTCCATGAGCAATAACTGGTCATGAAAGAGTCAAATAGATTAGGCTTCTGACCAGTTGCCTATACCTTCATACATAGTCGAGTTCCTCTCATACAGTCAGTTTCCCATTTACTTCAGCACGTGTCGAGATATCTTTGCAGTTTTCCATCCCAAACTTGCGTAATAGATTTATTGTGCTCTTCTTTTGGCACAAGAATAGACATTGTTCACTGGTCTACTTCCATGCTGAGAAAATGATTCAACTCCTGTAGCTCCTTCATATCGAACCACAGAGAAAGGTTCTTACGGATACGCTTGATTTCATTCATAGTGTTGCCAGTGATGACCAATTCTCTCCACCCCGACTAGCACAATCGCTAGCTTTCTCCTTTTTCCCTACACAAAGAATCTCGAATCCATGGTTGCCATGATATACTCACTAAATGCCAATTGATTCTCGATCATCCTGTACCAAGATTGTGAGTGTTTTGAACCATACAAGGTTTTTTCCCAGCTTTAGTCAAAGGTCGCAACCTCTCTACACTTGAGATCTAATTAGGCATGCACAAATGCATTCTTCACTTAATTCAAATAGAACTTCTGAGCTTTGTTCGCCTCATGTGCAATTAACACTCGCACTGCTGTCAACTTTGCCTGGCTAAGAGTATCATCCAAATCCGCAAAACATTTTGCAAAAGCTGGGCATTGTCGCAATCGACGTCTCATTTGACCACCAATCGACATTTCATATTCAAGTTGCATGAAACAGGGTTTCACATCAATCCCGTCTTGCATCACAATTTGACATTTAGTTATACCCTTCTCCTCATGACTCGACAATCTCAAAACTGTCAGTGCACAAGTGATACCCATAAGCCGTTCCTGCATACTTTACAGAATTCAGTTTGTGAACTTAAGTAGCCCTATAAGGCTATGTTCTACTGACTTCAACCTGTTTGAGATCATCCAGTGTATGAGCAATTCACGAATTGATGGCTTGCCAGTCTTCTAAGGGCCGTAGAACAACCGCCAGCCGACAACAAAGGCGATAGTTTCTGCTTCTTAATATTGTCTATAGTGCCATCATCAAACTTGTTTCTTGCAACTTCACTGGCAATACTATCCATAATGCCGCATATTCAACATCATACATAAGCAACTACCTCTAAGCTTGCATTCATCTTGTCGGCAAGACAAGGACAGCCCGACAAAGCCCACACAACATCTCTTGATACACAAGTTCTTCTAGGGTCCAGACATCGTCAATCCTTGTTTTGCTCGTCACAAGCAATAAAAATTGCCCGTCACAAGCAATAAAAATTGCCCGTGCGACCTTCTTGCCAACGTGGTTTGTTGTGGCTTTGGTACGATTACAACACACTTAGAAGAACACCCTGAAATGGCTCCTTATGGGGACAAATCATTCGAATTTGGGAAGTTTCATTAAAGAATCGAAGATGAGTTGGGTCATATGGAGGCTTGTGATGATAACGCCCCATTGAATAGCCGCAAAATTTCGCCAATTCCTATGAAGGGCTCGAGTGACTGGAAAATCTTGGCTGGAAAAGTGGCGACTTCATAGAGTGTTGAATAGCCAATCACATGGAGAGCAATTCGCTTCTCTCGACTAGCGAGAATGACGATTTAAATCAATCCTCAACTGTGATACAAAAACACTTTGGAGACTTTTCAGGTGACATCGTAAGGGATCTATCAGCACAAAATGATAAAACATGGTCCCTCCCGGATGTCCTGCTATGACAAGCCACAAAATTCACTGTGATGATACCAAAACCTTGAAGGAGTCCAAGAAATTCCGAGCCATGAAGGCGCTCATGACGGCTCTTCTTCTACCTTGAGTGCCATCTTTCCCAAAACGATACGCAACTTAACTCTTAATTATATGTCAGTCTTATCTTGAAACGTCAGGGGTATCAATGCCCACAGTAGATTATCTAAAATAAAGAAAGTTTTGTTTAAGCATGCTATTTTTTTTTATAGGAATTCAAAGATTATATTAAAAACTAAATCGAGATTATAGAGTCATAGATAACTGTCTCAGATAAAAAGGTACCCCCTTTGACAAGAAAATCAGCCAACATGTTGGCTTCCCGAGAAACATGCGCAAAAGAGAGTAAAAAGTCTAGAAAGGTCCAAGATCTGTAGCAACACTGATCTCAACTCCCAAGACGACTTCTACTCCTTTTTACACTAGTTAATGACATTCAAGAAATTACCTTTAATAATATAGAAAGGCCAAAAATTCCTAGCCAGAAAAAAGTGCAGGCTATAAAGAAGTGCATAGAATTCTATATAATTTGCAGTTCTCTCCCCAAGAGGGCATGCATAAGTAAAAATAATATTTCTAAACCAGTCTCTGACCACTCATCCAAAGGGCATGCATAAGTAAAAATAATATTTCCAAACCAGTCTCTAACCACTCCTCAACGCCTGCTAAATCAGGGTTCCTCAACTTCCAAGGCGACTTCTGCTTGCTTTTACACCAGTTAATGACATTCAAGGAATCACCTTCAATAATATAGAAAAGCTCCAAATTCCTAGCCAAAACAATTGCAGGCCATGAATAAGTGTACAGAATTCTGCATAATTTGCAGTTCTCTCCCCAAGAGGGCCTGCATAAGTAAAAACAATATTTCCAAACCAGTCTCTAACCACTCGTCCAAAGCCTGCTAAACCAAGGGTCCCCAAGGAACTGCCGTCAAAGTTGAGCTTAAAGACCCCCAATAATGGGGCCACCCACCTTCCTCTAGGCCTACATTCAATAAAACCCATCTGAAAAAGATTTGGTAGGTTTCTCCTGACATCCACTTCTGATATATCATGGCAAACTTTTGTAACCGAAAGATAAAGCCAAATTGAGTGCACGATCTTCTCCAAAATTCTTTCAAAGGGCAAGCTTATCCCATCAAACAATCTCCCATTCATTTCCTTCCACACCTCCCACAAAATCACACCTCTCGTGATTTGCTAGATAACCAATCCAATTTGCAGTAAAAAAGCAAGCAACAAATTTGAAAGAATTCCCTCAACTTTTGAAGGCATTACCATTGCTATCCCAAGCTAAGCAAAAAACCTGCTCCATAGTCGATAAGTAAATGAACAATGGAGAAAAAGATGAGCACTAATTTTACCATCATCTTTACACATGAGGCAGATATTTGACAAGATCTTACCTCTCGTGATGAGATTGTCAACAGTCAATACTTTATTTTGTACTTCCAACTATAAAAAGGCTTGCACCTTAAGAGGTAACGACCACTTCCAAATGCTGGCAACTTCAAGCATGGACCACCTCTGTCGATCATGAAACAACAACTGATACTTTGATTTAACCGAATAAACTGCATCTTTATCAATATCCCAAACAACCTCATCAAAAACATTTTGAGGGATATATACTTCATTTAGTAACATCAATAAATAAAAGAATTCAGAAATGAGAGAATCCGAAATCCTGTTGTATGGAAGATTAATATTCCATACAATCTGATTACCCCGGCACTCATAGTAATCAAAGATAACGACATTGGGGTTATCCATCATTTGGAATACAAGTGGAAAAATATATTTTAAAGGTCAAGCACCTAACCATTTGTGGAGCCAAATGAGATATTGTTTCCATTGCCTATACTCCATCGAATGTCCCTGTGAATCAAAGTTTTACAAGAATGAATAGATCTCCAGCAGTAAGACATCCCCCCATTACCATTCCTCACACCAACCCACATTCTAAATCTATCATCACCATACTTCGAAGCTATCACTTTGTACCAAAGATGATATTTGAAAATTAAATTTCTCCACCACCATTTACAAAGCAAAGCTTGGTTGACAAATTCAATTTTTCTTATTCTTAAACCTCCCTCCCTTTTAGGTGTGCACACCCTATCCCTTCTAAGAAGATGAAACTTTTTAGTAACCACAGATGAACTCCAGAGAAAGTTTCTCATCAAAGTTTCGATTTTCTTGGGCACCAATAAAGGAATTTGTAAAATAGACATTTGTTATATTAGTAAATTCGACAAACATGCATTTCCCAAAGTTATTCTCCCCCCTAAAGAAAGACATTTAAATTTCTACAAATCAAGCTTAACTTGGATCCTTTGGATAACTTTATCCTAAACAGCTAGTGGGAGTCGACCATCTGAGATTGGCATCCCAAATACGTGATTGAAAAATTCTTCACCTTACACCCCATCACCTCTGCAATTGCTCGGATCGCATCATCGCTACAATTAATGCCAACTACTGCAGTTTTCTCAAAATTAACCTTAAGACCTAAGGCAACCTCACAACATCTCAAGAGTATGGCAATGTTGCTAATCTGATCAATCTCAACCTCTCGGAACAATAATGTATTATCTGCATATTGCAACTGAGAATTACAAGATCCTCATTTGGCATCTGGAAGACCAAAAAATGCCTTATTCTTTCAACATTTCTCACAAGTAAACTAAAACATTATGCATAAATAGTGAAAATGAAAGGGAAAAGAGAGTCACCTTGATGAAGACCCCGAGATGCCTAAAAGAAACCAGTTGGACTTCCTTTATATACAATGGTAAAATGTGCTGAAGACAAACATCCAAAACTCTACTTTTTCCACTTTTCATCAAATCCCATGTTCTTCATAATTTCTATCTGAATACTCCATTCGACCCTGTCGTATGCCTTTTCCATATCTAATTTAATGACCACCTCAGCATTACCACTAAGAACTTTTGAATGTATGTACTCTTGTGCCACCATAACACTATCTCAAATCAGCCTATCCTTGACGAAAGCTGATTGTGGACCTGAGATAATAAACAGTAGCACCACCTTTAGTCATTCCGCAAGGACCTTAGCTACAATTTTGTAAAGACTTGTCAAACGACTAATGAGTCTAATGTCTCCAAGATCAGTAATGACCGGCTTTCTAGGATTCAATGCAATAAAGGTGGAATTGACCTTCTAAACAATTCTCTTGTCCTAAGGAACCCCCTAGTCATTTCAATAGCTCTCAACTAATCAAATTCCAAAACTTATGGAAAAGATTAAAGGAAAGCCATCAAGATCAGGTGCCTTATCACCTGGTAGAGAAAAGACTATTTTTTTTAATTCATCCATTGGGACATTTCTCTCCAGAAAAAGCATTAAATAAAACGGTAAGACGTCAAAAGACCAGAAACATCATTCTAGCGACTTCATGCATTTGCTGTGACATGAAAAAACTTGGTATTTAGATCCCCCTCCTTCGACTATTTCACTCTAGATCTTTGTTTCTAATAAATCTCTTCAACCCTGTTAAGCTCCTGCAACTCAGTTGTTTTAGTACTTCTCTCCACAATTAACTCCTTGGACAAAACTCCAGAATGTTGCATTACTAAATCAGCATCCTCCATACTCCTTAACACTTTCTCAATTTTTCCTTTGACAAAAATCTCTTTTCTTTTTTCCAAGCAATAAGCTTATGCTTAACATTTAAGAGCTTCTTGTGAAGTTGGAAATCTAAATAACCAAAAGAAATAGTATTCTCCCAAGAACTTTTAATAATGTCTATAACTTCATTCTCCTACAACCACCCAATTTTGAGCCTAAAAGGTTTAGGATCCCCCAAGACAATTTTAGAACTAAGCATAATAGGGGTATGATCGAAGGAAGCCTAGGTAAAGCTTTAATTGAGGCAAGAGGAAAAAATTCATACCACTCTTGAGATACCAAAACCCTGTCAATTTTAGACATTGACAGATTCGTAATACTTCCATTATTCCACGTAAAGATAGTTCATGAAATAGGTAGGTCTATAAGAGCATGAGATTCTATAAATCTGTTAAAAAGACGCATAGCAGGCGTAATGGTCCCACCATCACTACTTTTGTCTGACCATCTGATAAAATTAAAATCCCTCCTAAGCAAATCGATAGTCAAAATTAAGAAGGAAATCTGACATATTACGAATGAACAATTCTTTCAAAGCAAAAGTATGGGGTCAATAAACATTCATCAATCCCCATTGAAAATCAACATCTGGCCCCACAAAACCTACCACAAAAAAGTTCTCTTTTCTAACAACTCAAAAGGAAAGTAAAATTGTTGGATCCCATAAAATCCACAGTACCCCAGAAGCCCCTACCGAGTCAATCCCCCCAAAATCTACTGCCCCAGGACCCCACACTTCCCTGACACCAGTTAAATTGGGACTTGGAAGATTGGTTTCCTGCAAAATTAGAACAATATGCTTAAACTTACTAACAAAAAAAAAAAAAGGACAATCATTAAAAAGGTTTAGTAGAGGAGGAACTTGGTCCGTCCCTACTCGTATCAAAGTAAGCTTCTTCGGGGATCAGCGCTTTCTCCATGGCCTCATCAAGGGCCTCTTCTATAGCCGCCGACAAAGGAGAAGATCTCACTTCAATAACCTGTTCATCCTGGATGATGACTCCAGTAGCAGCACCAGGGTGAAATCCCCAATCCAGCAACCTCATAGGTGATCTCGTTCCCTTCATCAAGCTTTTACCTTTTTTTTTCTTCCTTCCCCCTTCCTTAGCAGGAGTTTGCTCACTAGTGCAGGGCTTCTCCTTCCCAACAACTTGATGTTCTTTTTTATCCCCCTTTTTCTTCTCTACAATTTCTTTAAAGATCACCCCTATTGGTATATCAAAGTCCATCCCACTATAAAAAAACAATTGAGGCGACCTTGTCCCCTTCTGGATCTTCTTGAATCACTTCTTCTGGATTCAAATGAACTGGCAAGACGTCTGGAGCATGGTCGTTCGAAACTCTTGCCGCTGGGTTTACAACAACCATATGAAGAAGCAAAGGTCTCTCCTCGTTGTGGATAACATTAAGAGGGGCAGAAGCATCAACTTCCACCATGGCTAGCCCAACATTCTGTATGAGGGTTTCATAATCAGAACCAGCATCTCCACCATCTTCCATCACCTTAGGGACAAACTCCCCCTCCGCCACTACCATATGCTCTTGAACCTCCTCAATCACCACAATAGCCAAAGGATTGATTACCAAAGGATCAAAAGCAGGCCTCTGAGAAGATCGGCCCTTCCTGGCTGCCCGATGGTGCAACAGAGGGTACATCTTTCCTAACAAAGCTAGTACAAACTGAGGGGCCCACGGTCGAATGAAGATGATGACCAACAATTGCAAAAACAAAAGCTAGAATAAACCAGTTAACCCTATGCTGTATAGAGGTCAATTCCACCGCCTTCACCGCTGCAGCCAGAAGCTTTGAGGAAAACCTACCCTCATTCACGCATGCCAGCGAAAATATCGGGCAAGCCACCACGTCACGTTTTGACCGCATCAAATCCTTCTCCGGTAAATGAGCCTCATATCCCACCTGCAGAGATATGTCGTTCGCCTATTCCATTTTGGGCTTATCAAAAGCATGAGAAAAATTTGGTGGACCTTCTCGTACTAAAACATCTTGTAGACCCTCACCTTTATCAATAATGCTCGTCGAGAAGCCAACCGAGCTTTCTGCAAAATGGCCTACTTTCAAAATTTTAAACCCCACCTTCCATGTCTTGAAAAATCAGGAACCATTCTTCGCTGGAAAAGCTATGCTAGAACTGGCTCGAGAATTTACTTTTGTAGCATGAAGGCATTGATCAACCTCCTGCCACTCTCCGGCCTCCACCATCGGGACCGCAATCATCTTACCCTCAGGAAGGATTCTATTAATAACTTTAGTCTCTACAGAAACATCTATGGAAAAAAACTCTTGGCCCACTAAAAGTCTCAGCCTTTTTGGAATGGAGGCCCCACACAACTTCCAAATGCAAATCCTCACAAACCTTAAATCTACATCTTCAAAAGAGTCCTTATCAATGTCGCAAAATTCCGCACACTGATTTGTAGCTTACGGAACGTAACCAACGACCAGGCATGGAAAGGAATACCTGACCGTTTAATCCACTAACTTTCCTTTCGCAAATAAGAGATATGGGACGAAGGTATCAAAAAATCGCGAGACAAAAACTTACCTCTGATTCTAGCGAAATGATTCTCTAGAGCCACCAAAGCTTCCTCCTTATTATGTAGAAAGAATATTATCTTATTCTCCCTTATTATTTTAACCGTCGGAACATATGGTAAACCCCAACCCCTTTTAGCCCGATCACTGAGACCAAATATATCATTCGAAGGGGGGCAGAACGAACCCACCACTGGAAACTTCATACCTGACAATAAACCACCTGATAAATCATATTTGATAGACACCCTTAGATCACCAAAATCATCATCCACTCCATTCTTTTCCCCAAGCTCACCCTGTATCTTATCTTACTTCTCAAAATTGAACCATGACATCGGAATAAATCATATCTTATCTTCCATCATCTTCCCCAAGCTCACCCTCCATCATTTTTTAGCATGACATTGGAATTTTATTTCTTTTGAAAACAAAATTAAACCATGACAAAGTGGATAAGTGGTCTCATAAACTTGATTTTTATAAATATTTTGTTGCTAATAATGTCAATGGGATATACTAAGGTTTTCTCTTTTGGAGCTCGAGTATATTCTCAATTAATGTTACCGACACTTCTGACCAAGCCATCACAACAATGGTATGTAGATCGAGTACATGTTATTCCTTTACTGTTTTGGGGTGTACCGGAGCAATTTTTTAGCCGAAAAAGAACATTGTGGACTACCTGAGAGATTTACAACTTCTTATCTATTGCCCTTGGTTGTTTCTAAGGGATTGCACTTTTTTGATTGACAATTTGGAAAAAATGGGAGGCAATGCAGAAATTTCATCTAATGCAGAGAGCTTCTCAAAAGTATTGGTAGACTTTGGTCTCATAAGCCTTGGATCCTTTAATGGTTGGTTTTCTAGGTCTAACAACATAGTAGGTAGCTAATGTATTAGAGAAAAACTGGATCAGGCCATGGAAAAATATAGTTTGGATTCTTTCTTCCCTAAAACAAGGCGGAATTATTACCTGAGGGTACCTCAGACCATTGCCCCCTTATGATCTCTTCTGAAAAGTCTATTTCAATGGGATCTAAACCTTCAAAATACTTTGTAGCCTGGCAATCAACGATTTTATGGACCTTATTAAAACATCTTTTAGGTTTTTTGGAAGGGGAGAGGGGGGATTGGAGGTATTCCTACTATCACTTTATGAGAAAACGCAAACATCTCCAAGTTGACATCATAAGTTGATAAATCCATATTTGGAGACATTGCGATCAAAGTCATGGAGTATTGTGATAGATTATTAGAATTGCACAACCTTCTCCATAGATACCCTCTTAATCACGCTTTAGCTTTGGAAGAAAAGGATTCTACCTTGCCCTTACATCACTTTCTCTTTCTTGAGGAAAGTTTCTGACAGCAGAAATCCAGGGAATTCTTGTTCAAGGAAGGTGATTCCAATACCAAGTTTTTCTATATGTCCTCTCTGGCGAGGCGTTGGAGTGGTAGGATTTTCCCTCTTAATGATGCAATGGGAAATGCTATCTTTGGCCATCCCGATGTCGAGTCCTATATAATATCTTTTTTTCAAGAATTCCTTGTACCTCTAAATCAAGTTCCACCATAGGAAGCCCCCTTGCCTTCTAATTTCTTACCATAAGTGTTACTCTCCAGTCAACATAGAGAGAATTTATCTAAAGAGATTTTGATTGAAGAAATTAGGGAGAGTGTATTTGGACTGTGAAAAGTGAAACTGTGTCTGGGATGAATGGTTTTGGGGTTAACGTTTATAAGTTTAATTGGGATATTATTTGGAAGGATCTTTTATTAGCTTTCAAAGATTTCTTTAACAAAGGCATGTTCTTAAGAGAGGTTATTTCTACTTTTGTTTACCTGAACGATAAAAGCAAATTCCCTTGTACCATAAAGGACTTTAGACCTTGATTTGTGCAACACTTTTTGAAAAATTGTGAGCAAGATTGTGGCTAATAGACTGCGTGTAGTTTTGGACGCTCTTATTTGCCTTATAAAGCTACATTCTAAAGGGCAGATTCATCATGGATGATATTGTAATGGCTAATGAAATTATTTTCATGTGCTACAAACCAACTAATAGTCCCAAATCGTGCCTCCAGTTAGATCTTGATATTGCATATGATTGGATGCCTTGGGACTTTGTGTTGAAGTAATTGCATACTTTGAGTTTCCTGATAAGTTCATAATCTGGGTGAAACATTATGTTAGTACGCCTAGCTTTTCCATATTAGTTACCAGCTCATCTAAAAGATACTTTAGAAACAAGCAGGGGTCTTGACAAGGTGATCATTTGGCTCAAACTATGGGGTTTCTCAACTATTATACGTAGATGATGTCGTGAATTCTACGAGGCATTACCTAAGGCCACAAATTCTGTTAGTGACATTATGGACTCATTAGATGGGGTCACGGGGAAAAAATTAATGCTATGAAAAGAAAAAATCATTTTTTTTGGTGGTGGTGTTGAGCTTAAGTCAGAAATGAAGGATACTCGAGGGTTTACTAGAGAAATACATAGGCATGCCCCACTTTCATGGTCCCTAAGACACATCCATTGTCAGGCTTTCATGGGGAAGCCATTACTAAAATTAGGTTATGGAAAGCTTTAACCCTATCTTTTGTAGGTAGGCTTCAGTTGATTAAGCTGGTCCTAATTGCTTCTTCAATCCATTTGACTCTATCATTTCTCCAGCCGGCTCGCACATGCAAAGTTTTGGAGAGATGTCAGCGAAACGTTCTTGGGCAGAGACTTCAGATATAAAAGGGACTACATCTTCTTAATTGGGATACTATCTACATTCCTTTTGATGAGGGTCGTCTTGGTATTCGGCATTTACAAATTGTGAACCTGGTTGGCATGATGAAGCTCGCATGAAGACTGGTTGCTAAACCCTCCTCGCTTATGTTTAGATTTTTCCAACACAAGTAATTTAGAAACTCCTCCATTTGGCTATCTAAAAGCCATATTTTTTCCCATACTTGGAGGGGCATCACCTTTGGTTTAAATAGATTATAGCTGAATTTTAAGTGGATTGTGTGCAATGATATTTCGATCCATTTTTTGGTAGATCCATCACTATTATAGGTTCTATATGGTAAGTATTTGGCTGTAACAAATACAAAGACTTGGGTCTACCTGTGAAGTCTCGTTTGCCTGACTTTCTTTCTACTAATTCCCAACAATGGTGTCCACTTAACCCCATCACTGGGCCCTATTCTTCGTGAATAACCACCACTACAACTTTGATTTGGGCCTGACAAGCGGTGAAGTCCTTCATAGTCCCTCTACAAATATGTGACAGTGGGAGTGACCATGAACTTTGAGGCTACTAGAATCTTTGTAGATTGGATCTAGATGGGCATGAATACTGATTACATGAGACGAGGTTTTGGTCTTGTTGAGATCAAAGAGGTTTGAGGTTTTCGTCTAGTCAGGGTTCAGTAAGAGAGCCCTCATGTAGTGTGAACTAAGGCTTAAGGATCCGTGGATCTTGAGTTGTTTGTGATATTTATGTGTGTGTGTGAAGCCCTATGTGTATAAACTGGGTTCTGAGAGGCCATAAGCCCAAATCCTTGAGATATTTGGTTTTACTCACGGAGTATGCATAAGATAGTCGCAGGTTCAGAAGTTGTTCTGATGATATGAGGTCCATTGAATCAGAACTATACATATGCAGAGAGATAACCCCCATATTTAGAAGAGTGCATGTCCTCAGTGGTGCACTTGAAATATATTGACAACTTGGAGATTGAAACACCTATTGGTTTGCTTTGACAAGTCTGATCATGTATCATGTCTTAAGACTATGGAGCATGGGGTCCATTGGATTGATATTCAATAAAAGATCCTAATTTCCCAAATAATATTTATTTAAAGTGCCAGACTGTGCCATTTTGATGGATGATTAAAAAATATTTATCACAATTTTAGAGAATTTTTAAAAATTTTGATTTTGATAAGAATGGTTATTTAAATTGTTATGTGGAAATTTTGAATAAAGACAGTCACATATGTGGCATGTGGCACACAAGTGGCCAATGCGTGTCCCACGTATAGTCCAATGGACTGCAACATCAGTGCCCTATAGGCATGACCTGGAAAGCCTAGGGTTTTTGATGTGTAAGTCTTGTTTGGATGGTACACATATTTGTCACATGTGTGGTATAGTGTCACATGTGTAGACCACATGTATAAAGGCATATGTGTGTGCACATACGTGCATGAGAAATTGAATTTTCAAAAGTATTTTGATGACATGAAATTGAGAAATTATATGATTTGGCGATCAAAAGGAATTGTATGTGTGTTGTGTTGTGATTGGTGGGAGATGAATAAGGAGGGACACCATATGACATGTAATAAGTGGGCGTTCCTTTTGATAGTGATATATTATGAAACTTGGAGTGTGAATCAAATTTCAATGAGGGAGATGGAAGTGTGGGATGTCCCACTTGATCTGGCCTGTTCTTTTAAAATGGAAAGTTGATATTAGTTTTAAAATAAATAGTAATAAGATGTCTCAAAATGAAACTAGAGTTTTAAGGGGACTTGTGATGTTATGAAAAATTTGGAGGTGATATTAGGGCACGTGGTGACAGAGTATAAAGATTCACACTCTCTAATGATAGCAAAGCATAGTAATGGATGAAGGCTAGGTCATTAGCCTCTCTCAACCCTTGAATTGTTTATTGGATGATTTCGATTTAGTCTCACCCAAAGTCCACACTTGAACCTCCTATAAAAGGGAACTATGCCTACCTCATTAACACATGATTCCATTTTGATTACAGAGGGTAAAAAAAGAGAGATAGAGTGGCACACCCCTCTAAATTTGTGTCTTTCTCCTTTATATTGTGGCATATTAAAGAGTGTATGAATAGTGCATTGAATACCTTGAGCACATGGCCATTGTGGGTGCTCTTCCCTTGCTCCTATGCATGCCAAGACTCTTGTTTGGGCTTCATGTTGCTGCTGTGATTTCTCTCATAACATTAAACAAATCTTACCCTTTTGATTCCCATATTTTGTTAAAAGATCTCTAGCATTTATGGTTTTTATGCTTTGAGATTTTGGTGTAGTTTTGATCATATTTCTACCATTTATTGTGAGCCTATCCTTGCTATAAATATGATCAACTCAGGCCATAACAATGAGTCAGAGGATGTCCTTTTGGTCCTTAAGTTGCACTCTCTCCATGCCCTTTTGCTGGTAGATTCCCATAGGATACACTTGCACCAAACTCCACCCTTTTGTGTCCGGTTTTAGCCATTTTTCTCCTACAATTTGCTGTCATTGTATTTCCACATTGAGGTTCAATTTCGGCCCAAGTTTTATGTGTTTGATTATGTGTTGCCATTTGTAAGTGTGGCATAGTAAATCTGTGGCAGTAATTCATGATATTTTTGAGTGTCAAATCTGCTTCCCAAGCCATTTGTCAAACACGTGCACATCTTATTTCACTTGTTTTAATTTGCCTCAGTGTATTATGAATTAAGTGTGATGTATTCTGGTAAGGCTCATTGTGTTGGGTATTTGTCGCCATTAAAACCTTATGAGAGCATGCAATCATTATTTTGATATAGTGGAACATAAACTTAGTGGGAGTATGGTTCAATTGAATCGAGATACGCAAATGCTCGTTGCCAATACTCATAATAGGCTTAATGTGCTAGGCCAATCGAGTTGAAAAACACTTAATTACCTGGGCATATAGCATACCCAATAAGGGTTAGCAGGGTTATTCCTCGATGAGGATGAAGTTGCCCAGGGTGGAGAGCCAAAGGACTGTATTACTCTTGTGTATGATGGTAGGCCTGTAGAGACAAGGGCCAAAGCCTCATCTTTGAACCATCACGCAACATATACATATGATAGCCGTATTGGGAAAGAGAGTCACTATTGAGGGTGATACATGCACATATACGAGAGATGACCCCTATTCACCAGGCCTGTGTGACTTTGGATTTATCTCTTGGGGAGAACCTATAATCTATAGACTGAGATTGTATCCCTTCACCTATTTGATGACTTTAGTAGTCCAATCATGAACCCTTGTGATGGTCTGTAGGTCATGGGAACTACTGAGTCAGTTTAAGAAAGTGAGTATGGATTATAATCCACAATAGAGGATGGAGCGTTTTAGAAAATTTATAATTCCTTAACACAGTTGGATTCGAATCCCATCAAAACTATTTAGAATTAGTTATTATGATGTTAAATGATATTTAGATTGATAATTTGAATTTTTTGAAGTCTCTGAATATTTTATTTTCACAAAATGGACTTAAAAATAACAGAGAAACTAAATTTTCATTATTTTAATATTTAGAACTAAAAATAAAATGCTTCTGTTTTTCTAAAAATCTTTTTTATAATTTATAAATAATATTATCTATGAAAGCCCACTATAAAAGTGCAAGTGGGAGTACATGGGGGCTACCAGTGGCCACCATGAGAGGCGCACCCCTCTTTTGTATATACTTTCTTAATTTTATGATGAGGCTCATGAGGCACCCAATCAAGTTTTAAATAAAATGAAAGTTTTGAAATTTAAGAAGTTTGATATTTTTTCTATTTATTTTATTTGATGGGATTAGGTTAAGAAAACTTGAGGATAAAGTTATAACACCTTCATTTTAATGATGATAGCTGATCTAAGGAATGTGTGGCTTAAATCTCTCACCACACAAATTTCTCATGAGCAATGATTTGGATCTAATATCCATAAGGATGACTACTCCTAAAAAACTCTAACCTTAGAGAAAGTCTATAAATAGGGACTCAAATATCTACATTCTCTACATCTTATATCTATCTCTCTCTTCTTTTTGAGAGGCATGCCACCCTCTCTTTCATCTCTCATAAGATCTTTGTCTTCTCTCCTTAATAATAATATTAAGATAGAAAGAGGAGGCACACCCCAAGCCCTTGGTGCCAAGAGGGGGCATGCCCCATGCACAAGGCTTTGAGGCCTTGTAGCTTAGGCTTTGTTCTATTGCTCTCATATTTGTTTAAGGGTTGTAGCTTATGGTTTCCCATACTTCAAAGATCTAAAATAAACTATTGATCCCGTACGTCATTGGAAGAGGAGACCCGGAGTAGGATGTACAAAATCCAGTTGAAGTAATCTTTAGGCATTCTTCTTTATGGTTTGCAGTCTTATATTTTTTTTTTCCCATAGCTTTATGTGATTTTTGTTTATTGAATAAAAAAGTTTTATTAGTGGCAGCAAGTGAGAACTTCTTTTAGCCGGTTATTATTGCATTTTGAGTTTAATGTAATTGGACCTTTGTAAGTATTCTAATTGGTATTAAAGAGAAAACTAAAAAACTGCATAAACCGCACTAGTTCACCTTGTCCAACTTTCACATTGGTGGAAGTAGCTTGTGATTGTACTTTTCCTTGTCGTGCAGACATTGTGGGGATCTCCCCAAGGTATTGTAAGCCACTTTGGCAAAGTTATTGAAATTGTTTTTGTTTGCACACCTTGTGTGGAGTCCCTAACACTACTATAATCCCTACTAATTTGTGTGGAGTCCCCGACACTACTATGATCCCCACTATTTAACCCAAAAAACAGAGGAAGTTTGGAGCATTGTTGATTCAAGGTGAGTTCTTGCTTTTAAGCACGAACAAGTGAGCGGTGCAAAAAAGGCTTTTGTACTTGCAGAGTTATGAACACATAACCAATGTTATGACCAAATTGCTAACAAGTGAAAGATCCGTGTGAGCAATAAGAATGGATTGATGCTAAGTTAGGGAGTGCCATCTGACTTTCCATCATCTCAGAAAATTGGACCAATGAGTATGTTGGTTCAAATTAAAAAAAAAATGGCGACTATGAATCCCTAAAATCTCATATAAAAAAAAAAGAAATAAAATGGAAGGTGCAGACAAAGATAAGGAACAAAATTAACTAGAAATTAATAAATCAAATCTAATGCATTGATCCTCAACAAGGAAATTGAATCGAAATTGACGGATGATCTCTGAAATCAAGATATACAACTGAGGTGATCAACAGGTAATTATCGCTCCTTTGGGCTGGTCTATGTACGGACATGGTAGATCTACAGTTTGATTGAAGGACCTGGTTTCTATGCGGCCAAGCCCACATATGTAGAAATGTGGGCTTCTTAATAAATCTATATTTGAGATGGATTTTATGACTTAATTTTGAAAGACATGTAATCTCTAACATGGAGATCATGAATATGAATAAATAAATGAATTTTAAAAATTAGAAATAATAATTCTAGTAAGAAAAAAAATTGACCATTAGTTTCCATAGTTTTCAGATGGAACACCAACTTGCATCCATCATTAAGAAGAATGCTTTACACTTTCTAGACCGCATATGTAGAAATGTTGTCCAGCCCACATGAAACAATTTTCATTGATTGAATAGATCTAGGTCTTCAAGTATGTTATTATGGTTTCTAGTTCTATAAGAAAGGAATGAGGTCTAAGGTTTTTGGATACTGGGGCTTGTTTAGGGGTGTTTTGTGACATTCAATAAATTTTGATTGGCTATATGGTCCCTAGTCACGAAACGTGCGGTATCGATATGCGAATGATCCAGGAACTTATCAACACCCTTGGAATGATAAAAATGACGATGCATAGATAATCAGGACATTTAGTGTGCAAAATTAGGGGTTTTGTCAAGTTCAATTTTAAGTTACAGTTCGACGTCTAGGGCCTTGTGGTGAACTTGACAATTCAGATCGAATGGCATCCAAATAGCTTCAAATTTTGTCATGAGGTCTGATATTGCATTTTGAGGAGCTTCCCCAAATTTGATAGAGTTTGGAGAAACATGGATGAATGGAGTTAGTTCACTAAAAGTCCATATATGGGTCTCGTGGTCAACTTGCAGAGTGAGCCAGATGGGTTCGAAATACAGTCAAAATTGGTACAAGTAATGATAATGATATATTTAAACATAGTAAAAATGAATTATCAAGAATGGAGAAGAGGAGAAGGCCGATGTCATGTTCACCATGAGAACAATGTGTGGGCCTAACGCCTCTCATAGTGAACTTGCGTTTTTTGGCTAGATGTGATCTACAAGCAATGGAATCTTCAGAAAAGTGTGTATATTGAGTAGTTAATTGATCCAATTGAAGTTCATGCCATTTTATTGCTAATGGCATGTCCACTGTGAGATGTGGGAGAGGTAGATGGATCCATGTGATGAAGTTGCTGACTTCAATAATACGATATTTTAAAGTAATGATAAGGAGTATTAGGGGATTCAAAACCACAAAGAACCTTAAGATATTTTTTAGGTATGTTAACTTTGCCGAAATACAAACCCAAAAAAAAAAAAAGAATTTGCCGAAATATGAAGTCCTCTTATTTCATGACATTGACAGAAGTGAGATATATGAGAAATATTGTAATGGCTGGGTTTTAGAAAACATGATGGTGATTTTAGTAAGTGTTTCCTTGAGGAAGATTTATAGTATAACTAAGAAAATTGAAAATTGGATTAAGAATAGACTTTCAAGGGGAAAAAAAAAAAATCTAATTTGAGGAAATATTGAAAAGTTGCATGATTTTTGGACACAACAGAAAGCCATTAATTAAACTTTTGAAGACTGACCACGCTAGTTTTGTTATAGGGACTATAAATTTGCCAAAATAGGTTGATATGTGGATTCTCAGATGGTGTTTCTAAGTTCATCCACCCTGCGCGGTGGCCTCGACAAAAGGAAAGTTTCATTTTATAAAGTTGGGGTTCCTTGCTCAAGAAGTCATGAAATTTCAGGGAATGAATTTGGGGTATTTTGAGAAAGGAATACGATCCATTAATACCAAATATTTCAAGATATCAACCTGCAAAAATAGAATATTTTCTTGCTCAAGGAAGATTCAACCTCCAAGTAAGGAGGACTTGGGGTGGCAAATCATGTTTTTGTGCAAGATAGGGAGGGTTTAAGCACGAATTTCCGGCATAACTCGATGGATAGTTGCTGAAACTAAATCAAGTTTCCACATACTGAGGTTTGAGGTATTTCTTTGAGATCTTGAGGACAAAACTAAAAACTTAAAGAGCAATGCTTACAAGTTCGATCTTAAGCAAAGAGTCTATACAACTCTAGCTTTAGGTCAATGATCTTTTCCTCTTTCTTTTAATTTTTTAATATCTTTGTAGCCATGGTTCAAAAAGGTCATTATTTATATAAAGATTGCGTGCAAACAACATAAGTTGGTTGTGAGTGTTTGGAATTTATTCAGAATACTTATTTTAATGAAAAGCTGTCGATCATGATCTGTTCCCCTTACAACATTTTGCCGGGGCGGAGGTTCCCTTCAGTACACTACTATGGTGGATAGGAAAATGGATAAGGGTCCTAGATCTAGACCATGACTTTTGTGGTTCTTTATTGACTTATTCCCAGACCTCTTGGTTCTCAGGAGGGTTTGAATGGTGTAACTGGTAATTTGATAAGGCATGAACACCGATCTCTTCACGACTCCTATGCTTATACTTGGTGTTAATGCCTAATTGATGGAGGATGGCCCCAGGTCTAATACCATGGCTATTGAGGACACACACCTCTTTGCTTTGTTGCTTTGTTTGACTATTATGGGTCGATGGCTGACACACCTCTTGGCTAGTTATTTACCTATCTTGGATATCCTGTGGTTAAGTTTTTACAGAGATGTTTTTTATGGATTAACAACTCAACAAGCCCCATAATGGACATCAAACTATTTACAACTGAATCTAGGCCTAATTTAATAATAGATCTTGAGCAAATTCACTCTAAATTAGGTTATCTTAAGCATGAGCTGAGTTGGGTTCTATTGAGTTCCATATCTAAAGACAACCCTCTCGTAGGAAGATCGAACCTTCTATGATTGACAGCAGTGCCAACTAAAAATCACATCAAAATTAAAGAAAAATCTATATAAGACTAATCTAGATAAAATAATTGCAAATATTGCTGAAATGAATGGCAAAACAAAAAAAAGTAGCGGCGCTTACCAACTGTTGGGCTGCCAGCTGGACACCAAGATTTGGAGCGTTGATAAGAGCAAGTTGAATGATTGAATCCTCCTATTTCTTCAAAGAATGTTGTCATAGAACTTTGAATTCATGTAAAGGATAAGGGTTGCAAAAGAACTAGGGATTAATGCTATTGGGTGTGTTTTTAGCCAGAATAAAAGATTAAATACACTAGGAGAAATCCGCACCTGAACCTAAGAGTATAATGCAAGAAGTGAGTATTGAGCAAACGCCATGACTATGCACCCATGGGTATAATTCTTGAAATAAATTTGCAAGCACGATATTGGACGAGTTGAGATATGGTACACTAACTCTCCAAATCCGTCGTTAGCCAATACGTATACTTTGACTAAACGGAACATAGAGAGACTATCAATTTTGAGATAAAGTCTTAGGCATACATTCCCAAAGCTCATATATATCTTTCCACACAATATTGGAAGAGTTTGGATACGTTACTGTACATCTTCAAATCCATCGTTAGCCAATACATGTACTTTGACTAGTGACCGCTCATAGAAAGACTATCAAACTATCTCAATTTGAGATGTCCTCTAGGACATATATCCTCAAGGCCAAAGTATGTTTTTGTACATGATATTGAAAGAATTTGGATACGGTATGATATCTATTTGAACTAGTTGTCTATCAAAAGAAGGGGTGTTTCACAACCAGATTATAAGGAATCCTCATCAAATCATTTCAAATTGAGGTCAATCCATGCATATATGTTTAATGAGGCCTTATTGTTTTAAGATATGTTTCAACACTTGAATTCTGGATGCGAATAAGGAGGAAGCTAATCGCAACCTAGGCCCGCAGGTACCAAAATGCATGTGGACCATGGAAGCACTATTGAAATAAACCCTGATCTGGAGCATATTTTTGAAAGACAATAGATTGGTCCCAAAAAGTATGTAGAGGTAGCCCATGACTCCTTAAGAATACCCACCAAGCTTCGTTGCAATCTGACGACGTTAAAGTGGATCAGAGAGAAAATCAGTTTTTATATTCAACATCTAATATGCTAAACATGAACCTTATAACGATATACATATCACCGGAGCTTCAGATGAACACCAGACCACTTCCATTGGATTCAGAAGTCCGAAAACTCCAAGATATCAAATTTCAACTCATTCGCATACTTCTGGGCCATTATGCGGGCGACTTACACAAAAAAGGTGGGTTACACACTATTCTGGTACAGCCTCGGTGAACCAATTTCCATTGATGGAAACCGTGTAATGTGATTTCGGGATCACATTTGAAGGGTCAAAACTTATTCATCTTAAGCTGGATCAAGCTCAAATTTCACAAGGACCTTCATCTCGTCAACACGCACGTTTTGATATGTGGCATGACCAATGACGTAGCCCGAGACGAGAGAAATCTTAAAGAGAAGTTGCTTAAGAAAACTCATGTGTTTCAGATGTTTGGAAGAAAAAGATCCCTTCAATCAAATGGCTACATCATCAAGCCCCAATATCGGATCGGCTTGAAACCAGGTCTGTTGCGACCACAAGGTCAAGGGCTTCGATTCAATCTAAGCATCACACATGATGAATGGACTGTAGGGCCATATTTTAAGGTAGAAAAGGAGGAATTTTCTGGTGATCGAAATCCAAATTTCGGCAAGTTCCTCAATTCGGCAAGTGGCGATTCAGACACCAAATCGAATTATTCTCGTCGCCAAATGATCGTGACGACTTCCTTGTCATTCCACGATAGAAAGATTGATAAAAAAGGCAAAGAACCACCAAGATCCAAGATATAAGATTGCACATTTCTCATCTTTTCATGACAGTTGTCGAGAGCTCAATACCTCAATTCGAGGATCAAAAGATATATCAAAACGATCGCCTCACCGAGACTGTCACGTTAGCGGCATTCTTTTCCCTGGAAAGTCACCGAAAAGGCCCGATTGTGGGTAGGGGCATTCTTTTGGGGACCATCTTATCATTTGGAAGATTGTGGGTGGGGCAAAATTGTCATTTTGCCCTAAAAACGGGACTCAAATTTAATTCATAAAAATTGTATTTTCTAGCAATTTTAGTTAGTTTTGAGCATCCACCCTTGTTTCAAGGGGAGCTCTATATAAGCATTTGTAACCCTAAGTTCAAAAGAGGAGAAATTATGAGATTTGCCCCTTAAGCCAATGGATTTCAATTTGAGTTTTCCCTTGGTTTGAAATACTTTTCTCTAACCCCTTCCCATTCCAAGAGAGGAAAGAGAAAACTTTCCCATAAGTCACTACCCTTGGGACTTTTCACTCCTCACTTGAAACTTCTCATTTCTCATTTGGGACTCTCCACTTCCGACCTAGCCGTTGGTCCCGTTCAAGGGTCCTACTAGGTAATCTTCTCTCTCCTCTCTCTATCTCTCTCTTCTCTCCTTCTCTCTCACTCTTCCTTCATAGCCAACCAGGTCGACGGCTAATCTGTCGGCTTGCCTTCTCTCTCTTTCTCTTTCTCCTCTCTTTTCTTTCTCTCTCCTCTTCTTCCCTTTCTCTCTCCCTCTTTTTCTCCCTCCTCTCTCTTTCTCTCTCCTCTCTCTTTTTCTCTCTCTTCTCCTCTCTCTCTCCCCCTGCCCTCTCTCTCTTTCTCTCCCTCCTCTCTCTTTCTCTCTCCTCTCTCTTTCCCTCTCTTCTCCTCTCTTCTCTCTCTCCCTCTCTCTCTCTCTCACTCCTCTGTTTCCTCTCTCAACTTCTCTTTCTCTCACTCTCTCCTCCATTTTCTCTCCCTTCTTCTCTTTCTCTCACTCTCTCTTCTCCCTTCTCTTCACTCTCTTCTTCCTTCTCTCTTTTTCCCCCTTTCGTTCTCTCGTGGTCAACTGAATCGGTAGTTAGGCCGTCGACCCGCCTTCTCTATCTCTCTTCTTCCCTCTCTCTCCTCCCTTTTCTCTCCCTCCTCTCTTCTCTCCTTCTCTCTCACTCTTCCTTCAAGGTCAACCGGGTCAGCGAATCCTTTTTTCTCTTTCTCTTCTCTCTCCTCTTCTTGCCTTTTCTCTCTCTTTCTCTCCCTCCTCTCTCTTTCCCTCTCTTTCCATCTCTTCTCTACACTTCGCTCTCCCTCTCTCTCCTCCTTTTTCTCTCTCTTTTTCGTTCTCTTACTCTCTCTTCTCCCTTTTCTTCTCTCTCTTCTTCCTTCTCTCTTTTTCCCCCTTTTGTTCTCTTATGGTCAACTGAATCGGTGGCTAAGCCGTGGGCCCACCTTCTCCATCTCTCTTATTCCCTTTCTCTGTCCACCTTTTTCTCTCCCTCTTTCTCTTTTCTCCTTTTTTCTCTTCTCTCTTCTTCCTTCTCTCTTTCTCCCTCTCTCGTTCTCTTGTGGTCAACTGGACCGACCGCTAAGCTGCCGACCCACCCTCGCTTCTTCTCTTCCTCTCCTTTATCCTCTCTCTCTTTCTCTTCTCTTCCTCTTTCTCTTCTTCCCTCTCTCTCTCCTCCCTTTTCTCTCTCATTATCTTCTCTTCTTATTTCTCTCCCTCTCTTCTCCTCTCTTCCTCTCCTCTTTTCTCTCTCTCCCTCTCTTCTCCTCTCTTCCTCTCCTCTTTTCTCTCTCTCCCTCTCTTCTCCTCTCTTCCTCTCCTCTTTTCTCTCTCTCCCTCTCTTCTTTCTCGTCTTTTACTTCTCTTTATTCTCTCTCCTCTTCTCTCTCTCTTCTTCTCCTCTCTTCATCTTCTCTCTCCCTCTCTCTCTTCCTCCTTTCTTCTCTCTACTCTCTCTCTTCTCTCAGTCAATCGGATCGATACCGGCCCGCTCTTTCACTTTTTTCTCCTTTTCTCTCTTCTCTCTTCTCTCTTCTCCTCTCTTTTTCTCTCTGTTCTCTCTTCTCCTCTCTCTCTCCTCTCTTCCTCCTTTTTTCTCTCGACTCTCTCTCTCCTCTCTCACAGTCAATCAGACCGACGGCTAAGCCACCGGCCTGCTGTCTCACTTCTCCTCTCTTTTTCTCTCTCTTCTCTCTTCTCCTCTCTTTTTCTCTCTCTATTCTCTCTTCTCCTCTGCTTCTTCCTCCTCTCTTCTCTTTGCTCTCACCCTCTTTTTCTTCTATCGGTCAACTGGATCGGCAGTTAAGCCGCCAGCCCACCCTCTCTTCTTTCTGCCTCTCTCTTTCTCTCCCTCTTCTCCTTTCTCTTTCTCTCCCTCATCTCTCCTTTCTCTTTCTCTCTCTTCCTCTCCTTTCTCTCTCTCCTTCTCCTTCCCTCTCTTTCTCCCCGTTTTCTCTTTCTCTCTCTCTCTCTTTCACTTATGATCAAGCGAACTGGCGGCTAGGCCGCCGACCCATTTTCTCTTCTCCCTTTCCACCCCTTCTCTCTTCTCTCTTTCTCTCTACTCCACTTTTCTCTCTCTTCTCTCTCTTTTTCTTCTCTCTTACTCTCTCTTTCTTTCTTCTCTCTTCTCTTCTCTCTCTTCTTATCCTCTCTTGGCCTTTCATCTCTCTTCTCTCTCTTCCTCCTTTCTTCTCTCATCCCTCTCTCCCTCTCTCTCACAATCAACCAGACCGGCAGCTAAGCCGTCGGCCTGCTCTCTCATCTCTTCTCTCTCTTAGTCTCTCTCCTCTACTTCCTCCTCTATTCTCCTCGCTCTCTCCCTCTTTTCTCTCTAACGGTCAACGAGACTGACGGTAAGTCGCTGGCCCACCCTCGCTTCTTTCTTCTTCTCTCTTTCTCTCCCTCTTCTCCTTTCTCTTTCCCTCCCTCCTCTCTCCTTTTTCTTTCTCTCTCCTCCATCCTCTCTATGTTTTCTCCTTCCCTCTCTTCCTTCTTCTTTCTCTCTCTTCCTCTTTCTGTCTGCTATCTTTTTTCTTTTTCTATTTCTCTCTCTTTCTTCTCTCTACCTGTTCTCTTCTCCCCTCTCTCTCCTTCTTTCCCTCATGGTCAACTGGACCAGCGGTTAAGACGTCGACCCTCTCTCTCCTTCTTTCCTTCATGGTTAATTGGACCGGCGGCTACGCTGCCGACCCGCACTCTTTTCCTGCTCTCCCCATGTTTTTTCTCTTTCTCCTCCTTTCTCTTTCTCTCTTCTCTTCCTCCTTTCTCCTCTCCTCTCTCTTCCTCCTTTCTTTCTCTCTCCCTCTCTTTCTCCTCCTTTCTCTTTCTCTCTCTCTTCCTCCTTTCTCCTCTCCTCTTTCTCTCACTTTCTCTCTTTCTCTTCTTCTTCTCTCTCCTCTATCTTTCCCTCCCTCTCTCTTTTCTTTCTTCCTTTACCTTTCTTCTCTTCTCTCCCTCTCTTTTTTTTTCCTCTCCTTTCTCTCTCTCGTCCTCCTCTTTTCTCCCCCCTCTCTCTGTCTCCCCTCTTTTGTTTCTTTCTCTTCTCTTTTTTTCTCTCTCCTCTCTCTTCCTCTTTTCTTCTCTCCTCTTTCTCTCACTCTCTCTTTCTCTCTCTTCCCTTTCTCTCTCTATCCTTTGTTTTCCTCTCTCCCTTCTCTTCTCTCTCTTCTCTCTCTTCTCTTTTCTCCCTCTGTGTCTTCTCTTCCTCTCTCCCTCGCTCTCTTCCTCCTTTCTTCTCTCCTCTTTTTCTCTCTTTCTTCTCTCTTTCTCTCCCTCTCTCTTTCTCCTCCTTCCCCTTCCTATCCTCTCTCTTCTCTTCTCTCTCCCTTTCTTTCTCCTTGTACTTTATCTCCTTCTCCTCCTCTTCTTCTCATCTCTCTCACCTTCCTATTCACTCTCGTTCTTACCTTCCACCCTAAGCACTCTATCACATTTATTTATTTATTTACTTATTTCATAAACAGTTTCACATCATCCCATTTCTTCTTTTTATTTTAATCCTTTAAAAGACATGTCAAGGTCTTTCGACCAACTTTTATGGCAACCTTATGTGTGTGTGTTTACGAGTCGCAGAGTGTAAGCAAGAAGGCTAAAGCCGAACTAGCCTCAAGTAGGGGGGCTTTCCGTCGTGATCTAACAGGGCGCCTAGGTGAAACGCTCGAGCGTGTCACAGACTGACTGTGAGGTTAGTCCCGCTTCATACCACACAATCCTCTCTCACTAGTTGGTACCCTGCCTGCATGCGAGCCACGCGCACCGCGGTCTCGAGAGAGTAATCTCGAGCCGAACCTAAATCCGGCTCCTTGTCCGGTCATACGACTCGACGAGATCGAGGCCCAACTACTCATATACATTTAGTCCAAGAATCATACAAATTGGACATCATTTGGCTCATTATTCATAATTTGTCGACAGCCACAATATGCCTTGACTGACAATCCTAAATATGAAATTTTCGGGAGTTGTCCCAAAACTCTTGAAAACTCATATGTGAGACATTATATCACTCAACCCAGAGTTTTTGGTCATTTGGAGATGACTTGACCCATTTTTCATATCCATAGGCAGTTAGACCTCTATACGTCGTCTGCTAGGCAGATAGGCATGATGAGCTTCACTCATTCAATTTGAGATTTTTCTTAAGCTATAAGCGGTTTTCTCATGGGACACAGACCATTTAACTATCCACCAGCATCCAATGGATTTATTATGAGAGAGTGGCAAGCTTCGCAATAATAGCTATAAAAATTGTGTAAAATCTTGACCTCCGCTGTGTGATTTCTCCCAGTATATGGAGAGCCTTGAGCCCAAATTTTATGGATAAATTGTCATAGACCTCTCTACAAAATTATCATAATCTTAGGGTTGAGTTGGACTTGCAATCCACATATCTGTTGTTGCAATTTGGGTCAACTTCGACTTGTCATATCTTCATTGACTACGACCCATTTAAGGTGACTTTGAACCATCAATGTTCACCTTTGAGTCCTCTATCATTATGCAAAATTTTATGGTAAAAAGATTTTCCACCAGATAGCAGTAGGGAAAACACTCGAACATGTGGAAACTGCTATACAATTTGGCTGCTGATGAATCAGAATAACCACTTTTCCTTGATTTAGTCTCATCAAATTTTGTCCTTATCACATTAGAAAAATCCATTTAAACCCCACTTCTCAGTGAGAGAAGGGTCTGATCCTTGAATGCCAATGAATCAAAATAGCCACTTTCCCTGATTTAGTCCCATGAACTTTTGTCCTTATCACATCAAAATAATATATTTAAATCCCACTTCTCATTGAGAGAAGAGTCTGATCCCTGAATTTATCCATACCCCTTAAACATTGCCTATCCTTACACATGATAGTGAGAGAAAGTGATAGAAGAGAGTGAACCTATACTTGATCAAGTTATTGCACCAACGAGTAGGAGATAAGCCCTCAACATTTCCATCATCTGTTGTGTAGAAATCATTATCATAGATAAAGAAAGTTGTTAAGTACTTGACTCACTTGAAGCCCTCCGCTCAAGGAAGAGAAGGAGTGGACAACCCTTGCGTATAGTCAGGAATACAGGCTACCATATGCTCTGGTGTTAATATTTTTCATACTTTTGTAAATTTTTCTTCGTAGATCTGTGTATGTAAGCTTCAAGGCCCAAATCAAGAGTGTTCGTCCCATATAATGGGTTCATGTAAAATGAAATAGGAATTGGAAGTTCCTAGAACTATGACCGTTGTATATATGTAGAAAAACCCTTATGTATTCCTGATAAAAAATTTAAGGGTGAATTTGACCTTTTTTGTGTTAGTTCTCTAGTTGATTTCTTTGTATATGGAGTCATAATCTCATAAACATATTTTATAATACATTTCTGGGCGACAAAATGCATGAAATGCATTGGATCAATGGATATTTATGGTTAAATGGCTATGGATCATCATAACTGCAAGGGAATTAGGATTTGAAGACTCCAAAATGAAAAATGGGTTTAAGGTTAATGAGGGATTAGGGTTTCTAAGACTCTAGTGTTTTGAAAATCAAGCACATGACTTGCTTGGTTTTTTGGTTTCTCGAATGGCTTTCTCCCAACATGGTCGAAAAGAGGTTTATTTATAAGTAAATACTGGGTGTATTTTTAGTCATGATACAAAGATAGATACACTTAGAGAATAATGAAAATAAGCCCAAGGGTGTAATGCATGAGATAAGTATTAATCGACTCTAGATCTATTTTTCTTGGCAGACTGTGGGTCACTAATACAAACCCAATAGATATGATTCTTAATAAATATTTGCGAGGGACACTCTTAGTATATTAGTAGAATATTATGCGCCTAAGTCTTGGCATGTGGGGGCCCCTATAGGCCTTGAAAGTCCTGGTGATTGGTCAATTCATATACCTTTGCTAACGACCAATGATAGTAGGGCATATCATATCATCTCAATCTGAGACAAACTCTGGGTTATATATCCCCAAGGCCACAATATGCCTTTCAGCACAATATTGGAATAGTTTGGATAGGGTAAGATATACCTTCAAACACTTCGTCAGTCAAATATGTGCATCTTGGATAAAGACCGGTTATAAAAGGCTATCCGACCATCTCAATTTTAAGATGAGCTTTGAGTCATATATTCTTGAGGTCACAATATGCCTCTCTACATAATATTGGAAGAGTTTGGATACGGTATAGATCGTCTTCAAATGCGTCGTCTACCAAGGAATAAGTGTTTGACGGCTGAATGGGAGTTTTCAAAATGGCTCATTCACACATTAATTTCAACTTGAATGAAACTCTAGCGGAAAGGTTCAGCTATCTGATTAACCTTGTTTCCCATTGGTGAGACTACTCCCACTTTAGAGGAGGTGACCTGTATTTCTAGATTAAGTTCGTCTGGCATTACGTATCATCCGTCCTCTACCAATGATGACCATACATTACTTGGTCATAAGTTTTTCGATGTAGCATACATGCCTTTTGGAGATATGGTGGATTGGAAGAACCAGTGGTGAACATAGATAATTGTAGGTTAAAGGAAAATATATGTATCTTCCTCTTCTGCCTTATTAACTTAGTTTGTTGCCATCTGGTCAAAAGACCTTGAATAGTTCTCTCATCCATCTTGTATATACTTTTTGACAGAAATCTGGTTATAACATTATCACGATGATTCTTGTTCATATGTATCATGGTCTTCATGATCGATTCATCAGAAGGTGCTGGTATGATGAAGGAAGTATGGTCATACTTCAGGTAATGGATTTTAAAACCATGCTCTATTTTACTTCTTTTTTTTTTGCCTTTCTGTTTTTTTTAATCTTTGAGTCTAATGGGTCGAGATTCTATGATCACATGGGGCATCACTTTTTAATGTTGCCCTTTGCGGTGAGGAAAGTGCCTTTTTGCGTCGAAAATTGCGCTGTTGAGACATTCATGCTTCTGTTTTCTATTAAATGAGAATATGGAATGATCAATTTAGGGAGAAATAAGCCCTGACCAATGAAGAAGATATTACAGAGGTTGCCCCATTGGAACAATTGATCAAGTCAATCTTGTCAGATGAAGAAAATCGAGTAGAGATAGTCCCATTCAATCAATCGATTAGGACGATCTTAAGAGAACAACCCAATAGAGGTGGCTGCATCCAATGAATTAATAGAGATTGCCTCATTTGATGAAAATAAGAAGACTAGGGCAGCAAGTGTAATAGAGGACATGTCCGATATATCCCAACCAACCATGAGGTGAACCAAAGATGATGTTGCAGCCCTCCTTGTCTAAGAGTCTCATGGCTTGAGCATCGAGAGTCGGCATACCAAGGAGACAACTTCATAAGAACGATCCGAGATCCAAAGTCAAAAGGACAATCATAATAAAGTAATGTGATCACTCACCTCTTTTAAGAAGCAATGTGAGGCAATCATGCATGCGTAGGTTTGATACTCTTAGGGCATTCAAACCCAAATCATAAATCCATATGATTATTAAATTAGTCTTTTCTAAAGAACATGAATACACTAGGTTTGAAGACTATCTTTCGGTCGTATGTCTCTAGAATCACTGGTCGAGGCACCAGCTAGAACCATGAGGATGTGTAGATACTAAATAGTTCATGCATAAATACTCTCTAAGACAACATGTACGCGTAGTTCCTTAGTCCCCCAAGACAATGGGAACTTTATTTAAAGGGAAAATATCTCCATATCCCGTATTTTTAAATTTTATTTATTGATAAACCTAAGGTTTCAAAATATATCTTCTAAGCCCTTGACCACTTTCAACCTATTTTTTAACCTAAACAAATGTGAGAAAGACATGCTATTTCTAAACCCAATTATTTCTCTCTCTTTACTTATATATCCCAAACTTCTCTCTTTCTCTCTCTTCCTATGTCTCTCTCACTCTCTCTCCTCCTCTCATGTTTCTCTAAACATCTCTCTCTCTTTCTCTTCCCAGTAACCTCTCACCTCCATGAAACCCTTCTCTTTCTCTAGAAGTTTGGGAAGATGACTTTTAGAAAAGAAATGTCTTTTTAGATTTGTTTGGCTTAAAAAAATATGTTTAAATTAGCTCAAGAGGTTAGAAGAAATAAAATATACAATTTCAATGCCTCAAGATATCTTTTAAAAACATTAGGTCTATTGTGAAATGAAACTTAAAAATAAAAGATATGGGGATATTTTCCCTTTTTTAAAATCTGTTAAAACTCCAACTAACATAAAATATTTAAGGGGAATGATCATGTGTATTTTGAATACAGGATGTTGGAGTGTATGTAAACGATAAACTGTAGATTATGAAGAGCTAATCTAGGGGGCTTTTGACTTGATGACGCATGAAGGGATTCTTCCACTAAATTATATTTGACTAATTTGCCTTTTTTTTTTTTGTCTCCCTAGAAAAGGTCCGTGGGAGTACACCCCATCTTTTCGCTAGGGAAAAATTTATAGGATTATCTTTTAGATCCCAAATTTTGAGGATGTGTTATTTTGAACTCAACAACCAAACCTCAACGAATAAAATTTCCACCTCCCACTATACGTGACTAAGAAAAATGGCATTCCATGATATCACTATAACCATCTAATTTGGACAGAATGATTTAGATGATCAACAAATCAAAATTCAATTTTCTTAATTAAAAATCATCGTTTAAATCTAATTAGATGGATGCCAAAATTTCAAATCAAAAAATTTATTCCAAATGAGTATTCCACGCAAGGGAATAAGTATATAGTATGCTCCCAAAGGAGCATAGCATACGCACTAATTATTGTTAGGTCTTAGAAAGGAGCCGCCTCATCTGTTTCCATATTTTTAAGTAAAATCAAAGAGAATGAAAACTAAGAAAAAAATTTGTGTTCTCTTGTAGCTGTCGTAAAAGATAAAACTCTATTTATCCTCTGTGGCTTGTAGAGTTGGAGCAATTGTTAGAGAAGAGACGAAGTCTGGGATTGACTGTAGACTAGTTGAGCAGATAGTAATTGAGATGAGTGCCACAACACATTTTGTTGTATGCTACATGCATGTGAAATACTTTCCAATCCCTTGACACCCGTAATGTGCATTACTCAAGATGACCTCCTTTCATTTCTGACCCACCGTTCCATACAAGAATGGCCTCCGTGTGTTAGAAAGTTTGAGAAAAATTCTTTTCAACTTTGACATTGGTCAATGAAATAAATGCAACTACCCAATTTCATATCTAATGGTCAAGATTAATTGTAACAACTTTATATCAAAACCAAAGGTAAATGGTCTCATTATATACTTTTCCAAAAATAAAAAATAAAAAATTTTATGTACGGACCATATTCAATTACAATATGGGAACACATTTTTCCTAAATTACAGGAGGCACTCCCTCCCCCCCAGTGTTTTTTTTTTCCAAGTTACCTCTCTGTCCGGTAACCAAGTGGGTATTTTACGTTTAAATGAAAAACAGTTGTCTGGTGTTGGAATTACCGGACAGCTCTTTAAGTTTGTTTTAAGTTTTGAGTTTGTTGTCTGATGTTTCAAATACCGGACAGTCGCAAGACATTTTGTTACAGAATGTTGTCCGATATGTGGAACATCAAATAGCATTCTAGAAATTAGCGCATAAGATTTCAGAGCACTTTCCAGTGTTTCAAATACCGAACAACTTTCTGGACCTTTTTATATTTTAATTTGTTCTAGTTTAAAATTTTTTGAAACCCCTGTTCTTACTCGGAGGTTATACTCTCAGAGATAATTTTTTGAAACCATTATTATTCACTCACAACAAAATTAACATCCAAATAACCTGCAAACAAAATTAACATCCAAATAACCTGTTTCCTCAAGTTCAATTTTTTCAAAGTATGTCACTCACTAACTTGCAAGCAGTTACATCAAATCCCATTCACATCAAAAGAATAGATTGCAAAAACAAAATATTTCCATTCAAAGCCAAGTTTACAAAGATATTGTAACCAAAAAGGTTTTTAAATTTACATTGACCTTATCAAAAGTATCCCAAATTACATCAAAAGTTTACAGTATAAAATCAGCGTCCTCTTCTGGGAGCAAGTACCTTAATCTTTTCCCAAGTGTTGGTGTACTGGGACCCGTTCTCTCATCAGTCTTGGGGTCCTAAAGCCATGCGGATTGTCCTCGTGGAGTTCTTCTGAGATTGCTCTGCACCAGTGGCTCAAGAGTTAATACAGGCTCTGGTTCAGAGTTATTACTGGACTCTTGTTCTTCCTCATTAAATCCACCTTTAGACGACATTAACTCTCGCCTGATCTCCCTAAAATATCAATCTTTCGTCACGGGTTCTTGAGCCACCAACCCATTGTCAAAATTTCCAATCAAATCATCTACGTTGGACAACTGAAACACCATAATTACAATCAAGATACTATCACTAACCAAAATATATGAATTTATAAAATATAAATTTAACCTAAATACCAACTTACCATGACATCACCATAGCCTCGAGGTGCATAGGCATTCATCCGAGGGTTCTATGGGTTATGAATTCTAGGCATAGAAACCTGCACGTACCACGCTTCATACTCCTTCGAAGGTAGACCATGACTCTGGTCTTGCTCACCTGTTTGATGGTTCTAAAGCCAGTCATGCCAATCTCTTATTTGAGATGCGAGTTTCTGCTCCCAGTTTTCATCATTTTAACCCCACCTATCGAATTTGTCCATCTACTGGGATACTCTGGGATGTTGTCTTAGTCCAAATTGTCCCAATACCCAGTCTGGCAGGTACCACTCTACTATGTTGTCGAATTCCACAAATTTCCTGCAAAGAGCGGTCTCAAATGCCTCCCAATCTAGAACTCTTTGATGGACCTCCTCAGCACCATGGTCTTTCTCTTTTGCACATGGGTTCCATAATACCTATAGAAATGGATTACAACACATATATAAACAAATATACGTGATTAATTATGAATAACTATTGGGCACAAGAGTATATTAACTCATAATAATTACAATTATGCCCTTTCAGGTTCAAGGAGATCTAATTCCTGCAGATAGTGTGCGAGATTAGTAGTTGGGTTATCCCATTTGCCTGGGTGTACCCATCTTCTAGCCCTGTATACTAGCATCAACCCGTCGACTACTTTACTCAGGCCGCAATGTTTTGAAATGCTCAAATACCCATGACTGGACAACATGCATACAATAATTATATATACATATATGTAGTCTTAAAAAATGCATGAAACCTACATATCAATAACTTTGTGACATTCAAATAAGCAATAATTAGCAAAACAAAATGAGTTTACCTGAAGTAATGTTGCACACCCAGAGAGGTGAGAACCGGCCGGCTGACCATCATGCAATAAATCTTGCGTCCCCTTCTTTGTTTTAACAGTTATGAACTTCTTGACCCCCCTAAAAAGATATGCAAGGGTCGTACCCCCCCATGCGTACTAGCCAGCAATATCAAAATCCTCAAATAAGGTCAAATACCTAATAGGGACTTCATTAACCTTGGGCTGAGGTAAAATGATGTTGCCTACTAAATATATCAAAAATGCTATAGTGTGTTGTTCTATTTGTACTTGTGTGTAATTTTCAGGTGGATTCCTAAAATTTTCTCTCAACCAAGTGAAGTTCAATGTATGGCAAATTTTAAATTTGTTGGGCGGGTAGGCTCACAACCATCATAATAGCTATGTGCTATATGATTCACATCTCGTTGTCAATACCGGCTCACCTGTGACTCTGATCCATAAAGTATGCCACACAATATGCGGTTGGCATCATCTTACCAACACGTCATAGATAGTGCAGTGAATTCATCTCTGGGTGCCATCTTTCTGGCACTGCCTCCATAAGAGGGTGGTCAATCTGTCGCGGTGTCCCTCCATTGTAACGTACTGACCCCATCCTTCGAACCAAATCCTCCTACTCATCTGTAAGGGGCCAATGTCTAATGATACTAAAAGTCTCATCAATATGAATCTTCTTCCCATCCATGTCAGCAACAACTAATGTTCAAACATTATCATTTTTCATGTTCAATAGCTCATCTTCATGTGCCATAGGCTCTGAAATGCATGTCAGGATGTGTTGTTAACATGCATACTAAAGTAAATGACATACACAATAATGTGCACCAATTTCACGTTAACTCAAAATCATCACAATATATAAAAAGAATGCCTCAATGAAAAACATATAGTATGCAACCCAAGAAAATGGAAATTTGTAGAGATAAAAAGAATGAGATGCTGTGGATATCATTGAAAAAAAATTATATTAAGAAGGTGGATATTAACCATTAACCACTCATCAGTTAAACAAATATATGCATATACGATACAAAGAGATGGAGATTGCATCTGCACACACTCATAACAAACATGGGGCTTTTAAACAACAAATTGAACATAAAAATGACATGATAAAGGAACAGCCACATGATGTATACATCAGTTTTCTTCAGTTTTCTTTTTTTTGTGCAAATATGATATAACATTATCATGTACTAGAATTTGAGTGAGATATCATGCTGACAAATCACAATTCAGTTCTTGAAAATATGCAAAAGAGGAAGTATACCTTTTTTTTTGATGAAAAGTTAACTTCTACTAAAAGAGAAAACCCTGTAAATACACAAAAAGAATCAGAGACAGGGACCAACAAGTTGTGGTGCTTAGAGATACCACATGGAAAATCAACAAGCTAAAAAAAAAGCAAAAAAAGAAAAGGAAAAGTATACTATAAAGAAAAAGTTTATATAAGGTTGCAACTTTAAAATGTAGATCTATAGATGCACTTCAAAAATCCATCAAAAAATGTTGTTTTAATGTTGAAAAACCCTTCAATTGATCATTTCAAAATCGAGATGTATGAGTAGAAAAAAAGATTTTGAGTTCTAGAAATAGTGCATCTTGCAACACATTATCTAGACCGTCTATTTTCAATATTTTCATACGTTTATAGAACTACTTGATTTTAATCATTTTTGGATTTTAAAAGTTTATAATTAGATATGAAAATAAAGTTTCAGATAATCTTAAGAATTCTTTACATCAAAAATACATGTTATGAGAAAACTTGGAGGTGCGCCTTAATTGGATTGTATATTTAAGGTTGCAATCTTATAGAAACCACACCCATACTATAATCATCATACATGGAAATCTAATTAAACAAGCTCGAAAAAAACAAAAATAGAAAAGGAACATGGTAAATTAACAAAAAGGAACATATTCAAACTCAAGATAGATTCAAAGTCAAGATAGATACCAACTCAAGATAGATTCAAACTCACGATAGATACACAAAGATACATGGTAAATTAAAAAAAAAAAAGATTGGGTGCTTAAAAAACCCTACTCACCCAAATCTCATTTTCATTACATGTTTTAAGGTTATTTTATCCCTAAAACCCTAATCACCCAATTCTCATTTTCAATCGCATTCAAATAGAAATATGAACATTCCTAAGTGTCATTTCTGTCTTTTATCACTCTATCTCAGTACTTGATCAACCTATGAGATATATTCTCTCAAAGAGTACCGATCTCCAAGAAAAAATACGACCCCATTCTCATCTATTCACCTGGCTTTTATAACATTCTTCGGATGATGACCTTCAATATCTCTTTGATAATCACCAAATATCATATCTACCATTGATGCCTCTTCTCTTCCTCGTCTTCATGCTAGATCTTCATTTTGTCCTTATCTTCCACGTGAATTCGAATTTGTGAGCTGATGTTTTAGTACAAATGAAGATATTTCATGGATTTGAATTTAAACTCAAAGCTTCACTTGAGTTATAAAACTGCAGGTAAATCTCTTAAGCCCCAATCTCAATCACGCATAAACTTTGAATTTGTGCTTATCCTTATGCGGTCAACCACTAACTATACGCGAATTCAAATTCACATCAATCTGAATTTGATGTGCTAGTGCGATTTACCGATACTCGGACTAGGCTCGACGTGCTAAGCCAGCTGAGTTTGGAAAAACTCAAGATACCTGGGCATAGGGATCTACCGAGAAGGATTTAATGGGTTAGCCCTTGATGAGGTCGGAGTATACCCAGATGAGAGCCGAGGGACTGTGTGGCCCTTGCGTGTGATGAATAGCCTTTAGAGACAGAGCTAAAACTTCATCTTTATATCATCATATGGCATGTACATAGAGCCGAGAGACCATGTGGACCATGTTTTTGTCTCTAGGGAAGAACCTGAAATCTATAAACTAGGATTGCGTCTCGTAGTCTATTGGCTAACTTTGGTGGTCCAATCATAAGCCCCTACAGTGGACTTTGGGCCATGAGAACGGCTGGGTCATTTTGAGAAAACTAGGTAGATCATGGTTCGCAGTTGAATGTGGAGTGTTACCGTATATTGATAAATTATTAGATCTAACGGATCTGATCCCCATTAAAATTAATTAGTTTTAATTAGTTTGATAATATATGATTTTTAGAATGTTTATTTGAATTTTTATGAATCTTCTCATATTTTATTTTTGTCATTTGGATTTATAAATTAAGAGAAATTAATTTTTCAATGTTTTAAATAAAATAAAAGATTTAAAACTTCTAAATATGAAATAAAATACTTTTTAAACATATATGGGACCTCCGTAAAATATGAAGCCCAAAATTTAAAAACATTTGGATTAGGTGGGGCCTACACGTGGCCACCAAAAGGGTGGCATGCCCTACCCAATCACGTATTCTTCTTGGGAAGAATGTTTATCCCCTTTTTTGTTGGCTTATCTTTTGGGTATAGCCAACTTATATGATAAAGCTGAATATTTGAAATATTTAATAAATATTTGAATCAAGATTGTTTGATCTAAGAAATAAAGATTTGAAACACTAAAATAGAAAATAAGATATATTTTTTAAAAAAAAAAAAATTTGACGGAATAGATCTAGGAAAGTGAGGATAAGACTCTAGGTCATCTCTTTAAATATTGATGGTGGATCAAAGAGATGGATGGCTCAAATCTCTCACCTCACAAGTCTCCTTAGATTGTTAGTCAAGATTTAACCCTACAAATTGAGGCATACCCCAAGGCACAAAAAATTATAAAACGAGGCTCTCTCACCTGATAAAATCTCTACACATATGTTCTCTTCTCTCAATAAAGGTTTATTTCTCTCTCAAAGATAGGTGGGACGCCTCGCCTAGGGCTTCAAGATCTCACCCAAGTTTTTCTAATGGATACCCCAACCCTTTTTCTAAGGGGGCACACCCCAACCAAAATCTCTCTCAAGTCAAAAAGGCATGCCCACGTCATCCCTCTCTAGTTTCTTGATGACACGCCCAAGTTAAAGTTAGCTTGTAGTGGTTTGATTTTTGGGTAGCAAAGGGGATGATCCCCTTGCTAGTAGATCACTCCCTCTCTTTTTAATTTATCTCTCATCTCTCAAAAGATCAAGCCAAAGGGGCTTGAGCAAGACTAAATGTAGTTGGTTTTAAATCGAGAATCATATGTCATTGAGAGAGTTTTTCCATATGTAGGAGAATTAAAAGACCGATCATAGATCCTGAGTACCATCAGAACGATGAGACTTGGTGTGGGGTGTACTAAGCCTACTCTCTTTTTGTTTCTTGCCATATTTAATTATATTGTCTCTATATTCTCAAGCATAAGAATTGTGGATATGTTCTTTGTTTAAAAAAATTGGTTTAATGGCATCAAGGTTTTTAAGATCTTGAATTTATTAGTCTTATTTTCTTTGAAGCAAGATTTATTGTAACAAGGTTACTTGTAAGTGATCTTTGCCAAAAGAAAAGAAAAACAACAGAAAAGGGGTGAAAAGAAGAAAAAGAAAAAAATATATTCCTCGACAAGATCACATTAGCCTTTCTTTCATTGATATCAGAGTTATTGATAGTTGATGTCATTAGTTATTGTTTCTCTTTATTGAGTCTAGATCAAGTTTGAAGATAAGCTACAAGAAAGCTAATGATGAAGATAATAATGTATTTTTCCATTACATAATTCAGTAATATTGTATGTCTTTGAGAGTATGATCTACCTGCAAAATTTCAATGATAGATCCTAAGAGAATTGAGAGTTATAGACTCATCAATGATGGGTGTTAGTTCTGACCTTGTAAAATCCAGAAACTGTCTATTTAGTTCCGTGATTTTTTCCACTAACTATATGATTTTATTTCTTACTGAAATTTACTTTCAACTCATAAAATTGAGTCTAATTTCAAATAAAAATAGTTTCATCAAGAATTTCTCTATGGTTTGAAAGATATAGATTATTTATTAAAGCGTGCACAAGTGCTATTTTTTTCAACGAAAACTATTTTAATGATTTGGAAGTCATGATTTTATTTTAATTCTTATCAGAATGTTTTATGGATTACACCTAGTTTGAAGACTTTATTCTAAGTCTATTTTCTAATAAAATTTATTTGAGAAAGAAATATCTATGGAAAAAGAAGAATAAAATTTTGGGTTGAAGAGAGGTCATCTTAAATTTTCTTCAATTTGGTATGTTCTTCATTGAGATATGAATATTTGTATTTGTCAAGCCTACTTAATAGAGTGATGTAAGTCTTGTGAAAATATATGTGTTGCCATTATGTGTTTATTTTCAAACAAAAATAGTTTGGAAGGGTAACTCTGTGTGGGTAGAGAGAAAAGACTATTTTACTTGATAGTGTTCATCATGGAATTCTACAGTATGAGTTATTTTGTGATGTGAGTGTTACTTATTTATTTCTCTAAAGAAAATTATTATTTAGGATTCAGACCATAATGTCATGATTTAAATTTGAGTCTAGTTTTCAACATAAAATATTTCAGGAAGATATTCTTTTAGAATTGAGAGAAACAAATTTTTTATTGAGAGTTGCTCAACTTGATTTTCTATTGAAAAAATTGTATTGTGACGTAAATGTTACTAAAACGAAGACTCACTAAATGGTATGATTTAGGGATAGAACTGAGCATTATTTTATATTTTTTAGTCTATTTAAAAACTCAAAGCGTTTCAGAGATAAACTCTTCATGAGTTGAAAGATATCGTATTTGAATCATGGGGCACTCATCTTCTATTCTGCGGTAAATGTGCCATAAGTATAGTTTATATAGTAAAACTTCATAGAGAGGTAGTACAAGGTTTACAAGATATGACATTCTATGTGAATAAGTGAATCTTGGAATTGCAGAATATATAAGAAACACAATGCATGTGAAGGTACTTTAGTTTCTTTGCAGTGAAAGGATACGCATAGATACTTGATGGTAGCATAGAAACTCTAAAGATCAGTAGGAGAATTAAATTTGTGATCTTTAAAATGATGGAATGAAGAAAAGTATTATATATATATATATATATATATATATATATATATATGATATATTGCATGTGATGACGAACTCTTGATAAAGTCTCCATATTTGCCAAAAATGAAATATTTTGTCAAGGCTTTAATAACCATTCTTTAGTCATGCTTTATTTTGGATAAAATTATAAGATGATATTAATGATTTGTTTTTATGACCATGAACTTGACTTGGTAAGAAATTAAATGGGAATGCGGTAAAATGATTTATGAAAGCTAAGCATGTATTTTAAAATTAAATTGGATGATTAGAGAAAAACCTAAGTTTATGAATATGATTTTGAAAAAACCACATAGTCTTGCAAGGTCCACTAAGTCTTATGAAAAATCATTTTAAAATTTCATATTATTATCTAAACTATTGCTTGTGAATATATATATATATATATATATATATACAAAGTCAATAGTTTTTTTTTATTAAAGAGAAAAGCATTATGTCTTGAAGGTATTTATAAAAGTGGAAGAAAACATGTCATGTGTTCGTTTTTAAATGCCCATAAGCCTTGACCCATGTTTCTAGTTATTTAGAATCCTCGATTACCTGAGACCTTGAACCATAAGAAATATTGTAGGAAGGCCATCTTGATAGGTCTCCTTGATACGTGCGGTGTGGATTAGACAACTTGGTTTGTATGGGTTTATAACCAAGAGACTAGTGTCGTTGAACCTTTGTGGTTCGAAAAATAGTTTTATGAAACCAAATGGGTATTGAGTTACTGTTTAGTATGAGACTTGCTATACTATTTCATGACACAGGCATGAGAATGCTGAGATAATATTTCTTATATGTGTTATGCTTGAGTGGGAGCTATTAACAATCCCATGATTATTTTTAGCTGCTTAGATATTCAGTTATACAGGTATCCTATTATGAAAAGATCCAGATAAACTATATATTCCAGTGGGAGCACCAACTTGTGTTTGATGGGCCAACTGGAACGACATACCGTTGTTTACCCATAGAACCCGGATGTGTGGTCCTAGTTGTATGGCTAAAGAAGGGGCCAGCTTGATTGAAGAACTGCTTTAAGCCAATGAAGATACGACCCCATGCGATGAGGGTACGTGATGATCTTCTGTGACAACAAGTCTATGATTCATGATGAAACATAAAAAATGGACTACGACTACGACAACATTCAGAATGATATTCAAACATCAAAGAAAAATAGGCATTGCCTCCATAAATCCTTTGTGAAATGATTGATGGCAAAAGTCATGATTAATGTAATAAGAGATAATAAGTGAAAAATTCTTTAGAGATATTGTAATTGGGGGGATGAGAATGTGAGAAAGAGAGATTGTAAGGTCTTCAAAGGCCAAGTGGGAGATGTTGGGTTTATGTGGGAGTGTGGTACTCTTGTGGACCATACTAGGCAAATGCGATTTGTCGATACTCGGACTAGGCTCGGCGTGCTAGACCAGCTGAGTTTGAAAAAACCCAAGGTACCTGGGCATAGGAATATACCGAAAGGGGTTTAGTGGGTTAGCCATTGATAAAATCGGAGTATACCCAAATGAGAGCCAAGGGATTGTGTGGCCCTTGAGTGTGATGCATAGCATTTAAAGACATGGTTAAAATCTCATCATTATATCATCACACGACATGTACATAGATAGTCGTTTTGAGATTCACCAATGAAGGTGAAGTGTATACATGTGCGAGATATTACCCCTATGCACCATAGAGTCATGGTTACATCATGGTCTGGAGGACCATAATTTTTGTCTCCAGGGGAGAACCTGAAATCTATAAACTAGGATTGCGTCCTCTAGTCTATTAGCTAACTTTGGTGGTCCAATCATGAGCCTCTACAGTAGACTGTAGCTCATGAAAACTGTTGAGTCGGTTTGAGAAAGTTAGGTGGATCGTGGTTCTCAGTTGAATGTGGAGTGCTCCCGTATATTGATAAATTCTTAGATCTAACAGATCCAATTCCCATTAAAATTAATTAGTTTTAATTAATTTTATGATATATGAGTTTTAAAATGTTTATTTGATTTGTGTGATTCTTATGATATTTTATTTTTGTCATTTGGATTTATAAATTAAGAGAAATTAAGTTTTCAATGTTTTAAATAAAATATATGATTTGAAAATTCTAAATATGAAATAAAATATTTTCTAAAAATATATAAGACCTCCACAAAATATGGGACCCAAAATTTAAAAACATGTGGATTAGGTGGGGCCAACACATGGCCATCAAAAGGGTGGCACGCCCTACCCATTCACGTATTCTTCTTGGGATGGATGTTTATCCCCTTGTTTGTTGGTTTATCTTTTGGGTATAGCCAACTTACATGATAAAGTTGAATATTTGAAATATTTAATAAATCTTTGAATCAAGATTATTTGATCTAAGTAATAAAGATTGGATATACTAAAATAGAAAATAAGATATATACTTTATTTATTTAAAGATTTGATGAGAATAGATCTAGGAAATAGAGATAAGGTTTTAGCTCATATCTTTGAATCTTGATGGTGGATCAAAGAGATGGATAGCTCAAATCTCTCAACCCACAAATCTCTTTAGATCGATAGTCAAGATTTAACCCTATGAATTGAGGCAAACCCCAAGGCATTGAAAATCTATAAAAAGAGGCTCTCCCACCTCATAAAATCTCAACACCTATTTTCTCTTCTCTCACTAAAGGTTTATCTCTCTCTCCCAAAGATAGGTGCGATGCCCCACCTAGGGCTTCAAGATCTCACCTAAGTTTTTCTAAGGGGGAACACCCCAAACCAAAATCTCTCTCAAGCCAAAAAGGCATGCCCAAATTATGTATCTCTAGTTTCTTGATGACACGCCCAAGCTAAGGTTAGCTTATGGTGGTTTGATTTTTGGGTAGCAAAAGGGAAGATCCTCTTGCTATTAGATCTCTCCCTCTCTTTTTGATCTATCTCCATCTCTCAAAAGATCAAACCAAATGGCGTTGAGCAAAACTAAGGCATTGAGGCCTTAGGTAGTTGGTTTAAATCGATATCCATATATCATTGAGAGGGTTTTATCATATGTAGGAGAATCAAGAGGCCGGTCATAGATCCCAAGCACCATCGCAATGAGGAGACCTGATGTCGAGTGTACTAAGCCCGGTTGAGGTAATCTCTGGCACTCTCTATTTGTTTTTTGTTATATTTAATTATATTGTCTTTATATTCTCAAGCATAAGAATTGTGGATATTTTCTTTGTTTAAAGAAAATTGGTTTAATGACATCAAGGTTTTTAAGATCATGGATTTGTTAGTTTTATTTTCTTTGAAGCAAGAGTTATTGTAATAAGGTAACTTGTAAGTGATCTTTGCCAAAAGAAAAGAAAAGCAGTAAAAAGAAGAAAAAGAAAAAAAAAATATTCCCCGACACGATCGTATTAGTCTTTCTTTCATTAATAGTGAACTAGTTTGTCCTTCATTGCCAAATAGCAGTGTTTTCTTGAAGCTATTTATATGTTAGGTATCTAATAGTACCCATGCCTACAATTGCTTGCACATACGCCTCGCTTTTCTCTCTCGTCCATCATGTAACCCTGATGCCTTTATAGTGCCTAAGGTTATATTTGTGAAAATTATAAAAATACTACACTTATTTTTTGGTACAATATTTTCCTTCTCTTTAGCCTTGGCCGCATCCTTTCTCCTCTTCTCATCTCGATCCCTATCTTTCCCTATCATCATTCTTCTTATCACAAGTTTTCTCTTTCCCGTCAAATTTCTTTTCAACATCTGATGGCACTCTTCCTATATCTTGAATTCCTCATTGAAGTGTAGTTCCATTGAATTTCTCAGGGATCCGGTTCTTGGCATCCCTTGCCTCAGCACTGGTCCTTCAAATGAACTTCTGCTCAAACTTGAGTTCTTGCTCTCAAGTGCCTGCTTATCTTTCTCCCTACTAATCTCTCCAACACAAAATAAGTGACCTTCATCACTTGTCTTTTCATCAGTTGTCTTCGTTTTATCCTTCTCTCGGTCCTTGTCCTATTTCTAATCTTTGTGCTTTGCCTTTTTCTTATATCTATGCTTCTCCTTGTTTTTGTCTTTATCTTTTCTCTCCTTGTCGTCTCTCTTTTCTTTGTCCCTCTTCTCTTTCTTATTACTTTTCTCTTTGTGCTTCACCTTCATCAATAACTCAACATCATCGCCCCTAGACTTCATTTCATATCCTGGTGGTGGAAATGGGAAGCACTGAAACATGACACAAAACCCCCGTGCTAGAAATGCAAGCTTTTTCCACCAAGAAAAAAAGTCTTATGCCCAACTTCCAGTGGCTGAACTGCTCCAAAAAAGAAACCAACAGGGAATTGAACTCTCTCATGCACCATGTCACCACGCTTATTTCCAACCTTCAACACACCACACCCAATGCACCACCAACTGCTTTGAGAGAGTAGTTGCAATGATAACCACCCACAACAAGGCTCCCAAAGACCAATACAATTAAGCACTTTTGTCCACGAAAACAATAATTTGTGGGTGTGATTCCAGATACTTAAAACTTGAGAACGAGAGCAGATTCAAGGAAAAACTTACGCCAGTGATCAAAAGTTTAAAGGGAGAGTAGAATCATGGAAACTTTCAGACCAATGGTTTTCTATTGATGAGCGTTCAAATAAAAGAAAAATGAAACACATATGAGATGGGTTTTTAGGTATATGTCAATCCAAATGGGATCTTGGAAAACAGAAGTCAAATGCAAGTAAATAAGGCAGTTCTTGGCATGAAATGAGAGAATTATTGCCCAATTCATTTTAATGGACACCTGCCTCTGAATCTGCAGTAGAAGCATTCCCAATATCAGCAAAAGTCAGAAACAAATACCCCTAAATTATTATCAAAGGTCCAATTATATAAAACCTAATTAGAGAACCCTCAAGCCTAGAAACCCTACTTAAAACAAGCAAAAAACGATCTTAAACCCTGAAAATTTCACACCAGCCTAGAAACATCTTCTGTGTATGCCCTCCCTCTAATTCCCACTCTAAACCAGCAGAAAACGATATTAAACCCTAAAAATTTCACACCGCACAAAAGACAAAGAAAGACCTTTGTCAAACGAGTGAAAATTACAGAAAACCTAGACTTAGTTTTTGGTACAATATTTTTCTTCCTTTTATGTCTACCCATATTAGGAAGGTAGCTTATTGCATATATATTACTTTCTTCTTCTTATGTATACCCATATTAGGAAGGTACTTCATTGCATATGTTAACTTCTTTAGTAGTACACAATTTTGTAACCCTATAAATTGGGGCACTTGTTCACTTCTTCGATAAGATCTGAAATACATCTTCCATGAGGGCTTAAGGCCCAAATATACAAAAATACAGTTTCTCACATGGTATCAGAGTTGAGTCACGATTTGGTATTGTCTCTCAAGCATTGAGCCTCTGTTTCTAGCGCTCTTTGATCTATGATGCCCTCTGATCTGATAACGTCTTCTGTGTATGCACCCTGGTTCTATTCTACTGATTTTGGTTTGCTTACCTCTGATATGTGAAGCCTTGCATCCTTTTCTTCTTCGCATCCAAAGGCGAGCCTCAATCTCTCTCGTATGTCTTTTATGGTAAGCCATTGTTGTCGTGCTCGCCTCTGATGCTGGACCCTTGGTGTGTCGGATCTGAACCCCGCCTCTAAATCCACCTTTGAAAATGGCTTCTGAAAAGGGCCAATCTGCACCATCTACAAAACAGCCACCGAGTCGTGTTTCGACTTTCTAATCTGTCTCTCTACTGAGTCGTGTTTTGACTCTCTCGTCTATTTTAGATCTAATTGTTCTCAACTCCAACTCTAAGGTACAACTGTATTTGAGGCATGTTGATTTACTGTTATGCGAAACTGTTATGATCGAGGTGTCAGATTCTGAGGATCGTTAATTTGTAGTTGCTCAAGCTTCTTTTGTTTCTGCTTTGTTTTTATGGTCTGCCTTCAGTTGTCCAAGCTCAAGTTGCTCTCTTTTAATGCATCTTGAGTTTGAGGGGAGTGTGGAAATTATAGAAAACCTGCACCTATTTCTTTATACAATATTTTTCTTCCTTTTATGTGTACCCAAATTAAAAAGGTGGTTTATTGCATATATTACTTCCTTCCTTTTTCGTGTACCCATATTAGGAAGGTGGTTCATTGCATATATCATTTTCTTCCTTTTGTGTGTACCCATATTAAGAAGGTGGTTCATTGCATATGTTACATTCTTTAGTAGTACACAGCTTTGTAACCCTAAAAATTAGGGCTCTTGTTCACATATTCGATAAGATCTAAAATACATCTTTCATGGGGGCTTAAGGCACAAATATACAGAAATACAGTTTCTCACAATATTAAGAAGTGGAGACTTGATATCGCTATTTTAGTATTTCTCCCCACGGTTGTGTATGATTCGGTTGGGTGGGAGTGCAACTAAGAAAGTGGTCAAGTCAAAATGGAATAATAGTAAGGCCGAGGGAAGACTTTTGGCATCACACCATGGTGAGAACAAGGTTTAAAAAAATGGTAAGAACTCCTTAGCTTTTCATTGACGCTAAGGATTAAAAAAAAACAGATAGGTGACCCAGATCAACCAATGGCGGATCAGCAATCCATATTGGTGATCTGGCAAAGTGAATAGGCCAATAAAAATAAAGAACAAAATAATTGAAAAATATTAAAAAATAATAGGTGAAGTCGATTCTAGTCGGTTCTCTGATAGAACTGGCCAGTTGTTCTATCAAAGAACTGGCTCTATCAGAGAACCGGCCAGGACCAAACGATTCATGGTGAGAACCAGCTAGTTCTTGATATTTGTTGGGAACCAAGCATAACCACTAATTAGAGATCCGGATCAAGCTATTATAATCCGGATCGCTCTTTTTAAAAACCTTGGTTTGTATTCAATCATAAAGAATTAACTCTCACAAAATAGATTTGCATATTCATTATTATTTTTATTTTTTAGTTAATAAGTACAATTGGGTTCGTGGAATAGATGTATTGTTTTATCTATTTATTTATTTATTATTTGTTCATTGTTAATTGATTAAACTTAAACCGTGGCAGTAATCACTTGGGCCAAAAACTGATTCAAGTGAAAAAGACAATCCCTTTTAATTTCAATCACTTGGAAAAAATAGTACTTTTATTTTTTGGGAAATATTATTATCTTTTGGAAAATATCGGATTAGTTCTTGACCATCGTAAAAACAAAACATGCAATTGCCCCAATGCGATGAATATTTCTCGACATATCGTATCACATAAATGACAATCTTACCGCAGCCCAATACACATGAAATACTTCATTAATATTGGTACATTGTGAAATACCTGACTGATAAGATTTGCACTATTTAATATTTTATGCTTTTGCAATCATTCCAAATCATGATCTTGTCTTTTTTATGGGTATCTTAAAATTAAATAAAAAAATATGGGTAAGTTGTTAAATAGCTCTATCATGGGTGCTTAAATAAATTCGCCTTCTTAAATGAATGAATATGACAGGTCTAATCTAATTAGCTCCTCCTTAGATAAATTCTTTTTTTTTTTTTTTTTTTTTTTTTTTTGGAAATCATTAAGCGCTGACCAATTAGGTCCGGGATTTTTTTATATAAATTCGCCTTCTTAAAATGAATCTCTTTTAGATAAATTCGCCTTCTTAAAATGAATCAATATGACAAGTCTAATCTGATTAGCTCCTCCATATTTCTCAAGTTTAATGACAGGCTTGAGTGATTTATATACATACTTATATATTCTACATTAATGGGGGCCTTGGATGGTGGTGCTCAGGCCCTTATGTCCTGACCACTAACCCAAACCCGAATCTTTAATTTATGTGCTTGTCATCTTATGTTATTGCTTGCAGGTATTTAATCATGTAGCTAGTCTACCAGTGAATTAACCATGGCCAAGACTCTTATATTTTCGTTTTACTATGGGCCCATAGCCTTTATCTTTTCCTTAACAATATCATGGACAGGGTTTTTCCTCCTCCTAGTACTAATAATTTCCTTCTTGCTTCTCAATTACAAGAGGACAGGCCCTCAAGGAAAAGGCCTCCAAGCCCACCTAAACTCCCTTTTATAGGGAACCTTCACCAAATTTCCCCACTCTTACACCGCTCTCTCAGAGACCTCTCTGAGGAAGCATGGCCCTTTCATGCTCGGCTGAGCCCCGACACTCATGGTCTCCTCAGCACTAATGGCGGAGGCCTTCCTGAAGACATACGATGCAACCTTTGCGAGTAGTCCTTCTCTCACTGCTGCAAAGCATCTACTTTACAACTCCACCCTATGGTGCTTATTGGAGGGGCCTACGCAAGATATATGTCATTGAGTTGTTGAGTGCAAGAGGGTTGAGTCCTTTGGCTATGTGAGAGAAGAGGAAGTTGTGCGCCTAATTCAAGCCATTTCTAGTTCAAACGGTGAACCTGAGCCACCTATTCCTCTTGCTCACTATGTACATATTGTGCAGGATAGCGTTTGGAAAGAGTTTTGAAGAAGGGGAATCTTTGGAGGCTCGAACAGGTTCCACTTGATAATAAAAGAAAACAAGAAGCTCTTAGGAGCATTCTACTTTGGAGACTTCTTCCCATGGATGGGGTGGATCGATGTTCTTACTGGTTTTCACAGTAATTGAGTAAAAACTTTCGCAAATTTGATGATTTCTTCAAGGAAATCTTGCATGACCATGAGGAGCCTCACTGTAAGAGCTCCCCTGGTGAGCAACAAAAGGAGGACCTCATTGACGAGTTGCTTGAGCTCCAAATGGATGAGACACTAGAATTTCACTTAACCAGGGACAACATCAAAGCAATAATCGTGGTATATCTCTCTCTCTCTGTCTCACACACATAACAGTTGGAATTTTTATTTTTATGTTAATATTTTTAAGTGTCCAACCTCTTGAATAGGTGGTCTTGTTATTGGATCTTTCATATTTTGCTCCTTGCAGGACATATTCGGTGCTGGTGCCGATTCAACTACAAATGCTCTGGCATGGGCAATGGCAGAGCTAATAAGGAACCCAAAAGCCATGGAGAAAGCCCAAAATGAAGTAAGGAGAATAGCTGGTACAAGAGAAATGCTAAATGGGAGTGATATGCAGGAGGTTTGTTACCTGAAATTAGTCATTCACGGAGACTCTACGACTTTACCCTACAGCTCCAGTACTAATCCCCGAGAAACATTAGCTACCTGTACAGTTAATGGCTATGAAATAGCAACTGAAACAAGGGTTATCATTAACGCATGGGCAATAGGAACGGATCCAGATTACTGGGGATGCTCAGAAGAGTTTATACCAGAGAGATTCACTGATAGCCCAATGGATTACAAGGGAAATGATTTCAAGTATATACCATTTGGTGCAGGTCGTAGAGGATGCCCAGGTATCTCATTTGGACTCGCGAGTTTTGAGCTTGCTCTGGCTAATCTTTTGTTGCATTTCGAATGGAAGTTACCCCCGGGGACATACGCAATGGACATGACTAAAGAATTTCCCCTTGTCTCGTCGCCACCCCGCCCAAAGCACAAATGCCAATCAATAGCTGATATGGAACTACATCTTTTTTTTCTTTTTTTCTCTGTTTTTTCCCTGCTCTGCTGGAGAAGATTTAATATTTTGACGAGAGGTATAAGATAGACAAAAGAAACAGGGGTGGAAGCAAAAAACATAGAGAAAAAAAAGGAATCCTCAACATCCTAATAGGACATAAGGTCACAGTTTTTCAACCATGTTGTTATTCGGTAGAACTAAGACTGTCCGAAATTTTAGTTTGGGATGCTAAATGTATCCTCAAATAGAACTTTTCTTACATGAGTTGGTGCAACATCTTACCAAACTTAAACAAAATTTAAAAATTTAAAAATTTGAAAAAGGTTTAGGACCTTCAAATTATGTAAAAGCAAATGTTTTATATTTAAAAGTAATATGGCTTCTAGGTGCATTAGGGTTCCTACTTGAGGACAAAAATGCGATTGGCTACCTGCAGGCTCTTGACTGGGGTGCTTCTGAGTCGAACCACCGATAGTTTAAACATTGGCTAGACACACACAAAACCAGCTCTTTCCTCCATCAGTCCTCATCATAATAAGCTAAATTTTTGGTTTTCGGATCGCAAATGCAAACATGATTGTGGTGGTTAAACCTCTATCAGTCCTAATTGCTAAACACAAAGGTAATGTCCTGATAGGTTCCCTGTTCCTTCATCACCTCCAACCACTGATCAAGGTGATTAATCCTCGCATTCGATAATTTTGATGATTACCATATCAATAACTTCTATCAAACTCTACAAGAATTAAAAGTTGACTTACGAGTTCTCATACCTCTATTCATGAATTGTATACTATGAGCCCATTATTTTTATTACAAGGAGTCACAATTACTTATAGCCCTTGGACGTGAAATCCATTAAACGGAAGTGCATTACAACATTCAAGAAGTCTTATTTTGGACTTTGTGTTCAAACAATGACACATCCTCGACAACCCGACTTCAAATCTAATGGTTAATGATGATTATGACCTCTTTATATCAAAAAGTAAATGGTCTCATTATATAAAGTTTCTAAATGTAAAGCCCAGGGAACATCATGAAAGTTAAGAGCATCTCAAAACCCCCCATTGAAGATGCAGTCTGGACACCAGAAATATTACAATTGACCTAACAATTTAGTACTTATGAAATTTAAAGCTCTAAAATAATTCAGATTTTTCCATTGTGCAAACAGTTAGAATACAAGTCATTCAAATACACGGGAGAAACTAGATACACCACATAAACTATTTGTAGACCTATTAAGCTCACATATTGAGGCCCAGGGAGCACTTGCTCCTTTAATGAGGCTGAGATTAAAGCCTTGGTGCAAGGAATTCTTCTCTTATGAGGTATGCAAAATGGGTTTATCATTGAGAAGATTCTTTGAATGTGATCAGGTGGAGCAAATAGGAGCGACTAATGCCTTGGAGATTGATCCACTATTTTGATCAAGTTCATGATATTACCAGGGGATGGGTATCCAATTTAATCACTATTTTTGAGAGAATAATGTAGAAGCCAATACTCTAGATAAAAAGGGTTTTGATGTAACAATTTTGTTAGTTAACACACTTCGAATTTTGTACACATTTTGATACCTGTAAACCTTTCCAAAAAGTCAAAAGAAAAGTCCCCCCACCCCTAAAAATAAAAATTACAAAAAAATAATAATGATAATAATAAAACTATTTCTAGACCTTGAAATCTATTTTTTAACTAGACAAATGTTTTCCTTTTACTATTTCAGTGGGGTCTGTATGAAGTGTCGGCCTTAAATAATCAATGAAAGGTGCACCTTTAAATTGTGTCGAAAGATGTAGTTCTTGTCTAAAACCCTTGCAATGGCCTGAAACTCTATTTTTAACTCATAATCATGAAAACTTGAAGCTGCAAAAATGGTATGCAGATCAAGTAGATTTATAAACACCTAAAAATCATGACAATCCACATGTTCCATCACAAGATGCACTTTTTTTAATAATTAAGTTTCTTTTTTATGAGTAATGATCCTATGAGACCCTCCCACTCCCATGTGTGTAGAGCCTCAAAGGATCATCATTAGATTTGGCACAGATCTCTAAAAAAGTTATCACATGGGTATGGGACTTGACTTTTCTAGAGATCTGTGTCAAATTTAATGGTGATCCTTTGGGTTGTGTAAGGGTCCTACACACATGGGTGTGGGAGGGTCTTATAGGATCATTATTCTTTTTTTATATTCATACATCTAGAGGTCAAAATGATCAACTAGAAGGTTTTAAAGCATTATATTATAATTGTTTTATTGGGTTTTAAAGTGCTCTTTAGTCTAACATCTTATTGATGAGGGGATTTTAAGTTGAAATGTGCAAAGAATACAGAAACTTAAAAATACTTCAACAGCCACTTTCTCAAGGTATATCCATGATCAAAGCTTTATTTTTCTTTTGGGGATCGAGTAGTTAGGGCAGAGGATTTACTCGTTTGGATCCGAAACCTGAATTTCAGATCCTATCCAGATCAAGGTATGGATCCACAATTTGGATCTTATGGGTTGGATTCGGATCCAAAATTTGGATCCGAATAGTAATTCATATCGGATTTGGTATAGGTGGATTCGATCTGGATCCAACCCAATAATTAAAAAATTATATATTATTTTATATATACATGTATGTTATATAGTATTTTTTTGTTATATATTATTTAATGGAAAATTTTTATATAGAGCCTAGGCTTTAAACATTCAAATTAGAGCCTCCTAAAAAATTTCACTCGAAGATGTTGTTTTTACGCCTAAATGTCCTCAAATTCATCATCTTGACATCAAGATGCATGGACATGAGAAAAAAAAATGGATTTCCAGTTTTGGAAATAGTGCATCTTGTAATGTGTGAAAAAAACGGACTTCTATCAATTGTATGTGTGAAACGAATTCATACAAGTAGCTATAAATTACAAGATGCATTACAAGATGCACTATTTCCAAAACTTGAAATCCATTTTTTTCTCATGTTCATGCATCTTGATATCGAGATGATCAATTTGCGGACATTTGGGCATCAAAACAACCTCTCCTAGTAAAATTTTTGAGGTGGGATCTAATTTGATTGTTTAGAGCCTTGGCGCTATATAAACCTTTTTCCTTTTGTTAATAAGAATCTTTGAGGAATAAAGTATATATTGAAAATTGTGAAATGGAATATCTGGAGTTATTTTTGTGTCCGCATTAGGAGAAAAGGTAAATTCAATATAGAGTCTCATAATATTGCAAGATCGTCTCAGGTTAATATAAATTTTAAAACTTTGGAATCGTATATTAAAATGCTTGATAAATGCACCAAAGTATTAACTCAAAACTCACAAGAATCACACTTTACTTCGGATACAGTATCCATCATACGTAATCTCAATAAGAGTGTAACAAAACTTTAACGTATTAACGCAAAGTTATGGTAGGTCAAAATTATACTAAAAAATTTACGTAAACTTTTTTCTATCTAGTACTACAAAATTCCATGGATCCAAGTCAACAGTAGTTTTTCTTTACCATCGTCGGCAAAGAGGCCTTTGCAAGCACCATTATCCTATTTCTTTTGGGGTAGAACCTTTTCGGGAACAATTTTACAAACGGTAGAAGTCGAACCCCCACCGTCCTAAAAACTTTTGCGCTCACGAAAAAGCCTCCAGCGTTTAATCATGGAAAAAGTTTATATCGAACAAACAATCAAATTAGAACCCACCTCAAAAATTTTATTAGAAGAGATTTTGATCTTCAAATTCATCATTTCGATATCAAGATGCATGGACATGAAAAAAATATAGATTTTAAGTTTTGATAATAGTTTATTTTATAATGTATTTTTAGACCGTCAATTTTCAAAGTCTTCAAGCTTTCTCTAACTTTGTAGGTTTAAATTTTATAATTAAAGATAAAAATATATTTTAAAACTATCACAAACATTTCCAATATTAAAACCACATTTCTCGACACTAAAGATGCACTTTACTTTAATTGTTTAGAGCCTCGGCCATATACAAACCGCACCCTTTAAGCATTCCCTTGCCATAAAGCTATCAAATTACATAGGCACACTCCCTCGCCACAAAGCTATTAAATTACAAAGGCATTACACTTAGCATTATATAAACCAAAAGAGCGGGGAGGACCATCCCAATTCATGTGGTCGGCCTACCAATGAATAAAGTTTCCAAAATTAAAGGAATGAAATGCTGACACTTCAACCCCTTTTCTCCATTCACACAAAATTAATTGAAATAAATCAAAGAATTTAGGCTCGATTCCCCTCTCTTTTTCTCTCGACCTTTCCTATCTATTCTCTCTCTAGGAGAGCCTGGCTGCAAATCTTGCCACTTCCCATGGCCAAAAGAAACAAGTGAGGATGAAGCAAATAATGGAAATCTTGAAGCCTTGTTCATCTCCTCTATTTGTTCTGCAACCCTGGTTGTTAGTGCTTGTCCCATTTCCTGCTCTTGTAACATTACTTATTTTTGTACTGCAAATAATAATTCAGCAGTGCATACAAACCACAAACGTGAGGTTCTCCATGTAACAGTCACAAAACAAAATCTAAGGCAGAATCATTTTCTCATGACAAAGATTTACATCAGGTTGCAAACTTATACTATATAAGTCGGTAAGGTGCACATCAAAAATTCTAGAGCAATGTTCTCAAAATCACTTTCTTCAAAGCATTCGGATTTTAAGCATGAATCGAAGCGAAAAGAAGCGTGGTACTACCGTTTCGTTCAGACTCGGGCCGCTTCGGCCTGCTTCTGTGGATGCTTTGGGTTGCTAAAGTCAAAAAAGAAATACCTATACAAAAGTATTTTTTATTTTTTAAAAAAACATCATTATTTTTGTATATTTTATAAATAAATATCTAATTTATTTATATTAAATTAAAAAAAAAGGTATGAAATCTTTCTCCGAATTACTTCATTTTTGTCACCAAACCGAAGAAGACTCTGAAGCGAATCTGACAATATTGTTCTAAAGTATTCTACCTGATCATCTCAATATCTAGATGTATATAATATAGAAAAGAAAAAAAGGGGAATTTTAAGTTATTTAGATAATTTATTTTCAAGATTTTTAAATATTTATAGATCTGCTTAATCTACATCATTTTTTTAAATTTTAAATTTTATAATTGGGGTTAAATATAATTTTGAAGCCATTCGTAAGGTTTCAACACCAAAACTACATTATTTCACAAAATTTAAAAGTGCACCTTACTTATTATATAGTATAAGGTGCCCACCTTACACTTTTTGTTAATATTAGAAAGTACACGAGAGTCCGTTTATCTCACCTTCCAGGGAAGATGCAGCTCGCATGACCTGCACAAATCAAAACTAATCTATTAACCAAAAAATAAACAAATGTAAGGAAAATGAAAACACACACATATATATATATATATATATATATATATACACGTCATACCTTCATATAGCCATTCTACGACCGATCTGACGTTCACGGATGTTCGATAGTGTTTGAATTTTAATTGTTTTCTACAAATCCAAATCACTTGAAATTTTAGACGTATGTTATTCTCATCAAGTCGCACCTAATAAAATTATAAAAAAAATAATTCGCAAAAATATTTTTACCAAAATACCCCCAAACTTTTCGGAGGTATTTTGATCAATTTATTTAATTTAAAATTATTTTTGATATTTTTCATAGATTCGCTTATTTTTTAAGAACACGCACTTAAAATTTTAAGTGATTTGGATTTGTAGAAAATTCAAACACTATCGAACATCCGTGATCATCAGATCGGCCCAGATTCAATCTAAACCGTAGGCGTTTACTGTAGCAATACCCACCTGGGCACACAGCATCTTTTCCCTTTTATATATATATATATATATATATATATATATATATATATATATATATATATATATATATATATATATATATATATATATATATATATATATATATATATATATATATATATAGGGTGTGGTTTCTGAAAGGAACCTTAAACAATCCAATTAAGGTGTACCTCTAAATTTTAATTTTTGGTATAAAAAAATTATTAAAATTATTTTAAAATCTATTTTCATATCTAATTATAAAGTTTTAAACTCCAAAAATGATTATATATTTATAGAAAGAGGGACACAATCTTTGAATAAGGGAAAAAGGGGCACAAACATGCAAAAAGTGAGGAAAACAGATATATATACAGAGAAAGTATGGGAAAAACTTAAGAATAATTGTTTTATGAGGGATGGACTGCATTTGTACAATATGCGTTCTAAAAACAATTTTAACTAACAGTCCAAATATTTTTTTAAGATAATTATATTTTTTAATTTTCAAAGTATTTTTTCATTTTTTTTCATATTCATGGTCTGTCTCCATGTTAAAAATTAGACACAAAGAGAGATGGGGAGAGAGGACTGAGGGAGAGTAAAACAGTGGCATACTCGGATCAGTGGTTGTGACGGTGGCAACCCCGTTGAAATCACAGGACCCTCCCACCTTCCCTTCTTTCTGATAATAGCTATCAAATGCATATGAAGCATGGCTCTTCACATTGTTGGGGTCATAGCAAACCTCTCCAGGCTGTATCTCAGTGCAATTCGTGTGCCCAGGCCCGCAGGCCCAGTCCAACGCCGCCTGCAACATCTTCTTGTCCGCATCTTCTACCGCTACACAAAAAGTTCGGTTTGTTGTATCATTCGCCATAAACACCCCTGTCCCCGAAACATGAAGCAAATAAACAGGTGTTCCATTCCCATAAAACAAGCCCCAATTCATCTCAGAAACAGGGAGAGGCCTCAAATCCTCATTGAAAAGCTCGTAGATATAAACACTCGATGTGATTTCCGGATGTTTGGGCGTGCCACTCCGGTCCAAAACATGCTTGATCAGGTTCGAATTATATGTATCGGCATTGTCGATGGTAGCATAAGGTTCCTCTGAGTCCCCCTTTCCCGGCCACCCAGACTCAGTTACCATGACCACAACATCAGTGACATTAACGTTTTCCATTGAGAAATAAGCCGCATCGATCATGGCATCATACACATTCAAGTAATGCAGCAATGTGTTCGGGTCAACTTCCTCTTTCGCAGGGGTCAGCGGCCTGAACAGAGCATTATCAATGGGAACAACCCCCTTATTCTGCATAAACACATAGTAAGGGTATAGATTCATCATAAGTGGAGCCCCAGTTTGGCGGAGAAACTGTAACAGAGGCAAGAGGACAGAGTTGAAAGACTGGTTGAAGAAAGCTTGAGAGGGGGGAAATGGATCGACGATAATGTCGGCCGAGTGGGGGGTGGACACATAAACTTTGGAGTCCAGAGCGGCAGAGACTAGAGCCGAGTGGATGGATTTTATGGCAGGGAGGAGGAGAGGGGCAGCAGAGGGGAGGGAGGTGAGGACCTCATCGCCCACGGCTATTGCAATGATGTCAGTGTCCGGGAGGTGGGCAGCAACATTGCGTTGGACCCAGGCTGCCGCAGTGGCATTGGATTGAGCAATGGCGAGCAGTTGGTTGTTAGGGACTCCAACCATGACCTGGATGCTGGTGCGGGCTAGGGCCTTGAGGATGTCCTTGTCCACATCGTAGAGGCGGACTTGGGTGATCTTCTGGCGCTGCAGAAGGGAGACGAGGTCGGAGGGGGAGAGGACATCGGAGACGTCTGTGCCTATGTTCACCCCCACAAAAGCAGCTTCTCCTTTGCCTCCACCTGTTTGCGCTCCATCTGTGGAATCAGTTTACGAAAGCATCGCGCTTAGCCCTGGTACCATTGTTGTAAATGAAAATCAAAATTGGGAGGGGAGGGGAGGGGAGCAAAATGGAGAGAGACAGAAGCTCAATCTTTTGTTTAGCTTCACAATAGAAACTGGCATAAATCCAAGAGGACAGCGAGCTTATACTTTCCAATCGAAGAAGCGAAAAAACCCATCTCTGAGACAGACGACGGTGGGTTCAGAGGAGCTCAATCTTCACTCATATCTAACAGAAAACCCTAATATTCTGGAATATGGAGAAGGGGACTCCAGAAGCTCAATCGCTACCAACAAAAAACAAAAACAAAAAAAAGAGAAAAAATTGGGAGGGAATCTCATTCTTAATCTTCCTCTCGCATAACAGTGAAAGAAACCCAACATTTTCACTTACATCATAGGGAATGGGAGATGGAGAGTGATTTACAGAAGAAAAATCTGAAGTCTGAACCTCTGGTTTTCCTCTTTTCAAACTGAGAAGAAAAGTATTCAGGTGAAAAGTGATGAATGGAAGAGAAAAGCTTTTGGGGCCCTTTCACTTACCTGCAAGTGCTGTTGCAGTGAGGAGGAGGAGGACAAAGAGACAGGGCCCGTCCATTGAAGATAACTGCTCATATAAATCGGCCGGCCATCGGTGGAGGCGCTCCTTCTTCCTTCTCTCTCATCCGCTATGTCGCTTGAAAGGAGAGAAGAGACCACTTTTTGGAATGTGATGTGAGAGAGCGTGTGAGATGTAAAGGTGGTTGAAAAGCAGGAAAAACAGTCCAGAAAAAAATAAAAAATAAAAAAAGTAGAAAATTGAAGCCCTGAGCAAGACTCCGGAGAAATATGATTGCCATACAGCCGGGCACCACTTGATCCAGGACATGGAAATGCCTAGGGTTGGCAACGGGCCGGGCCACTGTAGTCTTACCCGGACCTAGTCGTTAAATAGTGGTCAGCCAGCCTGGTTCTAACCAGGCCGAAGCCCGACCCTAGCCCTATGAGGGCCAGGCTGGGTTAAATAAAATCAACCAAAAAAAAAATTAAGGAAAAGAACGAAGAAAAGGAGGGCCAAGCTTGGGATTTATTGAATCGAGCCGGCCTTGCCTCAACTCCCGGCTGGCCTACCTCCAGACCGTGATGGCCCGGCCATAGCCCATCCGTCGGTAACATTTCATAGCCTAAGCCCTCTTATTTTTAGTGCCGAGCCATTCCCTCCCCTGGACACGTCCGATTCGTATATTATACGCTCCCTGGCCTTTCTACTCTCTAGTTGTTTCACGTCTAGCCCACTCATCTTGATTTTATGGCCGGGTTGGAGCTGTCGGGGCTAACGCTATTTGGGGTCCACCTCTCGGGCCGGGGATGTGAACATCTTTAATTCTCAATAAGAAAAAATTCTCTTTCATTTGAAATTGGGCGAGCTTTTCATGCTTCCCCAACAACGTAGAAGTTCTATCATTCCCCTTATCCAACCATCCATTCTGAATGGATGGCTAAGATTGCCCCAATCACAATATCACGCCTCTATATTATTTTATTTTTTATTTTTTTTTCTATTAACTGCTTTAGACATCCATTCCTTTATTAAACTTCCACTAGCGAAAAATATAAAAACAATATTTTTAATAAAATAAAATGACCAAAATACCTCTAAAAGTTTTAAGGGATACTTTGATCATTATATTTTATCAAAAAAATATTTTTAATATTTTTTTATAGGTGCGGCCCAATGAGAAGATGGTACGTACCAAATTTCATATTCATAAAATTTGTATTAAAAAAATTAAAAATAAAATACTTTGAAACGTCGGATCTAAGATTAAATGGTGAGTGGCTCTCTTGATCAAAATTGGACGGCTGGATGGTAGGAGGCGGATAGAACTTCTATGCTATAGGATAAGCATAGAAACGTTTCCCTTTAAAATGGAGAAAGAATGTTATATTATTTTATTAAAAATGAAACAATTTGTCACTCTTATAAGTCACAAGATAATCTTGACCATCAGCTCCTTCGGATAAAACCGTAAAATTTTTGAGATCGCAAATCTTGATGATGCAACAAAAAGAAATCAAGTGACACGGTTTATGTTTTGAACAAAGCAACATTGACCCGAACTATTCAATTTTTGGAGATGATGGTTAACATTTTGAGAAACTCAAAATCTAATGTTTTAACATAACTATCTAATGATTTTATGCTGGATGATAAATTTCAGACAGAAAAATCTGAATGTAGCTCTTTTGTCCCAGGAAATCAATGTACTGTATGATCATGTGGGACATGCTACATGTGCTAATTTATTAATACATTTATTAAAGAAGAGAAAGCTAAGGGGGCAAATTTCCTTTGTTATAGTTGACTTCTCAAACTGCTTGTGTGAAAACGAAATTTGTGGTCGAAATACTCAAAAAAATACAAGACTTCTACAAAGACCAAAACCGACAGGAATCACAATTATGGTAAAATATTAATTACATGGTTAAACCACCTTACAAAAATCAAATCGTCACACGCACAGAAAGACAACTATTTTAAATTTTTTATCTCAACTCTTAAATTTTTGGGACGTTAACATAAATATCATTTTTTTGTAATATTAAATAAATATCCCACATATGTTCAAGGGTGTAGTTTGTATAGAGCCTAGGCTCTAAACAATCAAATTGGAACCTACCTTCAAATAGTGTTGAGAAATGTGGTTTCAATACTGCAAATATTTTTGATAGCTTTAAAATATATTTTTATCTTTATTTATAAAGTTTAAAGCTTCAAAAATAGTGTAGATCGAGATATCTATAACAGTCTTGAAATTGATGGTCGAAAAATGTGTTACAAAATGCACTATTTTCAAAACTTGAAATCTATTTTTTCTTATTCAATGCAACTTGATGTTGAGATTATCAATTTAAGGATATTTGGGTATCAAAACAACATCTTCTAATGAAATTTTTGAGGTATGCTCTAATTTGTTTGTTTAGAGCCTTCGTTCTATATAAACTTTTCCCTATGTTCAAATTTAGGTTCATATTGCTTTATAAAAGTTTTATGTTTTTTGTTTTTCCCCATAATGAATTTTTTGAATCCACTTTACAACCCAAATTATTCTTTTGAAAATTTTCAATTTGAATGCAAATAAGTCATTTATTAGAAAGATTAAGTTTAAGGAAATTTTTCAAAGGGATAAATTTATTTAGAGTCAAGGCTCTAAACAATCAAATTGGAGCTTATCACAAAAATTTCATTAGAAGAGGTTGTTTTGATGTCCAAATATCCTCAAATTGATCATCTCGACATCAAGATGCATGTACATGAGAAAAAATGGATTTCAAGTTTTGAAAATAATATATTTTGTAATGCATTATTGGACAGTCAATTTTCAAGATTTTCAAGTTTTCAAGTTTTGAAGCTTTAAACTTTATAAATAAAGATTAAAATATATTTTAAGGCTATCACAAAGATTTCTCTCAACACTATTTGAAGGTAGGCTTTTATTGTTTAGAGTTTAGGCTCTTTACAAACTGCACCCTTTTTCGAATTCCCATGAGTGATGAATTCTTTAACACTTTAGACATATTTTTTATTTATTTTCAAAAAACCCATAGAAAAACACATAGTTTTGAGATTAAATAGTTCCATATATATATATAAAATGTTAAATACTTCATCTCTAATGAATATTTTGATAAATTTCCCTTAAATCTATAATGCGCACTTAGGGCAGCACATTGCACTCCCGCCTTTAAAGGGGAGTCAATGTGATTTTAGATGGGTTTCAAATTGCTCTCTTACTCGGTTCAGAACTACATGTTCCCAACTGAACTTTTACTCGGATTTGGAACTTCAGGTTCTAAACCAAACTATCACCAAGAAAATATCAGTGACCATGTTCGAAAGTTCCAGTTCCAAATGGGTTTGTGGTTCAGAAATTGAAGTTCCAATTGGAAAATGAAACCAAGAAAAAGAAATACCTTGGTTTGAAATTTGGAGTTCTAAACCGAGGGCACCTTGGAAGAAATAAATAAATTAAAAAGGAACATAAGCGTAAAATTGAAAATATGGGGGACTTTTTTAATCCAAGCAAAACAAGAGATATTTATGTTAATTTTCCTAAAAATATGTTTAAATTTATCAAATTTCCCTTCAAATAAAAACCTTAAATAACCAATTGTATTTTAGTAATTTCACATGTCAAATGACAATAATAATCATGGGTGTTGAGGCTTCGCAATATGGAAAAAGGGTTTATAATAAAAAAAAAAAAGAGTTTCATGTTGCTACCCTAGATTAGTCATGGGTATTATTATAATTTGACAATTTCATGTTGTTAACGTTGGACGATGAAGGTATTATCATCGCTCAGGTTAGGAGTGGCAATGGCCCACCCGGCCCGGCCTGACCAGCCTGGCCCTAAAACACTAGGATTTGGGCCACATCATGTGGCCCGAGGGCTGGGCAACCACGGCCAGAGGGTAGAGTCGGGCCAAGCTTGGGCAAAGGCCAGCCCGGTTCGGCCTGTCCTGACCCTTTTTTTCTTTTCTTTTATTTTTCTTCGGTTTTGTTTGGCTAAGCCCAACCTTAATAGGGCTAGGCTACGGCTAGGGCCAGGGCTGGCTTGGCCCAGGTCCGGCTCATTGCCTGCCCTATTTGAACTCTAGCCACTTAAGTAAAATTATGGAAATGCTCCAACTTATTCAAAGTTGCCAATCTTGAATAGGGGCAAATTATACTTTTTTTTCACAATCCATAAAACTAGTACAAAATAAGTTTACTCCTTAAATAAGTTTGTGAGTTGGCTAGAATATTCAAGTGATATTTTCCTGTTAAAATTGAGTAGCGTGGGAAACTTGTCGCTGTTTGCCATAGCTACTTTGATTTTAACCGGAGAGAATACCTATGAGTATAAGCAATGTGAACGTATTTGGGTTTGGGGTTGTGAATTGCCTTTCATTTGCCGAATATCTTCTAGGGTTTGGGGGTGAAAGGTTAACCTCTTGGGATAGGAGAATAGAAGACCTAAAAAGAGTAAAGGGAATATGTTTATCGCATTTTTGAGGAATAAAATAAGTGGAAGAGGGTCAATAGGAAAGCAAGGGGAGGATACTATTTTCAATAGGGCTTTTATGCCATTGAAACAAATTCAAAAGCGGCGAGATTCCATGATATTAATGCAAAAGTAGGTGTTCTCTGTGATCATTTCCCTTCATAATAACCAAAAGCAATTCACTATTGAAAGTCTATGCTGTTTCTTTCAAAAAGATCATGTGAACTTTAGGCAAACGATGAATCACGTTTTACAACAAAACAAACTAGTTATACTTTTGCTAATGAGGAGAAAATGGTAAAATGAAGTGGCAAGAAATTTAGCCACTAATAGAAGGGAGGTAGAAAATAGGTTTCTCAACAAGCCGGGCCACGTAAAATTAAAAGAAAACAAAGCAATATATATATATATATATATATATATATATATATATATATATATATATATATATATATATATTAAAAAAAAAAAAAAAGCTAGACCGGGTCGAGCTGGGCCTGGCCCAAACCCAGCTCTCTGGCCACATTTTTTGGCTGAAGCCCTAGTTTGTTAAGCCTGGGCCAGGGCACCCGGCTCATTGCCGACCCTAGAGGAAAACCGGAGCAGGTCAATACGCTTGATGCACTGGTTTTGAATGCTTTAGTGAGAGTATATTGTATACTTACTCCCTTGAGTGAAATAGTTACATGGGGAGGAATTTTATGATTTGATTTGAAATCTTGTAATCCACCGGTCCATGAGAAAATGCTAGGGTGACAGCCCTCTAGATTTCTATTCAAGAAAGTAAATGTACATTATGCTCCTGCATGAACACAGAGTCTTTTGAGCTTCGGACAAATGAGTCCATCAACCTGATTTCTGAACAAAGCCAAGTAGGCCCAGTGATAGACCTGCAAAAAGATGAGGTTTTCTTGTCACTTCTTTATTTTATTTTGCCATTTCTCCCGACTTTGATCATGACAGAACAACTTCATTCAATTACCCCACTTTTTGAAGTGCTTTCTCTCTTTGTTGATGTCCTACTTTCTTCTTCCCCTGGGCCCTGAGGCTATTATTTTGTGGTAAAGACAAATAGTCCCTGAGCCCCTGTCATGGCCTCCTACTCCAACATATGTGAGGGTACATTCATGTCACCAATTACCCTTGCATGTTTTACAAGATGAATAAAGGGCCTTTTGATTCATTCTAGTTGGGCTGGCGATCGGCCGGGCAGCCCAACCAGACCTGGATGGCCCGGCCCTAAGAACCTAGGGCTTGAGCCACAAACAGTGGCCCAAAGGCTGGTTCTATTGGCCAGTGTTAGTCTAGTTTGGCTTGGATCTTGTTTTTTTTTTATATTGTTTTTTTTTTTTTGTTTTTTTTGCCCGGCCCAGCCCTAACAGAGCTACAGTTGGGTCCGGGCTGGCCCTATGAGGATAAGGGCCGGGCTAAGGCCAAGGAGCTACGACTGGGTCTGGGCCAGCCCTATGAGGAGAAGGGCCGGGCCAGGGCCAAGGCTGGCCGGGCCTGTCCCGTTGTCACCTTACATTCTAGAATCCATCAATTCATTGGGATGGGATATTTGAAGGAAGAAGAATGATCGAATGGCAATCAAAGGCAAAGAAATGAAGAAAAAATTCAGTGTTCAAGTAGGGGGCCATCACATTATAAGGAGATGGGGAAAACATGTGATATAAGGTAGTGTTCAGTTGGGGTGCCATTGGGATAGCATATATGGAAAGTGACTAATATTAGATGTGTTGCCAATACATTCATATGCAATATGTCTTTTGAATTTAAAAATTTATATGGCATTGAGTGCTTCAAACAAAACCTGTCACCAATTTTAGAATTCTTAATATCCTAAATACATACAAAAGATTTCAACCCCCAGAAAAAGTAGCCATTATGCTTAAAGCTTAATGAAGGTAATGCTGCACATGGATTCTAGTAATTCAATCTCTTTCCGAAACAATTTTTTTATATTCTAATATAGGAGATAACATCTTTACCAGTAACATCTTTACCAGTAACATCTTTTCCTAGGATTCCTGATTCTAATTCTGAGACCAAGGTGAGAATCTGGTAAGTGTTGTCCCTTTAGCTTACCTTTTTGGTTTCCTTTTCCTCTTATTTCTTTTCAAAATTTACCAAAAGAAAATAAAAAACAAGAACGGGTTGAGGGTTTGGGTCACCGTTTGATAAGATCCTTTGCGACTGTGATTGGATTACAGAGGAAGGTTTGAATCTAAGGGATGGGAAGGTTTGAATCTAAGGGATGGGGCACCATTAGGGCTTTCACCGGACCAGGTCCCGCCCTCCCCAAGCCCAAAAAATCCTGGACCATTTTGGCCCAGCCCGGGCTGTAAATTTATTTTTCAAGCCTGGCTCTGCCGGACCGAAAATGCTGGCCCAGACCTGGCTTGGCCTAACCCAAAAGGTACCTTCTTTTTTTTTTTTTGTGAGTCAGTCTTCAAATTTGTAAGCCCATTTATAAACCCAAAATTATAAAGGTCCAAGGTCCCAAAACAAAAGATTCTTAGTTTATGATTACATCAATCCATCTCAAGTGCATCATCATCAAAACAAGTTAACACTGAAAAGCAGGGATCAAAAAATCAGCGATTCAATCTAAAACCGGGCGATCCAGATAGAGAATTGCCGATGATGTTTTGGATTCTGCAAAAAAAGGGTATTTGCCCGAGTCAGATGAAAAAATCGTCAAGTCTTCAGTTTTTGTGACAAGTCTCACCTATTACTTGCATGTAATATGAAAAAATCATGTGATTTTCACTTTTTGTTGCATTATTGAACCATAACAAGCTTTGGAGAGCATTATTGCTCACAATAATGCATTAAAATGTTTTAAAAAAAGTTGATTGGATCCATGGTTTTGAAAACAAACGTTCGAGTTCTAAAATTTCCAAATTTTGATGAGTTACAGGGAGTTAGAGAGTTTTTTTAATCAAAATCAGAGGGTTTTTAATTTACAAGTGAATTAGAGATTTTTTTTAATATCAAAATCAGAGGGTTTTTAAAGTTCAAAGTGTTATTGAGAGGTCATTCAACAATTATTTTACTCGATTTTTTAATAAATCAAGCTTTGATAATATTCTGAGTTCGATCCGTCAAAGTGACAATTTTTGCTAAAATTGGGACCAATATTGCATGATATCTGAGGGTTTTTAAAGCTCTTGATGTTCTTCGGTCCATTGTATAAGTTATTTTTTTTATTAACAAAGTTTTGTTCATCAATTTATGAAGAAATCATGACTGATTCATGAAGAACCCCAACTTCCATATAAAATCCAATATTTGATTAATTTTAAGCTAAATAAGTAGTTTATGTGATCAAAATCAAAGGGGTTTTGAAGTTTAAAGTGTTATTGAGAGGATTATAGTCATATTTTTTATGATTCAACAATTATTTTGCTATCAAGCTCCGACAACGTTTCTGAGTTTGATTCGCCAAAGTAATGATTTTTACTGAAATTGAGCACCATATTGCGTGATCTCTGAGGGAAGCTTTTGATGTTCTTTAAGTTATTGTGTGAGTTATTTTTGTTATTAACAAATTTTTGTTTATCAATTTATGAAGAAATCGTGAATAATTCAATAAGAATCCTAATTTTCATAAAAAACCTTCCATTTGATTAATTTTAGGCGAAATAAGTAGTTTTTGCGAAGTCATATTTTTTGTGATTAAGCACCTATTTTGCTCGATTTTTTATGAAAATGAGCTTCAGTAACATTTTATGAAATTTTTTATTTGATTTCAGCACAAATTGGGCACCATTTTAGATGATATTGGAGGGTTTTTTGAAGCTCATGATGTTCTTCAAATTATTATGTGAGTTATTTACTTTATTAACAAAGTTTTGTTCATCAATTTTTGAAGAAATCGGGCCTGATTCATGTGTACTCGAAGAACCTTAAATTTCGAATCGAAAATTTCGATCAATATAAGTCGATTCAGATCCAATTGAGGTATTTATTATGATCCTCATTATTTCAATGCATATATTTATTAATATCATGATTTATTGTTTGGAAATATTTTTATACGAATTTCCTTGTTAAAAATGCTCTATGTAAAAATAGATTTCCCTGTTGAAAATGTTGTGTATGAATTTTCTTGAATCTAGGTACATAATTAAATTTCCTTGATGCATTAAATTCATGTATGTTCTTATTTCTCTTAGTATAAGAATAGATTTTTTCTATTTTCTTGTAATTATTATCATAATTAAATTTCCTTAATACATCAATTGTATGTATATTCTTATTTCTCTCAGTATAAGAATAAATTTTTTTCTATTTTCTTGTAATTATAACCAAATGGTCTAATTCTATGTCATGAATGTATTTTTATCGTGTAATTGCTGTTCTTATTTCTCTTAGTATAAAAATAGATTTTTTTTCTATTATCTTGTAATTATAATCATAATTAAATTTCCTTAATAGATCAAATGTATGTATGTTCTTATTTCTCTCAGTATAAGAATAGGTTTTTTTGTTTCTATTTTCTTGTAATTATAATAATATGGTCCAATTCTATGTCATGAATGTATTTTTATCATGCAATTGATGTTCTTATTTCTAGGTTTTTTTTCTATTTTCTTGTAATTAAAATCAAATGGTCAAATTCTATGTCATATATGTATTTTTATCATGTAATTGATGCTCTAATTTCTCTCAGTATAAGAATAGATTTTTTTTCTATTTTCTTGTAATTAGGGAAATTATCGCAAGTATACATTAATTTAAGCTTAATTGAAAAAAAAAACCTCAAACTTTCGTTTACCTAGTCTACACCTTTTTTCCTCATTTTCAACTATTTTTTACCAAATTGACCTTCACAGTAGTCTTACTACCATAATACATAACATTTTATACGGTATTTAAAATACCGTAATAACTTCAAGTAATATAACGGTACTTTAAGTACCGTAAAACACTGGCCATGACCGTGAAGCCAATTACGAAACTTTAAGTACTATAAAAACTAACACCCATTATACGGCATTCTAAGTACCGTAAAAACTAACCCATCTTATATAGCACTTAAAATGCCATAAATCATTTTCTCATTCTATTTATATTTGTCTCTTTCATCTCTAATTTTTTTTATGTTTATCTCCTCTTTCTCTCACTAATTTTTTTTAATATTTATCTCTTTGTTCTATCTCTAATTCTTTCTTATCTCTTCTTTCTCTCTCTACAATCTCATCATCGTTTTCTTAGAAAGATCATGTCATCTGTTTTGCATAGCCAAAGTCATTGTTTGATTACTCTCTCTAAGGAAACGAAAATGACATTGTAGAGAGAGAAAGAAGAGATAAAAATGAATTAGAGAGAGAATAAAGAGATAAATATTAAAAAGAATTAGAGAGAGAAAGAATGGATAAATATAAAGAGAATTAGAGATGAAAGAGTAAACAGAGAGAAAAAGGTTTACTGCATTTTAAGTATCGTATAACATGGGTTAGTATTTACGATACTTAAAACGTCGTATATGGGTTAATGTAAGTTTACGGTACTTAAAGTACTGTATAAAATGCCCTCAGTATTAAGGTACTTTTCGCCGTTAGTATAACGACATAAAAAGGACCTTATAAAATTCTCTAAATACTATGGTACTTAAAGTACTGTATAATATGCACTAACTATTACGGTAATACGACTACCGTGAAGGTCATTTTGATAAAAAAAAACCAAAAATGAGAAAAAAAGGTGCAAAAGAGATAAACAAAAGTTTGGGGTTTTTTTTCATTTAAACTTAAATTAAGGTATATTTGTGATAATTTCTCTTGTAATTATAATCATAATTAACTTTCTTTAATATATCAAATGTATGTATGTTCGTATTTCTCTCAATATAAGAATAGGTTTTTTTTTTCTATTTTCTTGTAATTATAATCAAATAGTCCAATTCATTCTCAGATTGAGTCATTGAATTGTCAGGCGAATTCAATTAATGGTACCAGCATGACCACGATGATGAACGACGTCGTCTTTCATTTTATTATTAGTTACGAACTGTATGCTTTATATTAGTCCATGTATGATGATATATTTCATCCATGATAATTATATGATTCTCCTTCCATGTGACGTAAATTTAATGGTCAACAATAGTTTCATATAGGGAAATGACATCTTAATATTCACATATTGATGCAAAAAAAATGAAAGTTCTTAATGAAGTACCCCCATTTCTTATTGGATTCCTAAAACAACAACATTTATAATTAATTTTAATAATTTTTTGGATTTTTTTAAAAATGAATCCAACTGATTAGGCCAATTCCTGATCCGAATCGCCGATTTACCGATCCATCCGGATTTATGGGGTGCCCGATCCAATGTACCAATCCGTTTTCTAAACCACTACTCAAAAGAGATAAAATTTTCTCAATTTTAATAACCCACTTTCTCCTGTATTGCATTGGTTAATTTAACCTTAGTAGACCAGGTTCCTAAAGTCTTGCCCTGAATTATCTATTATTTAAATTCAACCCCAAAATTGTCTAATTCGGTGGCTTTAAAAGATCCTAGTGTCTAAAAAAAACCATAACTCAACCAAAAAAAAAACTTCCAATTAAAATCGATCCCTTCAGGTCAAAAGTGAAGTTTTTGTATATAGCATTTTCAGGCTATGGTTGAACACATAAGCTAATTCATAGCAATTAGCCTCTTTTATGAAACAAGCCACATAAAATAGAAAGAGGGAAGGAGCGGGGCGCCTCACTCTATGGGGACATAGTGGGCTCCGTGCCCCCATCAAATATGGGCTAAAATGGTGGGCCAATAGAGTATAATGGGCCCCATATTATTTATTTATTTTAAAACTATTAAATTGACTTTTTGATAAAGTTAAAGTATGTGGTTTGCATAAGGTTGCAACCTTAAACAATTCAATTAAGGTGCACCTCTAAATTTTATCATAAATTTAATTTTGATATAAAAATTTCTTAAGATTGCTTGAGAATCTATTTTCATCTTTTGTTATCAAATTTTAAACTAAAAAAATGGTTCAAATCAAGTAGTTATATAAACACATGAAAATCTAAAAAATGGATGGTCTAGATACTATGTTTCAAAATATACTATTTCTTGGGCTCAAAATCATTTTTTATTTTCATATTCATACATCTCGATGTCGAAATGATCAATTAGATTTCAACATCCAAACAACATTTTATAATAGATTTTTGAGGTGCACCTTTAATACTACATTTTAAGGTTGCAACCTTATATAAACTTTTTCCAAAGATAACTAACTTATTTTCTTCTTTGGATATCTAAATATCAAAAAATTTAGTTTTAACTCATTTAGAATTCAATTTTGATGAAATAAAATATCTAGAGGAATCTAAAAAAAATTATATTAATATTTTAAAAACCATTTAAAGCAACATTAATTATTTCTAAAATTAATTTGGTAGTAACCGGATCCAACTTTATTAATGAAAATGCAAAAATATTAAAACACTCCTTCTCTACTAGTGATTATATCTCATACTTACTTTCTCAAACTGACCCAATAGTTCCCATGACCCACAGCCCATCACTAGGATTCATGATTGGACTACCAATGTCAACTAACAGGTGATAAAAACACAAACCCAATCTATAGACTACAAATTCCCCTAAAGACAAGCCTAAGTCACTCAGACCTATGCACACTCATTGTATAATGTGTAACACCCTCAATGATGTCTACTTCCCAATACGGGTGTCGGATATACATATCGTGTGATTATCATGATGAGGATTTGGCCATTGTCTCTTCAAGCCTACAAATCACACACAAGGGTCACAAAGTCTCTTAGGTAACTACCTTGGGCATTTCTCTGACATCATCAAGGGTTAACTCTGCAAACCATTTTCGGTTGTGTTATATACCCAAGTATCATATGGGTTTAGAACTCAACTTGGCCTAGCTCAGCAAGCCTAGTTTGAGTCATGGCATCAGTATTACCAACTTCGGTCCCTCTAAACCATAATCCTTTGGTTCCTGTGGACTATACTCCCACTGGAGTAATCATATCACTATCGTCATAGTTTTCCATACTCTCGTAAGTCCTTTAAATGATCACATAATCCTAACATTTCTTACTTGGCCTTTGAACGCCTTGCAATCTCTCCCTCACATTTTCATCACCTATTACAATCTCTCTCTTAAGTATTTCTCTCGTGCTCATTATATAACCGAGCGAACTTGTTCGCCATCAATCCTTGCATCAAGGATTCACGTATGTAGCGTTTGTGGGAGTTAGGAAGCATCTATCTCTTTGCTGCTTAGATCTCATTTTAAACGTGACCATAGTCCATCTTTATGTCCTCAGTCTTAACATTGTGAATCATGGACTCGTCGCAAAAGGTCTTCACGCAGACTCATAGCAAGGGGTCGTCTCTCAGCAGCAACAGGAAGTTCTTCAATCATGCTGCGCATTTTTGTAGCCCGACAACCAATGCCACATATTCATGTTCCATGGTGTAAAACATTACAGTATGTTGTACCAGCTGATCCACCAAGTATAAGCATGTGCTCCCATTGGAATGTTAATTTATTTAAATCCCTTCGGCAGTTTACAATAAAATACATGTATATTCAAATATCCGAGCAACTAAAACAATTGTGGGACTATAGCAACTCCCACTCAAACAAAATACATATAATACATTCTATTTCAAGTCTCATGCCAAAATAATTTCACACTTGTGGTCGCAATATGCAATCCTTTGTTCAACCACACTAGTTTCTTGATTGTAATTTCATGCAAACCAAGTGATCTTATCTAGACAACATGTGTCAAAGAGGCCCAACAAGATTGGCATCCTGAGACATTCCTATGTTTCTTGATCTTAGGTAATCGAGGATTCTAATGAACCGACTATCAAGTCTCATAATCGGTACTATAAAAAATGAGTCAAGATGTATATGAATTTAAAACCAATGCAAAGAAAAATGAAACTGGCCATATCTATATAATAATTTTCACGACTTGATATTTTTCTTTTTTATCAAAATTTTGGACTTGGTATTTTTAACTAGCAACTATTTAAAAAAGGCACAAGGTTTGGTATAAACAAATAAACAAATAAATAAATAAATAAATAAATGACAGACCTTGCAAGATTATGGGTTTTTCTTAAAATATACCCATTGGACCTAGGTTTTTCAACATAAATGGTCCAATTCAATTTTCGAAAGCCATGTTTAGTTTTTGAAAATTATTTTACTGCATTCACCTTTAATTATTTACCAAGTCGTGTTATAGCCACAAAACAAATTATAAAATGCATCTACAATTTTAACAAAAACAAAAGCATGACTAAATGATGATAATCAAAACCAAAAAAATATCCAAAACACATATTATTTTCTTGGAAATTTGGAGAGCTTAAGATGAAATCCTCATCTCATGCAACACATCATATCACTGGACATCACCAGGATGACAAACGAAAAAAAAAAAAAAAAGGTTTTATCAGAGCATACAAGAATGGGTGCAGCACTCACTCTATGCTACATATTTTTTAATGAGCCATACCCATCTTGATCAAGAATACCAAAAACCACATCCCTTGTGTTTGCTACCTTAAGTGGCTCGCACAAGTATAAGAAGGCACATATATTAAAGGGTACTAAAATACCGTCTCTTTCAAAATTGTAGCACCTATCAACTAATGTCCTTGCTCTTTATACATAAGCATAAAACTAGCCAAGATGTAACCAAAGAAGTATAAAGATCACGTTGACTTAGAAAGGCGATAAGTTATTGTATCATCTTTCCTTAGATGACCTAACTATGTAATGTATGATAGATTTCATACCTCAAACTGTATAGTGTGGTACCGAGCATTTTATATCCGTGCTTTTGCTTGCTGACGAACATTTATGGTCCTAGAAGAGGACATAATTGATGGATAATCACTTAGTCATCGATTCCACATGTCAAGGAGGTATCCAATCCTTTGGCCCTTGGACTCTCCCAAACTCACACCAAGAAGAAATACTTTATTTTCATGCCATCATTCCAAAAGGTTAGAAATTTGATTTGGCCACTGATCTTAGGATTTCTAGGCTGCAACTTGTGTCTCTACAGATCCCTTCCTTGCTAAGAAATAAATGAAGAGAAACCAAGATGCTTTCTATAAATATAACATGTGTCTTCTACTTTCTGCAGTTCCCAAATTGAGCAACCTTTAACTAGGGTATCATACCTCCCCAACATTGCATCTGAGACTTTTAATGTCATAAATTATACTCCTAGCATATTAGAACACTTTGAATGAGCTTAAAAGACTTCTATTATAGAAAATTAAAAAATGTGACTTAACATGTCACAATTTTAGATTTACTACATAATAGACTATGAGCATCTGTTAACAAAAATATAATATCTCTCTTAACTCAAAAAGAGTTTATCTCTATAACATTTTGAGTATGACAATAGACTAAAAAATACAAAATAATACTCAGTACCGTCCCCAAATGATACCATTTAGTAAACCTATGAATTGGTGGTATTCTTGTCACAATACAACTCATACAACTGAAAATCAGGATGAGCATCCCTTAATAAAATAACATTTTCTCTCGATCCATAGAGAGTTCTTCCTCAATCATTTTCCATTGAAAATTAGACTTAAAAACCACAACTCAACATCATGGTGTAAATCCTAATTAAATTTTTTTTACTAGAGAAATAAATAAGTGACATTCACATCACAATAAAACATATCATATTGTAGAAATTCAAGAACCCTTCTCCAATAAAATAATCATTCTCTTAATGCCCATAGAGTTTCTCTCTCAACCAATTTTTTGTACTCAAATTGAAAGTATAAAAAATCAGTGTGAGCCTCAAAATATTATCTTAAGAAGGGATATAAAACCATAACCCTAATGTTACAGAAACAGGCTTTGTAGCAGAAAACAGTTTTTGAGTACCCTTTAATAAAATAACCATATATTTCAAATCGCAAGGGCTTTCTCCATGAAATTATTTTTTTTTAAGAGAAGACTCAATTTGGGTGTATGACAATCAAAATTTTCCCAAAAAAAAAAATATTTACTTGGTGGAAAAAATCTCAGAACATAGTATACAATTCCTAGAATTTGCGGGATCAGAATTATCACCCCTCAATAATGAGTTGATAACTATCAATCCCCACATGATCTCCCACTAAAATTTGTAAGGAGATGTTATTCTCAAAAATAAAAAATATACCACATCCTCTGGTTCATATTGGTGCACTAAAACAACACTATAACCCTAATCTGCAGAGGGCATCACGGTGTCGGAAACATGTCAATAATTCTTTTGGAGGCGTATCGGTTGACCACAAAATCATTCTCTCAAGTTTTTGATTCAAAACTCACAAAAAATAAAAAAAATAAAAGGAATATGGAAGCCAGAGATCCAACTCTGATACCAATGAACGAAAGACTATGTGATCTAGCACAATATCTACAGTTTAATATTTTTCATTAGTTATTTTGCAATACCGACTAGATCACATATGTATGTCAAAATATGCAACATTAATTTATAGAAATAAAACCTACAATCTTATCTTACACACCATTGCAATAATATACAATCAAAGAAAATGCAGTGAATGATGAAACAGGAAACATAGAGCTATTAAAATTACCGAATACATTGCTTCAAGTTACTCCAAGGACTTCGTACACCCACACCAGATCTCCTCCACTGATGGTGCATGAGATCTAGATCTTTCTTCAATCTCACAAAACTTAGTAAGCTTGGCTAAAACCATTCTATGAAATATGAGAGCATATAGAATAAAAAAAGGGCTTCACCTTTAGGCTACTATGTGGGGTGTGCCCCTTTTTTCTTTTATTTTACTAACTCTTTCGTGATGGGAGAATGGTGGACCCATAATGGGCCCCATATTACTTATATATTTTAGAACCATTAAAGTGATTTTTGAAAAATATTAAATACATTATTTTTCTTCTCTGAATATTTAAATACCAGAAAATTCAGTTTTAACTCATTTACCATTAAATTTTGATGAAATAAATATCCAAAGGCATTTAAAAATTTACTGTAATATTATAAAAATAATTTAAAATAAATTTAATTATTTCTAAATTAATTTGATGAGAATTAGATATTACTATATTAAAGAAAATGCAACAATATTGAGGTACTCCATCTCTGCGGGTGACTCTATCCCACACTCACTTTCTCAAATTCACTCAATAATTCCCATGACCTACAATTCATCAAGAAGATTCATGATTGGACTACCAAAACTAACCAATAGCTGATGAGAACATATCCCAGGGCTACAGGTTCTCCCTAGGGACAAGCATACGTAACTCAGATGTGTGCACACTCATCGCAATTGGTGCATTGGGGATATCTTTAGTACAAGTACATGTAACACTCTCAGTAATGTCTATTTCTCAATACGGCAGTTAAATATATATGCCGTATGATGGTCATGATGAAGTTTTGGTCTTTATCCTTTCAGACATACGAATCACACATAAGAGTCACAAAGAGCCTTGCCAACTACCCTAGGCATACCTTCGACCTTACCAAGGGTTAACCCTGCAAATCCTTCTCAGTTATGCTATATGCCTAGGTATCATAGAGTTTTAAAACTCAACTCAGCCTAGCTCGTCCAACCTAGTTTGAGTCATGGCATCAGCATTGCCAACTTCGGTCTCTCTAGACCATAATCCTTTGGTCCCTCTGGACCATACTTCTACTGGAGTAATCATATCACTATAGTCATAGCGTTTCATGCTCTCATAAGGTCTTTAAATTGCCACATTACCTAAACAACATCCCCATAATCCTTCAAAAATTGAGGAGGGATATGGGTTGAATCCCCCATTTCATTCTTCTCATATCTAGGACCGTGAAACTATTCAAAATCAGAAGAACCGATGGCAGAAAAAAAGAGCGAAGGCAGAGAGGAATAAGTCGATATCAAAAGAGTAATTTTTACAGAAAGTTATATGACTTAAAAGTTTGAGGCAGTTATTTCGCCCGAACCATTATTTATAGAATTCTGCCTAACTAAAAAGTATACACGATCATTATCATGCACAACCCATTATGAAGACAGCTGAATAAAAATTGACTCTATTATACAAAAAATATGAGATCATCCATACATGAAATCCCGAAAGTTCAGTTGCATGGCAAAAAAAAAGAAACGAAGAGGAGAGTCTCTCATTTATTCCAGGAGAATAAAAAAATGCTTGGCCACGACAATGTAGTCTAAATTAGCACCCAGTCCTTTCAACTGGTCCATGTACTCCCGAGCTTGCTTCTTCACAGAGTCCATGTGGTTCCTCCAAAAGGTCTTTGTGTGGTCCAACCATCTATGGGCTTGGCGAATTCTCTGGGCCAGTCCCCTTATTTTCCTCTGCCACCGTATACAGTGTTGGGGGACATGCAGTTTAGCGTGCATAACCTCCACAACATTCACCTCCTCTGCCCTTCTCCCTCTAGTAAGGAGAGCAGTGGAAGAAACACTCATGAAGATAGAAGGGGGAGTAGAATTATTTTCAATAAAAACTTTTTGAATGAGTCTAATAAATTCTGGCTTGTCACCTTATATAAGAAAACTACCATAAGGTCAAGAAACATATCACTTATTCCAAGAGACAACTCTCTATGGAAAAAGAACATCTCATTAATAGATACTTGACACTTCAAAAAATTATCTGGCAAAGAGAGAGATTGCATGAAGTCCTTCCATAATAGCGGTATATCCCACTGCAATGATACACCACATGTGTATCTTGCCAAATTCCTTCAATTGCAACGGTGCATTACTTGTGCCCTGCCGGAGAAATAATCTCCTGAAAAAGACGTTTATGCCCAATCATCATATGAGTCTTGATCGATCCACCAAAGATAGAAGACAAGGTTTCTCAACTTAGGAAATACAAAAGTTCGGACTACCTAGAGGGAAGAGATACAAAAATACAAACATCTCCTTTTCCAAATCATCTTCCAAAAAAGGTTATCCCACAACATAAAGCAGGTTCTCTGAACTAGCCAAATTGAAAGCTCGCAGATGGGAATCCACCCTTCAGAGTGTGATTGTGGAAGTATATCAAAAGAGAATCACATGAAAGTCCTCTCCCCAAGACTCTAAAATTGGAGTAGGAGCCATATTCTTCAAAGGAAACACATTACAAGTGGAAATCCAAACCTTAGAGCCTCCCTGCAAAGGATTTCTCAAGAAAGAACGGTGAAAAGGCCCAGTTGTGCCACAAGAATTGCATGTACGTAATATCTTCCTTATTGGCATTCTAAGGGAGATACATAGACCCATCAGCTCCTATTCTTACACACAAAAAGGAGACTCACTAACTTTCCTTTTAACTTTAAAAGTCCCCATAACAATAATAACTCTTCTTATACTGTATTATAAAGTGACTAACAAAATCTCATGTCTCATTCCATTCCACCACTTTCTTAAATAAATTTTTGAAAACCCCATTCTAGACTATTTTCCAGCATTCATTCAACCTTAAAAACCCTATTGCAAAATAATTTTTGCATTGCTTTTCGACGAACTTCCATTACACAACCCCTGTTTATATAGGTCATGAACATGCCTAATGAATCCAGGTGATTTAATGGTCACAACCATTCACAGATACCTAATGAGATGAGGGTTCAAACTCTCGAATCTATTTGAGATCTTACCTGTAGAAGACGTACAATCTATATGCGTCATTGATTGTACAGAAAGATCATTACAACTGTACATAAAATTTTATCTAACTGGTGATTAAGAAGTGCTTGTTTTATAATGAAATGTACGCGACGTAACTTCTCAAGGAAAACACCACATGGAAAGGCATAACGCCGCCTTGAGACTGACCATGTCTCATTACTTGGCAAAACTGAAGGAGTACATGACAAATTTCAATGTAGAAATGAAATTAAAATTCAAATGCAACGCATGAACTTCCTGAAAATCTTGTGAAACATTGATTCGACCTTATGGTTCCCCAAAATCTAATCTACGTTCCATCCTTCAAATTTCTGAATGCTACACACTACTTTTCAATTCATGTGTGCCATTCAAGGCTAGTTGTTTGGGTATAATTTTGACTTATCCTACCTTTGCCTTGATATATATTTCATAATGTCTTATCTATTACTACACTTTCATACGTATAATGGACACCGCACTTGGACTAAAGTGTTAAATTAATACTTTCATGCATTCATAAAGCACTGGGGACAATATCTAATATATGACCCCAGAGTCTGAATATAGTTCCAAAATGCACATTAACCTTGATTTACCCCATTATCAAACTCTCAGGTGAATTTACACCAATTATAAGACTCTCTGATGAATTGACCCCTCGTTCCACCAATGCTACAGTGGATATGAAAACTACTTTATACATACATTATCTACCGTTAAAGATATTATTGATAAAATACCCTTGGATTGTTACCCACATCTTCTAAAACCTAGAGATTCGAAGATTTGTGAATACATTATGGAAGATTACACACACTAAACTTGTGGAAAAGGATAAAACGTTTCATCCAAGTCATTCCTAATGAAAGACACTACAACCATCTAAAATGATGTGCTAAGTTAAAGATGATGCAACATACATTCAAAAAGTGAAGAAGACTCCAGAACCCACAAACAATCATGCAGAAATAGGAATTGCATTATATCACAATTGATGGCCACGATCGAGAGCGTTAGTCGAAGTGTTCGATGATTGTAGATACTCAAAGTAAAAACAAAGAAAACAACTGAGAGATAGCAAGTTAATCCAAACATTTATGAGTGTTTCGTGAACAAATTTATATAAGTAGCTGCTACAACAAGACTCACTTGCTAACTCTTCTACATTTCTCGACGAATTCATCGATGATTGATTAAACAAAGGTTGTTTACGCCTCTGTTATATGGGACATTGAATGTAATTTACCAAGCATCTATGGATGCCTTGGAACTGCACAAGCCCCATAAGTAAAATAAAGTTATGTTTATGGATATACCCTGGCAGAGTGGTTGTAGAAGTGCTTTTAAGTTTGTTTTGTGTTCTTGGCACATTTCAACTTAAAATCACCCCACTAGTCTGCAACATGTGCATTGCACAATACCTTGCATTAATCGAGGTAAAACGAAGAGCAAAGCAAAACAAAGGTACTCTTTTACCTATAAATAAAAAGTAAATGCACACACTTGTAATAAATAAATAAATAATAATAATCTCTAAGCTAATAAAAAACAAAATATTATAATATAAAATAATGTAAAACAAAGTTAATAATAAAGCAAATGAAGAAAAGTGAAAGGGTTTTGTTAGGCTACACTTGGTGGCGGAGACCTTTAAAGTGCTCAACATTTTTTGAAACTAAAATACCCTTGAATTGTAACACAAAATTTTTCAAGTAACGGCATTTTTGGTCATTTAGTAGTTAAAAACAATTAATGCATCTTGTGGGTGACGTTGCACACCATATCGATGATGTCATTGTCTACTATTGTTAATAAATGATTTTGTTTTTATTAAAAATTTATCGTTTACCCTTGACTAATTACTTAAAATACCCCTAAAACAAAAAGTTACTATGCTATAGGATAAGGGTATCTAAATGTCTAAAAATATTGAGCACTTTAAAGGTCTACACCACAAGTGGTGTAGCCTAACAAAATCCTTCAAATTTTGTTTTTTTTAGATTGTTCTTCATAGTGAGTTGAATGCATGTTCAAAAACTAGGGTCAAACAAGTTATCCTAATCTTGTTCAAAAACTAGGGCCAAACAATTAGTGTAGCAAAACTAGGGTCAAACAAGTGGTGTAGCCTAACAAAACCCAAACTTTTGAGATTGTTCTTCATAGCGATTTGAATGCATGTTCAAAAACTAGGGTCAAACAAGTTATCCTAATGTTGTTCAACAACTAGGGTCAAACGAGTGGTGTAGCAAAAGTAGGGGCAAACAAGTGGTGCAGCCTAACAAAACCCAAATTTGAAAACACAACATGCAAATTGTTTTTTTTTTTAGCCCTATGTACATGGGTCATCCTTTTGATAGGATGGTTACATCTAGGCCTAAGAGGGATCCTTTTCATAACCAACTGTTTAGATGGCTTTATAAAGTGGTGTAGCCTAACAAAACCCTATAAATGTTCGATGTACACTTCTAGAATTCAAAAAAATTTATTGTTTGAAATTAATTATCAGGATGAAGAGAGTATATATACAAAATTTGAGGTCATACAAATGTCCAAAACATAATTTTTTTTTTTAAAGTATGGTTTCATTATATTACAATGATACGATGACTAGATTATTTCCTTATATATAAACTTTATATAGGACATAGACTTGGGTAATCCTTTTCCGAAATATTTTAGGTATGCTTGGACTTTGGAAGCTGGAACCAGAAATAAGAATTTCTTGTTTTGGTTTCTAGATGCTTGAATTTCGAGTACCTGGTAATAGAAAAATACCATGTTTGATTACACTGTTTAAAATTCTAAGGATTATCAAAGACTGTCTGGATTAACTTAGAATTTTATAAACCCAGATATCTGAAAATTAGCCAGTTTCAAACGTTCATTGAAATTTTTACCAACGATATGGATATTATTAAATGGAGATTTTAAAAGCATAGTTCATCCAAGGTAAAAAGTAAAAAAAAATATTATAGTTATAGTTTACTCTCTCTATCTCTCATTCTTATTATGTTCCTTGAACCCTTGTCTCACTCATCTAAGTCACAGTTCTCTATTTTATTTAATCTGTTGGGCCAACCTATCTATCCACTGACCAAATCGTTGGCCCCAGCAATTCTTGTTCTTTCTAAAAAAGCTTGCCACATTTGTAAAGTATACAAGTTATAACATAAGATCTCTCTCTCAGCATGGTGGCAGTTTGCATCATTCATTTCAATTCCTAATAATATTGCTGAAGAAATAAACGAAATCTTTCAAATTAAAAAGAAAGAAAAAAAAAGAAAAAGAAAAAAAGAGGTGGTATAAACCAAAGAAATCTTGCATGAAAAGAGATCAAGCTCATCACAAAACTAATTGTCACATGTAATGAGCCACATTCATCATTCATGGAAGACAACAAATAAGTTCGACCATCTTGAATTGAGTATTGAGATGAAGCTGACTGCTAGTGAGTAGGTACCGCACTAAAGATAAAAAAGTTTATATAAGTGCAAGGCTCTAAACAATCAAATTAGGGTGCACCTCAAAATTTCATTAGAATGGGTTGTTTTGATGCCCAAATACCTTCAATTAATCATCTCGTCCTCAAGAAGCATAGACATAGAAAAAAAATAGATTTCAAGGTTTGAAAATAGTGCATCTTGTAACGTTGTTCCTCTATTTAGTGTTTTAATGTTCTAGGTATTATCTATGTTATTCCTATGCTTCTTATCAAGGATGATAAAGAGCGTGGGGCCATAATTGAGTAGCACGATTTTCAGGTCGTATTTATCTTGGGCCTCAAACCAATGAAGAGGCCATATATGCGCATTTGCCTTGTTTCACTCACAGTTTCATATCTAACATCGCCATATTTTTGCAAATCCTTGATGCCTTGACATCATCGAGGGATTTACTGTGTAGCGAGTGATTTCTAAATCGCCATATTTTTGGCGATTTACTATATAGCGAGTGATTTCTAAATCGCCATATTTTCGCAAATCCTTGACACTTGATGTCACCGATCCTTGACGCCTTGACGTCACAGGGCGCTTTACTGTGTAGCGAGTGATTTCTAAATCGCCATATTTTCGGCGATTTATTCGCAAATCCTTGACGCTTGACGTCACCGGTGATTTACTGTGTAGCGAGTGATTTTAAATCGCCATATTTTCGCAAATCCTTGACGCTTGACCTCACCGGGAGATTTATACTGTGTAGCGAGTGAGAAAATTGTCGTTTCACATCTAAAATTGAATCGGCAATTTCTAATGAAAAATCACCGTTTCACATCTAAAATCGCCTGGTTTTTGATTTTCACGCTAAAACGGCACGATTATGATGGTTCTCCTGTCGACCAGGGAGATTCTGGGTCGAGTCGCCGTTTTTTCAACCCTTGACCCATACTATATCCAAACTTACCATAAAATACAAGATATGGTATCTACCCTTCCCATATATACTGACATATACACCTCCGATATTAACAGGATACACAATATATACTTTCCTTACACGCTCCCCCGCAAACTCAAGTCTCTATGAGAGAGAGAGAGAGCAGCTGGAGTTTGAACACCAAGTCATAGAAATGTGCAGTTAGATCTTCAGGTTCTTCAGGTGGATTGCTTGATCATCAAGGACAATAGACTAGGCAGGCTCAAGCAATTACATATCAATAAGCCTAAAAAAAAAGAATATGAACATAAGAAGCTTGAGCAATAGCCCTTCCGTAAGCCATATAAACAGACGGCTTGAACAAAGCATGCTCGAGCAACATCAAATCAGTAGGCCTTTGGAACAAACGACCATAATAAAGTAGGCTCCAGTAAAAGACAAAAACTTTAGATCTTCATCAAAGATAAAAAAGTAATTGAGACAACTGAGAAAACAAAATAGCACTTGGAAGAGCCAACAGAACTCGGTGTGTATCTGAGACAGATTCAACAGCTCGTAAACTAGAACAAACCTGATCAAGAAACGTATTTGGTCATACGGAAATTAAACAGAGTGAAGATGATCTTAGGAACATGACATAAATTTCTTTTTTTAAAAAAAATTTAACAGGGGGAGAAGGGTTTCAATATAAAGAATAGGAAACAGAACCAGAAACAAAGCAACAAAAGCGAGAACTAGGAGGAAAAATCAGAGAGAGAAATTTGGGTATGAGAGATTTTTTATTTTTTCAATGAGTTCAGAGACATTACCTCCATGTTCAGGGGATTTCCCTGTCAAGTGGGTTTCTGGTGGACTTCGGGGTTTTTTGGCGAGACAATGCGGGTTTCAGAGATTGGGATTCACATATAGAATGGGTATCAAATAGAGGATTTCAGACCTAAACAAGAATGAAGTAGCGACTGAGGTAGTGATTCAAAATTGAAATTTTATTTTTTATTTTTTATTTTTATACAAAGTGTTGGTTGCAGATCAGGGTTTTTAAAGGATCGATTTTGAAAGAGAGAAAAAAATCACAAATGCAAAAAGACAGCGAAATCGAAAACAAGCAGAGATGGGGTTTTCCTAGAATTCAAACCGAGATTTTAAGTCGTTGACACAAGGGTGAGAAGGAAAATATTTAGTACTGGATGTTGAAGATGACAAGGGCTCTAAAGGACCATTCATCCCTACCGAAGTTGGAACAGTTTCAAGTTCTTCAAACATACTTTAGATGTTGCAACCTTAGGCTTTGGCGCGATCTTGGAGAAAGCATTGAGTGTCCTAGTGAAAAGGTTTGCAGCCTCCTCATATTAACGGGAATTGTACAACCAAATAACCACATTCTTATGTATTGTACTTCACACATCACTAGAGAGATTGTCTGCCAAATTATCGGTGCTGCAATAGTTTTAACAATAATTGGAAACGAGTTTGTTTATTCCTTTTAACCAAGAAAATAGACTCCTCAAAACAATCACATAGATACCGGCCAAATCAGCTAGAGAAACAACCACTGGATGGCTGGAAAAATGATGGCCAGAAAAAGAAAAAAACAAGTCGAAAAGTTGGCCAGAGATGCTTGCCAAAAATTAACAGCAGCCAGTGGATTCGAAAGATAGGAAAAGAGGCAGACGAGATCAAATAGTCGAAATACGACTCGACAGAAAGACAGATCAGAGAGTTGAAACAAGATTCGACAGAGATGATAAATCAAAGAGTCGAAATACGACTTGGTGGAGAGCTCAATTCTGAGGTGCGAGCACAGATGATGAATTGACACGATAAAGATGAATCTGACTCTGATACCATGAGAAGAGTCTCAAATTTCTTTAAAGAGAGAGAAATCTGAGACTCTTCACATGGTATCCGACCACCATTGATCTTGGGTTTCGCTTCGATAAATTTAGAGGTGAACTTGGTGTTCGTGATTGAGATAGATCGGATTTTGGGGTCATTTCCTTGAAGAAATTTAGAGAGAGATTACGACACTCAGTTTTTGTTCTTCTTGTCAAAATCCGGCAAGTTGTCGACGGTTTTCCAACGAGGTTAGTTCTTCTTCTAGCACCTTCGTTGGGTATTTTTTTGGCATATTTTTTTTTGAGCCATTGTTGACTATGGGTTGTGGTCCAGAGATCTTTGCTACTTATTCTTCGGTCTGTGTTGATCTTCACTCACTGTTCTTCGCTCTTTGTTCTTTGGGTCGTTGTTGGGTCCCTGTGGATCGACTTCTATTTCTCTCACTAAAAGGGCTTGGTTTTGCTCCATGTTTCTCTTACTTTATATATGCTTCCTTGTTTCTCTCACTAAAGAATGTCCCTATCCTTTACAAAGCTTTTGTTCTTAGGAGTAAAACTATTTGTTCAAGGCCTAAAACTATTGTCTTGGACCCTAATATATTTTCACTTTGCAAACTTTTTGTTGGTTGTGGGTTTTAAGCCTTGTGTCAGCCTCAAGGCCTAAAACTATTGTCTTGGACCCTAGCATATTTCCATTAGATAAATATCTATAAAGTTATTTGATTTTCTTACAAAGAGACCACATCCTACAATGGCCTCTTTTGATTCAGCCCAACCCATTGCTATTAAATTGGATGGGTCGTACTATAGCCACCGGTCCTACCTTATGAGAAGTTTTCTTAAAGGAAAAATCCTATGAAAGTATATCACTAGTAACAAATCATGTTATGAAATCTTCTGATGAATAGAAAGGAGATCAGTAGGAATCTAAGTTAGAGGAATGAGAAATGAATAATCATAAAATTGTTGTGTGGATTGCCTTAGCATGCAACTCAGAAAGTTTGAAACTGTCAAAGAGGTATGGGATTTTCTTATCTCTCGGTATGTTCAAACCAACTTTACTCATAAATATAAACTTGAGATGGATATCCGATCTTTGAGATAAAATAAAGGACAGTCAATTTCTGATTTTCATTCCCAAATGTCAGTTGTTTGTGATTAGTTGGCATTAATAGAACCCTAATGGACCACTGATACTGAAATCTATTATAAACATAGAGAAGAGATGCGTCAGATGCAATTTTTTACACTACAAGATGATTTTAAATCAGCTCGAGCATCTATTCTCTATTGGCCCCCTCTTCCATCTGTTGATGCTACTCTTTCTGAGTTGATGGCTAAAGAAACACGAAAGGCACAATTGAATATTCCCCATTAAATGGAAAATATGTTCTTATAACTCAAGTGCAACAAGTTCTTCAAACTTACATTTAAAAGTTGCAACCTTATGCTTTGGGGGGATCTTCGAGAAAGCATTGAGTGTCCTAGTGAAAAGATTTATAGCCTCCTCATATTGATGGGAATTGTATAACCAAATAACCGCATTCCTATACAACCATGTATTGTATTTCACACGTCATTAGGGTGATTCTCTGCCAAATTATCGGTGTCGCAACATTTCATAACAATAATTGGAAACATGGTTGTTTACTCCTCTTAACCAAGAAAATAGACTCCTCAAAACTATCACATAAATTCTGGCCAAATCACCTAGAGAAACAACCACCGAATGGCTGGAAAAACGATGGTTGATTACAATGGATTCAGAAGACATAAAAAGAGGCGGAGGAGATCAAACAGATTAGATAGTCTAACATGACTCAGCAAAGAGATAGAACAGAGAGTTGAAACACGACTTGATAGACAGATCAGATAGTCAAAATACCACTCGACAAAGAGCTTAAATCTGAGGTGCTAGCTCGGATGATGAATGGACACAACAAAGATGAATCTGGCTTTAATACCAGGTGAAGAGTCTCAGGTTTATCTAAAGAGACTCAATGCCCATTAATCGATATGAATATACAAACTTGTCTTTTATAGAAAAATTACAGATAATAATAATAGAAACTAAATCATAGATACCCATATTATACCAGACTTACCATAACATACAAGATATGGTATCTACCCTTCCCATAGATACCGATTATATATACACCTTCCATATTAATAGGATATACAATATATACTTTCTTTTCACTCAAACATATGTAGATTAGAATATGTGGTGGAAGAGATAGATACCTCAAGATGTAGTAAGGTGCTCTAGAGAGTGATAAGGTGACTTAGAGAGAGGATTTAGAAGCAAAAAGAGAGATTATGGAAGAGAGGATGGGATAAAACGTAGATGAGAGATGAGGTTAGGGTTAGGAGAGAAACGGGTTGTAGAGAGGAGAAATCTGTGTAGTGCGGGGGTCAAAAAGAGGTGAGCAAAAAGCACCCAAATGAGTCCCCTTTCCCACATGAAGTAGGGAAGTGGGGATAGAGTTGAATCCTCACCGCCATACCCTGCTTTACGTGGAACTAAAACTTCTTAAACTTTGTAAAAATTTGTGCTGGCAAACACAAAATTTGTGAAGTATTTTCTAACGCTAAATTTTTTCACAATTGCCAAGTGCCCCTTGAAGACGGCCTAACTCATCTAATCTATATACCAGTATCATCGTTATCATCCTCAAAGCCTTTTCCAAACTATTTGGATTTAGCTCCATGAAGCTTGGTCTGCCATTCTACTCTATCAAGGATCATACCCTCATTAAGGCCATAAGTCCTCATATATTTTCAAACTACTTCCAACTATATCCTTTTGGGCCCACCCCTTGCCTTTTTTTAGCTTTCCACTTAAACTAACTTGCATATCCTAACAGGTGTTGTATTGGGTCTGTGCTGCACATGGTCAGCCCACCTAAGTCTACGTTCTTTCATCTTCCTATTAATGTTGTACCTAAGTTATTTCAAATGTATTCATTTCGAATTCTATTATTTCTTATCTCGCTACTCATTCATCTCAACATCCTTATCTATATACCAGTATGAACTGCTCATTTAGGATTACACATGCCTTAAAAATAGTGAAAGCATTTAAAAAATCTTGAATGATTCTGAAGTTGTTGAGGCAAAGATATGTCCTGCAAAACGACCCTAAAGCAACATAATTTCAATCCTCCTCATCATAAAAATAAAAAATATGAAAGTATTGAATATTTCATATGATCAACAAAAATGTAATGATGCAAGTACGGTCGACTGATGGTGAGGTGAGAGGTTATGACATTTACATTTGGTTATACTCCCGACCATTGTTCAACCTTGTATTTGACATTGGGCCTATGACAATTATTATGGTGATCCGTGTTACCCCGACACTCTGGGGCTTGGTATCGTGCATCGACAAAGGTTGATATGGTTAGACATAGCTTCGACATGTACATGTCGAATGACATCACTTTTTATAAGTTAACAAAGATGTTCAATCCCATGGCCCCTTTGGAAGGCACATTGGCTCAAACATCAAGTGCATACATGTTCTCTGGAAATCTTGTTGTACCTGTTACATAAGATCTTCTAAAGAGAATGCTGATTAAAATTCACAGCACACCGGGGATTTGTACAATGAGATTATTTATCTTTCTTACAAGGAGGTCACAATTGCAACTAATTATTAGATGGTAATTGAATGGCTTGAAGTGTGTAACAAAGTTCGAGAAATTTTTTTGTTTGAACTAAGTCTAGTCAATGACACACTCATAATCACCTGTTTTGAATCTAAAGGATATGATCTTCGAGAAAATTTTTTGTTTGAACTAAGTCTAGTCAATGACACACTCACAATCACCTATTTTGAATCTAAAGGATATGATCGATTATGACTTCTTTAGATTAAAAGTAAATGTTCTCTTTGTATATTTTTCCATGGGTTATATACTATGAGATCACTTATCTTTTTTACAAGGAGGTAAGAATTGATACGAGCTATTAGATATCACATTGGATGCTTGGGATGTGGGTCACAAAATTCGAGATTATTTTTTATTTTTTAACTTTGAGTCCATTCAATTACACTCACAACCACCCTATTTGAAATTTGATAGACAATAGTGAATGTGACTTCCTTTTGTTAAAAGTAAATATTATCTTTGTATACTTTTCCAATTTGAAATTGTACTATGAGACCATTCTCTTTCTTATGAGAAGGTCACAATTGCTACTAGCCATTAGATGTCAAATTAGATGGTTTGAGGTATGTCATAAAGTTCGGGAAATTTTTTATTTATTTGAATTTTGAAACTAATCAATGACACACTCATACCAGCCTTATTTGAAATTTAACAGAGAAGAATGAATGTGATTTTCTTTCATCAAAAGTAAATGATATCTTTGTTATTTTTTCAAATCGAGATTGTATATTATGAGACCATTCACGATTGCTACTAGCCATTAGATGTCAAATTGATGGCTTGGGTAAGGGTGGCAAAGGATGGATGGCCCGGCCAGGGGCCACAAAATGTGACTCAAGGGCCATGCCTAGGCTAAGCTAAGATGCCTAGCACAACCCTTATAATTTAATATTCTTTGCTTTGTTTTCGTTTAATTTTACCCAGCCCAAAGCGGCCTAGCTAGGGCTTGGGCCGGCCCTTAGGGGAATTGGGGTTGAGTTGATCCGGCCTATTGCTTGGGGTGTGTGACAAAGTTCAATCATTTTATTTTTTAACTTTGAATCTAGTAAATGACACTCTTACAACCACCTAATTTGAAATCTAAAGGACAAGTCATTGTGACTTCCTTATATTAAAAGTTATTGATATCTTTATATACTTTTCCAATAAGATTATATGCTATAGGACTATTTATCTTTTTTAAGAGGATATCACAATTGCTACTAGGTTTTAGCCAGTGTTGAAAAAAAAAAAAAAAAAACAATTGGTGACTCAATCTGGAATCGAGTGATCTGGATCGGGTATCGACAAAACCGTCTCGGATCTGCTGAAAAAAGGGGATTCGGTCGGTTCTTTAACATAACTGGTTACAACGTCATTGAACCGGTGATGATACCATCAACTTTTTTAAAAAAAGTGGGCGCCAATTTTAAAAATATGCGAAAAGGCTACCATCATGTGGAGTAGGGCCCAACCCACTATAGGCCCAACCTCCCACACACAGGTGCAAAGTTGTCGTAAACGGAGCCTTAAACACTTTAAAAGAAACTTTGTCTCCTTTCACTTTACAATGTGGGATTAGTTTGGTTGACTTTACATGTTGCGATGTAAATTGACACTTTAAAAGGTTTAATACTTGTTTTTTTTTTGGTTTGATAACATTTTGTGCACTAAATTAAGTCATTTCGTGTCGTAAATGTTTTTAAGAACCTATTGCAAAAGAGGTTTGATTGGCCTCAAATATAAGATAATAATTTGGTGGGACCTTCCTTGTATTTGGGTTACTTATATGGCTCATTCATGTGCTATGCTAAGATAGTGAGAATTAAATGAATGCTAAGAAAATGGCAAGAATTAAAATGTGTGTTTTGATATTAGGAAAATTAAAATATGATGAGCGTTTTGACATTGGGAAAATTAAAATCTGATTAGCAATTTTGGCATTAGGAAAATTAAAATGTGAGACTACAATCATTGAATTAAAATTACCATTAGGAAAATAGTAGTTTTTTTTATGAGCCTAGTATTATTAGGAAAATAGCAGTATTATATTCAATTTTATATCATGAATTTATAATTATCATGGAAAAAAACTTGTATTTTTAAATTTTATCGTCAATTTTTTTTAATGCAATAAAATTTACGTTCTTGATACACAAATAAAATGTACATCCAAATATAAAAATGTCTCAGTATTTACTTATTTTGCAAAGTAATGAAATTACATAATGCACAACTCCTAATTTCTTTTAGACAATAAAAGAACACTATTTTTAAATATTTATAGTGATTTTTTGGGAAAAAAATTGCCGATTCGGTTGATTCTCTGATCCGATCCACCGATCTGACACGGGTATGGGTGAGACCGATTCGAGTCACCGATCAATTTTTTTTTAATATTGGTTTTAGCGATGACTTGGGGTGTTTCATAAAGTTTGACAATTGTTTTTGAATTTTGATTCTAATTAATGAGGCACTCACAATCCCCTATTTGAAATATGATAGACAAGAGTGAATGTGACACATTTATGTTTGAAGTACGGAAAATTACAAATAACTCCCAAATATAGACTTCCTATGCAACTTACTCCCAACCAAACTTTTTTTCTCATTTTTTATCCCAAAATATACTTTCTTAGCAAATACCCCCCAAGTTAAAAAGTCAATTTTTTTAGATGAAAATGCCCATCCCGTACACAAGAAATCATTTTGGCCGGATTTGATGTTGTTTGACAAACCCTTGTAGCATGTTGCCGAACCAAAAAAGTGAATTTTCGGACCCCTGTCATTTCTACCGGACCAAACTTTGAATTGCCAGACCCCTTATTTCAAAAAAATTAGTGTCAGACCGCACTTATCAACAATTGGACCCCTTGTTCCAAGAAAACATGTACCGGACCATAGTTGCCTATCGCTGGACCGCATTTGTGAAATGCCGAAGAGCCTCTCTGATCGCAGGACCCCTTTTTGTTCCAGTAATTTGTACTACTAGACCACCACTATGATTTGCCAAACCTAAATTTCAAATTGATGGACAGCCCTTAGAACATGTTAGACCACGTTTCTAATGTACCACATTGCCCTGTAATATGCCGGCCATACATTTCCAGTGCATGTATTGCTAGACTGACAAATAAAACTATTGGACGGAAGTTGCATACTACCGGACCACCCTTAGAATGTGTCGGATCCCTTTAATTCCAGAACATGTACTGTTGGACTGCCCTTAAAATGTGTCAGACCCCTTTAATTTAGTAACATGTATTGCCAGACTGCCCTTAGAATGTGCCGGACCCCTTTAATTCCAGTAACATGTATTGCCGGACTGCCCCCTTAGAATGTGCTAGACCCCTTTCAATTTCAGTGACATTTTTTGCCGGACCGCCCTTAAAATATGCTAGACCGCATCAATTTCCAGTAACTTTTTTCTGCCTGATTGCCCTCATAAATTGTAGGACCCTTCTCTCTCTCTTTCTCTCTCTCTCACCCTCTTTCTTTTTGCTTTTGGGTGGTGTTACATGTTAGCTAATAAAAAGGAGAAATGAGTGGGTTTCATTGAAAGAATGAAATAAAAATGGGTTTGAGGCTCTTTTCATTGTTCCTAAGGAGTGAAATAATCACAAATAATTTGCAATAGTGTTGCAGTTTAAGGAGAGAAATGAAATACCATCGTCATTAAAAATGACAAAAAATGTAGAATACTCTGGGTAGTTTTGCTGGTGCCATGTTCATTAAGATATTCCAAACCAAAAAAATATATTGATAAACAATACTATTTCTCTACGTTATAGATCAACAATACCATTTTTCTAAGCTATAGTTCAGGCTAACAATATAGATAAATATAATATATACAACTAGCAATATAGACCATCCTAAAGTCTATTTTTTGGGTTTTTTTTATTTTAAAAGAGCTACTTCTAAACTTAACAAGAGCTAATCATATTTACTTTTTAATGACAAACTAAATTTTAACAAGAGAAAGAGGATGGATCATTAAATAAGAAACAATTGATGCAAAGAAAACCATGAGCATTCAAGCCCTAAAATGACAACAGATACAACAAAACAAAATAACAATAGAGAAAATACATACAGCAAAACAAATCCAAAATTTACTACCACCAAGATCATTCAAGCCCTAAAATGACAATAGAGAAAAAATAACGACCTCCATAAAAAATTAATAAGAAAAACTTTAATAATTCTTAAGCCATGAGCAATCAATTGAGATCAAACGACTGAATAATTTTCAATCTTCCTAGAGATTCACAAATAAGATACAATTGATGCAAATAAAACCAACATAAAATAGATACAGCAAAAAAACCCAAAATTTCCTACCACCAAGGACAATAGCCCTAAAATGACAATAGAGAAAGAATGACAAACTCCATAACAAATTAATAAGAAAAACTTCAATAAATCTTATGACATGAGCATCATCTCTTCATTGCCAATGACAGATCAAATACAACGAATTTCGACAAACAATAACCCCACAACAGATTTTAGCAATTTTCTTCAATAAATTTGTTATATGTTTATTTTTTTGTAAGAAATAAGTAAAAAAGTCTTTTCTACCTTTAATGGTGCTAAGAGATCGAGCTAAAAATCAAGCTCGGACTAAGTGGAGAAATTGAGAGCCCGAGCTGATTCATAAAGAGAGTGAGAGATCGGGTCGTGGGTCATTCGTAGACAGAGTGGGAGAGAGCTCGGGCCATGGATTCAGGGAGACAGATCGAGGGAGAGAGGGTGGGTTCTCGAGCCTTTAGTCCTTTGAAGAGAGAGAATGAGTAGGCTTGGGTCGAGAGAGAGAGAGTGCGAGAGCGAGAGAGAGGGAGAGAGCTCAGGCTGGGAGAGAGATCAAGACAGAGGGAGGGAGCTCGGGTTGCGAGAGAGAGGGACACAACGTGAGTGGTTCTCTTTGGGCCCCTTAAGTAAAAAAATAGGTTTGGTGGGAAAAGAGGAGAGAGTGGTGTGGATACAAGTAAGCGAGGGTAGTTTAGTCTCTTTTTTTTTTATTAGAGGGTATTTGCTAGGAAAGTATATTTTGGGATAAAAAGTGAGAAAAAAAAATATAGACTTCCTATGCAACTTAACCCCCAACCAAACTTTTTATCTTACTTTTTACCCAAAATTTAAGTTTCTTAGCTAATACTCTCCAAGTCATAAAAAAAGTAAAATGAAGACCAAAACAACCTCTGAAAAGTATGCGGTCTAGCACAAAATGGGGGCGGTCCGGCACTTTTCTTTTAGAAAGCATACGGTTCGGCACAAAATAGGGGCGGTCCGACACTTTGGGCATGCAGTCTGGCACAAAATGGGGGCAGTCCGACACTTTGGGCATGCAGTCCAGCACAAAATGAGGGCGGTTTGAAACTTTGGGCTTCTAGAAAGCATGTGGTCCAACACAAAATAAGGGCGGTCCGGTACTTTGGGCATGTGATCCGGTACAAAAATGAGGCCGCTTCGGCACTATGGGCATTTTCGTCAAAAAAATATGACTTTTTTCACTTTGGGGTATTTGCTAAAAAAGTTCAATTTAGGGTAAAAGTTATTCAAAAAAGCTTTGTTGGGGGTAAGTTATCTAGAAAGTCTCATTTTGGGGGTTTTGGTAATTTTCTCTAGTAATTTTCCCTTTAAAGTATGGACTCGGTTTCTATGCGGCCAAGCCCACACGTGTAGAAATGTGGGCTTATTAATATATCTATTTTTGATATGAATTTTTGGACTTAATTTTTAAGGACTTATAATCTCTAACATGAAGATCATGAATATGAAAAAAAAAGTAAATTTTAAAAATTAGAAATAATAATTCTAGCAAGAAAATATTTGGACTGTTAGTTTCCATTGTTTCTAGATGGAATACCTACTTGCATCCATCATTAAGATGAATGTTTTACATTTTTTTGGACCGCTTATGTAGTCATCCCACTCCTATGAAACATTTTTTTTTAAAAAAGGGAGTGATTTGTATAGAGCCAAGGCTCCAAACAATCAAATTAGAGCCCACCTTTAAATAGTGTCGAGAAATATGATTTTAATACCGGAAAGTTATGTGATAACTTTAAATTATATTTTCATATGTAGCAATAGAATTTAAAGGTTAATAATATAAATTAAACAAATCTATTTAAACTTGAAAATCGATAGTCCAAAAATACATTTCAAAATGAACTATTTTCAAAACTTGAAATCCAGTTTTTTCCGATGCCCGTGCATCTTGATGTTGAGATGCTCGGCTTTACGATATTTGGGCACTCCTCTTCTAGTGAAAGTTTTGAGGTAGGCTCTAATTTGATTGTTTAGAGCCTATGCTCTGTATAAACTTTTCCCTGTTAAAACCCCCATGCGTTTCTGTCGTGTTTCCTCCTTTCAAATATCCAGGGTAGTCTCTCCCCTTCCCTCCTTGAAATCTCCCTCTCTCTCTCTCTCTCTCCCCCGCGGCCCATCCCCCGCTTAATATGGCATCCTGGGCCTGCACTAAATGTACCTTTCTAAACCCTCCAAACCATGGCTTTTCCTGCCAAATGTGCCTTAATCCACACTCTCTCCCTTCTTCTTCTTCTTCTTCTTCTCGTGGAGGAGAAGGTTGGGCATGTAAAGCCTGCACTTTCCTCAACACCTCTGACCAATCCACCACTTGCCAAATATGTGACACTCCATGCGCCCCTCCATCCCCCAAAACCTATCGCTCTGATTCTGGCCAACTAGATGATGATTCTTTCTCTGATGATTTTTTGTCGTCGAGGAAGCGGAAGGCCCCTGTTGAAGTTGTTGAGCCTCATTCTGAGCTCCTTGTTGAGGTTTCAGCCGTTCCATCATCGAGAGGACAGGAGGACCCTTCTGAACCCCTTCCTGATACGAATTCTTTATTGGGGAAGCTTCATGCTGAGAGATTATCAAGGATGCCTAAGGCATGTTCAGGTACGCTCTCTCTCTCTCTCTCTCTCTCTCTCTCTCTCTCTCTCTCCATGGAGGGGTTTTAAAACTGGAACCATTATTTAATAAGTAAATGAAGGTTTATTGGATGCAGTGAAAAGAATAGTTGTAATGGTTTTTGATATTTTGTCTGGTATTCATTTGGTTGCAAAATTTTTCTGGCTTGGAAGGAGCAGGCACAGTGGGGGCAAATTTTGGTTAGTGATTAGGTTTGGGGAGCAATGTTTGGCTTTGTTATACTTTTCTAGAATGGATACATGTATTTCTAGATGAGCTTCTCATGGTTAACCTGGCCAGATACATCAGGGGCTATTGTCTGTCATTTTCTTCTTGTGCTCTTTGTTATATGGTTTTGCTGCCCTGCCCTATCCCAGATATGCTGATGTTTCATGCTTCTTCTCTTTTATTTTTATATGAAATGGTTTACATCCAGGCTTCCTTGCTTAAAGACTTTGAAGAAAAAAACTTAATTCGTGGTCGAAACCTGTTCATCTAGTTCCTTAATGTCTTTCTTTGCTATCATGCCATAATTTTTGTGCAAGGGAAATCATGCTTTGAAACAATATGGTAAGGAAATTTAGTAGTGGCGAGGAAAATAGAGTTGTATTATTATATGTTGGATTGTGTGAGTTGCGGCTATGGTAGTGGCAGTCGCATTTTTTATGGAATTAGAGATTGTTGGCAATATGACCTTTCAAGGCCTTAATGCCAACTATCTCTCCCTTAGTCCCACTGAGCAAGAGACTCTTGGCATTAAGGCCTTGAAAGGTCATATTGCCAACATTCTCCCATTTGGCCTTTTAAGGCCTTAATCGGATCTCGCTCTCATTATATGAGATGATGGAACAACATAACACATCCATACATATGAAAGAAAGTAATACTCATAAGTAATACTCATAAGTAAGAAATACACAACTTTGTCAACCTCCTTCACCCCATCCCATGCACATGCCTCATGAAATCATTAGCCCACAAGCCTTTAGTCAGAGGATCAATGTGCATAGCCTCAGATAAAATATAACCAACTTCTGCCTCACCAGCTGCAATCTCTTCTCTCACTCTATGGTATTGGGCTTTGATGTGCCTTGACTTGCTATGGAACTTAGGCTCACCTGCCACGGCACTGGCGGCCTGATTGTCACACATGATTCTTATGATTCCATGTTGGATAGGGTTGAAATAAAAATGATTGAAGAACTTCTTAATCCAAATGGCTTCCAAAGTTGCGGTACACAAAGCCAATATTCGGCTTCCATAGTAGATAGGGCTACGGTGTCTTGCTTCTTGGTGTGCCAAGATATGGTACCACCTCCATATAGAAATAGGTTGCCCGATGTGGATTTGGAGTTATCCGGGTCCCTTTGATAATTGGAGTCTTAATACCCCAAACATTCCCATAAGTCAACCCATAATCAATTGTTCCTCTCAAGTATCTCATGATTCTTTTAACGGCTTTCCAATGCTCTGATCAAGGATCGCTTTGAAATCGACCTATCAAACTTTGAGCAAAAGCTAGGTCGGGTCTAGTTCCCATAATTAAATACATTAGATAATCCACGACACTCCTATATGGGACCTTTTCCACCTCTCTTCTCTCTTGATCATTACTAGGTTTCATATTGACATTCATTTTCACTCTCCTTTCCACGTGTGTATCTATGGGTTTGGATTTAGGCATCCTAGGTCTCTCGAGAACCTTCTTGCAATATGCTAATTGAGACAATTGAATTGTGCGAGCTGCCCTATCTCTTATAATTTGAATTCCCAATACATATGAAGCCTCTCCCATATCTTTCATATCAAAGTTATTTGATAGCATTGTCTTTGTATCCCTTATATGGTCTAAGGTACTACTAGCTGCTAGAATGTCATCCACATATAAGGTTATAAAGGTGATGCTGCTCCCGTTGGTCTTATAATACACACATTAGTCATCATCATTTGCCTTGAATCCATATCTAATAAAGGTTTGATGGAATTTTAGGAACCATCTTCTTGAAGCTTGTTTCAAGTCACATATAGGGATCTCTTAAGTTTGTATACTAGCTTCTCCTTACCGTTCACTACAAATCCCTCAGGTTGGTTCATAAAGATTGCTTGTTCTAATTGACCATTCAAGAAAGTGGTTTTCACATCCATTTGGTGTAGTTCTAGGTCAAGGTAGGCGGCTATGGATCTGATTTTTCTTATTGAAGCCATTTTAGCAATGGGTGAGAAGGTATCAAAATCATCTATCCCTTCCTTTTGAGTGAACCACAAGTCTTGCCTTGTACTTTTCAACACGTCATTCGGAGTTAAGTTTCTTTTTGAATATCCACTTACACCCAATGGTTCTATGGTTAGGTGGTAAGTGGACTAACTCCCATACATGGTTCTTTATAATCGGGTTTATCTAATCTTGCATAGCTTCTTTCCACAGTTTATGATCCAGGCAAGACATGGCATCTTGATAAGAGTAGGGTTCATCATCGGGTTCCTCGCTAATTCTTTCATAGGTTTCTCCAAGGTAAGTGAAGAATTCAGGTGATCTCCTTATTCTCTCACTTCACTTAAGTGGAATGGGTTCAGTCTCTTTGTTAGGTTCAAGCTCATGAAAGTCCACTCTCTTTTGGGTTAGATCTCGCACAAGGAAATCATCTTCAAGAAAATGGGCATCTAGGCTTTCAATCACATTTCGATTCAAGGGGTCATAGAATCTATATTCCTTCCCATGAGTTGGGTATCCTATGTAGATGCACTTTTAGGATCTAATTTGAATCTATTTTGAGAGGGAATGAGGATATGGGCTGAGCATCCCCAAACTTTAAGGTGTCTAATAGAGGGAGGTCGGCCCATGAAGAGTTGGTATAGAGTTGATGAGACATCCTTAATGGGAGTTTGATGAAGGACGTATGTGGCGGTTAGAATTGCCTCTCCCCAAAACTCTAATCCAAGATTAGTGGTACTCATCATGCTTCGCCAACTAGGGTCCTATTCCTTCTTTCGGCTACCTCATTTTTTTCGGGTGAATAAGGCATGTTGGTTTTGTGGGTAATCCCATATTGAACACAAAGATTATGGAAGGTTTGGGACGTGTATTCCCCACCTCTATCGGATCTAAGGATTTTAATGGTTTTACCTAGTTGATTTTCAACTTCCGCTTTATATTCTTGAACCTTATTTATGCCTGTTCCTCATAAGATATGTGTGACCAAACTGGGAGTGGTCATCAATAAATGGAATGAAGTACCTCATGTGCCCTTTGGTTGGCACACTCATTGACTCACATACATCGGAGTGGATTAGATCTAAAAGTCTAATGACCCTTTCGACTTTTTTATGTGATTTCTTTACCATTTTACCTTTTAGGCAAGCCTCGCACTTATTATGTAAATTACCACTCAAATTGTGAAGTAAGCCTTCTCTCATCATAATATGCATCCTACAAGGGCTAATGTGGCCTAATCTCTAATGCCATAAAAGAAATTTTTGAAAATCATCACCCAAGTTAGCAAACTCTTGCTTCATTTCAACTTAGAAAAGGCCTTCTATCAAATGGGCTACAAACACAAGATCACCTTTGATCGAACCATCATGAACATAAACCTTCCCTTCTTTAAACATCAACACAAACCCGACTTGATTCATCTTGGAGATTGAGATGAGATTCTTCCTCATCCCGAGTGCATAGAGGGTGTCCTTAAGGATGAGAGTCTCATCATTGGTGAGCTCCAACATATAGTCACCCTTTCCTGAGGCCTTCTCCATTTGATTTCCACCCATATAAAGACTATGGGTGCCGGGTTTGATGTCATTAAAACTTCTAAAACCTCTCATCTAATTGGCCACATGAATAGTGGCACCAAAATCAAGCACCCATGTATCAACCCCCTCATTGACCATCAAAGTCTCATGAACCAGACAAACCTTGTCCTTCCTTGGTCCACCACCGATTTGACCATGAGACTTACTGACATTAGGCTTAGAAGTGAAGTGAGGTTTTTGTGGTGGCGGAGGAGGAGGTACCTACAAAACTTTTGGGTGTGGCCAAACTTTTTGCACCTCAAGCATTGCACTCGTGAATAATCTTGGCTAAATGGCCAAACCGTCCTCGCATGAATCATAGTAGGTGTGGGTGGCGGTTTGGGCCCAGTCGTGTGGCTAGGAGTAAAGGAATGGGACTTAGGAGGATAAGGGCTAAATAGATAAGGGGGATATGGCCTAACACTTTGGCCTTGTTTGACCTTCCCTTTCCATTCTTTACGTCTTCTCTTCTTATTTTGTGTTTGAGCACTCCTACTAATCCCAACATTACAAGCAACCAGATTTGAAGAAGAAGGCAAAGAAGAAGAAATGGGAGTAATAAGCAAGGGAGTAGAAGAGGAAGATGGTAGTTGTGATTTTACCATATGGACCATGCTAATGGTCCATCCGTCGCCATCCGCCTTTGTTCCTTGGCGTCCATGAATGATGCAATTTCTTCTATGGTGCTTGGGGTGTTTTTGCCATCAAATTGGCCACAAAGTTCTCCCACTTTGGAGAGATGGATTGCACAAACATGGTGACAGTGTCTTGAGTAACTCGGTCATAAGAATGACCGTCTTTCTCACTTTCCTTGATGCAATTCTTAAATTCCTTTAGATGATCACCCACCTTGGTGTGGTCGTCCATTTTACAACCCATGAGGTTTCTCATTCTAATAATCCTTTGTGCCTCATTAGGTTTGTTAAATTTCTTCTTCATATCATCAATGATATACTTGACACAGGTAAAATCTTCATAATCCTTAACAAAAGGATCACTCATAGTAGCAAATATGAGATTCATGGCACTTTGATTCTTTCGGTGCCATGGCTCATAAGCTTCTTTAACTACTTGTGGTGCATTAATAGCGGGCTGATTTACCTCAAAGGGAGCAAAGGCACCAAATCGTCCTTATGAAACACATACCTAATCTTACGCCTCCACTCGGTATTGGTACCATTGAACCGTTCTCCCTTAAGCAACTAGGTCAAGATCGACCGGGCAGTCATTGGTCCCTAGGTGGCACTCTAAATACACACAAATGACTCTAAATGGGGCTGTTAAAGATCCTAACTCTGATACCAATTGTAGTGGTACAAAGTCTTGGAACACTTTAATTGAGCCAAAAACAACAATACAACTTAGTGCTTTATTCCAAAACTCTTGTTTATATAAAGCAAATACACAATAACAGTTCTTTAACACAATGATACAAACATCTTAGACTTTACATACCACAAAGAAACAACTCTAAAATAGCCCCCTTATGGGGCAAATTACATGCCACTCATGCCAACTCACAATCGAAACAATTAGTTACATACAGTGGCATCACATAATCAAATTACATAAACCAAATTGCCCCAACAGTTACAACATAGTATAATAACAATAAAACAGATGTATTAGAGTGCCAAAAGTATTTGGAAAGCCAATGGTTCAAACCCCTTGTTCTCGGCCCACGATCGGGGCTTTTGAGGACTTAATATTGTCCCAAAGATGAAGGCACGAGCGGTTTATTTGACTCAAGGATGTCTATCCAATTTGGGAAGCGTAAACACCTTTACAAACACTTAATATGGTCCATAATCAATAATAAAATCAACCCCACAACAATTTGCAAAAAAACTAGGAAGATCCGATCAAAATCGAGCAAGATAGAGCAAAACTGTGTAGTATAGTCCACTGGACCACCAAAACGGGATTACATGCAAAAGTGTGGATTCTAAATGATTCAAAGAGGTAATAGATCTCTGGAATTTGAAAACTGAAGTATAAGAAATGCACCAGAAAAATTCGTGTGTAGTAAATCAAGGGTAAACTATGCTCAATCAATGTATCATCAAGGTATGAAGCCTATAGTCTAATGGATGACTACTTTATAAAAGGCTATCATAAAGATCACATGAAGCCATGGTAAAATGATTACAAAGCTACTGTAGTTAAGAATTTACAACAAGCTTTGAAGTGGAAGATGATGAAGAACAATAGGGAAAAACTCAATGAAGAGTTACCTTGATGATTGCTTAACACGAACTTGATCTCATGTAGTAAAGGATCTCCTTGAGGCTCCAAATATGATCAATGGAATGCAATGGAACAAGTTCTACAATGGTTGGTGCGTGGAGCTCTTGGGGGCTCTTGCTCTCTCTCTTTAGGTTCCTTTTGTTGGTGAAAATTCATTTTTCAAAAGTTAAGATTATGTTGGATCATAAGATAGTATTTATATGAAGTGTTTGAGTAGGGTTAGATCTTAACCCTTTATGCACATCATCAACGGCACATGAGAGGCTAATTACCCCTAGCCACTCATCCCCATGCGCTACCAAGATGAAGGGTGCATGGAGCTCTTGAGGGCTCTTGCTCTCTCTCTTTAGGTTCCTTTTGCTGGTGAAAATTCATTCTTCAAAAGTTAGGATTATGTTGGATCATAACATAGTATTTATATGAAGTGTTTGAGTAGGGTTAAATCTTAATCCTTGATGCACATCATCAATGACACATGAGAAGCTAATTACTCCTAGCCACTCATCCCCATCCACTACCAAGCTGAAGGGATGAGATTTGCCACCATTATCACCCATTGAAACCCTAGGTTAATGCCACATTTACCTTCTTGTCCTTAGCCCCTACTTTTATTTCAAACATGTCCAAGTATACTTACAAAAATGCCTTCACTATATCTTTAATTCAAGAGAGTAGAGAATGTTCAAGAGCAAGGGGCAAAATAGTAAATGGCGTCATTGCATGGGAAATGCAAAAAAAAAGGGTTATGACACCACCAATGGTATCAACTCAGCCCGCACCCTGAGTGAGAGATAGAATCTGGGTGCTTTTCAAACTGGGGCCCATATTTTAATACCCCGAGTACGTACGAGGCATTGAGAGTTTATGCTCTGAGAGAGTGATCTCTCTGGGGGTGTGAGGGTCACCTATGAGTTAGGACAATATAAGTTAGAATGCCTCATAATTGATACGATTAGCTAGGGTTGGAGTTACTAATCGAGTGTAAAAGAACCCGAGTATCTTGTGATGAGAGCTGACCCTGTATGGAATGGTGAAGAGTTAAAGGACATGAGTCTGTATCCATGCACGAGACCATTCCATGGCATGTGCATATTCATTCGCATGGGAAACCACTCTTCCACATGTGTTATCCGACAATGGAAGAGCCCGTGCACATGTGCTTTGAGAGAACCTCTGTAATATAGTAGTAATATGTCCCACAAGGTTACACCTGTAATCCATTGAGAAACTAGATAGTGGGAAGCTCTGACTCAGTGACTTTGATGCGACCAATTATGTGTCCCTGTCATAAACTGTGGAGCATGGGTCCGTTGGGTCAACTTGAGACACTGGCAGAGCATCATTCGGGTTTAGCCCAATGGAGTACTCATGTTACTAAGTCAAAGCCTTGAGATCTCACATATATCTTTATTCCGATTTAATTATGATGAAAAATGACGTGAAATATGCTTCAAATATTTATTGGGATTTTTGGAGATTTTTTTTGGATTTTTAAAAGCACAAAAAATGTACTTTTTAAAAGTGTTTAACCTTAATTTCAAATGAGGACATCCATGCGGATGCCATGTGGCACCCAAGTGGCCATACCCTCATGTTGGGGCCCCTTCTATTTTGGATGTGAATCCCCTTTTGACACTTCATTATTTAATTTGATTTCCAAACCTTATGTTATATGGTTATAAATTAAAGTTACATTTTAATCACATGGGTAATTGTCACACATGTCACATACTTAACTTGTGTGAAGCCAAAAGAATTTTGAAATAAAAATTGTTATTAAAATTAATATCCACATGAGAAATATTTCATGTGAATATTTCATGTGGATGCACCTCATTGGTGTGACCCATGTGAAGGTGTGAAGTGCATGTGAAAGGTGTGGGTTTAGTTGATCCTATTGGTGGTGTCATAACCCTCCTTTTTGTCTATCCCATGTAATGACGCCATTTACTATTTTGCCCTTTCCTATTGAACATTCTCTGTACTTTTGAATTAAAGATATGATGAGGGCATTTTTGTAAGTTCACTTGGACATATTTGGAATAAAAGTATGGGGCTAAGGATAAGAAGATAAATGTGGCTTTAACCTAGGTTTTAGTGGGTAATAATGGTGGCAAATCTCATCCCTTAATCTTGGTAGTGGATGGGGATGAGTGGCTAGGGGTAATTAGCCTCTCATGTACCATTGATGATGTGCATCAAGAGTTGAGATCTAACCCTACTCAAACACTTCATATAAATACTATCTTATGGTCAAAATGAATTTTCACCAGCAAAAAGAACCTAGAGAGAGAGAGAGAGAGAGAGAGAGAGAGAGAGAGAGAGCAAGAGCCCTCAAGAGCTCCACGCACCAGCCATTGTAGAACTTGTTCTATTGCATCCATTGATCATATTTGGAGCCTTGGGGTGATCCTTTACTACAAGAGATCAAGTTCGTTTTAAGCAATCATCAAGGTAGATTTTCATCGAGTTTTTCCTTATTGTTCTTCTTCATTTTCCACTTCAAAGCTTGCTGTAAATTCTTAATTACATTGCCTTTGTAATTCTTTTACCTTGACTTTATGTGATCTTTCTGATAACCTTTTATGGGATAGTCATCCATTTGGCTATGGGCTTCATTCCTTGATGATACTTTGATTGAGTATAGTTCACCATTGATTTACTCCACATGAATTTTTCTGGTGCATTTCTTATATTTTAGTTTCAAATTCCAAAGATCCATTATCTCTTTGAATTATTTAGGATCCACACTTTTGTATGCAATCCTTTTTTGGTGGTCTGATGCACTATACTACATAGTTTTGCTCTCTTTTGCTCGATTTTGATCGGATCTTGCTATTTCTTTTTGCAAACTGTTGTGAGTTGATTTTATTATTAATTATGGATCATATGAAGTGTTTGTAAATGTGTTTTAGCTTCCTAAATTGGATAGATACCCTTAGGTCAAATTTACCACTCGTGCACTCATCTTTGAGATAATATTAAGTTCTCGAAAGCCCCGAACGTGGGCTGGGGCAGAAGGGGTTCGAACCATTGGCTTCCCAAATTCTTTTGGCACTCTAATACCTCTGTTTTATTGTTATTATTATCTGTTGCAACTATTGGGGCAGTTTGGTTTATGTGATTTGATTATGTAATGGTGCATGTCCATTGTATGTAACTAAGTGCTTCGATTTTGAGTTGGTGTGAGTGGCATGTATTTTGCCAATTTTGCCCCATAAGGGAACTGTTTTAGAGTGGCTTCTTTGTGGTATGTAAAGTATAAGATATTTGTATCATTGTCTTAAAGAACTGTAATTGTGTATTTGCTTTGTATAGCATGAGTTTTGTAATAAAACACTGAGTTGTATTGTTGTTTTTGGCTCAATTAAAATGTTCCTAGACTTTGTACCACTACAGAGATATGATCTTTGAGGAAGTAATGGCTAATTGATTAGCAATAAATAAATTTATGGCCTATGGAAGTGTTCTCGAGTCTCCACAAAGCAGGCAGGTTCTAAAGGTTTTCTTGAAAACATTCTGAAAAACTGTGTTGGATTGTTGAGTTAGTCGAATCAATGGAGGTAGGAGAGCTTGGTCCATAATGTTCCTGGAAATTAGGTTCGACAGGTCAAGGTATCAGGAAGGTTAAAGAAGTAGAAGAAGGTGGAATGGGTATCAATAGTTGGGTGGGAAGGGGAGGGAAAGAAGTTTGGGCACGGTGAAGGTGGGTCGTCAAAGTGTGTTGAGGGAATTGTATAAAGGATTGTGCGAGTCGAGAAGTGACTAACAGAGGGGATCAAGGCCATCTAGACGATAGGAGAAGAGGAGCTGACAAGTGTGTGGGATGAAAAGAGGGGGAGGTGATGGTAGAAAAGGATTAGAACTTGGAGATATTCCCCTGGCTAGGAAGCCTCCCAACAAATGGAAGTTAGAAATTCTTGAGGATAACTCCACCAATAACAGAACTAGACAATTAAATGAAGCCCAAGATGGTTCTAGCCTTCCAAGGTGTTTACAAAGGGAGGAGGTTGAGAGAAAGGTACAAGAAAGGGGTGAAGTGCAGGATGTTAGGCTCACCCAGTTGAGCCCTCTAGCATGAATGCAGATCCATGCAGTGGAACCTAGATTTATGGGATACAAGATATACCAAAATCGTTGTGCATGTGTATGAGTGGAAATCGTACAATAAAGCAAATAAATAAAAGCTTACTAGCATCGAGATTTACGTGGTTCATCTTTTCAGGTTAGGTCTACGGGAGAAAGAGATAGATCCACTGTTAAAATAATAGTTACAATGTTCTTCCAAGAAACAAGCTTTCTTGGGCTCTCTGATTTCTTATAGAGGGTTCTTTCTCTAAGTTTTACTTCTCTGTGGTTCTTCTCTCTCCCAAAGGCCACTTTTCTTTTTTGGAGGCTTTCTCTCTCTTTAAAAGAAAAGGTTATCTCTTTTTCTCTCTAACAAGCTTCTTTCTCTCTCCTTCTCTCTTTAAGAATGGGGTAATTTTCTCTCCTTTCTTCACTCTTAAGAGAAGGCTCTTTGTAATTTACTAATACATCAAAAGTGGTATGCCCAAAGAAGAGGCTTAGTATGTTGAATAAAGACAACATTAATATACGTGAGGCTTTCCCTTTTTTTATAAGGGATGAAATTTTGTTTCCCCAAAATCTATTCCTTATCTCAACTAGTTGCTATCCTATGTTATGTGGAAAGTGATCCCTATCCTTTCTCTCTCTAAAGAGATGATGATGAAATCTTTGACCACCTTATTTAATCTTATTTCATATCATGTGGGGCCCACATGAGGATATCCCTTTTGAAGAAGCTTACAACCCATCATGTGAGGTTATTTTTTGTAACCAACTTCTCTGACCTAAACAACATGTCAACACTTATGTATAACCAAGTGGTCCACTACAAAAAAAATTCCATGGAGGTCCTCCCACATGAGACAGACTCTCCCAACATTGACTTTAATACACCGCTTGGTCATCCTTATCACCATTTGCTGGTATAGCGAGCTTAGCGATCGTAGCGTGAGGATGGAAGAAAATCCTCCTTGTAGGCTGGATCTTTTTTGACCATTCAATGACGCGTTTTGGGACATGTCATCAACCAGAGGCTGCCAGTGAGTGGCCACTGTGCAAAGAAGGTCTTGGCCGACAGACTGTCGGTCACCTCCTTGACCAACAGTGAATCACTTTCATCGACGGTGACACCTTGATAGCTGATGATTTCTTGACTGTTGACGGATACTTGACCGCCAATGAGTTGACAACCGGTGGAAGCTTGACCATCGATGAGTAGGCAGCCGACAGATCCTTGACTACTGATGAATACTTTGACGGTGGGAGCTTGACAAACGGTGAATCTCCCTGACTGCCGGTGGATAGAATAGAGAGGTGTGAAGATAACATGTGTGGATTCAAGATGGATTGCAGTACCAAGAGTAAGATGATATCGCTCAACGGTAATAACTGGATCATATGGAAGCCAAAAATGGAAGAACTTTTATACTATGGGAACTTGTACACACCCATTGAAGGGATAGAACACAAGTTCGAAGGTATGAAAGACGATGAGTGGAAGAAGCATGATCGAAAGGCTCTTGGAACCATTCAACATTAGTTGGAAGAAAATGTATTCCACCATGTGTCGACGGAGACATACACCAAGTTATTGTGGGATAAGCTACATGACTTGTACGAGAGGAAGACCGTGGGAAATTAGGTGTTTTTCACTTTGGGATAGTGACCATGAGTCGGGTCACTAATAGCCTGTTGAATGAGGAGACGAGAAGAAAATCCTCCGACGCATCAAACTCGCAAGCTCTTGTCACAAATTCAAGAAGGAAAAATAGGGACCAAAACCGATCTAATGATAAAGCTAGATTGAAGTCAAAAAAGAGGGTTACATGTTTTCATTGTGGCAAGAAAGGTTACATCAAGAAAGAGTCCTGAAAGCTCAAGAAAGAGCAGAATGAGGACAATGCCAAGGATGATGGCAGGCAAACCACTGCAGTGATCACATATGTTGATGTGGTCAGAAACTGTAGTGACGGGTGCATCAATATTGCATTAGGTTCTTGTAACTCGGACTGGGTTGTAGATACCAGAGCATCGTTCCATGTTACCCCACATAGACGCTATTTGGCTTGTTACAGAGCGAGAGATTTTGGCTTTCTACAGATGGGGAACAACAGTTCCTCAAAGATTGTGGGTAAGGGAGATGTACACATCAAGACGATATTGGGATAAAGGCATAAAGCTTGTGCTAAAGGGCGTCAGACATGTACCAAATATCCATGGCACAGGCGACTAGAAAAAACCCTCACTAGACCAGTGGCATAGGTGCCATAGAAGAACCCTCACTAGACTTGTGGCACAAGCGACTAGGCCACATGAGTGAAAAAAGAATACAAATCTTAGCAGAGAAACAGATTCTTCCCAGTGTCAAGAATGCATCTCTAACCCCATGTGACCACTGTTTGCTGGGCAAACAACATAGAGTCTCTTTCTCCTGTAAGAGCTCTAAAGATATGAAAATCCTGGATCTGATGTATTCAGATGTGTGTGGTCCCATGGATGTCAAGTCGCTTGGTGGTGCATCATACTTCACCTTCATCGATGATGCTTCAAGAAAGGTGTGAGTGTATTTTTGAAATCAAACGATCAGGTGTTTAAGATCTTTGAGAATTTTCAGGCTAAGGTGGAAAGAGAGAAAGACAAGTTGCTAAAGTGTCTCAGATCATCTAATGGGGGAAGTAATTCTCAAATGCTTTCAAAAGTTGTGGTGCGAAGCGTGACATAAGGCACGAAAAGATAGTTTCATATACCCCTCAGCATACTGATGTAGCTAAGAGAATGAATTGCACCATTATGGAAAGAGTTAGGAGCATGCTATCCGCCTCCAAGTTATCAAAGCCGTACTGGGTGAAACAGTCCTCAAAACATGCTGCCTAATAAATAGATTCCCATCATTTCCTCTGGATGGTGAAATCCCAGAGAGAGTTTGGACCGGAAAAGATCTCTTATTCACACTTGAGGATGTTAGGATGCAAGGCATTGGTGCACGTGCCCAAGAAACAAAGATCCAAGTTGGATGAAAAAGCACTTCTATGCATCTTCTTAGGGTACTCAAATGAAGAGTTCGACTATAGGCTATGGGATCTTGAGAACAAGAAGGTGATCAAGACTAGGGATGTGGTCTTTCAGGAAGACTTTATTATTGAAGATATGAAGAAGTCCAAAAATCCACAAATCTTTAATGGTTCAGAACCAGTCATAGTTCCTCCTACCGTGGTATATGAAGATGGGGGAGAAACGCAACAAGAGGATGGGTCCCAAGAGTTTGACATGCCAATTCTAGGTGATGTGGAGCAAGGGGAGCAACTTGTTCAAGAAGTGCCACCTACAATGGAACTAAGAAGGTCCTCTAGGGGACATAAACCCTTTACAAGATACCCCACATCGGAGTATGTCCAATACACTGAAGGGGTTGGACCAGATAGCTACCAAGAAGCTTAGGCCGACAAACAAAAAGAGGTGTGGGTTAAAACTATGCAAGATGAGATCAAATCCTTGAATAAGAATCACACTTATGACCTGGTAAAGTTGACTAAAGGCAAGAATGCACATGAGTTAATTGCCAAGGCAGAGCCCTTCAATCAAGAGGACGAAGAAAGACATGCAGAAAGTGTCCCTATGGGTCGGTCGTAGGAAGTCCAATGTACGCCATGGTGTGCACGAAGCCAGGTAAGTGTTGGCGTAGTGAGCAGATTTATTTCTAATCCTAACAAGTAATATTGAGCAGCAGTCAATTGGCTAATCAAATATCTCTTTGAGGAACATCCATAACGTGTTTAAGCTTTGGAGGAGGAAAACCTGTGTTACAAGGGTACACAGATGAATACATGGCTGGAGAACTAGACTTTGGGAAGTCAATCTCTAAATATTGTTTACTTTTGCAGGGGGAGTTATTTCATGGCTGTCTAAGCTACAGAAGGGTGATAATCTGTTGCAACTAGAAAAAATTCATACCGATAGGAGTATGTCGGATATAATGACAAATACCTTGACTAGAGACAAACATGAGTTGTGTTGAAGCATGACTGCCATGGTTGGCATTTGAGAACCTAGTTAACATACAAAAGAGAACCTCCCCCATGGGACTAAAAGGGGAGATTGTTGGGAGAGTCTGTCCCATGTGAGAGGACCTTCATGGAATTTTTTTTTGTAGAGGGGCACTGGTTATATATAAGTGTTGACCTCTCGTTCAAGTTATAGGAATTAGTTACAAAAGCTAACCTCACGTGGGAGGTTGTAGGCTTCTTCAAAAGGGATATCCTCATGTGGACCCTACATGAGATGAGATAAGATTAAATAAAGTGGTCAAGATTCCATCCGTGTCTCTTTAGAGAGAGAGAGGATATGGATCTTTTCCCACATAACATAGGATAACAACTATGTGAGATAAGGTAGGGATTTTGGAGAAACAAAATCTCATCCCTTATAAAAAAAGGGAAAGCCTCATGTAGTATTAGTGTCGTTTCTCCCCAACATTCTAAGCCTCTTCTTTGGGCGCATCTATCTTGGTATATTAGAAAAATACAGAGAGCTTTCTCTTAGAGAGAAGAAGAGAGAGAAAGTTATCTGTCTTTTTAGAGAAAGAAGAAGAGAGAGAGAAGCCTGTTAGAGAGAGAAATTGAGAACCTTTTCTTTCAAAGAGAGAAAGCCTCCAGAAAAGAAGCCTTTAAGTGAGAGAACCTCAGAGAAGGAAAACCTAGAGAGATAAAACCCTCAAGAAGAAATCAGAAAGCCTAAGAAAGCTTGTTTATTGGAAGAACATTGTAACCATTATTTTAATAGTGGATTTGTCTCTTTTTTTTTGAGAAATTTTTTTTTTTTTTTGAGAAAAGGATCTATCTCTTTCTCTCGTGGATGTAACTTGAAAAGATGAATCACGTAAATCTTGGTGCTAGTAAGTTTTTATTTTATTTGCTTTATTGCATGATTTCCACTCATACACACACGAACATCGATTTTGGTATATCTTGTGTCCCATAAATCTGGGTTTCGCTGCATGCATCCACATTCATGCAAGAGGGCTCGACTGGGTGAGCTCAACACAAGGGAAGAGGTAACCTTTGAGAAGATAAAGACATGGCTAAGGATAGGCATTGGAGGGACAAAGATGATGTGGATGGGAGGTAGAGGAGGTTGAGGCCGGGGATAAGGAGGGAGGAAGCAAGGGTCCATGGCTCTTGACTCGAGGGATTAAATGGGAGTAGAGGTAGAGAAGGGAAGAGTGGACAACAGGGGGTTGAGAGGAAGGATAAGCACAAATGTATATGGCTTCCCGGGATTGGACCCTAATGATGGTGTAGAAGTCTTGAAGGGACAAAAATAGTTGTTGGAAAAGCTTGTGATTCTGAATTTTTTCAGGAATCGGAATTGCGGAATCACGTGTATCAAATGTTTCCTAAACTTGGAATCGTTGTCCGTACGATTCGGAATTACAAATCGGGTACTATATTCGATCGCGATCCAATAAATAGGAATCGTGTTTCCTATTTGTAAGTATCGATGTCCCTTCATTCTGGAATCGAGTTTCATACCTATTGGAATTGCACCTGACCCCACATCGTTCAGTGGATTATGGAATCGCGATCCGATGAGATTGGAATCGTGATTCTTAAAAATATAGAATCGTGATTCCTAAAATTCTAGAATCGTTGTCCCCCATCAACTTGGAATCAAATTCTCACCATTCAGGAATCGAGATTCTCCCCATACTGGAATTGCACACCGATCCCCTACAATATATGATAAAAGAATTAAGAAAATATTTAAATTTTATCAACTATTACCAGATTGAATTTTGGTCTGTATATATTTAGTCCAATTACCAATGTCAACCTTTATGATATCTTTGTTAACAATCCCATACAATGGACTTGGTCTACCAATTCTTCTTTGTTAGGTGACCCCACATAGTTCAGTGGATTCTGGAATTGCGATCCAATGAGATTGGAATCGTGATTCCTAAAAATATAGAATCGTGATTCCTAAAATTCTAGAATCGTTGTCCCCCATCAACTTGGAATCAAGTTCTTACCATTCAAGAATCGAGATTCTCCCCATATTGGAATTGCGCACCATTCCCCTCCGGTATATGAGAAAAGCATTAAGAAAATATTTAAATTTTATCAACTATTACCCGATTGAATTTTGGTTTGTATAGATTTAGTCCAATTACCAATGTCAACCTTTATGATATCTTTGTCAACAATCCCATTCAATGGACTTGGTCTACCAATTCTTCTTTGTTAGGTGTAGTTTTGACTTAGAAATTCTTCTTTGTTAGGTCTAGTTGTGACTTTTAAAAATTGAGTTATTCAATGTTAAGTCTATTCCTGATATTTAATGAATAATTTAACTCAATTTTCAAAACTCAATTCCTGATATTTAATGATTAATTAACTTAAAGCACCATAATGCACTTCACTCATATTCTTATCCTCTTGTTCTACTTGAAGAAAAGCAGTGGTAGCATATGTTGGTACCCATCATATATTAAACACGATTACATTAATACCCACATCATTTACCAAAAAATATTGAACTTGAAGTTACAAATTTTTTTTAGTAATATTTATACTTGGCTAGAGTCGTTAAAAAGTAAAATAGAATTTGAATACAAGAATAGAAATTTGAAAACAAGAAATAAAAAAATTTCACATGTTTCCCATATTTAAAACTTTGATTCTAATGCCGTGTGCAACGACTTTAGATTCACAATTCCTAAAAATTTGGCATCAACGTTTCGCACGAGTAGAATCGCATTGTTGTGTAGCTATAGAATCTTGATTCCAAGCAACATGAATTCGCAATTCTTAAAAATTTGGAATCAACGTTTCGCACAAGCAGAATCGCATTGTTGTGTACCTAAGATTCACAAAGTTTGGGATATGGAATCTTGATTCTAGGCTTCCAGGAATCGAGATTCCTAAACTTATTTGAATTGCATTTCGAGAAACTTGGAACGTGATTCATTTCTTTTAGAATCAAGTTTCGTCCTGAAAAACGAGGAATCGCGATCCGAAACGGAATCACTACCCCAATGGGCGATTCAAGCAACTATAGGGACAGTAATGTGTCGCACATCTTGGTTTGAGGAAAGCACCCATGGTTTGAGAGGGAATGGGGTGTTTGAGGATAGCCTATCATGCAGCAGAGTGGTCACTAACATGGGCATGCATCTCATATGTTGTCAAGGCTGAGAGCACTCGATTTAGGGATGGAGTAGCAGTACTAACTTTTCGGGGAGGCAAGGGTAACGTGGTAACTGAGTGCAGTGTGCCATTAGTGTGAACTTGTTAGGGGGAGATTACAGTGATAATAGTCTCCCTGGGAAGATGAGTTGCCTGTGGGGACTACCTCCGCATTAAAAGCCACACCTGTGGATCATTGTCCTTGTGACACGTGCGACGGTTGGAAAGAGGTGAGTCATCTTACATAGCACCACAAGGGGTAGCTTAATTGGCAGTCTTTAAGGAGTTGTATTGATGATTGGTTGAGTGGGTTGCAGATTTCGAGGAGGTGGCGGCTGGAAATCCTGACGCATTTAATGATTTATTCATTTCGAATGGAACACGTTGGAAACGGAGGTTGAAATTGAGCAAAATAAAAGATGAAAGAGTAAAAGAAGTTTCAATCTCTATGATCCTAGGCGCGATAGATGGTTCTCAAGACAATATTTGCCCCTTATTGATAAGAATCTATGTGCATCTACGTTTGATAAGCAAATTTTTCCTCGGGATACTGGGAGTAGAAGATTGTGAAAAACTATCTCATCAAGACAAATGCACAAGTATTGCGAGAGCTAGAGCGCCAGATTGGCCTCTTTCTAAAGAGAGAAAGTTTTCACAAAGACTTTGGAAGTAAAAAAAATCGTATGTACAAATTGGAGTATACAAGTTCCCATTTATAATGAGAGTCTTTTCACCTACTCCGCCTGACTATTCAAGTACACATTAGTTCAAGAATTGCATCTCTCGAAATCTCAATCGTCAAAACAGTTTATCTGTTGCAACTCACAGGCAACATGATAGCCAACAATTACGCATGTCTCTTTGGGTTCGAGGAAGCCACCAGTCAAACAATGTCTCTTCGTGCTCTGGAAGACCAACTGTCACGCTCTATGTACACATCTTCACCTGTGGAACACAAGTACAGGAGCACCCCAATCTACTGGAGCCACACGCATGCACTGGTATGCTCAAATAACTGGATTGCATCAATCTGCTAGAACCGATAAAACACCGGAGTGCACCAATCCACTGGATCTGTGCATCTTCACCTGTGGTGAACAGTTTTTTGGAATGGCCCTAAGATCAACTGGTGGCTTTTCGTGTTGTGATAAAAAGAAATCGAGCCACATGCCTAACCTACACACTTGTGCTCGCGCCTCTTGCATCGATCCGAGCATAAGAAGTGCCAAGTGTACCATCAAGCATCCTTGTGCCTCGCACACGTGCATGTGCATGTGCATTCACACGCTATGCATGCTCCAGATAGGCTTTATCTCCCTTTAGTTCCTAGAACACAAGTGAAGAAGATAAATTCATATTTAAGCAAGACTTCCCTCATCCACATCTTCAATGTGAGATAAATAACCAACTACTTCTCTCTCTGCAAATACAACAAAACATACTTTCAAGAATACTACACTTTCCAAACCACCATGTTTCAAAGGAGATATTATTTGACATAACACATGGTATTTTCCATAGCAAAATACAACAATTTCCTCCTCTATTTCAAAATAATATGAAAACTCTAGGCAACATATGTCATTCCCACGTCATGAAGGTATCTTTTGATTTGAAACTCCACTTAGTGTAAGCACTACAAAGTACATCGAGCTCCATGGTATCACATAGCTTTGAACCGAGGATCTTATCTAACAATATTGGTAGTACAACACGCAAGTGACATACACTCCAGTGTATCTTTATACTGCTTGCTTGTTATGGGCCTTGAGCTTGTGTCCTGATTTTTATAAGTACTCTAGAGCTAAGTCCAATCTTATAGGAAGCGGCCTCACCTCCACACCCATATAGGTAAATCTATCAAGAACACCTTAACTGTTCCATTAAGAGCATAGCTCAACCTTTTCTCATGGAGGTCATCACTGGACTTGTCTACTGTATGGATCTTTCTAAAATGGGTGCTGATAAATTGTTTAAACATTTCTAGTGATCCAACTAACCATACGAACGACTTGTTTTTACCACATTGAATTTCGACTCTTGAGGTAACAAAAGGCCTAGATTGTGTTCCCATTGTTGATTGTTACTCTATGGATTCTAGCCCCATTCTTGACATCTGGGTGGTGTCTTCCCTTTGCAAGGCCTTTTTTCAAAGGATTGGCCAAATTTTCCTTTGACCTCCCAAATTCTAGATTTACCGCTCCATCTTTCATCAACATTTGGATGGATCCATGTTTGGACGCAATATGTTTAGATTTGTCGTTATATACATAATTATTTTCTTGAGCAACTGTGGCACGTTTATCGCAATTATTTGTGATCGTGGATATTGGTTTGGGCCAATATGGAATTCCATGGATACTTTTTAACCATTCCGCTTCTTCACAACCATAATCTAGTGTAATGAACTTTGATTCCATAGTGGACTGAGAAATTTACATTTGTTTCTTTAAGCCCCATGATTCAACTCCACCACCTAAGGTAAATACCCATCTAGATGTGGATGGTGAGTCTTTAGCCGACCTTAAATAGTTGGGATAAGTCTCGGATGATGATCATGTTGTGGATAGTAACTGTTTGAGTCCGTGCTCCAACTCGCATCACTATGTCCTTCCAACATTTGGGATAACTGGAATAATCTATGCCAAAATTGATAGTTCCTTTGAGATAATCTCAAAACTCGAGAGATTGCATTCCAATGCTCTCTACTTGGGTAACTTGTATATTTACTTACCCACTGCTCACTATTTCTTAGATTCATGGACCAAATTCGATTTAGTGGTATGCAATACCGACCTTCTACAATACATTGTATACATCAAACTACCAATTACTCTTGCATACTCAATTCGAGAAATATTTGTCGTATGTCTTTCTAGAGTTTCAACCTAGACCTGACTCGACCGTTGCCACCCCTACTTAGGAGGAACTTTGAATTCTTTCTTGAGACCTACACTCGTATCTTCTCGTTTAGAAAAACCACCAGCTATACCTCTCTCTCCAAGTACCATAGCCATGTTGCTTCTTTCTCTCACCAAGCAACCTAATAATTACCCTCACTAGATGCAATCGAAATGCTAGAGGCACAATCCCTTCATGCTTACTACTGCATGAGCATTTACCATTCCTTTTTAGAGCTGCCCCTTAGTCTTCTAGTTTCTCTCTGGAATGTGTAGCCTACACCTTTGAACCCTTTACTAGGCATATACACCCATGCCCATTTCATCTATAGCATCCTATTTAATGCTCTATATCTCTTTGTCTCCCAATCATAACCTTGTCACCCTCCCTAGAACTCACACACGTAAAGGATCACCACTGCATCTGATGTCAAAAATGTAGATGGCCTTCCTTGGATTTGGCTTGTGCTGTGTGAATTATGGTATAAGGCTCTGCGGTGACTTGGTCCACCAATTTTGAGGCCCTTAGTGCATTATCAACAATTGGATCTTTCTTTTATACTAAAAAAAGGTTGATATTTTTCTGCATGATATTCTTTTGCATGATTCACTTGATGCAATCCAAACTCTTAGAGGCACAATTTTGAGGCCCTTGCTTTTTGCAATTTTCTTTTGCAGGATTACGCATGGTATTTTGCATTGAGTTTTGCCAATTGTTTGCATTTATCATTTCTTATTGGAATCATTATTTGAATTGGTATTTATTAGGGCCGATCTCCCATGTTAAATGGGCTTGAATCGAGGTCTTTGAGGCATCCTCAAGGCCTGATTCATTTCACCCAACACCCTCATTACTGACAACATTTTTATTTTAAAAACTTGTTAAATACTTAGAAAAGGGTTTGGTTAAAGTTGAATTTTGCTAGTCTAAGAACGTGTTGAAAGCCCAGTTTTGGCTAAACCTTTCTATCTTCCTCTCTTTCCCTATTTTATTTAGGCTTGGGGAAATGTTTAGCTAATATGAAGTACCATTTGGTACCTAGGCCTATGCCTGGGTGGTGATGACATATTTTGCTTTTATTGCGCTTTTTATCGACCTCAAAAGTACTGGAATCCACAAGATTCGTGATTTGCTGCAGCACACTCTTTACAGGATAGTATCAAAGTAATTTGAGAAACAAAGAGTATACTTTTTTGGATGCCACACTTGGATGTGGACTGTGCGAGGCTTTTTTATTGTGATGCTCTCCGGTCAAGTCCTGTACATCTTATTCTTCTTTGGATACTCATCAATGTTGTTTTCTTTTGAAAGTCCTTTAAGCTTTCTAAGTGATGCAATACCTCGTTCCATGGCTGCTCATGAAGGTTCTGAAGAGTCAAACACATTTGTTATGTTGACTTACAACGTTTGGTTTCGGGAAGACCTGAAACTTATTGAGAGGATGAACGCAATAGGTGACATTATTCGAGAATATGATCCAGATGTCATTTGTTTACAGGTACATTTCTTTTCTTGCTTTCTCTGTATTCGTCAACCAAAGTTATGTGTACCGACGTTTGTTTATTTTAAAAATATGCTTTGACTGGACAGGAGGTCACACCAAATATCTATCATATTTTTCAGCAGTCCATGTGGTGGCAAAAGTATCAATGCTCAGTTTCAAATGAGTTGGCTGCTGAAAGGCCTTACTTCTGTATGCAGGTCGGTCACTTCTTGAACTGTCTTCAGGATGTACTACTAGTCCTGTTTATAAAAGAAAAGCTTTTGGATGGGCATTTTGTGCTGACGTTCTCAGCAAGCAAAATATGTTTTAATTTTTGAATGTTTTTGTTGCCAGTCCCATCGAAATATGACCACTTCTATCTTTAAGCTAACATCTTCATATAATTGTACCTAATGATAATATTGTCACTGTACATGCCCTTTGATCTTTTGTACATGTTGTTCTTGTTTGTCAGAGTGTAGGGTTATTTTTTCATTTCATCTACATGGTTGTTTGCATATACCAGTTATGACTATTCACTATTCAGTGGGCTTACTCCCAGTATGAGGATCAGGCTTATTAAACCAGGACTCGGGGGAAATTTTAAGGCTTTTTACATATTCCAGCTGCTTATGATCATGATTTTGAAGGTCCATGGGTTTTAGTTTCTGAGCACATTGATTATTATTTAATTGATGTGCCTTGATCTAGCGATACAGTACTGCACCAAAAAAGACAAATAAATCAATCTGTTTGGACCTGCTCATTTTGTTAATTTTTTTCAATTGGAAGAAAAGTTTATGTTATTTGAAGTGATTATGAAAATCTTTAATTTCCACTGGAATGTTTGTTCTTTTCAAATCCTCTTAAATGTTAGTTGGATGATCCTGGACCCCAAATTGTTTTAGTCGTGTAGAGCGAGAACAGCCATTCACATTTGTTCATGCTGTAAAATTTATAGTGTAATTATTTCAAATTGAGTTCTGATATACCTGTTCAGAGGATCCCTTCATGAGGAATGGCTGCCCCATGTTGAATTTGTCATTGCCATGGACTTGAAACCCGGTAGAGCCATGAAGGGGAAATAGTCTTCTCTCCATTAGCACTGTAAAGGAGTAGTGGAGCCACTTCAAAGCAATTATCTGAACAAAGATAGGGACATGACTTCCAACTCAGACAAATTATTATTTCTCTCAAACATGGAGATGTTAGTTATACTAAAGATGGTGATGATTTGAGTTGTTAAGAGCTTACGCACTACATGTGAGTTGCACAGATTTCGAGTTCTCGTACAAGAAGAAACTTGAAGAAAGTATATGAGTGGGAAGGTTGTCCAAACTGCAAGAGGCCTTATTCAAAGAGGCATGCTTAACAAGAACTAGATATTCACACATCAGAACGGGGACTTAAAAACCTATATATCAAAAAGTGGAAATAGAGGTGGATTCATAAATCATACCATTTGTAAAGAGGGAGAATAGGTGTTCTTAGGACACCAATATGGTTGCATTGTAGAACTGGACGTCATGTATATCAATGCCCTTTCCTCCATGGAAGTCCTTCTCACTTCTTACTCTAAAAGTCAATTATGGTTGTTCTAGATGTAGGAGATATATCGACAGGACTGCAATCAATAGTGGAAAGGTGTCCTATGAAATACGGATGCAGTACAATAACCTAGAGGTTAAAGTCAATAGTTGCTGATTCGAAATGTTATTTACAGTTCATCCATAGGAGGCCTTCTGCACATTCTGCTAAGGTGTCTAGGAGATTGACTTATTTGTCCACTCCTTGCATCGTTGACTTTTAGTTTATCCAGCGAAGTGACGATATAATAAGATTAGGTCGGTAAAATATTGACCTTGAAACCATCCAGATAATAATATAATGAACATGTCACTTAGAAATGTATTATTTAAAAGATAACTATTTCCTACGATTGAATTATTTGTGAATCTGGATCTCTGGTGATGATGAGCACCTGCATTGCGTGGACACTGACATGGGCATTGGTATCCTGGACATGGTGGTGTCCAACATGGTAGCTAGAATATTGTCAACATGGCGAAAGTTATAAATCAATGAATATAGTATTACATGTAATGATAAAAAAAAGGGAAATATCTTAATAACCCCTAATATTCCATTTCATAGCATCCCATCACCCTCTCATTCTCTAAATATCTAGTTGCATAGCATTTTATGAACATATTTCTTCCTACCCCCTGGTCTCTCTACTCACATTTTTTTACCTTAGTTCCCTTGCAATTGCCCTAGACAAAAAGCCATATCCCATTACTACCATTTATATTTTTTTCCTCTTCCAAACTTACTCTCTCTCACACACCCTCATCCCCTCTCTCTCTCTACCCCCAATCCTCTTTCTCTCTCCTGCCCCCCGACTCTCTCTCATGCCTTCCAACCTATCTCTCTCTCTCTGCCCCCAACCTCTCTCTCTGTGCACCCAATTCCCCTCTCATGCCCTCATTTCTCCTCTCATACCATCATCCCCTCTCTCTACCTCCAATCCTCTCTCTCTCCTGCCCCCAATTCTCTCTCATGCCTTCATTCCTCTCTCTCTCTCTTTCTCTCTCTCTATCTTTGCCCCCAACCTCTCGTTCTCTTGCCCAACCTCTCTCTTTCTCGTTATGCCCCAAACTCTCTCTCATGCTCGCATCCCTCTCACCCTGTCCCCATCGTCCCTCTCTCACGCTACTACAGCACATGAGGGGTGGCTTCTCTAACCCCAGGTGTCCTCTTAAAGCTACTATAACACATGAAGAGCAGCATAAAAGTTGCTGGTGAACAAAGAACAGTGCTTCTGCAAGTGATTGGCATTGTTCCTGCCATCTCAGGTAACAATTTATGGCAGAGCCATCGCTTGTACCTCAAGATATCTGACTCCTTGTGCTCGACCTACATCTCTCTTGTTGAAGAGAGCAATGATTTAATTTTCCAATTGGCAATGCTGAGGATCTAGTTGCAGGCCCTCTGTTTTCTTGTAGTGGAGGGTCTGATAACCTAATTAGCGGCAAGGTCAAACAACAACAACTAAGAAAAGTAGTAGTTTGTCTCTCTAAGTGTGGAGAGGGGATTGACAATCAAGCAAAATGAATAAGAGAAGTCTGAGAGAGGTCTGAGAAAGAGCCATTTGTTTCAAAAATTAAGGCAAGGGCAAGTCCTTTAACTCAATCTTCAATGGCTTGCTGATCAATTTCTTCTTTTCCTGCTTTGAGTAACTGTTCTGTTGATCAGTTCTCGCTGGCAAGGAAGAGTGTAAGTGTGAGTGGAGAGATAGAGGACACCCTTCGATCTTTTTCTGTGGAGAAGCCGGTTGCTAATCTTGGCATTATGCAGAGGCTGCTGGATAGGGGTAAACTGAGGAGGTCTGTTTCACAAGAGGAAAATGTGGTGAAATCGAAGAAGCATTTGTGTCCTGAGTTGAGGAAGAGCTGGGAGCGAAGCACTGTGCTCAATGTCGACAATAATGCAAACAGGTCCACGGATTCAATGTCAAGAGAGGCTTCAACTGCTAGTCATCTATCTTCATGTGTTTAGTAGCATGAGAGACAGGTGGGTGGAAATGGAGAGAGATGAGGATGCGAGAGAGAGTTTGGAAGAGGAAAGAGGATAAAAGGTAGGAATGGGATATGACTTTTTGTTTAGGACAATCATAAGGGTGCAAAGTTAAAAAACATGGAAAATAGAGAATAGGGGGTGGGAAGAAAATTTTCATAAAATGCTATGCCGCTAGATGTTTAGGGAATGGGAGGGGATGCTGTGAAAATGATCCTAATTTTCTGTTTTGAAGATATTTTCCCTAAAAAAAAAAAAGCTTCAGAGCATGATCATGAATTGTAAATATTGGAATTTTAAATTAAAAAATATTGATGTGACTTCTGAATTTTTTGTAATATTTTATGTTGTTTCTGATATTCTTTAATAAATAAATTTTATAATTATGTACAGAGCGCTTATTATGACTCATTGTAATGCATTTTAAGCATGCTCTCTTCAAATATAGAATTGCAGATTACCATAATTTTCTGATGGGTACTTTGAGGTTGCTGCCATGGTTGCACCCTGTTGCTCAATGTCTGCACCTCAAACTCCATCTTTTTGATGGATTGAGGACCCAAAAACTCACTAAAATACCCGCAAGTCCATTTCCATCTCAAGTAAATGGATTTGGAGATCCTAACAGGTCCTAAATCTGATCAATCTAAGGTCCAGATCAGGTTTTGAGATGGCGGTCATGATGGAACACTTTTAGGGCTTCAAATTACAATTCTTTTAGAAAATTGATCTTGGAAGGTAAGAAAATGGATTTGCATATTTTGGGTTCCCATTCATCCAGAATATGGAGAAATGAGGCGTGGTTTTGGTGACACTAGCACATCACCAAACCATTTTCATTCTGTGATGTCATAAATTTCAAAGCATATTTATTTAAGTTCAACATAATAATAATAAACAAAAGTATAGTATAGCAAACTATATATCAGATCCCACTACATGTCTAAAGTTTTCTAGTGTTGAACACCAAGAGAATGAGTCAAATGAAATTTTGGGGTAACAGTCATGTTGGTGAAGTTAAGCTGATTTGCAGGCTTCTATTGCCCACAGTGACCTCAGTTGAGGTGGAAGATCATCATGCGATTGCACGGATTGCTTTTGATCAATGTTGTCAGATTCGCTTCAAAGTGTTCTTTGGTTTGGTGAGGAAAATGAGGTAATTCGGTGCTTCGGCCGATTTGGGGGAAGACTTCAGATTCTTTTTTAATTTAATATAAATAAATTAGATATTTATATATAAAATATATACAAAAAATAGAAAATATAGGAAATAAAAAAAATTAAAATACTTTTATATAGCTATTTCTTTGCTGGCCGAAGCAAACCCGAATCATATCCGAAGCAGCCCGAATTTGGCCGAAGTAGCCCAAATTTGACCGAAGCGGAGGCACCCAGCTTCGCTTCTCTTCGGTTTATACCCAAAATCCGAAGGCTTCGACCTCTTCGGACGAAGCGAAGCGAATTTGATAACATTGCTTTTGATATTTAAGATATTTATATTGGGTGTCTGGTTTGGTCTAATCAAAGTGTTGGTTCATGTGGGTGATAAAATTATTGACCGTGAATATCCATGTCTCAATTCGATATATTCCATTCTGTCTTTTGTTTCAGACCATGTTGGAAAAACCGGGCGATCTAACCGATAACCGCCCGGTTAGATCGGAACCAGCCACGGGCCGGTTCCGGTTTCGGGCAGTTTCGGTGATCGATCGGTATCAAAATAAAGAATTTGGTTTGTATTACATTTTTTTTAATATTCTTTACATTATGGTAAAGATTAGAAATTGTTTTGGTCATTAATACTCACTTTTATATTTTCCCATATTTTTCAGAAAATTTTAAAAATACCCCTAGGTACCTTGAAAATCCACATTCTTCAATAATTTTCAACTTCATTTGAGTGTGTTTTGTTTTAATCATTCTTTATATGCTTTTCATATTTTAGTAGATTTTTTTTGTATCTTTATTATTTTCTTCAACAATTTTATGACTGCTCAAGACTTGCTCAATTAGAGCGGTTAAATCGACTGGTTACCGGTTAGGCCGGTTAAACAGCTTCCTTCTGCCATGGGTAATCAACCTAACCTTAGTACAGAAATGGGTTTTTTGCAAGAAAGAATTACTTCTTCTAAAGAGGGATCCATAACTTCCATTCATGCATTTTATGTACCTACGGATGATACCAGCCCTGCTCTTGCCAAAACATTTGTACATTTAGATGCTATTAATGAACAAAAAGTTGGCCGCCTGGCTGCCTAGGCGAACTCTTTTTTAAAAACGTCTAGTCGTGGATTGGGCGGTGGCTTGTCCTAAGCGGCTTTTGCTAGGTGCTCGTTTAGGCAGCCTAGGAGGTGTTAATCGCGGGGGACCTAGGCGTCGTCCTGAAAATATGATAATTAATTCGTAATTATTAACTATTGATTTATTGAAAAGGCTTTTTGCATGTGATAGTAATTGTTAATTGATTGATAAGCAAAATAGTATTAATTCGTAATTATTAATTAATTGAAAATGCTTTTTGCATGTAACAATAATTATTAATTTATTGGTAAAAAAATAGTATTAATTTGTGATTATTAATTTATCGAAAATGCTTTTTACATGTAACAATAATTAATTCGTAATTATTACTTTGTCAAAAATGATTTTTGCATTTAATTGTAAGTATTAATTTATTGATACAACAAAAGGTAGTATTAATCTGTAATTATTAATTTATCGAAAATGCTTTTTGCATGTGACAGTAATTATTAATTTATTTGTAAACCAAAAGATAGTATTAATTCGCACTTATTAGTTTATCGAAAATGCTTGTTGCATGTGACAATAATTATTAATTTATTGGTAAACCAAAAGATAATATTAATTTGTATTTATTAGTTTATTGAAAATGCTTTTTGCATGTAACAATAATTATTAATTTATTGGTAAACCAAAAGATATTAATTTATTGAAAATGCTCTTTGCATTTGATAGTAATTAATTTATCGGTAAATCAATAAGTAGTATCAATTTGTAAAATTATTATTACATAGCATATACAATAAATTGGGGGAGCTGTGGGGGATCCAACCTTCAACATAGGCCACCTTTGGGTTTGATCGCTCGCCTAGGCGGCCCAATGCCCAAACCGCCTTGGCGGTCGCCTACTCCTTTTGGACATTGGATGCTACTACCGTACTATCAAGAGGATTAATCACCAAAGGTATCTAATCTAGCAGTAAATCCTTTAGATCCAACATCAATTGTGCTCCAACCTCATTACCAACCTGTGCAAAGAATCGGACAAACTTTACAACATTACAAAGAACTTCAGGACATTATAGCTATTATTAGATCAAATGAATTATCCAAAGAGGATGGTTTAACCATAATGGAGTCCTTGTTAGTTTGCAGTGATGTTGGTGACTAACATTTGCTTAACTGTTCCTTATATACCTTTGATTCTTCTGAGAAATCTTTTCTTAGAGGAGTAAATAGAGTTTCTTTGTAGCTTTACGCATAAGATGGATGCTATTGTCATTATGTAGTTGGTTCAAATTTGGCATTTTGGCACTCCAGGTTGAACATGGCAGTTCCGGGATATGTTGGTCTTTTTTTTTTGTTATGGTCATAGCCATTGCATCGGCAATGGCTATGATCTTTATGGAACTGGAAATGTTATGGCTCGTGATTCTATATCTGGTTATGTTTATTATTTGGTTCATTGTTTTTTTTCTTGGATTTGAACAATTGAAATTAATGTAAAGTCACAATAAGACCATTTACTTTTTGTACATGGAGTCACAATCATTGGTGGCCGTTAAATTTGACATCAGGTGATTAGGGGTGTTCCATTGACCAAGCTTAAATTCAATTAGGATGGTAGTGAGATCGTCTTTTTTATTTATTTTTTAATTCCATGTTAAGTATGCACGATTGTGGTGTATTAGATCCATCTATCTGATAATTTTTCCAATTTGTCTTGTTTAGTTTTCATTGGCCCTTGCACGGTGGATGTTCGCTTGTCTATATTTTGTTGCTAAATATGACATGTGTCATATGAGACAAATCATTCATACTGAGGTGAAGTTTGTGGTTTGAATTTAGAACTGAACAAACCAACCCAAAAATTGTTGTGGTAGAATCTTTGATGATTGAATATACAAGAATGTGTAGCTTCTATATTTTCACAAATCACACATGGTTTACTGAATGTGGAACCTTGAAAACACCAGTGGTTTAGAGAAAACTGGGTTGGAGGAGTAGTGGTCAAAAGTTTTTGTTCTTTTGGTTCAAGTGGTTGTATGTACATGTCTGTAATCACTTGATTTAGGAGGTTCCCTTTTTTTTATTCATACTTTGCTGGAGCTTATCACAAAGTGAGTCTGCAAGCGATACAAATATTTGTAGGGCTTGCTTGTATAATCTACAAAATCTTCTCATAAGTCGTAATACATTTGCGTCGGTAAACTTATGTCCATGCTGCTGCCATTTTTTCCATTGATTTTTCAAGATGCAAGGGCTAGGATTATTTCTCTATGCTGATATGATACAGTCATTTCTCTTTTCTAATGTTATTATTGAGTTTTCTGAACTTTCTAAAAAGTCTCTCCCCATCAAAATCTTCTTTTGGTGTATGGTCTTGTGAATTTTATATGCTATTGCTTCCCATTTATTGATATGGTTTCCATATGCAGAATATTTGGACATCCATATGCAGGTAAATATTCTGAATATGATAATCATGATCTGTTTGACTTGTGTTTCGACAAATGAATTTGATCTTTTTAATTTCCCTATTCGAGGCACCCCCCCCCCTCCCCCCCCACTCTCTTTATCAACAACTGACATCATGCTCATTGCACTGGAGTCTACTGTGTCTCTTACTGTTTCGTTCAAAAAAATTTGTGCTTGTTGACTGATGTCTCAAAAGAAGGTGACTTAAATTATTTATTTTGTTGCCTCCAGTTGAGCAGATTACCTGTGAAATCTTTCCTCTGTGAATCGTTTAGAAACTCCATAATGGGAAGAGAGCTCTGTGTAGCAGATATTGATGCTGGGATGGGAAGACATTTGGTGGTAGCTACCACTCACCTTGAGAGCCCCTGCCCTGCCCCTCCAAGTTGGAATCAGATGTACAGTCCAGAACGCAGAACTCAAGCTGAGGAGAGCCTTCAGCTCCTGAAGGATCACCCGAACGTAATATTTGCTGGAGATATGAATTGGGACGAGAAAATAGATGGTGAGTTTCCTCTATCCAATGACTGGATTGATGCTTGGACTGAGCTTAGACCTAGAGAGAATGGATGGACATATGACACCAAGGCCAACCAGATGCTTTCGGAGAACCGAGCTTTGCAGAAACGGTTGGATAGGTTTGTATGTAACATGCGTGATTTTAAACTGAGTAGTATTGATATGATTGGAACAAAGGCTATACCTGGGATTTCCTATTTCAAGGAGAAGAAGGTGAGGAAACAGATGCAAAAAATAACACTTCCTGTTTTGCCTAGTGACCACTATGGATTGCTCTTGAAGATTTGTCGCAAAAGCGGGGCTCTTACGAAGAGGTGAAATCATGGATATCATGGAGTTTGAATTGATTGAAAGGTTGTAAATGAGGGACGCTTAGGAGGGCTTCTTAGGGATTGGGTGTTTGAATTATGGAGTCTTTGGGTTGTATGCCTCCTTGGCTGTTTTTGGTTTATGGCTTTTATTGCTGAACCCAGATTGACCAGGTTTTGTCCAAAAAACTTATGCTTCTAAATATAATTAGATTACAAAATCTGAAATTCTCATGCATTTACATTTTAAAAGGAAGAAAGCTACCACTTAGAATCTAGCTTGAACTGATGTACACTGACTAACACTGTTTTGGAATTTTTTTTAATATGGTTGTCCATGACATTTTACACTAAGGAATATATATATATAGTCAATATCCTGTCCTAACTGCCGTGAAAATGGATTGACCTATTTTGTGTTGTTCTGAAGGACACCAAAATTGTGGCCATTGTTTCTACGGAATTTCTTCTTTTTTTTATTTGTTGCATTTTGTTGAGAGTTTTGTTCATTGAAGTTTTTAAATTTTTTTTCTTTTTTCTGATAATGTTAGCCTTAAATTTGGAACACATCAGCAGTCTTTTTACTTTGGACAAGATTTTCATCAAATGTAGACGTGTCCCTTCTTCATAATCCATTTTTGAGATGGATTTTAGATCAAATTTTTAGGAATGTAAAATCTTTAGCATATGTAAAAATAGAGAAATTGCAGGGAATTACAAAAACCCCCTCAAAATGGATTTTTTACGCATTTTACCCCACTCAACCTTACCTAGCTAATACTTCTATACGAAAGTTCATTTTTTTTGGACTAAAATGCCCTTCCATCACATAACAAATTATTTTTGTTGGAAAGGGCAGTCCGGCATTTTTGACACGCTGTCTGATGATTATTTTTGTTGGACCGGCTGTCCGGTGATTATTTTTGTTGGAATGGCCGGTCCGGCGTTTCATGGTGGTAGTCTGATGATTAGTTTTTGCTGGAATGGGCGATCCGATGTTTTGAAGTCTTGGTCCGGTATTTTGAAGGGGCAGTTCGGCGTTTTGATATAGCGGTTTCGACATTTGAAGGGACAATCCGACATTTTGAATGGGCAGTCCAGCATTTTGAAGTAGTTGTATGACGTTTTGAAGTGAGTAGACCGGCATTGTACAAGTGCGGTCTGGCGTTTCCTTTTATTGGGATCCGAAAATGATTTTACATAAATTTATTGGGATCCGAAAATGATTTGTTATATAAAAAAACTTTTTGTGTGAGGGGTATTTGCTTCGAAACATGATTAAGAATTAGTTTTTGTGTAAGGGGTATTTGCTAAAAAACATGAGTTTTTTTGGGAAGTTGTTGGGAAAAGTTGGGTGGGTGAAGTGCGTAAAAAGTTCATTTAGTCCATTTTGGGGTGGGGTCTGCAATTTTTCCTAAATTTTAAAAACTAAAAAATGATAATTTTTTGGAGAAAATTCTTGGGCTATTTTAAATTTTTAGATTGATCACCCCTTTACCTCCATGTTTATGATTGATGTTTTATGCATTGTAGGAGATGGATCACCCCTTTACCTCCATCTTTATGATTGATGTTTTATGCATTGTAGGAGATGGATCACCCCTTTACCTCCATCTTTATGATTGATGTTTTATGCATTGTAGGATTGTGAACTCCGGTCTCTCATCCTCCTTAGTTTTAACGCATGGCAGATGAAACACGCTCTTTCCCCTTACCACAACTTTAAACTCAGCCTCGTCAATAATTTAAACAGAAAGGGAATAGATGATCCCTTTGTCCCGCCCCTTTTAATGTCTTAAAGAAACCTTTTGGCTTTCCATTAATTACCATAGAAAAAATATTAGCAGAAAATAGGCATCCCCATATCCATTTCCACTGCGAGCCACCAAATCCTTTTACCTCCATTATTTTCATCAAAATTCTCTAATCTTCCTTATCATAGTTTTTCTCCAAGTCAACTTTGCAAGTCATCCCGGCTTTGTTCTCAGCTTTCCTTGAACTAATAACTCATGTGCACATAATATACTATATGTTATTTGGCCGCCCCCCCCCCCCCCCCCCTTCTTAACAAAAGCATGCTATTTTTGTGTCATGGAATCAGTGTTTCAAAATCAGATCGAGTGGCCAAACTCGTCATCCACTGGATTCCCAGCTGACTCAGATCAGGTCGACCAGGTCTGCAACAATGAGCTAGCAAAAGGACTTGGAGACAAATATTAAAAATAAAGTGAGTTGATTTGTGAAAAAATATGATGAACTTGTAACGTACTTTGGCCAACTTATCCAAAAAGGTTAGAATACTGAGAGTTGAGTTCCTATCTTGAGTACTACTGAGTCATTCACATGGTAAAATGCAGTAAATATTAAAGGGAAAAAAAAAAGAAACAATAAACTTTGAACTCTACCTAATGAAACTAATTAGCAATAAAATCATAACCATAGCTAACAAAAATAATTACATCATATTCATAAAAAAATTGGATTTTCTGAAAATTGTTAAGGAAAACCCTAAGCAGGGAATATATATATATATATATATATATATATATATATATATATATATAATTTAGCTACACGCAAGCTAAGAGAGACAAGAGGAAAACGTTTATCATACAAATTTTCTCAAACATTTTCATGCCCTAAGTTGAGACCAAGAAGTTAAAATAAATCCAAATATCATAAAAAAAAAACTATCTAAAACCCCAAACACAAACTAGTGCTTTAAAAAAATAAAATGAATTCAAACATTATTAACAATTATCTAACCCCTATTTAAGACAACTTAAAACAAAACAAAAAATTACAATAATACTTCTAAAAAATTATTTAGGGATAACCTAGATCAAAAATAATAATCATAATAATGTTTCCATGCCATTGCTAGCTCTCGTAGGAGGCTTAATGATGTTTCAGGATTATCAAGGGGTGGATCAGGATGATTGTGTGATGACGCGAGAAGCTGTGGTATCGCATTTTAAAAAAGCTCTTTCTTCAGACTTGTGATTCACTCCTAAGCTTGATCGTGTTCATTTTTGTTTTGTCTTACAACTCTAGTTCCCTTTTGAAGAGAGAAGTATCGTTGGAAGAGCTAAAGGAAGCGGTATTTGCTTTGCTTGGGGATAAAGCTCCTGGCCCCGATGGTTTCCCTTTAATCTTTTTTCAGAAATTCTGGAACTTGATCAAAGGGGAGTTGTTTGAGATGGTTAAAGGTTTTATGATCCGAGGGGAATTTTTTAAAGCGGTGAATTCAACCTATATAATTCTTATTTCTAAGAAGTCTGTCATTGCGGAATTATCTGACATTAGACCTATTAGCTTGCTAACAAGTCTATATAAAATTGTGGCTAAACTTTTGGCGGAAAGGTTGAAAGATGTGCTTTTACAAGTGGTCTCTGGGCCACAATCAACCTTTATGCACGACAGGCTGATAATGGATAGTGCTTTGGTGACTCAAGAATATATCCACTTTAGATGTTTAAGTCAGATCCCTGGAGTTGTCTTGAAATTAGACATGGAAAAGGCTTACGAGAGAGTGGAGTGGGGTGTTCTCTTCGAAATAATGAGAAGAATGGGTTTTGGAGCTAAAGGGCATGGTTGGATTTATGAGTGTCTGTCGTTAGCTCAGTTTTCGGTGCTTTATAAAGGAAGCCCGACAAGTTTTTTTAGAGCCTTGAGGGGATTAAGACAAGGTGATCCCATATCTCCTTTTTTATTTACCATAAATGTTGAATGCTTTAGCCTTATGATCATGAATGTGGTAGATAGAGGTAATTTCACAAGTTTTCAGGTTGCTAATAATGGGCTCAATGTATCGCATTTCCAATATGTAGATGACACGCTCATTTTTTGCTAGGCTGAGGTAGAGCAAATACAAAATATTGCTACATTCCCAAGGTACTGCGCGGTGACTTTAGGTTTAAAGGTAAACTTTAGGAAAAGTTTGATAAATGGTATAAATTGTGATGAACTAGTAATTTCAGTTCTGGCCAAAGTTTTTAATTGTAGAATAAAATCCTTCCCAATCATTTATCTTGGACTGTGTATCTCGGATATGAGTCTTCCGATCTCGGTGTGGGGCAAGGTGCTACAACAAGTCCATGTGAAGTTGGAGCTATGGAAGTTTAAGTATCTTTCCTCGGGGGGGAGGGGGGCAAAGCTACCCTCCTCCAAGCATGTCTATCAAGCTTATCTATTTACCAAATGTCCATTTGCCAAATTCTCACCTCGGTTGCTGAAAAGATAGAGAAGATGATGAGGGATTTCCTTTGGACGTCACCTGAAGTGGCGAGAAAATTTCCTTTGTTAAAGTGGGACAAGGTTTATACTCCAAAGAATAAAGAGGTTTGGGTCTCAGAAAAATAAAATTAGTCGATCAAATTCTTCTATGTACATGGTGGCGATGTAGTTTCACTTCTAAGGACCATCTGTGGTATAAAGTTTTGGAGGCCAAGTATGGTTTGGCTAGACATGGTATGTGGATTGGTAATATCAGGAGTGTTAATGCTTCGATAGTGTGGAAGGCTATTGTTTATTGTAAACCTTTCATACCAAGAAATATTCCGTGGAATATTGGTAATGGGGAACGTATTTCATTATGGCATCACACATGGCTGGGAGAGTATCCTTTAAAGCTGAGGTTCCCGAATGTGTTCCAAAAAGTAGTTGATCAAAATTCTAAGGTGGCTGATATTGCTGAGGGGCAAGGTGATAATGTTGTTTGGAATGTGACTTTATCGTATAATGGAATTAATGGGGCAGTCTTTGATCAACCTTGGTCCCTTATAGAAATGCTAGATAAGGTCTATATCCCATCAAATAAGGAAAATGATATTATTTAGGATATAGAGAGTGATGGTATCTTTTTCAGTCAAATCTTGTCACCGACTGTTATTCCATGGAAGGTGGCATTGGTCCTTACCTCAGGTTACAAAAGTTTGGAAGTGGTCCATCCCCCACAAAGTCTAAATCTTCCTTTGGTTAGCATCTCAAAATAAAATACTTATTATTAATAATCTCATGAAAAGGGGTAAGATTTTACCTAATATTTGTTTGATGTGCAAAGAGGATGTAGAATCTGTTGCGCATCTTCTTCTTCACTGTTATTTTGCTTCAAGGATGTGAGGCCATTTCTTCTCGTTATTGGGATTTCATTTGGAGATGCCTCAAGAGGTTTTAGGTGTTATCTCAGATGCCTCAAGAGGTTTTAGGTGTTATCTCAGATGCCTCAAGAGGTTTTAGGTGTTATCTCAGAGTTGTCAATGCTTTACTTACCTAAGGTTGGAGCTGTGATATGGAAGATTCAGCGTGGGGTAGCTCTTTGGGAGATTTGGAAAGAGAGGAACAAACAGACTTTTGATAGGGATTGTCTTCCCTTTGAGGGAGTGTTGGAGAAAATTATATATTTGTTTTGGTCTCTTCTTGTGGTATCCAAGGAAGGGAGAGGTATCTTAGAGGTGGACGTCTTGACTAACCTTCTAAATCTTATAATGATGGCCATGGTTAGAAGTAGAGATTTGAGTATTTGGACTCGCCCACCGCGAGGGACTTTGAAAATTAACTTCGATGGCAGTTCTATAGGGAATCCAAGCCCTGCATGTATTGGGAGACTTGGTCAGGTTTGGCGTGGGAATATCATTTTTAGCTATGCAAGACCGGTTGGGGAAAATACGGCAAACCAAGCTGAATTGCTTGCCCTCCTTCAGGATCTCAAAATTGTGTGTAGTAAAAACTTGGGTAGTTGGCGGGTCGAGTGGGATTCATTGAATGTTATTCAATGGTTCAAGAAGGAGTTATAGGTTCTTTGGAAGTTAGTCTCGATCTGGTCACAAATTCTGGACCTTGCTGATGAGATGTCGATTTCTTTTTGCCATGTCTATAGGAAGGCCAACTCTTTTGTTGATTCTTTGGCTAAGTTTGGTTCCTTCTCTCTATTTCTAATGATGTAATCCCGTTTGGGTAGTTTTTGTCAATAAAAGTTCCTAACATTTGTCAAAAAATGTATTCATAAAAATATGCATTATTAAAATTCATTTTAAACCCCTGCCCAAGAACAACAAGAAAAAATTATTCAAGAAATTAATTTCAAAAATATGAAAGAAAGAACAAAGCTAAATAAAAATAAATAAATTCATTGAAATCTAAAATAAAATATTTAATTTCATCTAATAAGACATTTTAATGGAAATTAATAAAAAAACTTAAAATGAAAAAACGTTTCACAAAGAGGCCAAAATCAATCTTGTAAATTTTTTGTTTTCATTTGCTAGGCCTTTTGTAGACCAATATGTTAGGAACATTTTGAGATGTTTGAATAAATTTATTGAAACATTGAGTCCGAAATCCAAATATTGGGTTAAAATAGTCTTGAAACTTCCATTCTCAATCTCTTAAAAATATTGGGTTAAAATAGTCTTGAAACTTCCATTCTCAATCTCTTAAAAACTACGCTTCAATCCATAAAATTAAAATATGGATTCATTAGAGGGATCAAGACGACAATTTTGAGGCAAATATTGAATATTTTGGTGTATTAGGCAAATAGAAATAGATAAAAACAAGGTGGATTACGTATAAAAATGACAAAAAAAAGGACACCAAATTTTAATCTTCAAGTTTCATAAATTTTAGGCAATTATTGATAATCTTCAAGTTTCATGAATTTAAGCTATTACTGCCTTACTAGGGAAATTTCTTTAGAGTTATTATAGATTATCAATATCATCATCATCTGCCTTTTCGAACTATTTGGGGTCAGCTACATGACTCTATAAGGGTCAGACCCTTAGTGACCCCATAAGTCCCTGTATCTTTTCCATGCATTGAGAATTTTTTTTAAAAAAAATGTTGGTTCTACTTGTACCATTGAAGGGGAGTCAATGAATGTTATCAAATAGTGCAACAAAAAACAAAGGATTCCGTGGCATTTAAAATCAATTGGGCTTCGAGTTTTAGTTATGACAGCTTCTTTGACGGCTTTATTCTATCATGCTTACAGGGAGGCCACTGATATCATGGATGTTGTGGCAAAGAGGGGTGTTTCTGTACAATCTTTAGCTATTTTTGACAATGTAACGTCTCAGCTATAATTTTTTTCATTTTCGTTCAATAAAATTTTGATAACATTATCCAAAAAAAAAGATCTCCATATTTTTTCTCACCATTTATTAAAAAAAAAAATCCAAACAAGTTCGAGAGATCTTTTGCAGAAGATCGAGTGAGAAATCGAAATTTTTATTTTGATTTGTAAAAATAAAAAATAAAAACAAGGTACTACTCAGCCATCAGACATGTCTGGATCGGAGTTTCCCACGGTTCCGCGTCGAATTGGGCGGTTTCGGGTCTACTAGGCGGTTTTTTTAACATTGTCTCGAATAAATACATTGAGATAAATTTGTGTAACTGGTTGAAGCTGTGATATGGCTATCGGCCAACTACGCTTGCTCATTAATTTAAATGTATCCGATGGTGGGTGATGCAACCAAGATGATTTTGCAAAAGCCTTGACAAAACAAGACAATTGAAAAATTTTGTAATGGCAGCTTTAAATAGAAAGCAACGAAATTGTAACCTAATTTATCAGTTCATGAGCTCACAGCTCTTTGGCTTGCCTGCTGCTGCTTCAAATGGCAAAGAAGAGTGTTACAATAAAAATCCAAGACTCATATGTAGGTATCAAATGGGTTTAATGTTTTCTTTTCTTTCTTTTTTTTTCCTATTTATGTTTTTGGGTTTGATAGGCATCACAGTGACTGGAATCAATAAATTCAATCATGCACTATAAACAAGATGCTTCCCATTTTCTTCATTTCATTTTCTTGAAGACTTGGTACCTCAAATTGGTTTTCAAGATTTTGTTTTTTGTTTTCATGTTTTTTGGTTTGATAGGCATCAAAGTGATTGAAATCCATAATCCAATCATTATTGGTACATCAGATGGTTTTTCAATAGTCTCACAGAGTGTGCCGTGACTCGCTTGAGTCCACTCGGACTAGGGTAGCTCAGCTTCACCCAATGAACGAGATTGAGTTTCCCTGAGTTCGGTGCAGAACTTGGGGATATAAAAAAAAATTCAAAAATTTAAAAAAATAAAAAAATATTGGTTCATTTTATAATAAGATTTGGATGTATTTGGCAAAGATTGGTAATTGCTTTTTTTTTTTGCTATAATCACTATTTTTGTATTTTTCTCTCTTTTTTGGATTTTCTTTTTTATATTTTTAAGCTTTCTTTAAACTTTTTAAAGTTGTTTGAGGCATCAAATTTTTTTACTACATGCTTTTATTTTTTCAAAATTCTCAATTTTGTAAAATTTTCTTAGTCGAAAAGGTCCTGTGCTGGACCGAGTAAGGCCAAAAGGGCCTGTGTTGGACCCAACTGAGTCTCGCCTCAGCCAGGGGTGAGTGCCCACTGGTTTCACAACAGATACTTGAAACTGGGCCGGATATTAATTTCCAGTGCTGTTGATTGTTGCAGTTCTTCATTTCAAAAGAGATAGACACAGAGAGATTATGCGGAACGTGCGCTGTATGCAGGTAGCACTCGAAAATGGCATCGTAAGGCTTCTATTATCAAAACCACATGGATTCTTGACTGCAATCGAGTATGCAGGAATCGACAATCTCGTGGATACAAAGTTGAAGGAATCTGATCGAGGGTGGGAAAATTCTGAATCTTTTGAAACTTTGATGTTAGTTCATTTTCCCATTTAACTTCTAATTTGCCTTAATCTTGTAATTATGCAGATATTGGGACATCAATTGGAATTTACCACGAGGACAAGACCGATATCAATTGTATGGTGTCATTTAATTAAGACTTTATTTTTTACTACTAGAGTAAATGATTGTTTAACCAGTGTTGCTTGTGCACAGAATTAGAGGGAAGGAATTCAGTGTTGTCCATTCGAGCAATGAGCAAATAGAAGTCTTTTTTCGAACTGTATGGGATCATTCAGAGAGTGGAACTCAATTGCCACTAGGCATTGACAAAAGGTTATCTCCTTCCAAGCATGCTCCTAATAATTTTGTCCTTCATTTTTAGCATAGCATAGTATTAATAAGTGATTTAAAAAAAGCCGGGTCAGCACAGAGTCGTCCTGTTCGACTTGAGAATCAGTCACTCCATGCCGATTCTGTCGATATATCGGAAATCGTCTGGGTCTAAAAGAGAACCGGTGATTTGCTACAGTAAAATGGCGTTTGCTACAGTAAAAACACAAATTCATCGATCCGGACCGGTTTTTTGGTTAATTCACTGCTTTTGCTCATGGTTTTTTGTCAATTCACTATTTTTTTCACTTTGTAAAACAGTGATCCGGACCACCGATTCACCAATGGGGACAGGTTTTTGTGCCGATCTATCTTTTAAATCACTAGTATTAATCATGTTTGTTTGTGTTTTTTTTTTTTAATAAATAAAATTTGGGTAGTTAAGTTGGGATTGGATGTATGGACTGTGGTAGGAATGAAATTCGTATTTGTTTTGGTACATCTTTTGCTAAGATGGAGAAAGGACTGTTAAGTCAAGTTTGAGCATTGCATGCCCAAAAGGGACAAAACTACAGGCCTCAAAATCTCCATCCGACAGATTTTTATGGTACCAATCTGACAATCATGTTGTCAAAAGGTTCTATGAAATTAGATTGTTACAATTATTTCATTGATCAAGTTTAAACTTCAAAAAAAAAAAAAAAAATTCAAACTTTGTGACACATCCGAGCTATCAAATTTTACATCAGTTGGTTGTAAGTAATTGTTACCACCATGTATTAAAGCTAAATGGTCTCATTGTCTATAATCCTTTAAAAGATAACATCAATGTGCCCTATTTGAAAAAGCGTGCGGTTTGTATAGAGCCTAGGCTCTAAACAATCAAATTTAGAGCGTACCTTTAAATAATGTCAAGAAATATGATTTCAATACTGAAAATCTTTGTGATAGCCTTAAAATATATTTTCATCTTTATTTATAAAGTTAAAGCGTCAAAAATAGTGTAGATCGACAGAACTATGAAAACTTGAAAATTTTGAAAATTAACAGTCCAAAAATGCATTACAAAATATACTATTTCCAAAACTTGAACTCCATTTTTTGCTTATGTTCATGCATCTTGATGTCGAGGTGATGAATATGAGGATATTTGAGTATCAAAACAACCTCTTCTAATGAAATTTTTGAGGTAGGTTCTAATTTGATTATTTAGAGCCTCGGCTCCATGTGAACTTTTCCCTTTGAAAAATACTCTTATAGAGTCAGAATTTTTAGACAGTTAAATCCATGTGTTTAAAACTCGAAATATAAATATTTTTCCAAAATAATTACCTAATAATTATTAAATGAATCTTAAAATTTTGGATAAACAAATTCTCCTACGTAGCTCTTTGCCGATTGGAGAAGGTACACCGCTATGTGCGTTTACTGATGCTTATAATGGCAGTTATACCTAGCTGGGGTTTGCATTAAATAGCAAAAGTGAAAAATGGCAGACATGCATAAAAACATGATTTATTATAGGGAAAATTACACATATATCCCCTATAATTCAGGTTATTCAAATTTTTTCTAAATTATTAGTTTTTACATTTATACCCTTTTTTGTCAAATTTTTTAAAAATGCCAAAACGAAAGTGCCCATATTTGGGATCTTGAGGATTCAAAATTATATATATTTTATTTTATTTTTTTACAATTTTCAGATTTTATATATATATATATATATATATATATATATATATATATATATATATATATATATATATATATATATATAACTTTTTGATTTTGAATATCTGAAAAATAATTTATCTGAAAATTTTCATTTTTTTTTTTTTTTTTACAAGTTTTGAACTTTCAATGTGCAAAAAATTACATAGGCCAAACAATTGTTTCAAATTTTGAAATCCAAATATATTTTTTTTAAGAGTAATGATCCTATAGGACCCTTTTACACCCATGTGTATAGGACCCCAAAGGATCACTATTAAAGTTGGTACGGATCTCTAGAAAAGTTATCACGTGGGTGTGAGACTTGACTTTTCTATAGATCTGTGGCAAATTTAATGGTGATCCTTTGGAGTCCTATATACATGAGTGGGGGAGGGTCCTATAGGATCATTTATCTTTTTTTAAACCCAATTTTTTTTCTTTTTTTATACAAATTTTGTACTTTCACAATCAAAAAATTGTTAAATATATATATATATATATATATATATATATATATATATATATATATATATTTTTTTTTTTTTTTTTTTTTTGGGATGAAAAAATATCTTGGATATTCAAACGACAAATAAATAAATAAATTTCAAAATTGTATGGTTTCAAACCTTGAAGATTAGAAATATGGCCAATCTATTTTTTTTAAATATGAGAAAAACTGCTATGAACATTAAAAAATTGAAATTTTAGATAAGTTTTAAAGAACATAAATTATGGGGGATATGCAAAGTTGCACTTTTTTTGTTCTAAATTATATCAAGACTTAGAACTTGAAGCAAACGCGCACATTATTCTCTCTAAATTATATCAAGATTTAGAAATTGAAGCAAATGCGTTTTACTTAGACACCTTCATTGGTTATGTTAAGATAATCACACTATAGAGTAATTTATCATTGTACTTAACAATTTTCAGATACTTATATACCCTTGTTTTGTATATGAAGAATTTTTTTAGTAGGGGTATTTTTTGTCATTAAGAAGGGTATGATATTATACACATGAGGTGTGACATCAGCTACATAGAACACACTAGTGGCATTTAATGCTCAATGTGGGTCACACCCTATGTAGATCAATATTATAGTCCTCCTAATGACTAATATTACCTTTACTAAAAACGGCTCAATGTACAAAACAAGGGTATATAAGTGTCCAATTTTTGTTGACCACAATGATAAATTACTTTGTAGTGTGAGCACCCTTACACGTTGTAGATCTATGAACACTTAAAAAAATTAAAAATGGATAGTCTAAATAATTTATTACAAGATAAAACTTTGTTTTAGGACTTAAAATCTTTTTTTCTCATATCCGTATGTACCAATGGTGAGATGATGAAGTGCAAAGTTTTTTTAACATTAGAACAACCCTTTTGATTGGATTTTTTTAGGTGCCCTTTACTTCTATAGTATAACGTTGACCACTTATATAAACTTTTCCTGTTTTGGAAATTTACGAATTACTTAACAAACATACCTTATTTAAATTATTTCCAGATGACTAATAAAAAAGTATACCCCGTATTAGCATTATTTTCTAGAATGGATATTCTTGTTGAATTTTTTTAAGTTTTATATTCCTTATAATTGTTGTTAAGGTTACATAATTTGTAATGGCCTCTTTAATTATTTTTATTTGACATGCCCAAAACTCCCCACCATTTTCCTTTAAATAGCTATTTTGTTTTGTCATATTTTAAGATTATCACCTTATAAAAGGCATGGCCTGTCTGATCTCCTCTCTGTCTTCCTTCTCCCCTTACGGCTTTTCCTTCTTTTCTTTCCTCTTCGATTGCTTTTCTTGTTTCTGGCGACTGTGACCTTCCTTTCTATGCTTCCTTTCCTTTCTTCTCCTGATTTCCTTTCTTGCCTTTATGGAAAAATTTGGCTAGAGATCCCTTCCTACATGCAACAGTTCCAGCAATTTCTCCAGATCGTCCAGAGCCTCAGGAGGTGGTGTTAAAGGCTCTTTTGTGCACCTTAAGGTCAATGGCTTGAATGGATCCTAGAGCTCTTCTCCCCCCACACCCACGTTCCCTTGAGCACTCCTGATTCACTGGGAGGGATTCCTGTGCTAGAGGTTGGTAAGGGTACCACTAACCAGTGGGAATCCCAGCTTCTTAAGGCCTTAGTTTGCTCATTTAGAGCTCCTGTGAATGATTTAAGTATGCTTCAAGATTGGGTGGTCCATACTTGGAACTGCCCCTTAACCTATAAGATCATCCCTAACCATAGAGCCTTGCTAATCTTTGATTGCCCAGATGCTATGGGCCGGGTTCGGGTTTTGAAGCAGCATCTTTGGAGATTCAAATGAGTGCTCATGACAGTGGAATGATGGTCTATTGAGGTAAATTTGTCTCTTATTTGATCCCCTTCGATATCGGGGAAAGTATAAGGCACTTTCAACATTCCTATTCACACCTAGACTAAGGAAGTCTTTGCTCTGGTGGCTCAAGCCTGTGGTACCCTGGTGGAGATAGATTGGTTCACCTCCGCAGGCCCCTCCTTGGGATCCTTAAGGATGAAAGTGCGGCTGGTTCCTAGTTGGAAGATATCCGACTGCATCTTGCTAAAAGTTGACGACAATTACTTCAATGTCTCTTTCCATGTTGAACAAGGCAACTTTGCTGCTCCTATGCACTCTTCCATCTCTTCTGCCTCAACTTCCTCTGGTAATGATAACCTAAAGACCTACCCCCCCTGAAGTTTTTTTGAAAATAATGGCGAAAGACCAGCAGCATTTGATGTTGAATTCAAATTCAAATTCTAGGTCGCTCCCAACAATTAAAAGTGGTGATCTTGCTGGGTCCATGCATTATAGACCACTATTCAAATGTTCTACCTTCGTAGTGGGTGAATCATCAAAGAGGAAAGTCCTGGCACCTTCGGAAATGACTCCTCTAGCGGCCTCATCCCATGCATCCTCTGTAACCGTGGCCACTTGTCTTGTTCCCGAAAAGGCGCTGCCTTGTGCTGATGAGAGGACATCTAGTCATGGTGATCTGATGGCCCCGCTTTTGGAGAACAAGATTCAACGACTAGATGTAAGTGGCGGTTGGGAGACTGTCTGTTCATATTCATAATTGAAATTGAAGCGCCATCATGAGAAAGGCATGGGGTGGGATATTGACCTAGACCTGAATCCTAACAAACGATAGGATGTTGCTGACCCTCTGAGGAGGTCTCCATCAATCGAAGATGATCTGCTGGATGTTGTTTCCCTCGAAAAGGAACGACGCTCTAAAATGGATGCACCATTTGATAACTCTCGTCCTTTAAACCAAAACCTGCAACTGGTGGTTTTCAGACCTCCTTCTATCTTTCCATTGCCAGGTTTTGTTGTTGTGGGCTCTTTTCTCATCCTGCTTGGTGTTGCTTTTGCTTAGAAGAAGTATTTTGTTGCTTCTATCCTTGACAATGGCACCCTTGGTAATTATTCTGGATATATTGAAGGAAAGGGAGGTTATTCTCTTAGAGTCGAAGAATGCTCCCGAAGATGCAATGGCTATGACCCTCTTTAAGTGGGAGTTTAACATGCACTAGGGGAGTCTGTCCTTCAAAATCCTATCTAAGAAGGCTACCGAAAAGCAGAGAGAGAAAGGCCTCTTGCTAGCGACGATCCTGGATATTCCTATGGTCCCCCCTCTTCTTGTTACTAAATCTTTAGACTCTTCTGAAGAAGACTTGGTCTTGGAAGACAAAAATTGGTCCATCAAAAAGCACAAGAGGGGACTGGTCAAGGAGCATGTGGCTAAACTTCTAGAGTGCATGAAGGTGTCCTACAAAAGAGAGATCAACCTGATCGAGGAGACGATTGCCCCTGTGGATATCCCGGTACTGAGACCTAGGAGGCAGAGAAGTCTTCTTCAAAAGGAGGCTGCAGAGCTAGCTACAGGATTGAAATACAACCCCCTTTCTTTTAGTGCTACGGACACCACTAGGAGAGGGAAGGGTTTCCGTCCTCAATGGTCATCATCTCGTGGAATGTTCGTGGGCTTGGGAGCGTGAAAAGAAGGAGGATTCTATGTCAACTGATTTGTAGATGTGGACCTGAAATTATGGTTTTACAGGAAACCAAGATCTCAAATTGTGATCTCGTTTTTCTTAGATCTTTCTGGGGCTTTCGCCCAATAGACTTTATTTCTGTTGCTTCATGTGGTTTCTCCACTGTCGTTTTGAGGATTTTGTTTTTCTCTTCCTTTCGTGACATCTTTGTTTCTTTTTACAAACTGTAATAGTTATATTTAGTGCTTATCTAATGTATATGGTCCCAATGTCATGGGGGAAAATGAGGAGTTTCTGGCCTGCATCTCGAGTGTTATTACTTCATGTGGGTCCCCTTAGTGTGGTGCAAGGGATTTCAACCTGGTTAGGGGACCCCATGAAGTGTCTACTTCTTTTGCCTTCAACCCCCAGATGCTTATGTTGGACTCTTTTATTAACTATCATGGTTTGCTTGATTATGAAGTGGTGGGGACCAAGTTTACTTGGTCGAACAACTCTTCGTTTTACCCGAAAAAATCCAAATTGGATAGATTTCTGATGACTGAGGGCTGGGATATTCGGTATCCCAAGGCGGTGTTTAAGGTTGCTCCCTAGATGGCCTCATATCACGTCCCTATTATTATGGATTCACTTGGGGTGTCTTTTGTACCTCCACCTTTTCGTTTTCAGCTTATGTGGTTAAATGATAAAACCCTTTACCCCTTGTGAGAAGTACTTGGGACACTATCTGTATCTCTAGATGGCCAGGGTATGTTCTCACCAATAAGCTTAAAGGACTTAAGTCTAAGCTTAAAGGTTGGGGGAGGAGGAATTTTGGTGATCTTACAGGAAAAATTCTTGTACTGGAGCAAGAGATTATTTAGTTGAATGCATTGGAGCAGTCAAAGGTTGCACTTTCTCCATACTAAATCTCAGAAAGGAATGTGAAGAAGCTTGATTTGGACCCCCTTCTGAAGATGGAGGAGATCTTCTTATTCAAAAGATTCCGATTCAGATGGGTTAAAGCTAGAGATATGAACACCAAATATTTCTATGCCATTGCTAACTCCAGATATCGGTCAAACTTCATCAGTGATTTGTCGATCCTAGGGAATATGGATAATCAGAATGCTGTGGAGATTGCGATAATTGAACATTTTTGTTTGACTTTCTCAACCCCGACTTCCCTTTGATATAGACAACATGCCTTTCAAGAATCTATCATTATCCTCGTCGGCCAACCTTAAAGCTCTTTTTACAATTGAAGAAGTTAGAAAGCCTGTCTCCAGTTTACCAAGGGATAAGGCGAGTGGCACTGATGGTTTTCTCCTTGCCTTCTTTCAAGAGTTCTGGGAAGTGGTGAAAGATGATATTATGTCTTGGATGTATCAATTCTTTGTGGATGGCTAAAATCTTAGCAAAGTTCTGGCGGGTTGTCAATGAAGTCGTTGAAGGTCCTTAAACGACCTCCATTAAAAACATTTTTATCATGGATGGAATCCTTCTGACTCAAGAGACAATCCACTCGATGGAAACCTCGGGCTCCAAGGGCATTATGTTGAAATTGGATTTTGAAAAGGCTTACGATAGGGTGGAATGAGATTCCTCTTAAAATCATGGAGCTTATAGGCCTTGGGGTTACCTAGAGGAAGTAGATTCAGGGGTGTTTATCTTCGACCAATTTCTCTGTACTTGTTAACGGCAAAGCTTGTGGCTATTTCCATGTTTCTAGAGGTTTACATCAAGGAGATCCCCTATCGCCCTTCCTCTTCACCCTAGTTGCCAAAGCTTTTAGTAAAATGCTGCAAGGTGTGGTGGATGGTTTGCTTTTTCAGGGCTTACCAGCCTGACCAAATGGGATTTATCTAAGCTACCTGCAGTATGCTAATGAAAGACTGTAACAAGATTATTCATAATGTTTGGCTCTTCCTCAAGTTGTATGAACTTATCTTGAGAGCTAAGATCAACATGGATAAATCCAAAATTATTGGTATTAATTGCCTCCATTTTGATTTGTCAGAATGGGCTTCGTGTCCGAAATGTGAGATGGAAACATTCCCCACCAAGTACCTTGGCATGCCTCTTCTTAATGGATCGGCTCCTAGATCTATGAGTGATCCTCTCATTCAAAGAGCCTTAGTCAAGTTGGATAGATGGAAAGCTATATTCATTTCCTCTGTTGGCAAGTCGATCCTCATTAAAGCCACCTTATCCAACTTGCCAATCTATTATTTCTCCCTCTTTCTGGCTCCTGACTCTTTAAGTCACAAAATTGAGTTGCTTATGAGAAACTTTTTGTGGAGTAGCCCTTAGTCTAATAAGAAGATGCATTTGATAAGCTGGGCCTTGGTCTGTCTCCCTAAAAAGGAAGGAGGCATTGGAATTTAGAGAATTAAGGCAGTTAATGAATCTATGCTTACTAAATGGTGGTGGAGACTTGCCAATAATAGGGATCAACTATGGGCACATGTCATCCTTGGTAAATATGGGAAGGACCTTGATGGCTTTATTACTAAAGAGTGTCAAAGACTGTCCAGACTCTCACCAGTTTGAAAAAGGGATACAAAAAGTTAGGCTGCTATTTCTAGCCTATTCTAGAGTATTGGTAGGGGATGGAACACAAACTAGATTTTGACATGAAATGGATGGGTGACTACCAACTTAAACTCATTTATCCTGATCTCGCAGAAACATGAGACACTTGCCAATTTGGTATATCCGGATTGGGTATCGCTCAGACCCTCCCAGATCTAAAGAAAAATGGGATTCGGCTGATTAGATTTTATATCGCACATCACCTTTAAATCGTTATGATGATGTCATGCGACGTCCTTTAAATCGTTAGGATGATGTCACGCGACATCTTAAATTGTTGGGTAGGGCACGATCGTATCATTCTTCTTACTAAAATATTCACTAAAATCCCGTTTTACTTACTTGGGAGAGAAACCACCCCCGTGGGTAGGGCACGTGGCCCTAGCCATCTTTTACTACCCCCCTAACACCTCATTGCTGCTTGAGTTGTTTCAACTCATTTTATATGCCACTTTCGCTCCACATCTCTTCGATGTGGGACAGTTCTCATAGTCCAATCCTTGTTGTATTAACGTATAGATTAGTACTATTAGGAGATAGGTGGGCTATCAATACGAGGGGTGTGAGCCTGACATTAAATGTCATTAAATTACATTATAAAAAAAGAACGAAATTTATTAAAATAATAATTGGGTGATAGGGCCAACCACCTATATCTTTCACAAAAAAACTTCAAATTTACTTACCAAAAAAACTAAAATAAGAGACTAATACTATTAGACTATTATTTCATTATATGACTATTAGGCTATTAGATAATTAGGATTAAAAAAATTTAGCACTAGCTCATAATATATTAAGAAAAGCTAAAAATATGAATATTAAAAAAAATTAGTTTAGGAGATATTTAAGAGAGAAAAATAACACTAACTTATACCACTCAAGAATTTATTTTTAAGTTGCTTTATCAATTACCCCACATTGTAATTATGAATTTATTTATTTATTTTTTAATTTTATTAAAATATGATTGTAAATTATATGAAATTGTTATATTAGTTCATGTGATATTAAAATAAAATAAAAAAATAATACTAATATTGGTTTATTGAATATTTAAAAAAATACTAGTTTATGAGATATTTTAAGAGAGAAAAATAATACTAGTTCATATCACTTTAGAATTTATTTCAAGTTGCTTTATCATTTATCCCACATTGTAAATATGAATTTATTTATTTATTTTTCTAATTTTATTAAAATATAATTGCAAATTTATGTTACTACATTCTATATTTCTATAAGCACTAATTATTATACATTAGATTAATTTATTTGTTAGGGTCATAACCTTGTTTTTTAAATCACATTTATTATAATATTGAAATTAATAATGATACTACAATGATAATAAAATATTATATTATATTATATTTATTAATCTATTTACATTATAAATTATGCAATGTATTATTTTTTATTATAGTTGTAAATTAGATTTTTAAATTAGATGATATTTTAAGAGAAATTTCAAATTTAGTCTTATTTGTGTAGTAAAATGATGATAAAATAATAAAATATAAACCAATAATTCTAATTTCAATGTACAGTATTGTATTTAGTTAGGTTTTAATAAATGTTTGATGAGAATATTCATACAAGGAAAGAACATCTCAATATTCGCATATTGATACAAAATTTTTTTATTAATGTTGTACTTTTATTTCTTATTGTATTCCTAAAAAACAACATTTATAATGATTTTTAATAATTTTTTTAAATTCTTTTAAGGCCGAATCTGACTGATTCAGCCGATTTCCAATCCGAAACGCCGATTCATCGATCCGGATGGGTTTTTAGGTTGCCCGATTCGGGGCACTGATCCGTTTTTTGAACCACCAGCTGCTACTATTTAAACCCAAAATACCCACCAAACGTTTTGTTTGGGTTGCACTGCCAAAGGGTTGGGTTATACGTAATTTTGATGGCAGTGTTAACGGAATCATGACAGGCTATGGGGTTTCTTTCGAGATCACTTGGGCACAATTCTGTGGACCTACTCAAGGAGGCTGCATCAATGCGAGGCTAAACAAGCTGAGCTCTAGGTGGTACGAAAGGGTGTTGCCCTTTTGGATCTCTCTTTCCATAAGGTTATTATTGAGGGAGACTCAACTTGGAAGTTGAGTAGTCTCATGGATGAAATTCTGCTGTTGCCTTTTGGGTTTGAGGTCTCCTTCTCCCATGTTGTTTTACCATGTTGTTTAAGGTTTTAATTCTGTAGCAGATTCCTTGGTCAATGAGGCTACCTCTAAGACATGATTTCTTTTTCTTTTTTCTTTATTTTTTTCCTTCTCTTCTTTCTCCCCTTTCTCTCGTTTCTTTTTTTCCTTCTCTTCTTTCTCCCCTTTCTCTCCTCTCGTCTCTTCCTCCTTTCACCTTCTTTTCTTTTGTATTCTTTCTCCTCTCGTTTCTTTTTTTCCTTCTCTTCTTTCTCCCCTTTCTCTCCTCTCGTCTCTTCCTCCTTTCACCTTCTTTTCTTTTGTATTCTTTCTCCTTGTACCACTCATTATGTTAATGAAGCTTACATTTTCTTCAAAAAGAAAATTTCCTTTAATTAGCTGTTTTTCGTGACTTATTCTCTACGATACCCAAAATACCGCTTATAGGATTATCATTGAGACTTTGAGAAAACCCAACTGTGATTTTTTTATCAAATAAAAAACTCATACGGTGTTTTATCTACTTCCTTATAAGATATTTGGTTAGTGGGAAAGCATGCCCCATGCGATAATGATAAACCATGATTAATTATCATGGTATTCACCATTTGTTTGTTGGGGATGTGGTGAAGCCAATCATATAAGGAAACATTGTACAAAAAGGAACAGACAAAAATTCAAAAAAGTAAAGAAAACCAATGAGTCCAAAAATGAGGTAAATCAAGTGGAGGAATTTACATCCGGTTTTATTAAAGAAGAGGTTTATGTCGTGGGTTGCAATCCTGAATTCTATCAAAATTGGATTTTAGATAGTGGTTTTACACATCATATGTGCCCACACAAGTCATGGTTTGGTTCATATGAACCATGTGATGGTGGTTCCGTGTTGATAGGAAAGAATTCAAGTAGCAGCATGGTTGGGATTGACACAGTGAAATTAAGGATGTATAATGGAAGTATCTGCACACTTGAGCATGTCAACATGTGCCGGACTAAAAAAATTTAATTTCTCTTTCTTTATTGGTTTCCAATGGCTATAAATTCACCGAACAAGGGGGAGTTCTCAAAGTATCTAAGGGTGCTCTTGTTGCGATCAAGGGTGTTAGAGTTGGGAACTTGTATAAGTTATTGGGAAGCTCCATTATTGATGATGTAGCGAATTTAGTAGTGGACAGTAATGATCTTCTACTACGCTTATGACATAGGAGGTTGGGCTATTCTGATGAGCTTACAAAATTTTGTAAAGATCAAGGAATCAATAGACATTTCACCACGGTTTACACTCTCTAACAAATTGGTGTTGCGGAAAGGATGAATAACACTTTGATCGAGCGAGCAAGAAGTATATTGAGCAATAGCAGATTGGAGCAAGAACTATGGGCTGAAGCCGTGATGACGGCTTATCTCATCAATCGATCACCTTAGGCGGCTTTGGGGGAGAAAACACCCCAATAGGTATGGTTCATAACTCCTTGTGATTATTCCGATTTAAAGATATTTTGTTGTGATACTTATGCGTTAATTCGTAGTTGCCAAATAAATAAGCTTGAACCAAAATCAAAGAAATGCATTTTTGTTGGGTTTAACAAGTGAAAAGATGCGGGTTATGGGATCCAAATGCTCGAAAGATAATTACAAGCAGAGATGTGCATTTTGATGAGTCATCCGTGTTGACAAGAGGTGTAGGAAATGAGACTAAAGAAAATGAAGAATCTCATAATGACCCCCAAGAAATTGATTTTCAACCTTATATCCTATCATCTAGTGAGGGTCATATACCGGAAGAAGCACCCACAAGTATCAATGAAGAAGCCATTGATGAAGAAGGGCAAGTCGGTGAATTAAGTGATTCTCATGAAGAAGATGCATCATCCATGACAAGAAGATCTACAAGGGTAATTCGTCAATCCGAGCGGTTTAGGGACTATGTGGATCCCGAAGTACTATATGCTTTTGTTGTTATGAATGACGAACCGAGCACTTACCAAGAAGCTATGGAAGGGGATGATTCTATATCTAGGAAGAAGGCCATGGAAGATGAAATGTTGGCTCTTAGGAAGAACAAAACTTGGGATTTGGTAGAATTACCGAAGAGCAGAAAAGCGGCTGGTTGCAAGTGGGTGTTCAAAATCAAGAAAGGGATTGATGGAAATGTGGAAAGGCATAGGGCAAGACTAGCTGCAAAGGGGTTTGCACAGAAAGAAGGTGTCGACTTTCTTAAAATTTTCGCATCAGTTTTTAAGTTGGACTCCATTTGGTTGGTGCTTAGAACAAATGAATGTAAAAATGGATCTAAAAATGGCTTTTTTTATATGGTGAACTTGAAGAGAAAGTGTATGCAACAACCAGAAGGATTTCTTGAAAAAGGAAAAGAGAGGCTAGTGTGCAAGTTGAAGAAATCTACATATGGACTCAAGCAAGCATTAAAACAATGGCACAAGACTTTTAACATGTTCGTGATTGATCTTGGATACCATAGGAGTGATTATGATCATTGTGTTTATATGAAGTTTTTTTATGATGGTTCTTATTTAATCTTAGTCTCGTATGTTGATGATATGCTTTTAGCATGTAAGGATAAGGCTAGGATTGATGAGCTCAAGGCATCTTTGAGCAAGAGTTTTGAAATGAAAGATTTTGAGTCAGCAAAATAAATACTTGGAATTTAAATCCAAAGAGATTGACGGAGTGAGACCTTGTCTCTTTCACAAAAGAGCTTTGTAGAGAAAATGCTTGATAAATTTGGCATGAACAAGGCAAAACCGGTGATGACTCCATTAACTCCTCACTTCAAGTTGTCTTCCAAGAAAACGTTTGAAGACAACAAATGCAAAAGAGAATATGGCTAAAATGCCATATGCAAGTATTGTGGGAAGCCTAATGTTTGTCATGGTGTGTATTAGACTAGACATTGCATATTCGGTTGGTGTCTTGAGTCGTGTTATGGCAAATCTCGGAAAAGCTCATTGGGAAGGTGCAAAATGGGTGCTTCGTTATTTGAGAGTCACAAATTTTTACGCCATGACATTTAGGAAAGGCTCGGGATACATTCAAAGCTATGTTGATGCAAATTATGCCAGTGATCTTTAGAGAGGAAGATCAACCACCGGCTATAATTTCAAGTTTGCAAATGGACCAATAAGTTGGATATCTAAACTTCAATCAACGGTGGCATTGTCCACCACTGAGGCGGAATACATGACGGCAACCGCAGCAAGCAGAGAAGCGGTTTGGCTTAAGGTCTTATGGGAGAATTGGGTATCAATTCTAAGCCCATGGAAATACTTTGTGATAATATGAGTGCCTTTAATTTGGCTAAGAATCCCGTTTATCACAAGAGGACGAAGCACATATTAGTTCGATACCATTATGTTCGACAAGTTGTTGAAGATGGTTTGGTTCGGTTGGTGAAAGTTGTTACCTAGGAAAATTTGGTGGATATGCTCATGAAGACGGTTCTGGTAGAGAAGTTGGTATGGAGCCTAATTTTTCTAGGCTTCGTGAAAAAATAGAAAGGGGATTATCGGTGAGGCAAGTAGGTGATTTGTTATCAAGGTGGACATTTTTGAATGGTGATAGAAATCACCTAGCATGTATGTCTTTAACGTTTTGTTTGAGGGCTTTTTGTCGCTAAATTAAGTGACTTATAAAAGCTAAAAAATGAGATTTTTGGAGGCACGATTTTTTCTTTCGAGTTACTCTTGTCTTGCTCTCTCTCTAGAAAGGGGTTAGGGCTCTTTTTGGTTGTATGAGAAAGGGAAAGAGGTGAAGAAGGTTTTCTTATCCATTTTTGGTGGAAAAATTGTATGAGCTTGTATTGCTCATGTCCTTGGGTCATCAGAAGTGAAACATGGAATAAATTGTGGCTTTTGGGTGATTTCACAAAGGTATTATGGTGATGGATTTTACCGATTTTCTCTATTGATGTAACATTGTATTCGTTTGTAAATTTCTTTTTTGATAGTGGAATTACTTGCTGGTTTGCCCGTGGACGTAGCCTTACGGTGTGAACCATGTTAAATTCGTGTTGTTGTTTGTCTCTCTAATTTTCTCTCATGATTATGTTTCCATCTTGAATTTATTTTCTTAAATTGTTGCACACGACCCGTTGAACTTATTATTGATTATGGATTTTACATATTTGGTTTTGAGTGTGTAAAATTTGTTAATCGGTTAAATTGGGGGTTTTGGGTATTTCAACTTCCAACAACTTGAGTAAAGGTTAACTGATCTTTATATATCTTTTTTTGTTGTAGATCATTATTTTCTTTTCAACAGAAGAACCAAAAAATTCTATTTGTTATAGCGGTGGTGGCATGGCCATGAGCAAACAACGCATGGATTTTTGTCTTTGATGGTGTGTGGTGCAATTTGATTATCAATTCAATGCTGATTGGGAGCTTTAATTCAGTGTAAAATGTGTAAATTCTGTGATTTTTTGGTTTTTTACCATACTATCTTATAATGTAATAGACTAATAGTCAATGGTAGTTCTTTTTTCTATTCATCATTCATCAAATTCGAAGCAGTCTCATCATAATCATCAAAGTCTTATCCCAACTATTTGGGGTCATTCATGATAAGGATGTGGTAAAAGTTTTCCACTGGCTGCCAACCTAAGACAACCCTCCTCCTTTCTCATCCGGGCTTGGGACCGGCAATGATGGAGTTATTGTTGTACTACACATGCACTTCGTAGCAATTTAAGAAAACATAATTTTGTTTTACCAGACTAAGTGAACGATTATTTTTAATAGTTTAAACATTCCTTGTGTGGGTTTTCTACTGTAATGGATGCTTCATCCCAGTAGTAATGCAACGGATCCCTTCAGAAGTATGAAGTTAATTAATTCATCATCATCATGCTCCGAGCCATATCCAACTATTTGGGGTCAACTTTAATGAAAAAATGTGGCAAGTTTTAGACTAGCTACCCTATCTAACACAGTCCTTTGCCTTTATCAAGGCTTGGGACTGGTACGACCGGCTTGGGACCGGCCATTGTGGAGTTATATGAAGTTAATTAATTAGGCCAAAAAAAGAAAAAGGAACGTAAATTGCCTATGGGAGTAACACCATGGTATATCTAAAGTTAGTCATTGAGAGTTAAGAGTACCACATGTTACATATTTTCCACTTCGGTGGATTTGGCCGGATTGCTACATGATGGTTGACTTGGAAGCATTTAATCTCTACTTAGAAATGGGTTGGCACGATCATTCCAACTGCATATCACTTCATATTCCAAGAGGGCTTTATGTTATCTGACGGCAAACTGGAAGTTTGCTTTAGAATTTACTTATCTGGCTGCTTTAGCATACCTTTGAGGATCTCATGATGTCCTTGAAACGAGAGTTCAGATGGTAGCAGTTTCATAAGGTATTCCAGCATTTGGTTTTGTAATATTCATTAAGACTCCTGTACTGCATGAATGCGGGATCTACATTCATTTTTTTTATTGTATTTGACAGATGTTTCATGGTACACATTATATTGGTGAGGATATTGTCGCTAAATTTGATGAAGGAGAGCCATGGAGAAAAGTCTTCGGTCCAGTATTTATATATATGAACTCTACCAATAAGGCTTCTAATGCTTACAGCTTATGGCTGGATGCTAAACGGCAGGTATTGCTCTCTCCCATTCATGATTTTGCCATATTTGCACCTGCTAAGTCTTGAATATTCATTTACATGTGCATAAAAAGTTATAAACTTATCTCACACTTTCCATTTTGTCCCCCTAATCCTAGAGGCTTTTTGAGGAGGAAAGATGGCCCTATGATTTTGTTGCCTCCCCATATTTCTTGACTGGAAAAGATCGTGGTTCTGCTTCTGGTTGACTCTTTGTTCAAGACAGGTAAAAATTTTCTTTTCTATAGACTAGTACTTCATAAACATTTCCGCTTTGAATAATACATTAGGCTCTACAAGGAGATGTATCATTTAGTAATCATTCATAATTTTTGAGCTCATATTCAAACCTATGTCACAAAGGCATGGATATGGATGTCAAAAGTTTGACATGGATGCAAATGTCAAAAAACGCCATGGCTAAATGGGCCTTTCAGATACGATACACGTTTACATCATCTGAAGGAGGGGAAGGTGAGATTTTAATTGACATCAAGTACTTTCATATTGAAATTTCAATGGAAAAGTTTTAGTGGATGTATTTAAGGTCTGAAAGTGTTCTACTTGCATGCATGCCCTATGTGTATTGACGTGTGCCAAAACCATGGGCAAATATTCCAATTACATAAGATTTAAAATTCTGGCTGTTTGTTTAATTATGTTATGAAAAGTTTCCAGGGTTTCTTTTTGGACATTTCTTTTCTGCAACCAGAGCTGACCATTTTCAAATAAAGTTACAAAGGCATCAACCATAACTCCTTCAAGACTGCTAATGGTTTTCATCCAAAATCTCACAAGCTAGCGATGATTGATCCATCGGTAATCAAAGAATTATTGACACATAGATTTCCTTTCCAAAAAGTGGTCACTAGAGGGCAAGAGACAATCTTTTGGGATGTCTTTAGCACTGCAAACTCCATATGTATGTTTGAACTTGGGAGTCGCTCGTACAAACTGAAAAGTGTCCCTTGAATTGGTTTCAACTCTTTGTCATGTTTTAACACTGCAAACTCCATATGTATGTTTGAACTTGGGAATCGCTCGTACAAACTGAAAAGTGTCCCTTGAATTGGTTTCAACTCTGTCATGTTTCTTTTCAGTTTTAACAATCTCTAGATTCTAGTATGTGCTAATTCATCCCATTCAATTACCATCCTTCATACTGGGTGTTAAATATTACTTCTTCATTTGTTCTATGGCTTTGTTAGTTTTCTCAAAAGAAAGCATCTTTTCTTGACTGTGAGGTCCTCCTTGTGATGTAAGAGTCATCAGAAAAACTTGGGTGTTATATAATGTGATAGCATTCTTCTCATTCAGGGAACTGCAGTCTTTTGCTTGATGTATTAAGTGTTACAGACTCGTTAGTAGCCCTTTCTTTAGCTGTTGACATGAGAATACTACTCTTCCGATATACTACAAACTTTAATAGGGGAAGCATGTTATCTTTTTAATACCTTATGGGACACACTTGAATCACCAGATTTGTCTCTATCAATCCTATTCCAGCGAGACATGCATACATTGGCCTTGCAGCTGCTGCAGGAGAGGGCTCCTGGCAAATAGAAAGCAAGGTGATGTTACAATGACAAAAAGCATATTCTTGTCCTGTGCTTCTATGTTTGTCAATTTTTGGGCTGTTGCTCTCAGTTATTGTCTTAGTGGATGGTCCATGCTGAATGGTGTTAATTTGTTTTTGGTGTTTTATATTTAAAGGGCTATCAGTTTTGGGTGCAAACAGATTCTAGTGGGGAATTTATCATCAACAATGTGATCCCTGGAACCTACAGCCTTCATGGATGGGCTTCTGGTTTTATTGGGGACTACTATGACAAGGGGCCAATTACTATCTCCTCAGGTTCTTCCTCTGATTTCGTGATTCTGTCTCTGGTTAGCCATATTAGCATGATACTGGTTCTTTGTGTTCTGGTTCCTGAAAAATAGTTGTATTACTTCAGCTTTTGAAAATATTGAGTTGCTTCTTGGGAACAAAAGATTTATGATTAATTGATTATCCGTGTGAATTTCTATGCCAACCACAACTATGTTTTGAATCTATGGATTATATCTAATTCATATACTTAATACAATCAGTTCATGTCCTCACAAAGAATAATTTGGCTAGCACTAGAAAAGATGTTATGACTAATGATGCTATCGTATACATTACAGCTTTCCTTTAAGTCGTAGAAAAGTGATCAGGTGGGCATGATTAATAATCAACTGGTGGAATTCCATTGGGATGGAATTATGCATGAAATTGACTACTACAAGATTTATGGCAATGTGAAAATGACAGAAACTTCACATCTCTATGTGAACTCGTGGTCCATGACCATTTGAGCATTAATATTCCTTTTCATTTCATTTAATAGCCTCTTTGAAGAACATAGAAAATAAGCCATTGCTATGGAGTCCTATAGAGCACGGTCTTCTGTTAGGTCCTCTACAGACAAGAAAGCCACTTTTTTGGCACATCCGCCTCCGGCAGTTCCTCCCTTTTGGCTCGGTGGAGCTGCACAATGTTCAGGTTCTTTATTTATTTTTACCATGCATTTGTGCTCCATAGCAGCATAGATGCTTGGCGTTCTAGTCAAGATACCAAACCAAACATTAATATGCCTAGGTGCCTACTAGGTCGGCTTCCTAGGCATCGTGCATCTAGGCTCCCGCCTTGGTGCTCAAGGTGCCGCTTAGGTGCCTACTACTCCGGCTTCCTAGGCATCGTGCGTCTAGGCTCCCACCTTGGTGCTCACCTTAAGGTGGCTGCCTAGGCGGCGCCTTGACACAGGCTGGCCAAGGGTGGAAATAGGCTCTCAGCCATGGGTATATTTGGGGGCAAAGGTTTTTGGGGAGCATTCTAGTTCCCCGAAACCTTTTTGTGTATTTTAGGGAGATAAAAACTCTCAAAAACTTAAATTTTGAGATTTTTCTCAAGATCGAAATTTTTTTTACCATTTTCGATTTCTTGCAAAATCAAAAGATATACTTCTTGATAGTTTTTGGAGCTTGGAGTGGTCGCATAAGACGATTTTTGGCGACCAAAGATCACTAGTTTGGGCCGATATTGGTTTCATTTTGATATTGGGCTCATTAGGGTTTGGTATTTTTTATACTGTGTTACGATTTGATAATCCTTTATGTTTCTTTTTTCCTTTGTGATATCTTTACATGTTTGTAGTTGAAAACTTGAAATATTTTGTGAATATTTACCTGTTTGGGCCTATGTGAAATTCATTTTGAAAATCTTAGTGCATTACATTATTTGAGTTAGGTTCTGATTTGTTTTTTTTGGTATTATCCTAGGAGAGTTTGACTATGCAACATAGGCTCGTGGTTATGGACATCTGCATAAAGAGATGGAAGAGAAAGGGTGAAATTAATAGGTCTCTAAGAACTAGGTGGTGGAATTTTAAAAATGAGAAAATAGATTTGTATAGGGATAAATTAGTTAAAGAAGGAAAATAGAAATCGGAACATGAGGTCAATGTTATGTGAAATGAGATGATTGACTGTATTAAAAAAGTGGCAAAAGAATTTTTAGGAGAAACTAGAGGGAAAAGAAATTTCGATCAGGAAACTTGGTGGAGTATGAGGTTCAGAAGGCCACTAGAGAAAAAAGATCATGTTATAAAACTTGGCAACATAAAAAAAATGATCAAAACTTAGAAGAATATAAGAATGCTGAAAAGAACGCTAAACAAATAATACGACTAAACTTAAGGCAAAGATAATCTATAGAATAAACTAGGAACAAGAAAAGGTGAAAAAGTTGTCTTCAAATTAGCAAAAATGAGAGAAAAAAAGTGTAGGGATCTAGACCATATTAAATGCATAAGAGTGAGAAGGTTTAAGAGGTCAAAAAGAGGTGGAGAGTTTATTTTAAAAAATTATTATATGACGAAAACAATGGGAACATAATAGTGGAAGGAACTGTTGGCATAACTGAGAACGGAGGTCATAAACACATTTGTAGTATTAAAATATCGGAAGTGAAAGAAGCTTTGAGAAGATGACTATAGGTAAGGCTTTAGGACCAGATGGTAACCCAATAGAGGTTTGGAAGTGCATGCAGGCAATCGACATTGATTGTCTGATCAAGCTGTTTAACAAAGTATTGAGAATAAAAAAAATGCCAGATGAATGGAGGAAAGGTACTGCGGTATCTATTTATAAGAACAAAAGAGATACAGAATTGTGCCAACTATAAAGGGATCAAACTTATGAGCCACACTATGAAGCTGTGGGAGAGAGTGATTGAACAATGACTGATGTATGAAATGAGTGTATTCGAAAATCAATTTGTTTTATACTAGGGAGGTTAGTGACTGAGGCTATTTTCCTACTTAGGCAACTGATTTAGAAGTTTAGGACGAAGGGAAAAAGACTTCCACATGGTCTTTATCAGTGTTTCAAAAAGTGCTAGGTGGCACCTAGGCGGTCGAGGGCTCTAGGCCGCCCAGCGCCTAGGCAGGTGCTCAGAACCTGGGCGGCCCAGTAGATTTTTTTTTTTTTTTGGGTTTTCTCTCTCTAAAATAACGTCTAATGAGTTTAGGTTTCAAATAAATCTAAAACCCAAAGTTTTTCGTCTTTAGTATTAAAAAAATGACCCAAAAATACCCTAGAGGAGCCGCATTTCTGCCTCTGGGAGGCTATCTAGGTGGGTTCAGGAGGGCGTCCAGGGATATCCACCTAGGCCGCCGCCCAGGCGTTGGGCGGTCTGCTTTTTGAAATAATGGTCTTTATTGATCTAGAGAAAGCTTATGATAGAGTACCTCAAGATTTAATATAGTGTATATTGGAAAAAAAAGGAGTCTCCAGATAATACATCGACTTGGTGAGAGATATGTATGAGGGAGCACTAACTAGTGTGTAAACCACCAGTGGAGAGACGAGTGAGATTTCAGTAACAATAGGTCTAAATCAGGGGTCATCATTGAGCCCATACTTCTTTGTCTTAGTTATGGGCGACTTAATTGGGCACCTACAGGATGAGGTAGCATGGTGTATGGTGCTTGCGGTCGACATAGTTTCGATTGACAAGACCTGAAACGGTACAAACGTGAAGTTAAAACTTTGGAGGGATGCTCTAGAATCTAAAGGTTTTAAAATTAGCTGGATTGAGACAAAGTATATAAAATACAAGTTTAGTAATAATAGGAGTAGAAATGAGGAAGTAGTTAAGATTGGCAGCCAAGATATACCAAAAAGACCGCACTTTCGATATCTTGGATCGATAATCCAAGAAAATAAAGAGATTGAGGAAGATGTGTGTCACACATAGAGTTAGAGCTGGGTGGGCAAAGTGTATAAGTGCAACTGGAGTTTTTTGTGATCGCCGCATACCAATGAAGCTGAAGGGCAAATTCTATAGGATATAGGGACTTATGGCCTCACTAACGGTTTGGCCCATAATAGAACAGAATCGTGGACCATGATTCGTTTAGCTAACCTCAAATAGTTGGAAAACGACTATGGTGATGATGATGATAATAATGCGTTAGGATTTAATATTCTTTTATTTTTTATTTTTCTTTTTTGATATTTGTACATGTTTGCAGTTGGAACATTTTGTGAATATTTACTGGTTTGGGCTTATTCATTTTTTTTGTTTTCAAGGGGTTTTGGGGCCCGAAAACTACCATAAGAACTCTCTAGGGAGCCGAAACCCCTGTGCTGAGAACTCCTTGGGGCCTAACCTGTCTTTGCTCTTGGGCCGGCGCCCCCTCCAAACCACCTAGGTGGGTGCATTCGACTTTTTGAACGTTGACTAGAAGAAAGATGACAAAGGTAGGCATCTAAGAGGAAATACACTTTGGCACGAATAATCTTACATTCCAATTGGTGGAGGATATAATGGAAAATACTAGTTAAGATGCCAAACCAAAATGGAGGACACTAGGCTTCTTATTGATTGTCACACCTAATTGTGCTCCACATCATCTCCAATGCCTGGCAATTCTAGTTAAGATGCCAAACCGAAAAGTATTTGTCCAGATAGTTGCAAATGCCATTTATTTGAAGATGGTAATGTGTTAAAATAGGAATGGATACAACTCAATGGATTATTGGATTTTCTCCCCCGCAAATTCTTTCATTATCAATTGGTATTGGAGCTCAGGTTTCTTCAACAACAATGCCAATGAACTGATTTCAGCCAAATTTATGCTAATTTTGTCAAAATGATACTGATTTCATCTAGGTTTTGTTGATTTTGTGCCTAGGATTTGTGATTTCTGTGTACCCGTGGCAGCAAGGAGGGTGTGGAAGGGGCACCTCGTGGGCCCACTGCATGATCCCATAGATGAGGCAATTGAAGACCTCAAAGGGCACATTTGGCAGCTTACACAGCAGCTCGCGGACATCACTCATGGGCAAGATTGGGTTCTTTCCACCAATAAAGATGTCGAACTTAATCCTTTTCACTGCCGTGCTCCATGTGAGGAGCTGAATGAAGAGGAAAGTTATAGAAGTCCTAGATGTTGGGGGACATCATTGTAGGTTTTTCAATTTGAAGGAGGACATTCTTGATTTTGATGCAGACTGATTGGGATAGGCTACCAATCTTCCGTACATGCTCAAATGAACAATCCAATCTATGTTGAGGTTCAAGATGAAGATCTCGATGATACCGAAGAGATGGGGCATTCAAGTGATTGTGAGAAATGCAATCAAAGTTGCAATATGGAAACATAGTCGACTCATAAACCACAAATTGTAGCCCTGGATTTAGAGAGTAATGAAATAGATGTTGAAGAAGCTGCTAGAGGCCAAAAACTGAGTTTGAAGTGTCCTACATAATTTTCAATGCAAGTTTAAGAATAGCTGAATTTGATAACTTTGTATTGATTCCTCAATATACATATAATGATCCATTTCTCGAGGAATTCTTCTTACCACAAATATTCTTTGAGCCGATAAAGAAGAAGGTTTAAGAAGGTGGTTTTGATGCTGAATTCATCTTCACTTCAAAACTCTAAGACGAGTTTTTTTCACGGGAGACTCATGCGGGAATAATTTATTTTTTATTTTATTAATTTCAAAGGATGTTCGCTTAATAACAAAGGATTCTTATTTCTTATTATTTATTTAATATTATTTTTATTTTTTATTTTTATTTAATTTTGAGCATGCAACATAGACTCATGGTTATGGATGTTTGCATTTAGAGATGGAAGAGAATGAATGACATTAATTGGTGTCCAAGACCTAGGTGTTGAAACTTAAAAAGAGAGAAAATAGGCTTATTTTGGAATAAATTGATGAGTGAGTTGAATATGAAATTGTGATGATGAATTTAGTGTTGCGTGGAAAGGGATGACTGATAGTATTAAGAAAGTGACAAAAGAAGTTTTAAGAGAATCTACAAGGAAAATACTTTTAGATAATGAAACTTAATGGTGGAATGATGATGTTCAAAAGGTTATTAGCCAAAAAAAAGATCATATTACAAAGCTTGCAAGGGAATAGAAATAATCAAAATTTGGAAGAATATAGATATCCTAAGAGTAATGTTAAGAAAATAATAAGGCTAAGCTTAAGGCATATGATGATCTGGACAATAAATTAGGGACAAGAGAAGGTGAAAATATGTCTTCAAACTAGCAAAAATGAGAGAGGAAATTTAGGGACCTAGATTATGTTAAATGCATTAAGTGAAAGGATCAGAGGGTGTTGGTGAAGGATGACGATGTCAATGAAAGGTGGGGAATCTATTTTCAGAAATTGTTAAATGATTATTGTTTTAGGAACTCAACATTAGGAGGAACCATTGACATAAATGAGGTTGGGGGTCATAGATACTTTCATAGGATAAGGATATCTGACATGAAAGAAGCCTTGAGAAAGTTGAAGATAAGAAAGACGTTATGACCAGATATAATAAAATTGGTTTTGAAGTTCATGTGAGAGATTGACATATTCTTTTCAGCCAAGCTGTTCAACAAGATTTTGACAATAAAGAAAATGGCAGATGAATGAAAGGAAAAGTTCGGTGGTACCTATTTATGAAAACATATGAGACGTCCAAGGTTATATAAACTATTGGAGGATCAAACTTATGAGCCATGCTATGCAAGTTAAAGAGAGAGTGATTCAGCAATGACTAAGACATGTAACGAGTGTGTCGAAAAATCAGTTTGGATTTATGTCAGGGAGGTCAACCCTGAAGGCGACTTTCTTAGATAGGCAATTGATTGAGAAGTTAAGGGAGAAGAGAAAAGACATCCATCTGGTTTTTATTGATTTAGAGAAAGCATACAATATTGTACCTAGAGAGATAATTTATTGGGTGCTGGAAAAGAAAGGAGTCTCAAAAGAATATTTTGACATGGCTAGGGATATGTACGAGGAAGGGCTAGTTAATGTGAGGACAACTAGTCGAGAGAACTAAGTTTTCAGTATTAGTAGGCCTACATCAAGGGTCAACGTTGTGCCTAGATCTCTTTGCTTTAGTTATGAATGCGTTAGCTAGTCATCTACAAGGTGAGGTCCCATGGCATATTTGCAGATGACATAGTTTTGATTGATGAGACTAGAGATCGGGTGATGGATGCTTTAGAATTTAAAGGTTTTAAAATTAACCGGACTACGATAGAATATATGGAATGCAAGTTTAGTAACAATAAGAGTAGAAACAAGGAATTAATTAAGATTGATGATCAAGAAGTACCTAAAAAATATTATTTTCGATATCTTGGGTCGATTATCCATGATAAAGGAGAGATTGAGGAAACTAGAGCTGGGTGTATGGAATGGAGATGTGCTTCTGGAGTCTAATGAAATTGAAGAGAAAATTCTATAGGACGGCTGTATGACAAGCCATGCCTTATGGGATGGAATGTTGGGCAGTGAAGAAACTATATTTCCATAGAATGAGGGTAATTGCAATGAGGATGGTAAGATGGATGAGTGGCAAGACAAGGATTGAATTTGGAATGAATATATTCGAGAGAACTTAGGGTTAGCTCCAGTAGGCGATAAAATGAGGGAAAGTAGACTGAGCATGATTGTGCAGCCGGCTCCAAATATTTGAGATAAGGCTCAGATGATGATGATGATGATGATTATTTAATTTCAAAGGATGTATTTTAATTTTAATAGTAGGGTTTTTTTTTTGGTTTTTAAGAGTTTTTTGGGATTTTAGGATTTTTTATATTTTTAGGATTTTAGGAGTTGTTTAGAAAAGCAGTTAGATTGCGTATGAAATATTTTGTTTTATAAGGGGTAAAAATGTCATTACAAATTTTGTTTTAGTTAGGACTTATATGTTAGTTAGAGTTAGGATTTCTTGGGCTCAAAGTAAGGTCTTTTATTACAAATAGGGTTTGTGTAGATAATTTAGAATGGAGAGTTGAGTTTTGAGATTTTTTTTCTGGTTTAATGGGGCATACCATTGAAACCTGGCTTGTAGGCTTCTTTGTTAATTTTCCTATGAAAAGATTATTGGATTTTCTTTCCTGTGAAATATATCTGTATCAGACATATATTGACTCCCACAACTTTTTATCTTTTCTTAGAAAAATATTGACATGCCTAATAATTTGAATTATGAATGTGCCAACAAAATTAGGGAAGAAAAATCCCATTGATGAAATTTCTTTCCCTTAACATTCTTTTTTTTCCCCCTTAATGATTAAATTCCTTGGTTTCTGGGTTGTTCCAGCTTTCGTGCCTTACAACTCTGCATGAACTCGATGTTCTATCACTGGGAAATCAGTGGGCACACTCACTCAATGTTTGTTATTTAGTGGTTGTACATGTTAGCTCACTGGTAATAATGTATGTTTGTCAGTTAGGTAACCAGTTCAAGCTTTCCTGAACCACAGTTCTAGGATTGAGGAGCCACAAGTGTAACTTTGGAGAAACATGGTTTCAGACTGGGAGTGTAGGCCTAGTAGGAGGTTCGCACAATTAAGCAACCAGTTCATGGATTTTGAGATTCTATCTACTAGTGTGTTGCTTCAAGATAAAGCATTTCTGATCTTAACTTTATTTTCCTGCCCTACTACCTCATACCCTTAGGTAGGGACATAAATAATTGTTGGAAAAACGAGATTACAAAAGATGGAGAACATAAGGAATTGCTATTAAGCATTAGCATAGCTAGTGACCTAAGAGCCCTGGGAGTTATTTTGCCTTGGGTTGTAAATATCCACCCACCCCTTATATATGCATGATCCGAATTAGTCCATTATCACCAGATTTAAAGCAACAGGTTACTAGGTCAACATCAATAAATGGGTCATGGTTATTGTGTTGTTGACGTACCCATTGCTGACAAGATATTAAACAAGAATCCCTTACACATTTTAGGTTTTCCAATTTACTTGTGGGTCATATGGATGTGCTATGAGCAGATTTCTCTCACGCCAATAACAAAATGTCTTTCATCAAGGCCTTTCCTTTAGCCAAATAAATGTCCTTTTTAACGAATCTAATATACTAACCTATAATCGAAGTATTTGTGAAGTAACATTTCACATGAATGGCTTTCTTTTCATATGTATCCATGAGGCCTGCATGACCACATATGCCAATAATTTCCTACTTGACCCAGAGGTTAAGTAGATCATAATTCTGTGAAAGGTTTTGCCATTATAGGTTTAATTCTTGCAATGTCATTCATGAACATTGATATTAATAAAACTAGCAATGTGTATAGAAAATACCAGTGATCTATGAACTTTGATAGTACTCAATTACCTCATGTCTAAATAGTGGCAGGAATGGACTTAGGGATCGATACTCATGAAGGGGGCAAGTGTCTGCATATGGTTCACGAGAAAATTGTTCCCACAGCTTTGATCATTGTGCATGTTAATGCTTCACAATTCCTCACCTAATACATCCAACAATAATTATAGCTCTCTCTACTGAGTAAAGTCGTTTTTGGGCTATCAAATTTTTATGTCACGTTATTTCTTTGATACAATTCACAGTTGTGATCTTGTGGGGATCATATTCTCCTTGAAAATTTTTTACAATATTCTCTTTTGTCTTCACTCACGAAGATATCGTTGGTTAGAGCAAGACCTATAAAAGATTCTTGAAAATCTTTTAGGCATGCTTGGTAACTGGAAGCTGGGGATTCCCTGGAACTTAGAAGTTCTAGTTCCTTGAATGCTGGAATAGTTGATATCTAGAAGTTGTACAATACGTATTGGAAAATGGTTTGAAAGGGCTGCAGCTCTATAAAAATAAGTAAATCCTCACCTCATAACTCATCTTAGATTGCAATTCAAGTATTGGCAAAACTTTATATCAATCATCTCGACTTGAATTATGTAAAAAAAATAGTATTGGTAAAAAAAAAATTAGAATTTCAAGCTCTAAAAATAGTATGTATTATATAATAAATTGTGTAAAGCGTCTATTTTACCCTAAAAACAAGTGTTCACAATTCCACAAGTTCTATACCATTTTATGAGTTTCAAGTTTTATTGTCGGCGTTGGAAATTGATTTTAGAGCCATCATAGAGATTTTCATTGCCGAAAGTACTTTTTGGATGAGGATTTGAGGTGAGGCTTTATTTTATTTTCATAAAGCCTAAGTGTTATAGAAACTTCATCTGTACGTATTTAACAAATTGTCTATAGTAGTTTTCGAATACAGAGATCAGGCTTCACAATGATCAAAGCTTCACAGAGATCAGGCTTCACAATGATCAAAGCTTCACAGAGATTAGGCTTAACAGCTTTATAGAGAGAGAACGAGAGATAGAAGAAAGAGAAAGGGCGCATTTAGAGAGAGAGGGGACTTAGAGAGAGGACATTTTGATAGAGAAAGGAGTTAGAAAAAGAGGAACATTTAGTGAGCGTGAAGTTAGAGAGAGGAAATGGTTAGAGAGAACATAGAGAGAAGGGATACGGTTAGAGAGAGAAAGGATTTAGAGAGAAAAGGGTACAATTAGAGGGAGAATGGAGTTAGAGAAAGAGATGATTAGGGAAATAACTTAGAGAGAGAAAGGACATGGTCAGAAAGCAGTTGGGCAGTGAGAGGCCACTATTAGAGAGGAGTTAGAGAGATAAAGAGCATGATTTGAGTGAGAAATGAGTTAGAGAGAAAAACATTGTTAGAGAGAGAAAGGGTACAATCAGAGAGAGGCATTACAGAGATAAAGGGTACAATCAGAGAGAGGTATTACAGAGATAAAGGGTATGGTTAGAAAGAGAGTTTGTAAGCAACAGCACAGTCAACGAGAGGGGAGTTAGATAGAGAAAGGGCTCATTTAAATAGAAAAATGATTTAGAGAGAGAAAGGACACAATTAGAGAGAGAGAGGAGTTAGAGAAAGAACGGTCATGGTTAGAGAGAGAAAGTAGATAGAGTTGGAGAGAGAGGAAGGACACAAGAAGCCAAAGAAAATGTGAGAGGTGAACTTCCTAAAGAAGAGGATAAGCGAAATTCCATATTGGGCTATTGGAAGTTGTAGGTTCTCTATTTTTGAGGAACCCAATACTTCCTTAGTCCAGTTTCCTGTAGCACTTCTTTTGAACAAACATGAAAGTGCTACAAGAAACCGGAACTTGTAATTTCTAGATCTAAAACTTCCTTTTATCAAATGCCCATAACCAAGAAACTGGGAGTGCGATTTAATAAATTTAGATTGTTATGTACATTTAGTATCCATTCACAAGAATGAAAACTCTTTTATGGAGGTGGCACACGAAGTAGATGTGTCTTCATTGTTGCAGCCACAGGCTGCAAAATCTCTTAATGAGGTTCTGCATGACTGTAATACTTGATCACTTATGTTTTTCGAGCAGTTAAGAAAGCTAAGATTTGAGATGGATTGTGTGAAATGTTTTACGTGAAATAAAGGGCAGCAGTACCTTCAAGAACCATCTGACTTCAAGACTGATAAATGGAGAGCAATGACGTCTGATTATCTGACTGCCTGCCGAAGGAATGTTCTTTTGAGCATTGAACTTCAGTCTGGGATTCTACTAAGTATCTTTCCTGCTTGAGCAATTGTATTCCATATCACAATTCTATTTACTATTATTTTAAATGCAAAGCTATGGCTGACTTATTTCTGTTGCTGTGTCTGTTTTTGGTGTCGGTATTTCTTTCTTCCTGTTTTAGTTGATGAACCTATTGAAATGAATTGATGATGATTGTTAGGGTCAACAAAAGAACTTGGCAACTTGACTTACATTCCTCCCAGACATGGTCCTACGCAGTGGGAGATTGGTTTTCCTGATCAAACAGCTGTAGGATCCTATGTTCCTGACCCAAATCCTCTCTACGTTAACAAATTGTACCTCCACAGTACCGAGAGGTAAGCTACTCTCTTCTTTTGAGCATCCGTTCTCTAGCTTTCCTGATGTTTCATTTGTTATGAATATTGGGGCAACAATTCACTTTGATGCTAAGATCATTATTATCCATTCGATGACTTATGCGTTAATGCTTGGTCTTATTCATCTGACTGCATAGTTTTAAGATTACTGCAGTCAGAATAAACATGAGCGCATTTTCTCATTGGCTGGTTTCCTTAGTTTTGTTTCCCTCTCATATTTCAATACTTCATTCTAGGCTTTTGTAGTTTTCTTTGTTTGATGTGTTGGAATCCTGAGATGTTATCTTGACACATCTTGACCTTTGTTTTATGGTTACGAGTTACTTGGGAATTTTATATTAAAATTGTTTTTAGTTGATAATAAAAAATGTTTTTTATTTTCCTTATATATCATTAAATGAGAAACTGTATGATTGTAAATTTCAAACTTTTGATTGTTTAATTTGCAACTGAAAGCACAAGACTATGAACTTGGCCAATTGCTTTCTTCTACCCTTTTCCAAGTGAAATACTTTCTTATTATAAACTTTGTGATTTTATGAGGAGATTTATATTGCACATTCTCGGTTATCTTCATTTCAAAAGGTCAATCTACTCCCAATTATCTTCCTGTGATAAGGAAAAGTTGATGACAATTAAATAGCTTTTCCATCAACATTAGTTTCCTATGCATGAGAGGACACATTGTAATAAATGATCAAGACTTCTAATAATCCAAATTCACTAGTCTATTGCCACTGATCTATGTTTTCGTATTACATTCACCTTTTATATATGCTTGTAGAATTCAAAGGAGTAAAATAAAAAATTCCTCTTTTTCTTTTATTAATGAATCTGAATTCCACTTACAAGTGCCACGATATACAGCTGTAAACAAGAATAAAACCCTAAATATGACCTAGGATCTTTGTTTTTACTGTCAAACAGAGTAGACACAATCCAAGAATTAAAGAAAAGCTTCCACTAACAATTTAAGTACAAATAATATACCTGAAAATTCAAATATTAACATGCAAAGATGACTGAAAAATAAAAAGTAAACAGCGGGGAATACTTAACTCGAATTTATGTAGGTTTACCCCCATATGATTGAATACACCTTACACCCGATTTCTTGACTGATGGTGCACTCTGATCTTATTGTCCTTGCTGAATTTTCTGAACTGGCAATTCTTTAGGCAATTCTTAGGCAATACCTCACAAACTAGGGTTTTATGAGAGCATGAATGACTAGGGTTTCAAGACCCTTTTTAATCTTTTTGGGCATGCCCACTTTGTGGCACCTCCCCTAATCTTAACCTAGGGTTGTGTTGGGGTTTTGTGGCCTCTAGAAGCTGTGAGACCATGTGTCAGTTATAATGGATTATACACTGCAATGGGAGTGTGTTGGTTGATTGACTAAGGGTTAGGTGGTTTATGACCCCTATCATGTCCAAATCCTTTACCTATAGGTGTATGGTACTACCGAAAAGGGTTTTACATAGGGTCATTTCTTGTTGAGGTCAAAGAGTTGTGCAGGGATGGATTGTAGGCCTGGAGAGATGGGTGATTTCCTATGTGCGGAGTAGGCCTGTGAGAGCAGGGGCTAAATTCTCAACAAACTTCCTCGCGATATGTACATATAACAACTGTGCGTTTGAGAAGCAACCCTAAAACGGAATACATGTACATGTGCATAAAGAGAGTCCCCCTTGCACATAGTGATATGTTCTTTCGTGATTTGTTGTTAAGAGGGGTAACCTGTAATCCACATTTTGGTCTAAGAAGGGTGAAGACCTTAAAATTTCTCTTAAGCCATCCTAAGCCTTGGTAAAAGAGGTGGGATGTGTTAGGCAGGTAGCCAACATAAAACTTGCCAAAACTTCTCATGAATCTTGAATAGACGGTGCATTGCAAACTTAGTACAACACATATTAGGAGGTGTGAGTCAGTTCAAGTGGAAGCTAAAAATATGCAAGGGGTATTGCTCAAAAGGACATGGTTGGAAGTAGTGAGACAATATATGGGGATTTATGGCCTTATTGAGGGTATGACCCTTGATAGAATAGAATGGTGGACTGAAATTCGTAGAGCCGACCCCAAATAGTTGGGAAAAGGCTTTTGATGATGATTTATTGACCAGCTATAACGAGCCAATCATGAGCCCCTGCATGAGACTGTTGCTCATGGGTCTTGTTGAGTTGGTTTGAGAAGACAATCATGGATCATAGTTTTCGAGTCGGGTGGAAGCGCTGACAATCACTTATCTTGACCCATTGGTACCAATCCACTTCTATATATTTTATTTTGAGTGTTAGAAATATTTCGGTGAATGATCCCAAATTATGTGAATTATCAGAGGATCAAACTTATGAGCCACACTATGAAGTTGTGGGAGAGGGTGATTGAACAATGACTATGGTTTGAAATGAATATATCAGAAAATCAATTCGGTTTATGCCAGCGAGGCCAACAATGGAAGTCATTTTCTTACTTAGGCAACTGATTGAGAAGTTCAGGGAAAAGGGAAATGACCTTCAAATGGTCTTAATTGATTTAGAGAAAGCTTACTATAGGGTTCTTAGAGATTTAATTTGTTAGGTGTTAGAAAAGAAAGGAGTCTCTAGATTTTATATTGACGTGATGAGAGATTATATTGACGTGATTGAGAGGCTAACCAAGGTACAGACAAGTAGTCTAGAGACAAGTGAATTTTCATGACAACAAGCCTGCATCAGAGGGTCAGCATTGAGCTCATATCTTTTTGTTTTAGTTATGGATGAGTTAACTCGGCCCCTAGATTAGGTACCGTGGTGTATGTTGTTCGTGGAGGACGTAGTTTTGATCGACGAGATTAGATCTGACATCAATGCAAAGTTAGAACTGCAGAGGAATGCTCTAGAATCTAAAGGTTTAAAATTAGCCAGACTAAGACAATATATAAAATGTAAATTTAGTAATAATAGGAGTAGAAACGAGGAAGTAGTTAAGATTGATGGTCAGGATATCTTGGGTCGATAATCCAAGAAAATGGAGACATTGATGAAGATGTTGCACATAGAATTAGAGCTGGGTTGGCGAAGTAGAGATGTGCAACCAAAGTTTTATGTGATCACCACATACCAATAAAGTTGAATGGGAAGTTCTATAGGACAGTTATGACACCAACTTTACTTTATGGAATAAAATGTTGGGCGATTAAGAAACAACATATCTATAGGATGAGTGTAGTTAAGATGATAATGTTGAGATGGACGAGTGGGAAGACATGAAAGGATAAAATTTAAAATGAATACATTCGAGGCAATTTAGGTGTGGCATCAATAGGTGATAAGATGAGGGAAAGTAGACTTAGGTGGGCCGGCCATATGCAGCATAGACCCAATGGAATGGCAGACCCAATGCAATGCCTATTACGAGGTGTGATTTGATTCAAGTAGAGGGCTCTAAAAGGGCAAGGGGAAGGCCCAAAGGACATGGAAGGAAATAGTGAGAAAAGATATGGGGACATTTGGTCTTACTGAGGGTACATCCCTTGCTAGAGTAGAATGGGAGAATGGGATTCATATAGCCGACTCTAAATAGTTGGGAGAAGGCTCTGATGATGATGATGATGATGATGAAATATTTTAGTGAATTTTGAAAAATTTTATAGAATTTTTAAAATTAGTTTTTGTACTTTGATATTTAAAAATGACATTTGTGAGATGCCCAGGAACATTGTTTGTAGGCTAGGAAGCTGTGTGCGGATGTAGGCTTGTGAGAGCGAGGGTCAAATCCTCAACAAAACTTTCTCCATGGCATATACAAATGATATCCATTTTTTTTATTGGGAAGTAACCCTATATAGAGGGACACATGTACCTGTATATAGAGAGAATCCCTTGGCTCCATAGTGATATGTGCATTTTGATTTGCTCTTAAGGGGGGGGGGACCTGTAATCCACATACTAGAACTATGGTTCAACTGTTTATTGACAAGTTTTGACAACCCATCATGAGGCCATGCATGTTACTATGAATCATCTGTCTCGTGTTGGTTTGAGAAGATAGTATTAGCTCATGAATCTTGGCATGGGTGGAGTGCCACTAGTTTTAACCTTTTTGGTACCAATCCACTTCTAAGTAGCATTTTTTGTGTGTTTTAGATATTGTAGAACTCCATAAATATTGTTCTTAGCTAATTTTATATCTTTTCAGAATTTTAAAACTATTTTTAAATGCATAAAAAGACCTAAAAGGATATTTCTGTAAGTTTCCAAATAAGAGGGCATTTTATAAATTGTTTATATAGGTGGGACCCAGGCTTTTTTTACCGGTTAAGGGCCCAGCCCCCACATGTGTGGGGCCCATATGGGCCACATGCCCCACTAAGTGGGACACCCCATTAATTCTTTGTTTTAGATATTATTTTAAGGGTGTTAATTTCAAAAGGGAATAAATATCCTTGTCGAGTTTATCGTAAAATATTTTCTTCGTGTTAGTTTATTGGATATATTTTGTGTGATCTTTGTTATCTTTGACCAGATCTGAATAATTTTGAATACCTTATTATCCCTTTATGAGAGAAGGAATTATGGATAGTTCTAGATAAATCTAGCAAATGACGTTTTGACTGGTCAAAGTCTAGATATATTAGAAATAGAAGAGTCAAATCTCAGGGGATAATGTTCCTAATATTCGCTGTAGATCATGATGTATAATATTAGAGATGGATGGCACAGATTGTTTCTCTCTCTCACCTCACAGATTACCTAGAAAATTTGGATAGTGCTGAAACCCAATATGATTGGGACACCTTAGGGCCTTTGAGGGCTATAAGAGGAGGAGACCTCCCCTCATTCTTTGCACCAGATGTCTCTCCTTTATGCCACCTTCTCTCTGGCTCCTCTCTAAAATGTGGCATGCCACCCCCACAAGAGTTTAGGGTGGTACGCACCTCAAAAGAGAGCTGAGGAGGGGGGCACGCCCAGCCCTAGGTTTAGGTTAAAGGAGGTGCCACTTGTGACATGCCCCAAGGTTTTAAAAGGGTTCTTTGTTGAACCCAATTGTGACCTATGCTTTCTGCCCAATACTTTCCAGATAAGGGTGTCAAAGAGGTGCTTCCCAGGTTCATATTGGTGGATTCAACATGATCCATAATAAGGTGTGCCATTGGTTGGGTCATCGGGTGTTGGGGTGTGCTAAGCCTTAAGGGGTAACCCTAGACAGAAGTCCAATAAGTCTTGCCTCAGTCTTTTAATTTTTTTTTTGCTATTTTCTTTTTTACTTCTTAAAACTGTTATTTTATATTCAGTTTGAATAAAGTTTATTTTGCCAGTAAGGTTTAAAGATACTAGATTGTAGGAGGTCTGCTTTTTGTTGTGTTGTGTCATCTGTAAATAGAATTTCCAGCAATTAATAAAGAAAAATACTTTATTTTGATATTTTATTTTTAGACTTCCTACAATCGTAAAAGAGATAAAATGAAGCAATGAAGTTCTAAAAGGTTCCTGGTTGGTCTTATCCTTGTTTGACTGGAAGTAGGTATAGGTTAAAGATTTATGGGATAAGGTTCTTAATATTCCTCCTTAAATCTTGATGGCTGATAGATGGGATGGATGGCTCAAATTTAATTCTCTAACTTTACATATTTCCTAAATTCCTATTTGTCATGGTGAGTCATAATTGTATAGGCATAGGGGCTCGAGGCCTATATAAGGAGGGGACCCCCGTTCATTCTCGATACCATAATTTCCATAGGCCCTCGTTATCTCTTGACTCTCTGTCCTCCACGCCCCACTTTCTTATCTCATCTCTCTAGATCTCTCTCTCTCTCCTCTCTCACTCTAGGTGGCATGCCACCCACAAGGCATAAGGGGATGGCATGGCTAACCCTAGTAAGGGTTTGAAGAGGGAGAGGCACACCCAACCCCAAAAATGGGAGGTGCCCTGTGGCATGCCCTAATTGTTTAGAAAGGGGTTCGAATAGACCCTAATTGTGTTTATGCTCTCTAAAACCCTAGTTTTGTGAGGTATTGCCTAGGAAGCTTTCCAACTTAGAAAATTCAGCATGACCAATAGGACCAGCGTGCACTATCGGTCAGGAAATCAGGTGTTAGGTGTACCAAGTCTTATGAGGATGACCCCAGGCACATTTGTCTTTCCGACTAGTAGCTTTTATTTTTCATTCATATTTATTTATTTATTTTGAATTTTCAGGAAAATTATTTGTACTTAAATTATTAGTGGAAGCTTGTTTTCTTTATTCTTGGATTGTGTCTATTCGATTTGTCGTTAAAAGCAAAGGTCCTAGGTTGTATTTGGGGTTTTGTTTCTTACTTACATTAGTGTATCGTGGCAGGAATTCAGGTTATTAATAAAAGAAAACGAGAATTTTTTATTTTGTTGTCTTGAATTCCACATAACCACTTCTTTTTGGCTGGGCATGCCCCCTTTCTCTCTGACTATGGGTGATGCGTCTCACCCCCTCAAGACTTATAAGGGGTGACGTGCCACCTAGATAGAGAAGGGAGAGAGAGCTAGAGAGATGAGAGAGAGAGAGAGGGTTGGGAAAATTGTATTGAGAATGAGGGGGGGGGGAGGCAGGGAGGGCACTCCTTATATGGGTCTCAAAGGCCCTTGGTATGCCTATCTAAAATTATGGCTCATTATGTCCAACAAGATTTTTGGAAATTTGTGAGGTGAGAGAGCATTAAATCTAGGCCTCCATCCTATGAATCAGCCATCATGATTTAGAGAAGAATTTTTTGAATGAAATGATTTAGAGAGGAATTATAGGAACCTTTTCCTTGAATCTTTGACCCATAACCATTTCTACTCAATCAATCTAAACCTAATCTTCTAGAACTCCCATATCTCTTAAAATTTTAGGAATTCAAAAGATAAGCAATATTGTCAAAATCTGATGGAAGACAAAAGTATTCTTGTTTTTAATTTTTATTCAATTTCGAACGATATATATTATAATTTTAGTTTTAAGGTTTATTTCTAGGGATTTTTTAGCTTCTTAGAGATTCTCGGGTTTTTATTTTTTTATTTACATTTGAGTACTATTCATAATTATTGTTCATGAGTGCTGTTCATGGGTACTGTTCAAAGGGGTAAAACTGTCATTATGAATTTTAAGTTTGTTTCTAGGGTTTTTAGTTTTTTAAGGATTCTAGGGTTTTTATTTTGTTTTATTTACATCATGAGTATTAATCATAATTATTGTTTACAAGTACTATTTCATGGGTACTGTTTATAGCGGAAATTGTCATTATAAATTATTAAGATATATGAGTCAATGTATTATTTATTTGGACACCTTTTGTACTTGGAACATTAAATTTTAAATATAAAAGGTGATTGGGGCCTTGAGGGCTTTATTTCACATGATTTTTAAAAATTGAAAGAGAAAGAACTTTAGGCTTTTTAAACCTTAGCTTGGGTGTGGAGAAGAAACTCTAGGTTTCTTTGAATTATGCTTGTGTTTGGCTTTGTTTTTTTTGCTAATTTTATTGTTTCCTTCAATTTTCCCTACATCAAATTAGTATCAGAGCGGGAAAGGGGCTGGGGTCGTGGTGGTAACACCACCATAGCCTAGTCACCACGATGTGGTTTCCATTCCCACCACTAATACCTTCGAAAAAGTTAAAACCTAATCTACTTGAAAAAAAGGGTAGGGGCTTGTCTTCCCCACTGAATTACCCAAAAAAAAATGGTACTATAGCATATTACTGTAGTATCGACTTTTCTGCCCTAGATCAACAACAAATCCTAGATCTTGCTGATTTCAACAGTTTTTGTTGATCATCTGCCTAAGATTTGTGATTTCGACGATCCCTTGGTGCCAAAAAGGGGCCATGCAAGGAGGGTTTCATAGATGCGCTCCGTGGTCCTAGAGATGAGAGAATTGAGGAACTTGAAAGTCAAGTTCATTAATTAATGCAGCAGTTTGTGATCCTCCATAATGGGCAAGACGACGATCTTTCAACCTAAGAGGATCTCAAGTACAAGCCTTTTGACTTTTGCGGTTTGTGTGGGGAGTCAAGTGATGATGATAATAACATAAGATATAAACATTGGGAACATAACTCCAAGGTTTTCGATTTGAAGGATGTTATTCTTGATTTTGACATAGATTTTATAAAAAATCAACAAGTTGTAGATTGGGATTGACCTCTAGTCTTCGACGCATACTTAGATAAAGAGCAAGATTTTGTAGGAAATCTAATCTATGATGATGATCAAGATTTCGTGGTGGAATTGGTATTTTGATGAAGAGAAAGTTGAAGGACTCAAAGGAGAATTGATAGGTGAAGAAGTTGTTTTAGTCTCTGATCTCAAAGATGCACCTGTGGTGTGTTCTAGAGCTAAGCCTGGGCAAATTCAGCAATGTCACATGGTTGAAGTGATGCAATTTCAACAAGTTTATGTGATTTAAAATATTTTATCGACATACAGTGACCTTGTCCTAGAGCGTGTCTCAATTCCAATTCACAATCATTGTGTTTTGATTAGTGCAGTAACCCACAAGTATTGAGATCGTGTTTACAACATTCGAGTTGAAGAATGTTGCTGGAATAACGTCAATTTCATCTTAGAACACTTCAAAACTCGATGACCAGTTTTCTCCGACTAGGGGAGAATGATAGAGTTCAAAAGTATTTTTATTTTTAATTTGTATTCAATTTCGAAGGATGTAAATTATGGTTGTTTAAGGTTTACTTCTTTGGTTTTTCAATTTTTAGGGTAACTAGGACTTTTATTTTTTCATTTACATCATGAGTATTATTTGTAATTACTGTTGATGAGTACTGTTCATTGGGGTAAAATTGTCATTATGAATTTTAAGTTTGAATTAAGATATAGGAGTCAATATATTATTTGTTTGGACATTTCTTGTACTTGAAAAATTAAGTTAATATATAAAAGGTGTGTGGGGCTTTGTGGGGGTCATTCCACATGAGTTTTAGAAATTGAAAGAGAAAGCATAGGCTTTTGGGACCCTAGCTTGGGTATGGAGAAGAAACTCTAGAATTCTTTGAATTGTGCTTGTGTTTGGTTTTGTTTCTTGCTGATTTTATTGTTCCATCAAATTTCCCTATACCAAAATCTTATCGAAAACTAACTCCTACAAAATAGGGACATAATGTTTTTTTATTTTTAAAATCCTTACTTAGAAACACGTTTTAAAATGTAAAACAAAACTAAAAAGAAGAAAGGAAGGGGGCCATATCACCACGTGCTTGTGTTGTGGGCTCCATGGGCTCCACGCCCCACTGAATGTGGTGTGGCGAACATGTGGGGCTGGACCGAAGGCCCCCAATGTACCCCTCCACACTACCAAACTTTCAGGAACACCCTTTAAGGGTTTTTTTGTGCTTGAAATTAATTTTAAAAATGATCAAAATCCCTAAAAAATTCACAGAATCAATTGTTACACTGAAAACAAAATATCTTGAAATGGAATGGTACCAATAGATCAAGATAAGTGACTTTCGGGGCACTCCACCTGAGCCAGTAACTGAGATCCTTCACTATCTTCTCAAACGAACCCAATGAGAGTGATGACCCATAGTCTTATTCATGGGCTCATGATTAGTTTATCAGAGTAGAACCATAGTCCCAAAATATGGATTACAGGTTCTTCCGCTTAAGAGCAAGTCACACGCACATATCACTATAGTGCAAGGGGTCTCTCTATGCATATGTACACCTATCCCCTTTTAGAGTTGCTTGTGAGTAATACGGTTGTCATGTGTATATACTGAAGGGAGTGGTTATGTGGAATTCAAGATATTAAATTCAAAAAGTTCATTTTTCTTTTATTCAATATACCTGAAGTTCACTTATATGGGCCACTATTTTGTTACTATAAGTTAAAATAATACCCTAGATACAACCTAAGATCTTAATTTTCACTGCCAAAAGAAATAGAAACTATCAAAGAGTTTTAAACAAACTTCCACTATAATTTTTGATACAATACAAGTTCCTGAAAATTTACAAAAAATAAGAAATAATACTGAAAATTAATTAAAACTACTGGGAAGGCTTATTGAAAGATGCCTAGAGTTATTCTCTTAGGTACACTGTCACACTCGATTCCTTGACCGATGGTGCACTTTTACTCATTTAGGTGTTGCTGGAAATTCTGAGATAGAAAGCTATTTGGGCAATACTTCTTTCTCTAGGGTTTTAGAGAGGTCAAAATCAACTAGGATTCGTATAAACCCTATCAGAACATACTTGGGTAACGCTTGATGGTTTATTCTCTCTTGGCTGGTTGTACCTCGTTTCTTCTTCAAAAATCAACAAACCTCACTTAAGGTTTGAAATATCCCACCTTTTTTTTTTTCTTAGGAAGTTTCTCAAAATAAAAGAGGAGAGATGGTGGCATGCCTCCTTATGCGGTAAAGAGAGGGAAGGCATGTAACTTCAAATTTTTTTAGGGAGAGAAAATAGTGGCATGGAGAAAAGAGAGAGACGTGACGGAGAGAGAAAACTTGGGCATGAGAGAGAGAGAGAGGATTCTTTGCATGGGAGAGAAAGATCTTGTCATCATTTCAAAGAGGTTCAAATAGGTCTTTGCATAGAATGAAATCTAACTCCTAATTTGAATGGGATTCCCATATAAGTATGCTTTATCCAAGTTCCAGCTTGACCTTTAGGATAATTAGGCAATCTGTGGGGTGAGGTAGTTTTAATTAGAGTCATCCATCCCACAAATCAGCGATCATGATTTTGGGTGGAAAATAGGAATCTTAGCCCTTTGGATTTGTACCTAAGTCCAATTCCTATTTAAATTTGAAATATAACCAATCTTATTATAATCTAGATCTCCCATTATCAAGGATAAACTATATTTTAAAACTCCTACTAGAATAGGAAACCAAATCTTATTTAAAATTAAAAGATTATCTATAGTTTACTTAATTTAAAATTTGAACTACATATTAAGAAAATGGAGCGTGCTCCCCTTTCTCCTAAAAAATGGCATGCCACTTTTTGCTAAAATAGTGGCACGCCACTTTTTGATAAATAAAGTGGCGTGCCTCCCTAGGGGGTAATGTGGGCCCCACATGGGTGGCACACACATGTGGGGGCTGGATCCTTGGTCCCCACATGTGCCTTGTCAAGTTTTGAAATTTTCAGAATTACCCTTTTAATAAATATTATAGTAGAAAAAATATTGTAATAATATTTAAAATTCTGAAATATATGTAAAAATCATAAAAATATTTATAATACTGAAATAAAGTATATTATGAGTGAACTGGTACAAATGGGTCAAAATTAGAAACAATAAGGGGACTCCACTTGCCCCAAGAACCATGATCCACTTTTGTTTTCTTATCCAACCCAACAAAGACTCATGACCCATAGTCTCATTTTAGGGGCTCATGATTGGCTTGTAAAAGTTGGACATTAAGCAGTGTGATCATGATTCTAGAATATGGATTTCAGTTCTCCCCTTTAAGAGTATGTCTAGCACTTGTCCCCACAATACACAAGGAGCTCTCTCTATGCACATGTACACGTGTCCCTCTGTAGGGTTGCTTCCCAATAATGTGGTCCTTATGTGTACATGCTGTACAGAAGTTTGTTGAGGCTTTGGCCCTTGCTCTCATAGGCCTGCAACGTACGCAATAGACCACATAGTTCTCCTGGCCTGCAAACGTAATCCCTGGGCATCTCTTCAATCTCAACAAGGGATGACCCATTATAAACTCTTCTTGATAGTACCACATGCCCAAGGGCATGAGTTTTGGACTTGACCAGCGCCATAAACTGCCCAAACCTTGGTCAGTCAACATCCACACTCCCACTGAAGCATATATTCCACTATAAAATATTATATTTTCAAGTTCTCTAGGCCCTTAAAAGCTACAAAACCCAACACATATGCCCTGTGGAGGTTTGTTGAGGATTTAGCCCTTGCTCCCACATGCCTACATCTACACACAAGAGTGCCTGAAATTCTCTTGGCCTACAAATCATACCTAGACATCTCTCAAACCTCAACAAGGTGCAACCCTTTGAAAACCGTTTTTAATAGTGTCATATCCCTAGGGGTACGGGTTTTGGATATGGCCAGGGTCATAGATCGCCTAACCCTAGGTCTGTCAAGTAGCACACACACTCATGTTACCACCCCCCAAAGACAATTTTAACTACAATTGATTGATAGAATGCAAACCACGTGGCATTCATAAATAAAATTTTGATAGAAGGCCCCATTCTAAGAGATGCTTACTTGATGAGCTCTACAAGCTTGTATTATGTTGGGCAGTTTAGCTCTCTCTTGGCGGTCTTCTGCTTTAGACCAACAAAACATTATGAGAACTTTTGGCCCTGAATGACCTTGGATGAGAGATGAGGCTGGTGTGGTGTGCTTCACAGAGGAACACACGTAAACTGGGAGCACAAGCCCATGGTAAGAGGCCTTCGCCGAGATGGTGGACACAAGTGGCAAAGGCACGGGACTTGATGGTCCACTGAAACTTAATTAGCTGAGGCTTGGTTGGTCCGACCATTGGCAACACGGCCTATAGGGACATGTACATCGTTCGTGTGCAAGTGGCAGCTGACCATACACCTGAATGGACTGATGTGTATTGACCACAACGATCGAGTGTGGCAATTTGATTTTCAAAATGTGTAGATGCCCCAGAGTGGGCTTATGTGATAACCACAGACCATGTAAGAGAGATCGTAGCAGTGATCATAGCAATGTTATTTGTCTTCTCATTTGGAGTTGTACAAGAAGTACCATGACACCAACCTAAACAAGAAAAAGAAGACAAAACACCAACCAAAAGGAATCTGAAAAAAATGGTCTTACATGAGATTACTTACCTCTTTCTTAGTAGTGTCAATTATTTCAATGAGGTTTCCGTATGGAGGTTACTAGAGAGGTAAAAGGCTTTCCATTGGCTTGCACTCGATTAGAAAAGAGTGTTCCAATATGAGCCACTTCAATTTTGAGGATACCAATGGTAACTGAGCACTCACAGGACTTGCTTATTCTTTCTTCTATCAGATGGTAAGAGGATTAAAAACTCACCAGGCCATTTTCATAGGAGTTGGGGCAAGTGAGCACTCACCACTTCAATTTTCATAGGAGTTGGGACTATATATTATCTGAAACTGGCTTTATTGGCTGATAGAATAATTAGGGGTGGGACAAAAGAATCATCCAAAACCTGTGAATTTGGGTGAAAAACATGTGGACAATAATAGATTTCGATTGTTGTATTAGGGTTCATAACCTATAAATCAATCAGAACTATCACTTTAACATCATTGTCATCCAAGCTTTATCCCACCTAGTTGAGGTCGGCTACACAAACGCTATTCCGCCATTCTGTTCTATCAAGGGCCATATCCTCAGTAAGACCATAAGTCACAATTTAGTTTCCCACTACTTCAATCCATGTCCTTGCTAGCTTCTTTACCCGCGCTCGTCCAGAATGATGCGAGAAATCTTGCCTACCTGTCACCCAAGGCGTTGTTGTGGTGCTTCTCTTCCAAGGAATGCCCTAGCAGAGTTAATCAGAACTATCACTTGCAAAATTAAATTTCACATCCGATATGGTTGGCAGACTTTCTGTGACATCTTTTGTCTTTATAAACCCTTCAACTGATGGCCAGCTTCTAAAACAAAATATTTGTTGGTGATCTAGCTTTGAAATGTACCCTATCAACCCTGATATACATACCTCCTACTACTCTGCTCCACATGTTACACACTTAAAAGAAAATGGCAGGGATCAATGATAAATGTCGAAACCTTCAGTAAATAACTAATTTAAGATATGATCAATCCAGGCATTTTTGTGAACCTTTTTATGAAACTGGATCTTCTCACAAAGTTAGATTTATCATACTATTAGGTTTACAATTATGAAGAGTCAAATGCTAGGTCTAAGCATTTGGCTGTTATACCATCACGTGACTTTAGAATGTGCGAGTAGGATAATAAATTTGTGTCAGTTCATATCCCATGCTGGTCAGGCACAATAATTCTAATATACATACTGTGGGATACTTCAACTATGAGTCAAACAATCACAATACTGTATGACTATGTGCCCTTGTATGGGTAAAACCAGCTCTCTTGTCCATTATCTTAATTATCAATGGCCTTACCCTGAATTCGTGGTACTTTCGTTTTCTTTTCCATATCAACTTTTGCATATGCTTGTTTCCACAGCTCTTGGTTCCACATCTATTTGTCAATAATATTGTAGTTATACATGTCTAGTAGTAGGTTTCCACAGTTTTTGCTTGCTCAGCTATTTCTTAATATGTTATATATCAATGAAAAGAAATGTCAATTTGTAGTTTCACACACACCTCCCCCCCAACACACTTCCCCCCTCTCCACCTGAGGCCTTGCACAAATAATTAAAGCATGATGGATATGCAGGTATAGGCAATATGGTTTATGGGACAGATACACGGATATGCATCCTACATCTGACCAAGTGTATATGGTAGGTGCGAGTGATTGTAAAAGAGATTGGTTTTTTGCACATGTTTATAGGTGAAGTATATCTCCCACCTTCTCTTTATATAGTTTTAGTTAGATATTGTTTAACGAAATGATCATTTAATTCTGAAACTCTATAATGGTAAATTTTGAGCTGGAGTTGACTTGAATGAACTCTGATTTAAACAAAGCATAAACTGCATTCTGTTGATCCTTCATTGTCCACCGAAAAACATTGGTTCATTCTTCATAGTTCTACTTATTTTTTGTGATTTGTCCAATCTTAAGTTGGACAAGTTAATGGTGACCAGCAGGTGGTTTGGAAACTCATTGCCATTGCACTTAAATGCACCTTTGACTATGATATGTTAAGTATTAGAGTGTCTGCTTCATAATGCCTTTTGAGGAAGTACTATTCGGGAAAGTAGGATAAATGTTCAAATGATTAATTAAGATTTGGGAAAGAAAGATAACAAATTAAATTAAGAGGATCTAGATTTTGATTTGTGCAAGATAGATTGTACAAGATAGTTTTGTATGTCGCCTGTGGAATATACTATGTACTGTAGCACTGAGGGTGTCAGAAACTCACTGTCATTGAAGGACACATGGAATTACTGTAAATGAATAGAACGAAAGCATGTAATCATATCTCATATATATTCTAATGAAACCTGGTGTATTTCGACTTGGGCCAGATTTTCATCTTTTTACAATCTTTTGCCTTTCTCTGCACTGTAAAGCCCTAGGATCTCCAGTCTGCCTAAGATTTGCATGGTATTGGAGCAGCAATTGATCCCATACAAGCCGCTCATCCTTTTGATAATATAACAGAGGGAGATCCCACCATGGTTTTGGGATGATGACACCATCCATATGGTGCTGATGTCATTCGTATGCATGCCTTGGATTCTCAAATTTCTTGAGGGAATTAACTCGGCTAATCGAGCTGATAATTTTGATACCCATTTTGGAGGTGTTTAGATATGATTTGGAAGTTTTCAACTGGATTGAAGAATTTTTCTTGTGAGTTTTTTTACTCTTATATTTTCTGTGGATAACTCTAAATTTTTTTCGATTGAGGGTATCATTTGGGGCAGATTTAGCTGAGGATATCAGATCTATATTCTGTTTCGAGCCAGGATGAGACAATATGTAGCAGGTCTGAGTTTTTACATTGGCAAGTTTGTGTGCTCAATATTCCATTGCCCTTCAATCTATTCGAAACAAACTTTTCTCTTTACAAGGGTCTATTTTTCTTGGACCTCCCCGTTATCATATATATCTTCCTTTTTTTTTTGAGAATTTTATGTATAAAAGATGGTGTATGGGTTATTGTTGGTTTAGGCAGACCTATTTGTTGATATTTCTTCAGAGATGTCATTATTTGGCAATTGGTTTCTTTTAGCAACTCGAAATTCTGTTGTATATCCCTCAATTAATCATTTGTTGTTTGTCATCTCAATTGCATAAGATCCTAGAAGCCATGGCAATCAAAGGCCCCAAAATTCCTACCATTGTTTCCTCTAAGAATGTGCAACTTGATAATCCTAGTATTGTAATCACCTCTATGAAGTTGTATGTGGTGAATTATTTGAATGTTTTCAATTAAGATATATAAGTTGGGTCATATGATTGGTCTTCAAAATCACCTAGCCCAACATACTTATGTTATAATAAATGGGTCGCCAATTATGCTATTGTAATGGCTTGGTTTCTGAATTCGGTGGAGGCGGATATTAGGGAATGGGTTCATGTTCTTGGTACAACAAAATAAATCTGGTTTATTGTAGAAGAACTTTTTTTCCCTGGAGAGAGAAGTTTTTGAAGTTATCCAGCTGTATAAAGATAAAACTTGTTGCAAGCAGGGTGATTGTACAGGGGCTGCATATCCTGGTATCCAACTTTTATGTGGGATGAGTCGGTATGGCCCTCCCGATGTGAATGTGCATGCAGGGCTTAAAAAACATGTAGCCAAGGTCGAGAAGTGAAGGACCTATGAGTTGCTTGCAGGGCTTAACACATGGTATTACTATTAGGAGTTGATCCATGCTAATGAGGCCATGGTATCAGTGCATGTAGTAAATGAGCCTCCTGGGCTCTTGCTGATAAAAGAAGAACACCTGCTAGGAGCTTGTTCTTTGGTCATGAGAAATAACCTTTACTCCATATTGTTTATGATCTTTCGCTGAGGGAAGAGCAAACAAGAGAGGCCATGGTATCTGCACCTGTGGTACATGAGAATCCCGGGTTCAGGGGGAGGACATGTGGTCATGCTAACTCAGACAGACCATGTTGCACATACTGGGATAAGTTGGATCGCATGAAGGTTAAGTACTAGGATTTCATGGCAGGCCTGCAATGTCACTTTTAGAGGAACAAGCTGTCCAAGTAATGACATACAAGTTCCCTACTGTCAGTCGAAGGGATAAGCGAGATCATAGATTAACTTCAATCAGAAGGAGCATGCAACCACTCCAATGGCTCAGGTGACTGCCACTCTCTTATTGCCACCATGTCTGCCCCCTTGGATTGGGATTTTGGAGCTTATGAGCATATGACAGGTAGTCAATCTTCCTTTTCTACCTTTCAAAAGGGTGTCTCTACAAATTTTGTCTCCTTAGAAGCTACTCAATTTGTTTTTCAGGACATGAGGACTGGGAAGATTAATGGGAAGGGTTTGAGAACGATGGAACTCTGTTATTTCCATAAGGCTCCCTCAGCCATTGTTACCAACCATTTGAGTTGGAGTTATGGAATGCTCGCTTTAGATGTCCTCTTGTGAAAATTCTGTAAGTCTTTGTTCCTTAATGTCCCAGATGACACATTTTTGAATTGTGAAGTGTGTCGAGTCCCCAAGCAGTGTTGTCTGCCTTTTCCTTCTATCAAAGAGTCAAGTTATGAGCCATTTGCTTTGATACATTCTGATGTTTACAGTCCGTCTCTAGTTTCTTCTATATCTGATTCTCATATGCTGGTGTCTGTTTGGGTAGGTTTGTATTACTTTAAAACTTGCCATAAACACCATAGATATGCCATATATGGCAAATTTCTGTAATATGAACATTATACTATGGCAATTTAAATCCTTAATATGGACCTCTAGGGTCTAAATACATCGATTGGGTCATAGTTGTTGGCGGGAGTGGGTTCGAGAGCAGGATTGGTTTGGGGAACGTCGAACTGCCATAGGATGGAAGCTCCCTTGGGTTAGGATCGGCATCTGTACATTAAACACGTTAGGAGTTAGATCCTGGGATACCTAGAAGCGAGATCCCATGTTAATAGGATCAAGGTTTTGACTTGGAGGGTCTGAGTTTCACTATATATAAAATGACATTAATTAATAGTATATAATAAACTTTAGATCGAGTGGGTAATAAACTTCAGATCGAGCCAATGCCCACTCGATCCATTATCATACACTTTAACTTATTATCAAAGCCATAGTTATAATTTTCCAATTTACAACAATAACACAATTTAATGGGAACGGACGCTTTCAGCGCCCCCTTCCCCTGTCTTGGAATGACATCTACAAACTGTATCCTTCAACCTAGATTCATCACAGACCTTCACTTTGTGACATTTCCTGCCTCTTTTCACCATCCTTTTTCTACCTCTCTCTCCTCTAAGCCTCAACCTCCTGTTAAACTGGTCAACCTTCCTCCTTTGCTTAGGTCACCGGCCTACCTCACAGCAGCTTGGCTGGTAGGGATGCCCCTCTTAGTGATCCCCTTCTTTCTTTGTCCCCCTTAACTCAGTTGTCCCCTTCTGGACCCCCTCCTCTCGAACCTTCACCTTTTCTACCCTTTGTTGCTCATTCCCTTCTGGAGGAAGTGTTGGCGAACAGGACGAAGTTTCAGGTATCGTTAATTGGAAGCTTCCTACCCGCAAGGGATGACAGCCACGACATCAAAAGTTGGGCAAAAAACTCTCTGAAGGATCCCAATTTAACTTGCAGACGTCTCCACTCTGGGGACTACCTTTTCTCCTTTCCTTCTCAAACTGCAGCCCAACACGCTCTTCAGGAAGGATCCAATCTTTCCTTTAAAGGGGTTGTGTGTTCCCTTCGGTCGTGGTCGCCTAAGGAGGGTTCCTTCAAGAAACAAAGAGTCTGGATTACTCTTGGTAACATTCCCCTTCATGCCTGGTCTCCCACGACCTTCAGGACAGCCGCAACCGCTTGCGGCACTGTTATTTCCATCCATTGGATTTCCCTTGAAACCGTCCTGCTAAGTTCCATTCGTCTGCTACTGGATGTTCTTGACCCTAGTCGGATCCCTTTCCTTGTTTGGCTTGAGGTCGAAGGTCTTTTCTACCCAAACAACATCTCGTGGGAGCTGGCTTCCCCTCCCTCTGCTCACTTTTGGCTTCCTCCAGCCTCGGAGCTCGCACCGAAAAATCCATCCCAGCCCTGGATTAGGTGTTCAAGAAAAAACGGCACCACAAGTAGTGACGCCGGCATCCGCTCGACCCAGCCCAGGTGTCTGTGAGAGCCTGGGCTGGAAACGCAAAGACGACGCTGAGCTGGCAGGCACGTGCCTTTCCCTCTGTTCCTCCTAAGACTTTCTCGACCCTTGCTTTGAACCCATTAAGGAGCCTTCTTCAGCGGGCTTTGCCCCACTTAACCAACGGCTCGGTAAAGAGGTCTGGGTTGACCTCTCACCCTCCCCCCTCACTTGGGCCAATCCGGTGAACCCGACCCATCCTCTTCGTATACCCCTCAGCACGCTTTCCCTCTCTCCTCTCTTGCCGCCACTTGCCTCTCCACGCCTTCCAGCTCACCTCTCAGGCAGAGTGTGCGCCCACCCGTTCACGTGCCTCTGCCCCTCCTCCCATGGTACTGTGTCCTTCCATCTTCTCTGAGGAGTCTTCGCAGCCCCTTTCCGCTGTCCATCTGCCTGGGACACCTGTCGCCATGCCGTCTCAGCAGCCCCTACCGACACTCCAGCTGTCCTAGCTTGCCGTCCTTCAATCTGAGACTTCTATCTCCACACCTCCTTCGCTGCCTCTGCCGACACTCCAGCTGTCCCAGTCTGCCGTCCTTGAGTTTGAGACTTCTGTCTCCTCGCCTCCTTCGCTACCCCTGCCGACGCCACAACTGTCCCAGCCTCCATCCCTCTGGCCATAGTCGGCCTCTGAAGATCTCCGGCCGCCGCCGTCCCCTGATGGATTTGATCTCCAGTCGCCTTTCGTTGGGTTTTCCCCCTCTTCCTCCCCCGGTTCTTCCCTTTCCCAGCAGAAGCCAGAGTTATCTTCTGCTCTGCCTCCTCCCTCGCATTCTTTGTCCCCCAGCCTCCCTCTAGTTCCATCTTCCATCCATTTTTCCCCTTCTCTCTGGTACGTGTTCGTTCCCATAGCTCTATTAGGCTTTCCCTGCCTTAAGACAACACTCCTTTGGGCTTTGTCATCGTCCATTCTATGGACCATTCTCCCCCCAACATTCTGGCCCCCCACCTTATATTCACTCCTCACCTGGTGCAGATCCACAGTGTACACAACCTCCAGGTGGCCCGGCCCCCATCTTCTCCTGTGGTTTTGTCCTCTTATTCCTCCATGCAGACCTATCACTACATCGCCTATGTCCCCACTGTTTATTACGAGACCCCTTTATATGCCATCCCTTCCACTTTGGTAACCTTGCCCCCCCCTAAGCGCAAACCCCCTCTAGTTTCTACCCCTACCTGCTGCACTCTACACCCTCGACTTTCCCTCGTTTCCTCTAGACCTCTACCCCTCTTTCTCACCTTCTTCGAACTAGGAGAACGAGGATCTAATACCGTCTGCAACTCCCATCTCTCCCCCTCTGGACCTTGTTGTAATAGAGGTGGTCGACTGGGATGGGACACAGAGTAGCAACGACACCTCCCATCTCTCCCCCTCTTACAGGGATAGAGGTGGTCGATGGGGATGGGAAAAACAAGGACGTTAGTGCAACTCCCATCTCTTCCCCTCTGCCACCTGTAGAGACAGAGGAAGTCGACGGGGGTGGGACAAACAAGGACGACGGTACAACCCCCATCTCTCCCCCTTTGGCTTCCGTTGAGACAGAGGCGGTTGACGGGGATGGGTCAAACAGGGTTGAGGCCAGTATGTGCGAAATGTATAACGTAATGGGTTTCGCCTACGACGGGACAAAAGGACCGGCCCAGAGGTTCTTAACAGCTGACGCTCATAGTCGGTTGCAGGTGAATTTCAGAGGTCAGAGAGAATTATGTAATCTTTTTTCCTCTATTCCTTTTGTGGGTCAGCCTACAGACAGTCTTCTTTTGATTTCAAACCCAACCACCGTGCGGAGGTCTCCCAGACTGGCCTCCTCTCCCCTTCGTAGTCTTAATAAATGAAGTTGTTGGTCTGAAATATTAGAGGTCTAGGATACCTTTCCAAGAAGGAAGTGGTCAAGAATCTCACTTCAAAACATTCCGCTGCAATTCTTGCTCTCATTGAAACTAAACTACTTGATCCTGACCGCCAATTGATTCGTCAGGTTTGGGGTAGAAGACCTAGCCAATGGGTCTCCCTAGCAGCGAATGGGCCCTCTAGAGGTATTTGGGTAGTTTGGAACCCCTCTGATCATTCTCTCAATTCACCCAACCCCTCTGACCATTCTCCCTAAATAAGTGTATTCCTAGGTGTTGAGCCTAATTCAAACCCACCCGTAGTCACTGTGCTGGGGGATGAGACGGGATCAGCGAGCCCATTCATCAATCATCTTGTGTAGCTCGGTCACCAAGTTCAGCCATTTCGGAGAGTTTGTGTTTCTCCGGAAGAATCCGTCGTGGTTTATGGAAAGACAGAAGGAGTGGTTCAACGCTTGTCCTCGTGTTTGCTCACCTCTTTTTTGCGGGTCTTCAGGATCTTTATTAGCTGTGATGTCAGGGTCCGGCTTGTGCATCAAATCTGTCATTATCGTGGCTGATGGATCTTTGTTCAATGCGCCAGGGAAGGGCACAATTATGCCTACTTCCATTTCTTTTCATCTGTATTATACGTTCCAAACTTTCCCTTCAGTTTATTATCTGTGAGCAAATCAACCAAATCTCTTCATTGCTCTGTAACATTTTATCGTTCTTGTGTCCTTCAAGATCTAAAGATGGAGAGGGTGATTAGTGACGGGTATGAGTTAGGTGGCCTGTGTGAATTGGATAATAACTCATTGGTGCTGCTGCTTTTCACTCTGTTGATTCTCTTTACTTGTGGCACTGTCGGTTGGGTCATACCTATCTCAATAACATGAAATTATTAGGCCCTTCTTTAGAATTTGTGTCTGCTTTAGAGTGTGAAGCTTGTCAGTTAGGAAAGCATCATGGGATGTCATTTCATCTTAGAGTTGACAAATAGAGACTTGTTCTATTTACTATTGTTCATTCTAACACTAGAGTATAAAGTTTGTCTGATAATTGATATTTTATAATTTTCATGGATGTTATTCACGAATGATGTGGTTATATTTAATAAAAGAGAGATCTGAGATTTTCTCCATTTTCAAATTTTTTCACATGGAGATCCAGACTCAAGTCGAAAAGATTGTGTGTATTTTGCGTTCTGATAATGCTAAAGAATATCTTTCTAGAGAATTTTAGAATTATTTTACTCAAAATGAAATTTTGCACCAAACGTTTTTGCACATTCTCCATAACAAAATGGGGTTGCTAAAAGCAGAAATAACACTTACTTGAAGTAGAACTCTCTCAAAAAAGCACTTACTTGAAGTAGCTCGTCCTCTGCTCATTAATATGCACGTTGAAAGGTTTATTGGCGAGATACCTTACTAACCACATGCTATTTAATTAATTGTATAACTTCTTCAGTCTTAAATGGAAAAACACCACAATGGTTCTCTTTCATGATGCTCCACTGTTTGTTGTTCCTCGAGTATGTGGGTGTGTTTGCTTTGTTCATATGTTACATACTAGTAATTCTAAGCTAGATCCCCGGGTTGTCAAGTGTGTCTCTCTCGAGTATTCATGCATTTAAAAATGTTATCGTTGTTAGCATCTTGGTTCACAAAAGAAATTTTTGTGTGCCGATGTTACATTTTTTGAAGATACTCCTTACTTTTTAGAAGAGAGCATGTGCTTCATACAAATAATTTTTATCCTACTTCTAATGAAGTCTCAAAGTCCTCACTTTCTATGATTCCTCTTCCAATTCCTATTTGATACTTTTTTTCATCCCAATTGCCCGACTCCACTAAATCTAGTACACCTGCATATCATGATGTTTCTCAGGAGCAGCCCTTAAAGGTTTTACGCCAAAACAAAATTTTTGCAAAATGGATATCCCCCCACCAACTCAGCTGGTCTCTCCATCATCATCTTTGTCAACTGATCAAGTTAGTTCCTTTCTATGATGATGATGTACCTATTGCCTTCCATAAAGGTATCAGGTCTTGTACTCAACATCCGATTGTACATTTTGCTACCTTTACTAATTTTGCCCCATCGTATCAAAGTTTTGACATTTCACCTATTTTTGTTCCTAGGACCTATCAGGAAGCACTTTTTGATAATGGTTGGAAGAGAGCAAACGAAGAGGAGGTGGATGCACTCCATTTCAATGATACATGGGAACTCACCAAGTTACCAGCTGAAAAATGGATTCTTGGGTGTCAATGGGTTTGTGCAGTCAAATCACTTAATGGCACTGTAGAAGAGCAAGATTGGTAACCAAAGGATACACGCAAACATCATTGACTAGTTTGAAACATTTGCTCTTGTTGTTAAACGTAATTTAGTTCTAGGTTATATTTGTGGTAGTCAAAAAGGGGTGGCTGTTGTGGCAACTTGATGTCAAGAATGCTTGCCTTCATACTAATGTACAAGAGGTATGCATGGCATAATCACCTGGGTTTGTTGCTCAGGGGGATTCAGAAAAAGTGTGTAAGTCAAAGAAAGCCATTTATGGGCTGAAATAGTCCCCACGGGCTTGGTTTGAAAGTTCAGTGAACTTTTTATAGCATATGGATTTCAGCACAGTCATGTAGGACATTCATTGTTTATTTGGAAACAGGACTTCAAAATAATCATTTTAGTTGTTTGTGTTGATGATATTGTTGTTATTGGCAATGATCAAGAAGGAATCAGTCACATTTGAAGAGACACCTAAAACAATATGTTTAGACTAAGGATTCGGGCGAGTTAAGGTATTTTATAGGAATTGGAAGTAGCCAGATCAAAGCATGGGTGCTAGACCATTCGATACTCCTATGGATTCAAATACAAAATTATTAGCTGATCAAGGGGAGTTGATTGAGGATCCAGGAAGATTTAGAAGATTGGTAGGGAGGCTGATTTTTTTGAACATCACTAGGCCTGATAGTGCTTTTGCAATAATTGTTGTGAGTTGTCTTCTGCATGCTCTGTGGATTCCTCACTGGGATTTTGTTTGTAGAATTTGAAATGAGCCCTGGGTTGAGGTTTGATTTGCAAGCCAAATAATGATTTAGCCATTAAAGGTTACTCAGATGCTGATTGGGCAGGCTTACCATCTGATAGGGCAGTCTAGCATAAATTATTGTGCATTTGTTGGTGGAGATTTGGTAACATTGAGAAGCAAGAAACAAAATGTTGTGGCTAGATCTAGTGCAGAGGTTGACTATAGAGCAATGGCATATATTACGTATGTATTGATGTGCCTGAAAACACTGATGTTGGAGCTGGGGTTTACTATTGCGGAACCTGTGAAGATATATTGCGATAATAAATTTGCAACCTATACAGCCAGTAATTCAGTGTTTCATAAAAAGACCAAGCATTTTGAAGTAGATTGTCATTTTATCTAATAGAAAGTTGCCAGTATGCTGATATGTACTTCGTATATGAAATTTAAGGATCAGCTGGCAGACATCTTCACCAAAGGCCTTGGTCGTAGTATGCTCTAAACAATTTGTTCCACACTGGGCATCGCCGACATTTATGCTCTGGCTTGATGGGAAGTGTTAGAAGCCCTTTGTTATTTAAGTCCCAGGACCTAAGTCTCCTATGTTTCTTTGTATCGGCAGTTTTCTCCATAACATAAGTTTTTTATACGTATGATCGAGAGGTGCGTTAGGGTTGAGTAGATCTCATGGCTCCTCTCTTGTCTTTCATATCTCTCTCTTTTCTTGCTTCCGTTTTGTTTGTATAGAAAAATTGAGAGGTGGATGAGGGTTGAGTAAACCTCACGACAGCCTCTCCTCTCGTCTTTTATATCTCTCTCTTCTCTCCTTTTTTGCTTCTCTTTTCTCATCTCTCTCTAGGTTACTTGACAGCAGTAAAAGTGCAATTCACATTGGAGAAAACCACATGTATGTGCTAATACCAATTTAAAGCTCCTTGATAAATGCACAAGGATAGGTGAACCCAATGAGCTGCTCTTTGTAATGTCCATCTGATGGGGTTGTGGCCACCACTTCTATGACCAAGTCGAGCTTTCTAGTGCTGATAAATAGGCATAATTCAGTTTTTAGGTTTTTGTTCCCCCCCCCCCTCACCACCCAGAAAAAGCCAAATAAAATTTAGTGTTATAAGATACTTGACACGCTATATGTAGAAAAACATCATGGCATTAGGTTCCTTGATTAGGTAGTGTTCTAAGACGCCCCCAGTGACCCTATATCCATTTAAATTTACCAACCTTACATCTCAAGAACTTTAGCAGATGATACTAGACTTTTCATGAGATTACTCACCGACTTTAGATGGATATTGAAATTATTTGATGACATGTCATTCCCTTAATAGAATATCCATGTCATTCTTGAAAAAACTAGGACTCTTCAGAAGCTCATTTATAAGTGTGTTCAATTAGTGATTTATATTTGAAAAATACATGAGCTGGAGATGAGGCTTTGGTTTCTGTTTATTGAAAAACAAACTAAGAAAAGCCCTCCAGAATTCCCCTACAGGACTTCCTCATCCTGTAGTTGTGGCTATTCTTGCTTAGGGACTTTGTAAATGAAAGCTCAGGGTGATTTAAGCCCTGTTGCTGGCTTTAGAGATTTTACTGGTTGCCTTTTTAACCCTTTTTTTTTTTTTTTTTTTTCTTTTTCTTTTTCTTTTTTCTTTTTTTTTGGTGGGTTTGGTGGGGATGGGGTCCGTGTAGGTTAGTAGTGGGATTCAAGCTCAGGATGTAAGTGCTGCAATTGTCAATACCTTGTACAATTGGCTCTTCACATGCCATTTAATTTGATTTCTCGGGAACAAGGTCTCGTCTTTAATGCTTGGCTCAAGTGATCATGTAGCTTTATACACTTGACAAGGTGGCAATGCCAACAGCAGCACTTTTACTAACGCTTATCTTTAAGTTGCTCATTTGCTTGGCCAACGATCTAATGTTTTCCATGATCTATTATTTTGATCGGTTAATGAGGGATAGGATATAGAAAGGCTGTACAAACTCCTACTAATTTAGAGTTATTGGTCAAAGTAGTGAATAGACAACTCTTTACTAACCGGGTGCCCATTTCAACAAATTGATGTGCTAATGTGTTCTACCTACTACTCTTGACGGGCACTTCAGTTTCGTTATGGTTTTTCAAACCTTTCTAATCACCTTGATATGAATGTTTCTCTTCAATGCTGCTAATCAATGTGCAACTATTACTACATTAGGTATGTAGATTCTTGTTACTCTATAGAAAATCCATTCCAAACACAAAAGATTAAGAAGATCTATATCTGATAATGTCAACATGAAAGTTTTTCGCTTGGGCTGCCTAGCATTTATAATGTTTTCCTTTCATTTTTGTTGACCCTTCTCATGCATGAAAGTTTTGAGTGAAGTCTTTCCCTCTTTTGCTTATTTTCCACTTCCTAAGCCTAACTCCGCTTGCATAAATTGATCACTGTTAAACTTTTCATGATTTGATAAATGCGCTCAAGTCTCACTACCATACAGGAGGGCAGCGGATAAAAGATGCTATCCTTCAACATGGCAAATAAGATTCAATCTTGGGGCAGTGATCAGTGGAGTATACAAGCTGAGATTATCAATAGCATCTGCAACACCTGCTTACCTTCAGGTGAATTTTACGATTGTTAATTTCCACTCGCATTTTTATTTTTTTGTATAGATCAGCGGGGAATAGGTCTCGTACTTATGGTAGGAATGAAGCTCAAGATGTTATGGTCAGGCACCCACCACCCTGACCATTTATGCCTTGAGCCTATCCCAATTTCTATCGACCTTCATATTGTTAAATTTATCCTTGAACTTATAAATGAAGGTTAGGGTTAATGATCAAAATGAAAGCCAACCTCTGTTTGGAATATCTGGTGTGGGCGGAGACAACACTATAGCACGTCATGGAATTCATGGTGTGTATCGGCTGTTTAGCATTGATGTGATCTCATCTCTCTTGGTCGAGGGGGATAACACCATATTTCTTACACTAGCAAAGGGAGGAGATGAGTTCTTGGGAGTCCTCTATGATTATGTAAGGTTGGAGAGTCCTTGGACTTCAGAGAGGCCACAATGGTGCATAACTGGAATTGACCACATTCAGGATGATTGTCCTTCAAAGCTCTTCAGGTGCACTTGTTCATCTAGGATATGTGATTACTTTTTCTTCCTTCACAATACGTGAATTCTAAGAGCCAAATAAGCTTATGAGATGTCAGGCTGATGGTAATTATGTCAATTGCACTGGCATGAGTCTCGCCACTTGCTTGTAAATGTGTTAAAAAGAGATTCTAGTTCATGCGGTTCTGTTTGCATCGCAGTTGGCAGACACAAATTAAAGACCCGCATGATTCCCACTGGTTGAGGTCTCTATGTACTATTTTCTATTCCTAACATGTATGTGCACGTACCAATTTCGTGCATAGGTTGATTTCCTGGCTTGTATCCATTCCTTTCCGGACTGCTCATGCAAAAGGAACTTTTGTATTTGGGCTCTCCTGAAGTGCACAACTTCTTTCATGAAGATTGCTAGGATCTTTCTCCCTCACAAATCCCACTTTTAAACTTCTTGATTTAAATTGGATGGGGATGCAGCCCTCTCTCTCTCTCTCTCTCTCTCTCTCTCTCTCTCTCTCAGTAATCTCCATATCTACGCGTGGTGTATTTCACAGTAAGATATTTGCTTGCCACTCTTTTTCGACCTCACATTTTTGCACAATTTGGGTGCAGAGGATAGATGCTTTCCCATTAACTGTAGATGTTTTCCTGTTAACTTTCTTATTGAACGTTATGGTTTTTCTTATGATGGGCATTGACAAGACTTCTGAATGCAAACTCCATTTAGCTATCCGGTGTTCCGAGAATAAATGAATCTTTCAGCAACTAAGTGTGGAAGGTAGCTGAGGTGCACACCAGCTCTGTAGGCAGGTCCCAAACAATGAAGTTGTTGATGTTGATTTAGACATGGGTTTTGATACCAGCATTCCCTGATAATGTCCAATGATCCCTAGTCGCAAGTATCTTCATTTGCCGAGGGTGAGGTTTATATAAGGCGTCTTCCTTAAACTTTAGAAGTAAGGTGTACCTCTAAAATTCGTTACTTTTGGTGCAAGGAGGTCACACCTCCAATTTTTTACTTTGAAATTGGGCACTTGGAGGTGTGATATTTATACGGTCAAAAGTGCCAAGGCATATTTGAACTTTATGACATAACCCCAGTTATCCTAATATGTTAGATTTCACATTTTACAGCTACATTTAGGTAAACAGTTTTATTGTATATGATCTCTTAACTATATCAATAATAGCTTCCATTGTAGTGGGTGCCATGGAGTCAGGTGTCTGGGGATGGGTCGAGGGATTTGATTGATTAGTAGCATTCTTAAAATAAGAATTGTTCAGAGATGGACATGGTGATCTTTCCTATGAGAGATGAGAGTTTGATTTTGAAAGAAAATCCAAGTCTCGGCCATCTAGGGCATGCATCGAGAGAGAGAGAGGGGCCCATGATAGGATTTGGGGTGTAAATGGGCCATCTTGGACCTGTAGGTTGTCAAAAAATAATTAAAAGAAAAAGAATCGATGGAAAATGATGGAGAGAAAAAGATATGGAAAAATGAATTTTGCTGTCAAGCTTATGGACAACTAAAAAAATAAAATATTTTTATTTGGACATTTAGATTTAATAAGTTCTATATGTATGCAATTGTAAAATTTTGATGGGTTGTTGTAGGTCTTTTTTTTTTTGTGGATTGAAAACCTTACTTTTTACTTTAAATTAATTCTTGTTATTTCGATTATTGTAGGGTCTAGGGTGGTCACTTTTAGAGGAATTTTGAGCCATGTTTAACCACTTTTAGAGGAATTTTGTGCCTTGCTTGACCACTTTTAAAGGGTGGTCATGTTCAAGGTACTTCATTGGGCACGTTGGGTCGGGCCAGGCACAAATTTAAAGCCTATTGCCCTACCTTGGGACCGGACCTTAGCATCAAGGCCTAGTGGGCGTTGCTTATGTGACTTTTTCAATTCAGTATGTAGCAAAAGGGATGGTTGTGTTTAGTCCCTCTGCCATCCTCCCTCACTCGTTTATTGAGTCTTCTACAGCTTTGAGTCTTCTACAGCTTCTACCATGCTCAGGAATTTCTTGGACAGCTCTGGTATCTCTTCTGCCGATCCTTTGAGGAACGGTTATTCTTCTCTGGAAAGGGATAACCCATAATCATCCAAATCGTTGGGTTATCTTTAATATTGTGGTCAATCTAGTTCAAATAGTTGACCCATTCAAAATTGTATATCTTGTGTTATAAATATACAATCTTATCTCATATGAAAGTTCAAGAAAGTGAGATAGATTTATTCAAAATATTTGGGTTGTTCTATTATCGTATCAGAGGAAAGTCTATCCTTTCAGCCTACCATTAACTTAAATTCTTCACTCTACAAATCCATTACCATTGACCTAAATTCTTCTATCTACAAATCCATTTCTTCATTACTAGTTAAGCTATTTTTATTTTTATTTTTTTCTCTCTAACCTTTATCACATTCTCTCCATTATTCTAACTAATTCCGTCTAAACCCTATCTCTCTTTCTAAAATATCTAAAATATCTTTCTCTCCCTCTAGCATCCAGCAGCTTCTTTGTGCCCACCTATCCTCCCCATATTCTTTTGTTGTTTTTTACCCTCTTCATTACACTCAAGGATGGCCACGCCTATAACTAAAGTACCTACACTGGTTGCCAATAAACCCAACCCTCCCATTAATAACCTCCATCACTTTCTTCCGCAGAAACTCACAACTACCAATTATTTGTTTTGGAAATCTCAATTCATGCCCATTCTTCGAGGGTATGATCTTCTCAGCCATTTGCGTTGTTCTATTTTGAAGAAGTCCTTATAGTGAACTTTCACATGTGATAACATTGTATATTTATGACACAAGATATACATACTTGTGGATATGCATTAGATGTGTTGTTACAACAGTATTTTGAATGGGTTTGACTTTATATTTGTAACTATTTGAGTGAGATTGACCATAATATTAGGGATAACTCAAAGATTTGGATAATTATGGGTTTTCCTTTACACACACCCTCAAGCTCAACCTACTGTCATGAATATTGAGTTTGGACTGTGGATCTTGAAACTTGCTATTGGATAAAGGTTTTGTAAAAATATCAACAAGTTGATCCTTTCTTGAGATAAATCGCACATGAATCTTTTTTTGATACTTTGTCACGAACGAAGTGAAAATCGATTTCTACATATTTAATGCATATATGGAAAACCAGATTGGTACTAAGATAGGTGGCCCCACATTGTCACACTAAAGAATAGGTGGTTTACGTAAGAAGATGCCAAGTTCCCCAAGGAACGATTGCAGCCAAGTTAATTCTGTAGCGAAACTAACAAGTACACGATATTCTGCCTTTGTGCTTGAACGGGCCAATGTTTGTTGTTTATAGGACCGAATCTTTTATCTTGGAGCTCTTGTAAACAACAGACAGTGGCTCGTTCAAGCACATAGGCGAAATATTGTACGCTTGCTAGTTCCACTACGCTTGAAGGGGCGTCTAAAAGGATAACCTAATATTGTGGTTAATCTCGTTCAAATAGTTGTTGTCACAAATATAAAGTCAAACCCATTCAAAATATTGTTATAACAATACATTCATGTATATCCAAAAGTATGTATATCTTGTGTTATAAATATACAATCTCATCTCACGTGAAAGTTCAAGAAAGTGAGATCGAAACTTCTTCAAAATATTTGGGTTGTTCTATTAATTTCCAAAAGTTTTTAAAAGAAAGTTAAAAAAGGACAACCCGAATAAGTGGTCTTCATCATCATTGTCATCTTCAAGACTCCATCAAAGCCTTTTCCCAACAAGTGAAGTTATTTTTGTTAAAAAAAGAGATGAAAGAGAACCAAAAAAAAACAGGATTATAGATTTATACAACCCAGTTTCTAGTTACATTTATTTATTTTCCATTGCATAGTCGGACAGGGGGATCTAACATAGGTACCAGAGCCATCATGCAAAGTTGGTGTTCATATTTCTTGTTTCCCTATGTAGAAAAACCTGACATTTCCCTTGTGTTTATCTTTTAGGGATTACTTTTCCAAACAATTTTTTTTCAAAAAACAAAAAAAGAGAAAAAAAGAAAAAAAAGAAAAATTAAATTTCCAGGTTGAGTGTCCATTGTACGTACGGACAGTGTAAGTGTTAGAGAGAGAAAATGCTAGAGAGAGAATGTGGGTGTGAGGAAAAGGTCTTATTCATTACAGAGAAAGTGGGAGTGTGAGAAAAAGGTTTTATTCGTTACCGAGAATCAATCCCATGAGAGAGAGAAAGGAGCGAGTGAATGAATTTAAGAATTTAAATGGGGGTAGATAGAGAAAGGGAAATGTTTATATAGAGCCGACGCTCTAAACAATCAAATTTGAGCTTACCTCAAAAATTTTACTAGAAGATATTGTTTTGATGCTCAAATATCATCAAATTGATCATTTCAACATCAAGATGCATAGACATGAGAAAAAAATGGATTTCAAGTTTTGGAAATAGTGTATTTTATAATACAATTTTGGACCGTTGATTTTTAAGATTTTCAAGTTTTCATAAATCTATCGATCTACACTATTTTTGAAGCTTTAAATTTTATAAATAAATATGAAAATATATTTTTAAGGCTATCATAAAGATTTCCAATAATGAAACCACATTTCTCGATACTATTTGAAGGTAGGCTCTAATTTGATTGCTTAGAGCCTAGGCTCTATACAAACCACACCCAAAAAAGTAAAAGAAAATAGAAAAGTATAAAATGAGACCATTTACCTCTAATATAAAATAGTCACAATAATCTTGACCATTGGATGTGAAGTTGGGTGGTTGTAAGTTATTCAATTGAACAAGCTCAACCTTCAAAAGAAAAATTTTCGAACTCTATGACATATCCAAGCTATCAAATTTCATTTCAAATGGTTGCAATGACACCTTGTACCAAAGGTAAATAGTCTCACACTTAAAAGCTCTCTTGTGAACCGGTAATAAAAGGGATTGTCGGTAAAGATATCATTTTATCTTTTGTACATAAAAGTCAATCATTCTCGCTCATTAGATGCCAAACTAGATTATTTGGGAGTCATGAATTCCGAGATTTTTTTATTTTTTAATTTTTTTTAATTTTTTTTAATTTTTTTTTTTTTGAAATTTTGTATCTGGTCAATAACACTCTTACAACCACCCGTAATGACTACGACCTCGGTGTACAAAAAAAAAAAAAAAAAATAGCCTCTCGGTAGACAATCCCGTGAAAATACAAAGGTTCAGTCCCCTTTTGTTTTGTATATTACAATTGCCATCTCTTAACTCTTTGAGGAATGGCATTCCTCCATATTTCATTGACGAACTTAGAATAGGATAGATTGGACTGTCCGTTGTTGACATCGACAGCTGACGAACTGCTTATATACTATTTGAAATCAGACTTATCCTTAAGGTAGATGGGATGGCTTTCATTTTTTAGTTCCTGTTGGAAAAAAGTTAAGAGAACGCGCAGGGAACTTTTTCCTGTTGGTAATGATGCCATCACATGCTGGCAATGTGTGATGAACATGTCAAAAGAGATAACAGCTTTAGGCGTTCAATCTCACAAATTCGGTGCACTCTTTAATTTTAAAAGTTTCTTGTAAGGCATTTTAACCTAAAAAATTAGGGACTGTTGCTCCTCAAGTCAAAAAATATTGAACAAACTGACCCAATCATCCAATATTGCAATTGGACCGTCCCAGTTTACAAATAGATGGCTCTTAGAATCTTGATCCTTTGTGGACATCAACTGCTTGGTGTAAAACTTCAACAAGGTTGACTTTGATTTGGTGTAAAATTTAGGAAAAGTTGTCAGTGAATCAGAGGGTGTAGGAGCCTACGGTGTAGAAATATCTCTAAAATAATCACACTTTAAATGTTGAAAATTTTATTTTACTTCTTTTATGTTCATGATCATCTTAGCTTAGATATAAACCCCTAAAATTTTGAATTAAAACTTCATGTTTGAAATAGATTTGAGAGGAGGCCCTCATATATACAATATGAATCGACTGACTTATAGAAACCCCATCCATCTTATTATCCATATCGAATGCCATTCAATAATACAAGCACTTCAATTTATTGGAGATACAATACAAACTGTCAAAGACTTTAAGAATAAGTATAATGACAACTGTCATAAATTCAAGCTTCAAGCTGGTACTTGGTCTGTAGGGCCAATTTAATATAATAAGGTTTGCTTATTCTGATTCTTCTTTAATCAACTGAAAATTTCAAGAGGGGCAATCAATCTGGGAACATTTTGGCAATAAATTTGGAAACATTTTGAATTTGGAAAGGAAGAAAAAGCATTGATGAGAGAGCCCACTTCCTCTCCCTTCCAAAGTGAAATGTTGTATTGTTGTGTTTTTTTAACCCCCTCATTTCATGCAGGATCTTAGGACAACTGTCGTATATTAAAGCCATGGCTTCTTCTTTTTTTTTCTTTAAAGTTAACCACGAATTTCATTGTCTCAAAGGGAAATACAAGGAAAAATTATAAGAAAGATGATATGACCAACATTGACTCGGGCACTCCCCTTTTAGCTAAAGATGATATGACCAACATTGATTGGTGCACTCCACGTTTAGCTAACATATCAGCCTTAGCATTACCCTTTCTACAACAATACACAGGATTAAAGAAGCAACACAAAATGAATTTCATCGGACAAACCCCTAATTCTCTATGGCAGCTTCATCTCTCTTTTTGCCCCGTTCAATAACATTGGAGGAATCCCCTTCAATTGTCTTATGGCCATCCAACTCCATTAGAATTTTTGGTCCTTCCAGAAGTCCTCTAGATTTAGTAACATTGATCGTTGTATCTTGAGAAGGTCTTTAGAATATGATCATTGTGATCTTAAATGATTCCTTGAAACCAGTTGGGCCTGGGTTGCCCAAAGAACTACCATTAAAATTAAGTTTCAGACCATTCAAAAGAGATGGTTTTTCCAAATAATTATGATCCTCTTGAAGTGTTGACGAAGTTTTGCCAATTCCGAAAAACTTGACTTTTGGGTATACCACTACAATCCTTATGCACCGAGAACAAATTGATTGTCATTACAAAAGTATCTGATTTAAGAACATTCAAGTCTAAGCACACACATTAAAAAATTATTCTATTGCGTTCCCTCCACATATTCCATTTTATACTAGTCCATAAAGATCGATCACCATAAAAATTTGCTAATCTTTGGAAGATCCGGCTGCATCCATTGTTAACGAATAGCATTGATTGAGGAACTTGGATATGGAGTTGAATCATATACCGACCCCAATTCCAAAGATTCTGGGAGAAAGGGCAATGCAGCAGTAGGTGGTCTACCGTTTCATCATCTAGCAGACATAATAAGCACCCATTTGTTAAAATGAATGCCCTCCTCCAAAGATTATCTATTGTATGAATCCTTTTGGCACACAATCAATAAGAATAATTTAACTTTTAGTTGAATATGAAAACTCCAAATTTTTCTTATATTTGGGTCTTTATCCCGAAACATACCACTATAAAGAAGACGATAGATTGACTTCACAGAAAAGTCACCATGAGGATTTAGATCTCAAATAAGAGTATCTTCTCTGTTTGGAGCATAAAAAACATTATGCAAGAGATCCATCAAGCTTTGAAACTCATCAAATAAGAGTATCTTCTCTATTTGGAGCATAAAAAACATTATGCAAGAGATCCATCAAGCTTTGAAACTCATCAACAAAAGCATTAGACATCCTTCTGTACCTACACACAAAAGAGCACGAAAGATTAGAAGCATCGTGCCCTCTCATCACCTTTGTTGAGGTTAGTGGGTTTAGCACTTTAGAGAATCACCTCAGGTTACAAGTATCGCAGGGGGCAATTTCCTAGCCACTTATCAAATCAAAAGGTAATTTGACAAATAAGGTAGTAATAAAGGGGAAAGAACATGTTCACCACTCTTTTGAGAAATTGAAGGGGGAAACGAAATTGATTTCAAAAAAGTAACAATGTATTTTTCTATTTTATTATTCTCAAATATTCAAGTTATTTTAATTGACTTGACTAGAATCATTGTAACTTTTTTATTGCTTAGTGGATTTCGGTGCCCTATGATTTTTCTCTTGTTTGAAGAGTTTTCCAATAAAATTTTCTATTATATTTGATATTTAACATCTTAAGTTTTTTGCGTAAATTTTGCCGTGATTTGGTAATTACTTAAACAAAAATGGTTTGATAGGATTGCGGCCCTATCAAAACATAAGTAAAGTTTTACCTCATAACTCATCGAAAAATTACAATTCAAGTATTGGAAGACCTTTACATCAATCATCTCGACTTCAACATTATGGTTGTGAAAAAAAATAAGATTTCAAGCTTTAAAAATATTGTATGTTTTAACAAATTGTCTAAACCATCCATTTCGCCCTAAAAATAAGTGTTCAAAGATTTGTAAAATCTATATTTTTTTTTTTACAATGATATTTTTTGAATTTCAAAATTTATTGTCGGTGTTGAAAATTGATTTTAGAACCATCGTTGAGATTTCCATTGACGGAGTACTTGAATTTGAGGTGAGGCTTTATTTGATTTTCTTAAAACCTAGGCGTCATTAAAACTTCATAAAAAAAGGAAAACCATTGCAACTTGATCACGCATGGACGAAAAAGTGGTAATAATTCCATACCCTTACTCCCCATCAAAATTCTCAATAGTCCAAGTTGCCGTCCAATAGCTTTCCCTTTCCCCCCCCACAACGAAATTTTCGGAGGGAAGATGCAAAAGTTGCCTCCTATCTCTCACCGTATGTCCCACGCCCGCCTCAACTTGACGACCAACATCTAAACCTTGTTCCCTTCATAATTCCTCCATAACGTGTACTATGCGTAAGGGTGGCAATGGACCCGGACTCGGACCCGAACCTGACCAGGGACCTGGCGGGTATGCCCGAGAAGAGCCCAAGTATGGGTCCAACATTTGGACCCGCGGGTCGGGCCTGGGTTTAAAACCTGGATCCGAACACTATTCGAGTCTAGGTTCGGGTTCGGTTGGACCCGACCCGTACTGTAAACTATTGGAGATAAAATACTTCAAGCCCTATTTATTTGGGTGTATTGTGAATCATATACAATAAAATTCATAATCATCTTTAGCTATTAGAAGACAAATCAGACTGCTTGAAATCTAATGGCAAATGATTATGACCTTGTTGCCAATAATATGGATATATGATAGTAAATAAAAGGGTGAAAAAAAAAAGAAAGAGAAGCTCAAAATGGACGCAACCAAACCCAGGACCCAATGGAATAGACCCGAGACCCGACAATTATGGGTATGGGTCCAACTTTTGGATCCGACGGGTCGGGTCTGGGTCCAAAACCTTAGACCCAAATATATATGGGTCTGGGTCCAGCCTGCCCGACCCATACCTGACCCATTGCTACCCTCTATGCTCTCCATCTACTCCCTCAGTTAAAAGACCTACTTTGGAAGATTTTTTCGATTTGAAATTTTGGGAACTACCTAAATGATTATTCTCAAAAGAAAAATATTTGAGTGTTTGACACTTAGATACCACTCTTCAAAAGTTGGACCGTCTCTGTTTAGATTACTTTTTGGGTGAGGTTTGTATAAGGTGTCAACCTTATACTATGAGGTAAGTTGCACCTCAAAACTATGCAAAAAAATGAAGTTTTGGTGCCACAAAGCCGATATGGAAATATATTGTTGCCCCCTATTATAAAATTTAAAATTTCAAAAATAGTGACGATCAAGCAGACCTATACATAGCTTGAAAATCTTGAAAATGGACGGTTCAGATAATAAGTCAGAAGATGGACTATTTTTAAGGCTATAAATCCCAATATTTTCATGTCTATGAATCTCGAGGTCGAAATGATCGAGTTGAGGATTTTTCACAATAGGAACAACCTTCTCTAGTGGATTATTTAGGTGTAACTTATTCATACAGTATAAAGTTGACACCTTATATAAACTTTTTCCTTATTTTTTCTAGACATTGAGAGTTTATTTAGTAAAATTAGTCCATAGGTTGAAGTTACATCTCAAAAATTTGGGGTCCTCCAAGGACTTCTACATTGGATTTTGCTAAAAGGACATAACACTCAAATAGGAGTATAAAATATTTTGCTATCTCACAAAAAAACAAGTCCCATCAATGGACATTTAAAGCCCTTTACTCCTTTGTGTTCAGACGCGCGTCCACGGAAATCAAACCTTTTTCTATATGAACCCATTCATTGCACTCCTATTTGCTTTCCTGCCTAATAATGTGTGAGAAGTGAAGTGTGAAAACTCCAGACGGGTTCTTTGTATGTGTTGACATTGTTTATTACATACCACCTTTACGTGGACACTCACAGTAGGCCTTTCACTATCTGTGCTGCTTGTATAAAAGCACAGTGAGGTTCCCGGCTCTCTTTGTACAGAGAGTAATCAGGGAGATTGAACTGTGAGTTGGTTGAATTCCATTGAGAGAGAGAGAGAGAGAGAGAGAGAGAGAGAGAGAGAATGGGTGAATTGTATGCTTCATTCTTCTTTATCTTGGTTCTAGCATGGTTGGGCTTATATGTGGAGGGTGTGGATGAACAAGTAACTTCTGTATTTGTGTTTGGAGATTCATTAGTAGATGTGGGCAATAATAACCATCTAAAACTAGCACTTGCCAAGGCCAATTTTCCCCACAATGGGGTTGATTTTCCCGGCGGAAAGGCCACCGGAAGATTCAGCAATGGGAGGAATGCAGCCGACTTCCTCGGTATTCAATTTTCCACTCTAAAACTCTGAAAATTAAGAGAAACAAACATGCAGAATTCCTAACATCTCTCGCTCTCTCTCTCTCTCTCTCTCTCTCTCTCTTCTCTCTCTCTACCATCTTCAACAGCACTGATCGAATAAATAATTCATTGTTTGCAGCTGAGAAATTGGGAGCACCAACCTCTCCACCGCCCTATCTCTCGCTCTCTAACATCTTTAATAGTTTCAGTTCCATCAGCAATGGCGTTAGTTTTGCTTCAGGAGGAGCCGGCATTCTCGATGGCTCTTCATCGAAACCTCTGGTAAGACTCAGCAGAAAAACCACCCCTCATAGAGCCAGAAAATATTCCTGATAATCACTTGACTCTTGCATTATAATTTTTGAGTTGCAGCAAGAGTGTCTGTCATTGAATAAGCAAATTGAGTACTATTCAGCAGTCTATGGAGATATTGTGCAGCAACTGGGAAACAATGGATCGCAAGTTTATCTGTCTAAGTCTCTCTTCGCACTCGTGATTGGGAGCAACGACATTCTTGGCTATTTCAAACCCAATTCAAAGCTTCGTAGCCAAATCTCACCGGAAAACTTCATAGACAACCTCATCCTCACTCTCAAAGGCCAATTACAGGTAGTCACTCATAACTGAATGTCTACACATTCCATAATAAAATCAATTTGAAAGAGAAATTAATGTACAAAACAAGAGACTCAGGAGAGAGAGAGAGAGAGAGAGAGAGAGTGCAAAAATCCTTCCTCATTTTTGAAGTGCTTGATTCAACAAATTCATGAAACTGTGGAGGTGCTAATATTGTGAATGTGAGCTTATATTTGCAGAGATTATACAACCTGGGTGCGCGAAAAATGGCAACGGTCGGAGTGGGGCCAATTGGGTGCTGTCCTGCGCAGAGGAACCAGAACAACACTGGGAATTGCAACCAAGAAACCAACTACTGGTCTCAAAAATACAATGAAGGGCTCCTCTCTCTCTTGCGAGGCATGAAAGCACAGTATCAGAACTTCCACTTTTCTTTCTTCCATAATTACGATGCTGTTCTCGACTTCATCGAAAACCCAGCAGCCCATGGTAACAAACAACTCTTTCCATTTGTTTCCAGCCTAGATTACTCTCGCTTCATGTGGATTTGGACATCAATCTCCCTCTACAGTTTCTTGTGTGTAGAATGAATCCCTCTTTCTCTCATGGGACTGGACTTTTCCATTTTGTAATGGAATCGGTCCTCTGCTTTGTTTTTCATTCTCTTGGATTTGGGGTTTTCATTCTCTATTTCATTGATCTGGGTTTTAATTTTTTTGTTGCAAGGTTTCAAAGAGGTGAAGGCAGCTTGCTGTGGTCTTGGAAAATTCAACGCTAAAGTGGCATGTTTGCCCATATCCACCTATTGTTCAAATAGGAAAGACCATGTGTTTTGGGACCTTTATCATCCAACGGAGACTGTTTCTCACATGCTCACTGACGCCTTCTTTGATGGTTCAGAGCCCCTCGTTACCCCCATTAACATCAGGCAACTGCTAGCCATGTGATACTGATTTTTTTTTTTTTTTTTGGTGATATTTGTATAAGGTGCCCACCTTATTTGTATAAGGTGCCCACCTTATACTGTGCAAGTAAGACACACCAGTAAATTTTGTTGGAAGATATAGTTCTAATGTTAGCCATTTTATGATGGCTTGAAAATCAATGTTCAATCTTAATTATAAAATTTTAAATTTTAAAAATGGTGCAGATCGAGTAGATCTATAAACATTTGAAAATACACCAGATAACTTCTTATAAGATGCACTATTTTTAGGATTTAAAATTTGTTTTCTTCTGTATATTTATTGCTTTATATCTATTGATCTCGAGATTAAGATAATCCATTGGAAGGTTTTGTAACTTAAGAACTCTCTTTTCTATTAATTTTTAAGGTGAATACACCTTATATAAACATTTTTCCTTTTTTTTTTTTTTTTTTTTTTTTTGTTTTTGACAAAGGCATGGGTGGAGTGAGTTTCTCAATCTCTTCTGGATAGTTTTGCTATTACGAATAATTGACGGGTAACTTTTGTAAATGATTCATGAAACCCTATGGTTCCTCATTCAAGTGGAAAAGGGAAAGTCACTCACTCTTGGGTACCAACATTTGCCTTTCTGATGTCTGTGTAAATTGGGCCTTATATTTGGTTGTCAGGTAAAGAAGAGGCACAATAATAACATTTGGATATCCACAAAAGATTGTTTGCTCTCCTCTAAAACATTGTTTTCTGTTTTTGCTTAAGAGGCTTAAGACAAAATACCATGGTCAAAGCAAGGTGAAAGTTCTACTAGTAACAAATCTAACAAGGATATACATGGATTATTTACCGATTCATTAAATTTGTTTCCCTGTAAAATCAGATTTCCATTTCTCCTTATAAATTCTCATCGCAGGGTCAATGGTAGAGCTCCAGCCGCTTCTCGATTTCACTTATTGCTCACTTATTGCACTTATCTCTGATGACAAGGAGTAATTGTGAAGTTTAAATGATCTTATAGTATTTCTTATTTTATAATAATGGGAGAGGAAACGATACTTTTAAACCTTTTTATACTTTCTCCAGGCTTTTCTCACCATCAGTGATTTAAAATATTTGATTTGGATCAGAAATAGGTGATCTGGATTGGCTGAATTACCTGATTGCCACCCATTTTTTTCTATTTTTTATTATCTAATATTTTAAATTTAAACTTTATGATAAAAAGTTTTTTGAACTTATTCTCACACTGGAGAAGATGATCCAGCCCGAATCGGCGTTGCAGATCAATCCACCTCCTCTAGATTCAAGTTGTAATATAATGTAATATAATTGATCACCTTGATGTCTCAGGAGAAATTTCCTTAGACTTCGGGTGGAGAAATGGTTGTACAACTTATGGTTTAGGTGTATATGATATTTGTGTACCAAAAGAAAATGTTTAAATGATCTGATTGTTCTCCTTGTACATAATTCCTTGTTGGCCCAAATACTATGGTCTTTTTGGTTTTCTGAAGTAAATAAAGCTGCAGTAACATACAAATTGGGTTTTGAGTTCAACTAGAAAATCAACAAACATATAGCATGCAACACTTTCTAACTTTATATAAACTACTTCAAAAGCTTGCTATAAATTTCATTAAGACTACAAAAAGATGCATAAAGTTCACTGATGTTTTCATCCATAAAAGAATCAAAATCTAAAATCAATTGCAATAATTGTAAGCCTCATCTAAGCAACTCTAATGTAATTTTCAGCATGCATTTAGTCATAAAAAACCCAATATAAATCACTCCGACAAACTAAAATGATGCTCTATAATATTTGCCCTTAACTCATGCAAAATTTCCCAAACTTCAAGTACTATCCTTGATACAAAGTAGGGAAAATTATAAACCCCAAGGCCACACTTTCTATGCAACTTACCCCCAACCTAAGTTTTTCTCTCATTTTTTTCCGAAAAACACACTTTCTATTTTAATACCCCCCAAGGGAAAAAGTTCATTTTTTTAGATGAAAATGCACTTCTCGTACACAGAAATCAATTTGGCCATATTTGACGTTGACTTTCGGAGCTCATTGCTAAAGCGAACCACTGCAGTGCCAGAGTGCATGATCCACTGTCAGAGCGCACATACACAGTGCTGGAGCATTGTGACTTCAGATTACACTGCCAGAGTGCATTTACACAATGCCAGAGCGCATGATCCACTGCCGGAGCACTGTGACTCCAGAGTGTTGCACTACTAGAGTGCACTTGTACAGTGTCAGAATGTACTTACATCGTGCCAAAGTGCACTTACACAGTGCCGGAGTGCACTTACACAATGCCGGAGCACATCATCTATTATTGGAGTGCACATACATAGTGTCGGAGCACTGTGACTCCAGATTCCACTGTCGGAGCGCACTTACACAGTGCTGGAGCGCATGATCGACTGTCGAAGCACCGTGACTCCAAAGTGTTGCACTGCCGGAGGGCACTTACATAGTACCGGAGTGCACATATAATGCCGAAGCGCACGTACACATTGTCAAAGCGTGCGTACGCATTGTCGGAGGGCACATAGATAGGGTTGGAGCTTTGTGACTCCAGAGTGTTACACTGCTGGAGTGCACTTACACAGTGCTAGAGCGCACATACATAGAGGAGACAGAGGCATGGGTAAGGTAAAAGTAAGGAAAGGTAGTTTAGGCATTTTTTTTATTTTTTATTTGGTTAGGGGGTATTTGCATAGAAAGTATATTTTTTGAGGAAAAAAATGAGGGAAGTTAGGTTGGGGGTAAGTTGCATAGAAAGTGTAGTCTTTGAGGTTTTTGTAATTTTTCCTATAAAGTATGAACAAAAACTTGGAAGAAACTCACCAAATTCATAGAGATTTACATACCCAATTTTGTAGCCTTTCTAGAGAGAAACTTGAAGTGTTTTAATAAACATATTACATAAGAGGGAAGATAAGCTTGCTACAAAACAATGATTAACAAATAATTTAGAGAAAGAAGCTACTGTAAGATGCAACACTGTGCTGTAATTTATCTTGTGATACTGGAGAGCTCTCCCAGAGATGAGAGGCATGTCCCTAGTACCCAACTCACAAGAAATCAACTCCCAAGAAAGCTTAAGAGAGAAAGAGGTTTACGAGAGAGAGTCGGAGCTCACACAAGGTGCCTGACCTCTCCAAAATCATTTCTCATATGTAGCCACAAAAAGAAGAAAAAAGTTCATATAGATGCGAGGCTGTAAATAATTAAACTAGGGCGTACATTAAAAATTTCACTAGAATAGGTTGTTTTGATGCCCAAATATCCTCAAATTGATTATCTTGACCTAAAATGCATGAAAATGAGAAAAAAATGGATCTCAAGTTTTGGAAATAATGCATCAATGCATTTTTGGACTGTCAGTTTTCAAGGTTTCATAGATCTGCTCGATTTACACTATTTATTAAGCTTTAGATTTTATAATTTGAGATAAAAATATATTTTAAAACTATCACAAAGATTTTCAATTCTGAAACCACATTTTTCGACACTTTTTGAAGGCGCACTTTACTTTAATTGTTTAAAGCCTCGGCTGTATACAAACCGCACCCAAAGGAGAGTGAGAGAGGACCCTCATAGAGAGATAATTGCCGAGTGTTTTCTCAATGGCCACTTGTCTCTCTCATTTATGCTCTTTCTTTTTCCCTATATAAATCATTAGTTCCTTTTAAAATTTATTTTTAAGTGAAGTAGAAAATAAAATAAAATAAAATAAAAATTGGACCATTATTTTCACAAATATTTTAGAAAAACACTCTCCTTAACATTGTAATATTTGCTTTGACACTTTAGATTATTAAATTGGGTGAAGTTAACTTTGTATGAGTTTAGTAGTATGTGTGTATGTTTTTACCCAAAACCAATGGTTTAAAAAGCGAATCAGTGACTCGGATCGGGCACCTAAACAATCGATCTGGATCGGCTGAATCGGTCGGATTAAAGCTTCAAAAAAATCAGAAAAAATTATTAAAATTCATTATAAATATTGTTTTTTAGGAATCCAATAAGAAATGAGGGTACTACATTATTAACTTTCATTTTTTCATCAATTTGTAAATATTGAGATGCTTTTTCCCTGTATAAACTTATGTTAACTATTAAATTTGCATCACATAAAAGAAAAATCATAGAAATAGCATAGATAAAATATATAATTATACATGGACTATTATAAAGAGTAGACTAATCAATGAAAGAATGACCATTAAAATCTCGTTTTGGCGAAAGACCCTAATCCGCTAAAAAAATCTAAATTATTACAATTTAACTAACTATAATCCAAAATTATTAAAACCTAACTAATTATAATATTATATAATGAAATTATAATTATTAGTTTACATTTTATAATTATTTTATTAGAAAAATAATAAAAAATTAAAAATATTTTATAATATTATCTAATTTAAAATGTATTATTGACAACTGTAAGAAAAATAGTACATTACGTGATTTATAATGTAAAAATTAATAAATAAAATAACAAATTTGGTTATCAACATAAAAATTAATAAAATACGTACAAATTTTTGAAATAACACTTCAATTTTTCAAAAATTTATTTTTTTAGGTTTCTATAATAAATTTAGTGAAAGTGATTGTTAGTAGAAAGATAGAGATTTCAAATAGAATAAACTTTTTATTTTTTATTTTTTTATGCTCTTCATATTATTTTAAAAAATAATTATACCACTATATACAACAAAAATTAACTGTTATACAAAAAATTAATTTTTTTATTTTTCATTTTTTTATGCTTTTTATATTATTTACAAAAATATTTATACACTATATACAACACAAAAATGTAAGGCTCACAGGGGGACTCGACCTTGAGAGGTCACATGAAAAAGCAAAGGTCTTAACCACCACACCACCTCATCACATATAATTATAACTTGCTGATTAATAGAATATATTTACATTCTATTTCATTTAATGATGTTTGGGAATTATCCCACATTGAAATATATTCAACTTTGGTATATAAATACTTATGTAATATATCAAAGCATTTGTGTACAAATATTGGAGCAACCTCACATGTGTCGCACGCGTGCATGTGTGTGTCGCACGAGTTCACGGGAGTGAACCGGGTAAAACCGGATGGGAACCGGCGGTTCTTCTCTAGAACCGGACGGTTCTTGGTTTTGTACTGGAACCGGTACGTTGTGCCGGTTCTCGAGTCGAACCCGGGCGAGTTCGGTTCTACTCGCTGATTTTTATAACACTTCCCAAAATAATGAGAACATGGTTTGTTTTTTTTTTTTTTCTTTTTTATTTCGAAAGGAATTCTTTCTTTTTCTTACTCTAAACTCTGATACTAGCTTTGGGAGACCCAAATTTTGACGTTTGTCAATGTACGCGGATATATCAACCCGTGTAGGTCAATCATAACAAACTTACTTTTAGCCATGTAGTAAAAAACCTATTCCACTTTATTTTTTTTTTTGTTAAACAACATCTTTATTTGTTTAGAAGGCCAGTCAAATATAGTGGTATCGTGGTATTAATTTGCACGTGCTTCGTGGCTCTCATTGAAAAATCATGCGTAATGTGTTCTTTCTGGAAATACTACAAGACATAATATAGTGAATGAGGAAATATGATTACTTTGATTGAATTTGTTTAATGAAATGTGTAAATTGTTTTTGTGATAGTTTATAATAGTGCGTGAATATTGACAAAGGATATTGCTTTAATTATATAATTACAAAATAAAATAATTAATATTATAAAATTGATATTATTATTATTATTATTATTATTGATATTATTATTATTATTATTATTATTATTATTATTATTATTATTATTATTATTATTATTATTATTATTATTATTGATATTATTATTATTATTATTATTATTGATATTATTATTATTATTATTATTACTCTTATTATTATTATTATTATTATTACTATTATTATTATTATTATTATTATTATTAATGATCCTATGAGACCCTCCCACACCCATAGGTGTATGACTCTAAAGGATCACCATTAAATTTGGTACAGATTTCAAGTTATCACATAGGTGTGGGACTGACTTTTCTAGAAATCTGTATCAAATTTAATGGTGATCCTTTGAGGTCCTATACACATGGGTGTGTGAGGGTCTCATAGGATCATTACTCTATTATTATTATTATTATTATTATTATTATTATGTATTTAAAATAAGCACTTTTAATATTTATAAATAGGCTTGTTTATAATCAAATCCCGATAAGATACCTAGGACCCAGAGTTGATGCTTGTATCATACGGCCGGTTGTTTTATACCTTTTACCTTTTTTTTTTGCAAGAATTTGCTAAAATTATTGTTGGTTTGAAATTAATCTAAGGTCAATTCAATTTCTAGGGTATAGGTGTGTAGGCCTAGGGTTTGAGGTTGCTAATGGTTATTCTAGGGTTTTTATGGCTACGAGAGATGAAGTTGCACGTTTTGGTTTCTCCTAAGGCTAGGGTTTTCTCTCTCTATGTTTTTTTGGGATCTCTAGTCTCTTTAGGGTTCATGAACTCTCTTGAACTACTTTGAATTGCTTTGAACTAGACTTATAGACCTGAGAAGGGTCTTTTTATAGGCTGATTTACACAGTTGGACGCGGTTAGCATGTGGCCAGCCAACATAAAGATCATGATATGAAAAAATAAATAAATTTTAAAAATTAAAAATAATAATTACATTAAAAAAATATTTGAATTATTAATTACAATTATTTTTAGTTGGACGACCTATTTACATTCATCTTTTAAGATGGGTGCTTTATACCTCTGGACTGCGTATTGTAGAAATGCAGTCCAGCCTGGACGAAACAATTGTTCTACACAGTTTCACACACCATTGGATCATTTGTGTTGCTGACCTCCTTGACACCCAAAAAGTGATTTGCGCTGCTGATGCGTTTTGCTTCATTTTGTAGGCCACATCAATCCTACCTTGATATGTTTTGGATAAACTTTTGGAACAACTTGGATTTAGGACGATTTTAGTCTTTTCTAGGTTTTGATTGTTCCTATCTATTCTCGATAATATTTATGGATTTCGGACTCCAAATAAATATTTTTTAGAGTTTTTTAAAAGGAAAATTGTTTCATGCAGGCTGGACCACGCTTCTACAATATGCAGCCCATATATATAAAGCATCCATCTTAAAGTTGGATGCAAATAGGTGGTCCATCTAAACTAAGTGTAACTAACTGTCCAAATGGATTTTTAATATTTAATTTTGTTGTTTTTTTTTTTTTTTTTTCTATATTCATGATCTCCATATTAAAGATTATATATTCTCTAAAAATTAGGATCTAATTGTATTTAAAATATATTTATTGCCAAACCCGCATTTCTACAATATGCAGGTTGGCTGCATAGAAATCATGTCCTTTCTAGAAACTATGAATTATAGCACACTAAGTCTTTCTAGAAACTATGAATTATAGCACACTAAGCCTTACTATACTAGTATGGTTCCTATTCTAGGTTGTTTTTCTTAAGGTTTTTGGAAATAATTGTTGTAGGCTTGAGGATTTGAAAAAAGTTTATATAGAGCCGAGGCTCTAAACAATAAAATTAGAGCCCACCTCAAAAATGTCAATAGGAGAGGTTTTTTTTATGCCAAATATCCTCAAATTGATCATCTCGACGTCAAGATGCATAAACATTAGATAAAAACGGACTTCAAAATTTGAAAATAGTACATTTTGTAACGCATTTTTGGATCATCACTTTTTAAGATTTTCAAGTTTCCATAGATCCACTTGATCTACACTATTTTTGGTGTTTTAAATTTTATAATTAAATATAAAAATAAATTTTAGGACTCTCACAAAGATTTTCAATATTGAAAACACATTTATTGATGGTGCGCTTTATTTTGATTGTTTAGAGCTGGTTCTATATACACCGGTAGGATTTAGGGTTCTGATATGGTTTACAATTCAGTTTTTAAGCTCAGGGACTTGGAAATACATCCAATTTCAAAAGTCGGGTCTACAATTGTCCTTCTTGATGTTTCTTGTTCTTCGACAGTCACGCCATCCTACTCGATCATCCATGACTATTTTTGCCAGTAGGGATAACGTACGCATAGCTCAGGATGTTTTCCTACGCTAGATCACGCTATCCTAGGCTTTTTTGCGATGAAATTTGATCTCAGGCTCAATAGCAAATTTAAAATTTTGAAATTTGAATTTGGCTTTCCTTAACTCCTTATTCCTTGAGCTACTATTTACAGCCCCATCCGTAGAGATTTTAGATGAAACCACCTTGGGTTGATGCTCTAAAGTTTACTGTAGAGATTCAGGCAGACTCGTCGGTTTTTCTCTAGAATCAGATAATAGGGTGAATATTATTAGAATCGACACAGGGGGTGATCGATTCTCGTGATGACTCGCTCAAGTTTGTGCTGACTCGACGATTTTTAAATCACTGCTCTAAACAATTAAATATTATAAGGCTGTGGTTTTTATAAGGTTGTAACCTTAACCATCCAATTAAGGGCATACCTCCAAAATTTATCATAACATGTATTTTTGGGGTAAAATATTCTTGGGATTATTTAAAATATATTTTCATATCAAGTTCTAAAATTTTAAACTCCAAAAATGATTAAAATTAAGTAGATCTATAAACATGGAAATCTTAAAAATGAACAGTCTAAATAATATGTTGCAAGATGCACTATTTCTGATACTTAAAATCTTTTTCTTTTTCTTTTTCATAGTCATACATCTTTCAAGGCTTTTCAATATTAAAATAATATTTTCTAATGGATTTTTGAGTTGCATATGTAATTCTACATTTTAAAGTTGCAACTTTATATAAACTTTTGAAAAAATTACAAAAAGCTCCCCAAGATGAACTTTTTGCGCATTTTACCCATACTCAACTTTTCCTAGCAACTTCCCACAAAAAACTATGTTTCCTAGCAAATACCCCCTATACAAAAAGTTAATTTTTTTTTACTAAAGTACCCTTCCCTCATGTAACAAATCATTTTTGGATCCCAATAAAAGGAAACGTCGGACCGCACTTGTAAAACGCTGGACTGCTCACTTAAAAATGTCGGACCGCTACTTCAAAACTCCGGATTGCTCCTTCAAAATGCCAGACCTCCATATCAAAACGCCGGACCGCTACTTCAAAACTCCGGACTACTCCTTCAAAATGCCAGACCTCCATATCAAAACGCCGGACCGCAACTTCAAACGTCGGACCACAACTTCAAAATGTCGGACCGCCCATTCCAGCAAAATAAAATTGTCGGAAAAACGAGTAAACTGAAAATAAAAAATTTATATTCCAAACTATGTCAATTTGTACAAAAAAAAAAAAAAAAAGTAAACAAATAAATTGAAAAAACAAATAAATTAAAACATGTCAACAAAGGGCGCAGCAGAGACCCAAAATCTAAGATTTAGAGTCTTATATTATTGTCAAAATGAGGCAACAAAATATTACATCCCGTTAAAATAGAAAGGGAAAATTACGTAAATATCTATTTTTGTTTCCGTTATTACCAAGATCCCAAATACTTTCCGTTATTATTGATATATCCGTTTTTTTGACTTCATAACATTTTAAAAAAAAATACGTAACTACCCATTTTCGATTAGCCGAATTTCGGTTTTTGAAAAATCGAAAATTGAAAATTTTTGGTTCTTTTAAAATTTTGGATTCTTCAAGAACATAAAATTTTAAATTTCCAGTTCTTCAAGAACCGAAAAATGTTTTTCTCTCATGACGAATTCTTCTCTACCTCTCTAAAGTTATAGTTATCCGATAAAATCAGGGAGTAACAACTAGTTTGAGACCCTAAATTTAGAAGAAATCTCATGGATTATAAGATGAGAAGATTAGGAGAAATATTGTGACACATTCTCTCTCTACCTCTTGTGGCGTTTTCTTTCTTATGGCATATTCTCTCTCTACCTCTCTTGTGGCATTTTCTATCAAGGGAAAAAACTAGTTTGAGCCCTACATCATAGGAGATTGGAAAGCTCATGCCCATGATGCCCTACCTTCAAGAAGAGATCTCTCCTCAATTCAAGCTCTTCAAGCTGCTCATGTCCCAGCCCATGATGCCCTACCTTGAAGAATATATCTCTCCTTAATTCAACCTCTTTAAGCTATAGGAATATCTTGACCAGGCCGAATTTCTCTTTCAATATGCTGGGGTGAAACTTACCCAAAAAAAAGACACCGGGTGAAGGGAAGACAGAGTTTCAAAAAAAAACTATTTTTACCAGTGTAATATAGAGAGAGAATACACAGAGGACCCACAAGAGAGACAAAAAAAATTCAGTTATTGAAGAATTTAAAATTTAAAATTTTTCGGTTTTCAAAAACAAAAATTGGCCTGATTTCGATTTTTGAAAAACCGAAAATGGGTAGTTTCGTCTTTTTTAAAAAAAACGGACATATTAGTAATAACGGAAAGTATTCGGTATTTTGGTAATAACGAAAACAAAATTAGATATTTACGTAATTTTCCCAAATAGAAAACCAACTAGTCAAAATAAGAAGACGGCGAGAGGTTCCACCTAAGGATGAAGTTTCTATAAGGCCTAGGCTAATGAAAACAAAATAAAGCCTCACCTCAAATCCTCATCCTGAAAGAACTTTGGGCATCAGAAATTTTCATGATGGCTCTAAAATTAATTTCTAACATGGAAAATAAATTTGAAACTCAAATAATGGTATAGATCTTGTGGATCTATTAACACTTATTTTTAGAGTGACGTGGATGGTCTAGATAATTTGGTGCAATATGCATAATTTTTAGAACTTGAAATCCTAATTTTTTTTTTACAACCATAATATTTAAGCTGAGATGATCAATTTAAAGGTTTTTCAATACTTGAATTATAATTTTCTATGAGTTAAGAGTTGAGGCTTTACTTATTTGATAGGACTGCAGCCCTATCAAACTATTTTCCTTTACGTAAAGAGAACAGAACAAGAAAGATTGGACCAAAACGCCCACATGGGGCTTAATTTTGTAAATTAAACGGAGACTAGTATATGTCATTATATCATACTATTGACGTACTATCATTGTAAAAAAGCCAAAAGTTTATATAAAGGTGTGGCTCTAAAAAATCAAATCGCGATGCACTTCAAATATTCACTAGAAGAGGTTGTTTCAATTTTAAAAAAACCTCAATTCCATCATCTTTACCTCAAGATGTATTGGCATGAGAAAAAATAGATTTCAAATCTTGAAAATAGTGTATTTTGTAATGTTTCATTTGAACCATCAATTTTTTAAGTTTTCAAGTGTTTGTAGATCTGCTTGATTTATACTATTTTTAAATCTTTAATTTTTATAATGCAGATGAAATTGCTTTTCTGGCCATAGTGCCTTACTTCGAGTGATTAGGGCCTCAACCTTATATAAACCACACCCTAAAAATCTCCAAATCTTATTTGAGGAGCACGAGTTGGAGCTTTTTTAATGATATGGCTCTAGTTATCAACAAGATCAAGTCGACCCACCTCTCGCACTTGCAATAACCAGTAAGCGGTGCTTTGCATTTCATTTAGAAAGATTTATGCCCACCACATAGCTGAAGACGTCCACGGAACCAGAAGTACCATGAATGCTCCCAATCCCTAGTAACAACAAAGCATAGGGATTCGTTCGGCGCAATTACACTAAATCAAGTATAAGACGGCCTGGTCTGGCCCTTAAAGCATAGGGCAGCTACAAAATTGGTGCGAGGACAGGGCCACATTTGGGCTCTGCCCTAGGCCGGGTCAGCTTAGGCCTTGGCCAGGGCCACATTTGGGCCCTGTCCGAGGGCTGGTCTGGCTAGGCCTTGGCTAGGGTCATATTTGGACTCTGTCCGAAGGCGGGTTTGGCTAAGCCTTGGCTGGGGCTAAGGCAGGCCTTGCTAGGCCCTGTTTTTTTCCCTTATTTTTCATCTTTTAATTCTTGAGTCAAGTATGCCCTGCCTAGCACAGCCCGAGCCAGGCCTAGGCTAAGGCCTCCTCTACCCTATTTGCATCAGGCCCAACCCGGGCCAACCTTAAAGGGACCTGGCCGGGCTCGGGCCAGATATGGCCTGGCCCTTTGCCAGCCCTAATAAATACAATGTGTTTCTTTGGTATTTTATTAATTTTGTTGACTCTCCATTTTTGCTTGGTAAGCCCCATTTCTTTTTTAGCTTTAACGGGAGTGACTTCTGAGTTTAGAGGATTCTAGCTTCTATCGACATAACAGCTAGCCATCTAGTAAAATATTCCATTGCATTAATATCAAAAATGAGTTTGAACCACCTTGCATGACCAAATATCTTCCTCCTGGTTGTACTCTTTGTATATATCAGCAAATTACATATTACGCCCTCCACAACGATTTTGGATTTCATAAATTAGTGGTAGCAGCCTCCAGGGAACACTTTGCTCACCTTCACACCATTTGTTCGTGTTCAACGAGTCTCCCTCAACAATAATATTCTGTGATTTTTAACATTGCAATTCTGCTTTAACCTCTACCTTATTAGTAGTTACAATCGCCAATGATGATTTCTCACCAATCACCACAATGCCAATACCTCACTGTCCAGGATTGCCTAAAAAACTGCCGTCAAGACGTAATTTTAAAGTTCTCATTAGTGGGGGTTTCCACATGCCAGTTCTTGAGACGTGGAAGTTTGATAACAACTTGTGAAAGCTGTAAAGTGGAAGTGCGGCCTTCAACGGGGGAAATTTTTCACGTTAAAACTAGTGGGATTTTGGAAGCTGAAAGAAGAGCCATCTCCCATGCTTTGTCAAACACGCCTTTTAAGGTTCTCAAACTTCCCACTTCCTTGAACTTATATAAAAGCTCAACTAGAGATACTTCCCTACATCCTTTGGTAACTAAGCCAACAAACAATCTTCTGTAATTTTCAATTTCAGTTTGCTATTGTTTACACATACGCTCCTTCAAAACACCTCTTTCTCTATTTCTAGACACACTCAAAGATAGGCCGGACCGGCCTTTGACAAAATGTGCCGGTTTGAAAAAAAAAGTGCCAGACCGGCTTTTGATAGTAAAATTTCACTGGTCTGGTGGTACAAAATCTACCAGACAGGTTTATATTGAAATGTGTTGGACCGGCTTAGAGAGAGAGAAAGTGGGAGCATTATAAGAAAAAGAAAAATGAGGCTAAATTGGAGGTATATTATTTTTTCTATTCCTTTTTTCTCAAGAAAAATTACCCAATTGACAATCCCATAGATCAATAGGGATTGGGGAGTAGACGATCCACCCCACCGATCCATTTTTTAAAATATTCCTTCAAAATAAAAGATGTTGGAGATTATATTTAAAGAAACAAAAGGTTTGGATAAATCTTACACAACTTGCCATCTTCTAGGCTCAATTACTTGGATACGTTCTGCAAATGATCCATTTCGTTTCCATTGACATGAAAATTCATTTACATTTCGAGTGACCAGCATAAGTCATAAATAGTTATTATCACAGACGGAATCCGCTTCCCCTTAATCGCATGAAACAAGCAAAACCTACCACTCAAATTAATATCATTGCTGCCATGCAGTTGATTCAAGAGATTGAGAGCTCTAACAAAGACATCAAACTACCCCAAAAAGAAAATAAAAAACAAAATATCAAAAAATGTTGGTGGTCATGAATTATTATTTCTATTTTTTCTAAAAAGTAGGATCAAAATTGACATTTCCACAAGAACCATAGTAGAAGGAAATTTTTAAATATTTCAGAAGCTCAGGCATTCCGTCATTGATTCTCACAGAAAATATGTGAACTCAAAATTTTCAGGTGTTACGACAACATACAACAGAGCACATGTACCCAGAGAACCAATATTCTGGTAGCTCTTTCTTCGGATTATATGATTCAGCATAATTTGCAGAAGTCAGTGGACAAATTTTCATTTTTACTATTTCATCTTCATGGAGTGAGAAATTTTATCGCACGTCTCTCTAGGGTGTGCCTGACCCATCACATAGATTGAACACAGATTGAGCATCCATGAATCCGTGTTGCCTTTGCCGAGATGTCTATTGAAAGAAACAGAGGATTTCCTGAGAATCAAAATTACAATCTTTCTGCATGGTCATATGATTTCATTTTTTACATGGTCCTTTATTTATCTATGGGAATCAAAATTGAATATAAAGCCATACCTTTACTTCAGAATGTGCTCTATGTTGTTGAGGAGAATACATCACATAGGAAGTGGTCTGTATCACCCATGTTGATATCAAAATCCAACAATCTATCCGCCATATCCTGAAATTAGTGAGAGCCGTCACTTTTTATTGAGAAGATATAATAGTCTGAATTACCAAAAAGTGTTTATCAGCTTAGTGAATTCTTCTACCTTATATTGCTGATCTTTAATAGATAATTTCTCATTGTACAAGCGTCCCAAGCGCTTACCACTCCCAGTTGCATTTAATATTAGGTTGGCTCTTTCCAGAACCTCCTCAGGCACGCCTACAAAGAAGACCCACCGATATAATCAATTACTGCTGACACAAAGCTTATGCCAGACATCAAGAAACTGATCCCAGCCATTGCAACCAAAATTATGGAATTCAAAATGTCAAGCTTCATAAAGTACGCAAATGCAGCGGCACGAAATTTACAATGTTAACAACAATTCTACTCAAGAATCAGTATACATATTGATGTTTGAAGCATGTAACACACTAAATTCAGACACTACAACGATTGGACATTTCCCAGAAAGGATCTGCTTCTGCCTTTTTTCATCTGACATTATTGACAAAAAAAAGGATATTTGTGATATATCAGCATTTCAAATATCACCCGTGGTAAGTATTTGTCGGTATAGTTCATTCACATATTTTAAAACTAATACAGCAAATATCAGTTGAGATGCTTAGCACCGAAGTTGAAGCAGTGAGAAGAAGATGGACATTCTAGACTTCCTACGTATTTAGCATTGTTTAAAACAACGGTCTGCCCCACGCCTAGGGGTTTTTTAACAAAAAACCGCACGCCTCATGAAAAGGCACCCCAAAAAGGCCGTTTTTACCTAGGCGGGCGCCCAGTGAAGTCAGGCAGAAATTTCTTTTTAAATTCGCCCAAAAGGGTAGAATGGGTCATTTTGCCCCCCAAGTTTGTATAAAAAAGTTATATGGGTTTATTTTTTAACCCCCAAAGTAAAACGTATGTTGCGAAATGAAATAAATTACAAAATTTGACACAAATATATGTATCTATGTATATTAGGATAACAAATATTTTTAAAATTGCTATGATTTTCCACTACAGAGCTAAAAATGGATGATTGTCCACTACAGGGCACCCGAGGATCTGCGCGCCAGGCTGGCCGCCTAGCGTTTTTGATACGTTCATATTTAGTCTAGCAACAATGAGCCTATTTCTCTACATCTCAATGAACACTTATGGAAAAAGAAACCAAATATTCTTTAATTGATGCAAGTTACATATGAAACAACTGTGAAAAGATTAAAACGCAGAATTTAGAATGTAATGCAACGTTATATATATATATATATATATATATATATATATAACTGCAAATGGAATGAAAATTCTTCCTCTTGATAAGATGGTAAAGAAGGATCTACAAAAGGAACATTTCATCCCCCACCCCCCTCCCCCCCAAAAACCCCCCCCAAAAAAAAAGGGAACATCCACCTCAATCTGATTAAAGGTCCAATCAGCTTGGGGTCCACTTATCAGATTAAGTTGGATTGCTTGTTATATAGTCAACGACTTCAAGAGTTTAACCAAATTTGTGCTATTTCTTTCAATTTTTCGAGTTTTGTACTTTTTCTATTCCAATATTGCAAGAAAACCTCTTGTATGCAAAATGAGTTTCAACATATAAGATGTCTGTTGAAATTTTCCAAGATACATACCAGCAAGTTGTGCACAATGTAATCCTGCCAAAGATAAGGGTTTTAGTTGGAGGATGAATTTCCAAGAGAAATATGACATCTAAAAAATTTCACAAAAAAATACATACCATAGCTCAGAAATGCATGCCCTGGGACTAGCCTGGACAATGGTTTAAAATCTCATGTCTCAAAAGATTCTAAAAGCACTAAAACACTTATAGTACCTTAACAGGCTAAGAACTCAAAGAGTTAAATACCAAAGAGAGATGAGCTAGAATACTGTGAACATACCGATAAAGGAAAATAATGTCTTCTGCTTCATTTATGCAATACTTGTCAGGTCTCAATACATTCATGGTGTAAAACTTGATATTCTCCGACTGAAGCAGTTAGTTTTTATGACATTAATATCTACTACAAAACATGACCTTCTTTAATATGCTAGTAAACAAAGGTAAGATTCTTCAGACCTTCGGCAAGCATTTCTCACTTAATAGCTCAGTTAAATGTGTGCAAATGAAAACCTGCAGAGATAAGCATTAGGGATACAGTTATGCATATAGGCATTAACTTATTTATCATGAAGAATTGGTAAACATAGAAAATAAAGTTAAGAATTCAATGGTCCAAGAAGGTAGCCCATGATGTATAGTCAAAACCTGTTTGTTCAAATTACAAATTGAGACTGGGAATATGTGTTAAAGAGCATATTTATACTGTAACGAAACGAATTATGGTCCATTATTGAAGAGTGAATTATGTATTAATTACATTCTTGGGACTGCTTTGGTATTTGATAAGTCTTTCACATCATAAATTACATTCTTGGGACTTTCTTCTAATTTTATATAAGATGTGATTTGGCAAAAATTAGAGATACAGGATGTATTTAGTCAACTTTCTTTTTTTAGGCTTAGTTGGTGTATATGATGAAGTTTCATTTGTATCTGCTGAATAGTAACTTTCGCACAAATATCAACTGTCACTACCTAGGTGATGTTCTTTCAGCATCATAAGCAACTAGATATTCCCAGAATTCTGCCTTGTTATAAGGTTGTCCAATTTCCTGGCACAGGCTAAACTACGATGGCTTACATGAGGAGAGCCACTAACCTATGGACTCAAACCCATAAGCAGATTGTGGAAATGCAACATGGTGGGTCAAATAAAAGAAATGATTAATGTCATTTGGAGTTATATCTGCTTAGGTGTAAATATTTAAATCTCTTGTGAAGAGTTGTGCATCATTATGTGGCTTATTGAACCATGTTTTACAATAAAAAGGTATTTGCAAAACAAAGCAACTTTCTTCCAAAAGGGGACTGGTATGCTTTGTTGAAACGGTTGATGCCCAAAACAATGTACCTTGCTTTGGAAAAGGCATTAATCCACACCTTTAAACTTTCTCTAGATAAATAAAAGTCTATCGTTTAAATAACATTATGTTGGATTTTTCTATCAGTTGTACCATAGTCAAATAAAAAGAGAAAATTTCATAGCTGCTGTCAGGCCTTACCCCAGTGAGACTCATGATAGAACTTCTATGCTTTTGGGATACCAATCAAGGATACTACTTCAAAAGTGAGGGGTAAGGTAATCACTCCACAAATGTACACAATGGAGCCCTTTAGTTATAGCCCCCCTGTGCTTGGAGGCAGGCAAATTACTAGTTCAGGGAGCATTTTGTATAGAAGCTCCTTCATACATTCTTTCAAAGTGATGCACAATGTTGATGCATGCTTTTCTGTTGCCTAACTAAAAAAATTGACAGACCAACTAATATTGGATCCTAGATATTCAGTCCTCAAGGAGTTCATTCAGACCTGTGCAAAGTGCATGGTCATAACCTTAATTTCATGATTTTAATAGAGGGTATGCATAAGGCTAGTCACCTCATAGCTCCATTTCTTTTCTATATAAAGTAATGGTCATTCTATATACTTAACATACATTTGGTGTAAATATCAATATACTATTGTTGGCATTGCACTAACTGCTCAAGGTTGTTCTTGTGCATTACCTATAATGGGGCTCCTTTATGTATCCCAAGAAATGTCTTTTTACCCACTGGGGCTCCTTCTTGTACATTTTACATGCTCTCATGTGTGCCCCATAATTTCTGCTGTAATTTCCCGAAAAAGGGTATTTTCAAAATATTGGTCATGAGGAAGGGAACAAGTGGGGCCTTTGGATCCAGCCCCACATGTGTGCCGCACCCCATGGGTGGGGCGTAAAGCCCACAAATCACCCATTGGGGTGGCATGTCCCTCTTCTTGCTTTCTTTCATGATTAGATTGTGTTTTAATTAAAAGATGCTTTAAGTTAGTTAAGGGAAGTCTTTTAAAAGAAGAAAGATTATATGTGCCTATTTTTGTGGGAGTTAGTTTGACCAAAATATTTATCTTTGACTTCCTACTAATTTAAGGGAAATAAAAGGGAAGTTCTAGAAGGTTTTTAAATTGGTATAATCCTAATTAGACTAGAAGTGGATATGGGTCAAATATTAAAGGGATAATGTTCCTAGTATGCCTCCGTAAATTATAATGGCCGATTTGTAGGATGGATAACTCAGATTTATTTCTCTCTTACTTTAGAGATTTTCTAAATTCCTATTGGTCAAAGTGAGTCATTCGATAGGCATACTTTAGGGGCGGATCTTGAGACCTATATAAAGAGGTGTTTCCCCTTCTCAAACCCTACAATTCTTAAGCCTCTCTCTCCCTTAATTCTCTCTCTCCTCCATGCCCCAAATCTCTCTCCAATGCAGGAAGGAATGGTTGGAAATTATATCTACCTTGTTCCCGAATATCAACAAGTAAAACCACTAATAATGGAGAAAAAACATGGCTGTAAATAGAGCCAAAAAAAGAAAAACTTTAATGAAAGCAATGGCAATGTAAAATTCCATGTTATAAACTCAAAACTTTCTTTCTTTACCTTTATAGGGCAAGAGAGCTAGGGTCACAATGAGGATTCCATTAAGAACCCTTTTTCAATCTTGAGCAATGCCACAACTGGCACCTCCCATAAAACTAGAGCTAGTGCTGGGCTTGCCCCTCTTTTTCTCTCTCTTTAATGCTGGGAATGCCACCCTAGACACTTAGGGAGAGTGGTGTACCCCTCTTAGAAAGAATTAGAGAGGACTAGCGAAAGAAAGCATAAAGAAGTCAGAGAGAGAGGTGTGGAAAAGAGAGAGAGGAGAGAAGTTAGATGTATAGAATGAGGGGGAGAAGCCCCTATTTATAGACCTTTAGGGCCTAGGGAATCCCAGTCAGATTAGGAGTTCAACATTATCTAGAATTATTTGGTGATCTGTGACGTGAGAGAGAATATTCAATTTGAGCCATTCATCTCCAAGATAAGCCATTATAATCTAGAGTGAATCTATAAGAACCTTATCCCCTGAGATTTGACCCATATCCATTTCTAATCCACCTAGAACTTTAACTAGTCAAAACTCATTCTCTAAAATTATCTAGAACAATCTAGGATAATAATTTCGAAATCCTATTCTCTTATAAAGAGATAATTAGGAATTAAAATTAATTCAAAACTTGGTCAAAGATTACTAGAAAACAAGAAAATCACCAAGATAATCTTTTTAAAAAAATATTCTTTAATTAAATTATTACAAGCCTATGAAACCCTAAAATTAACTTAAGATCCAAGTAAACATTTAAGACTCTAAAATACCACTAAACAATCTTAACATTTCAAAAATAACCTTGTGAACAGTAATGTGTGAACAAAAACGTGAAAAGTACACATGAACAATACCTATGACTAGCAACTAGTGAATAGTAAACCAAAAATACAAAAATAAAAACCCAAAATCCCTAAAAAATATAAAACTTTAAAAATAAATCCTAAAACTAAAATTAAAATATACATCTTTTGAAATTAAACAAATATATTAAAAATAACATTAATTTTTCCCTCTATGGTTGGAAAAAAAACTTGTTCCCCCTTTTTGAAGTGTTTTAATATAAATCCTCCTTTAAACACAAGGTCTCTATAAACCCGAATGTTATGCATTAACATTGGGGCTTGATCCTGAGACCCATGGGTTAGCCACACCATTGACGAGAGAAAAGAGCTCTTTACGATCGCTGCCATAGTTGTTGGAAACACCTGGGAACTTGAATCGTTTTATGAATCGGAATGGTGGAATCGTCGCCAGCTAGAGGATTCCTATTTTTGAAATTGATTTCCATACAATGGGAATCGCGGGAGCGAGATTCCCATTGGGAATCGAGAATTGACCAAAACGGAATCGAGATCCGCCACATGTAGAATCAAGATTCTGACCTCCTTGGAATTGAGATTCCTACCTCCTTGAAATAGAACCCCAAGGAATCGAGATTCAAAAATCCTAGGATTCAAATTTCCAACGTATGTGGAATCGATATTTGCACCAGTTTGGAATCGAGATTCCGACATATTTGGAATCGAGTTTTTGACCTATGTGGAGCTAAGATTCATACCAGTTTGGAATCGGGACTCATATTAGTTTGGAATCGAGTTTGATCCGAATTGGCAATTGAGATTTGTACCTCTATGAAGTCAAGTACGATATCCCATATAAATAAGTTTCATATGATAATGATATATCACACTTTACCGACTTGAAACCTATTTAAGCAATCGATATCAAATGTCTCCTAATAGACTTGTAAAAAGGTTCCTCATATTTGAAGTCAATGTATTGATTATTGAACTTAGGGTCAAGTAATCCACTAGGGAAATTATCTACAAAAGATAAAAATGTTATCCCATGTATTTCCAAATTGTGATCTTGACTTCATTATTATACAAAATAGGATGTTCTTGGTGCCATGGTATTTATTGTATGTGTTGTAGTAACCAATTATACCTTAAAGAAAAGGCAATCCATACTAGTACTATTAGAAATGTGATTCGAGCTAGTAGCACTATTAGAAGCATTCAAATCGAATGAAGATTTCTGCTCCAATTACCTTTAAAAAGTGGTAACCATTCAGGAAAATGGATATTATGTACTTCGAATTGTTTTCTTTATTATTTTATATATATATATATATATATATATATATATATATATATATATATCTTAGTTTTTTTGCTTGCATTCATATTATGCCATTGAAATAGGGGAGAAATTCAGTCTAAACATCAAGCACACATATGGATACACTATTCCATGAATTAAAAAACAACACATGGTAGAGAGATTTTGACATTAAACAGGTATCTTATTGAGGTTGAAGCAGAATTCCCTGTTCCTACGAACCGAGGTATTTTATGTGGCAGATTCTAGATTCAAAACCATAACGAATCAATATTCATCACATGTAGACTTCAAGAATCAAGATTCAATAAATGTTGGAATTCAGATTCGCAAAATTTGGGGCCGAGATTCCACAAATAATGGGATCAAGTTTCATAAAAAGGTTTGAAACGAGATTCCTAACTTATAGAATCTAGATTCCTAAATTTCAGGAAATGGTTTGTGTGAAGATCCCTTGTCGAAATCGCCGAATTGAGATTCCGAACCGGAACTCCAACCTCGGCAAAGAGATTCGTGTAACTATGGTCACTGCCCCTAATTGCCTCCTCTTCGAACTGTTCACTACCACTATCCACATCATTACCCTTATTGCCATCATTACCATCACCTGTAACTTGTTATTCGCATAGATAGGATCCCCAAGCTCTTCATCTCCACCATCAAAGATAGGATCAATTAGTTCTTTATCTAAAATAAGACCACTATCAAGGATAGGATCACCTGGTTCTTCACCAAAAATATGATTATTACCAAAGATATGAGCACTATCAAAGATATGACCATCCAGTGATTCAAAAAATATTGAATTTAATAAAAAAATTGGATCCTTTTTGTTGCACTTTAATATTATGCTCCTATCGATGCTATCACGCATCGAACCCATCTATGTTGTTTAACACGTAATCAATCTGTTCCCATCTAGATTCGAACTTTGATTCGCTCCATTCTCCATAAAAACCCTCACGGTTTGGATATGTATTAGGGCATCGTTGTTGCTAGTCTCGCTTGCGCGACAACTATATAACCCTATCTGTCAAGTTGTTGATTTCTTTACCCAATCGGATCATATCGGTATCCCTACACCTAAGACCTCTATGACCAGTCATCGCAATCTCTAACCATCTTAAAATCGAGCTTTGGTACCACTTGATGTAGGAAGGAAAGGTGGGAAATTATATCCACCTTTTTCTTAAATCTCAAAAGAAAAAACCAACAATAATGGAGAAAAAGCATGGCTCTAAATCAAGCCAAATGCAGAAGTGCCTCTTTCATAAAATAAAATTCATTCCAAATAATACATAAGCCCCCCAAATGTGACGTCCAACCTTTTGTAAGCCTATGAAACCCTGAAATCAATTTGAGATCCAAGTAAACATTTAAGACTCTAAAATGACCCTAAACAATAGTAAAATTAAAAAATAACCATGTGAACAATAACACGTAAACAATACCTATGAACAGTAATTATGAATAGTAACAACAAATAAAAAACATAAAAAACCCCTAGAATCCCAAAAACCTTCGAAATAAACCCTAAATCTAAAATTAAAATATACATAATTTAATGAGCTAGAGTCAGCTATAGACCTATATACTTTCCCCTAACCCATTCCAAGCATGAGTACAAGGGGCGGGTTGTCTTAGGTAGGCAGCCAACGTAAAACTTCGCCAAAACTTCTCATGAATCTGGATAAGATATCCACTTATGCTAGGGTGTACCCCATAAGCAACGTGCAATACCGAAACTCCAGTACAGTGAGAATGAGCAAGGCTTAGCTAGGGCATTCTCTAGAAGTGATGTGCTGCAGTGCCTCCCGATTGTGGTGAAAAATAAGCAAGGGTTCCTGCAACATTCTAGACGAGTGAGGGTAAAGAAGCTAATCTAAGAGAATATGATAGATAGGAAAGGCTTTAGGACCCTACAATTTTGACAAAGGTAATAGATATATTCATAGGATTAGGACATCTGAAGTGAAAGAAGCTTTGAGGAGGATAAAACAGGAAAGGCTGTAGAACCATATAGTATCGATATAGGCTAGAAGTGCATGGGGGAGATTGGCATATGTTGGCTAACCAAGTTGTTCAACAAGGTAAATGCTAGACGAATGGAGGAAAAGCATTATGGTTCCTATTCACAAGAACAAATGAGATATACAGAATTATGTGAACTATCAAGGGATCAAACTTATAAGCCATACTATGAAGCAGTGGGAAAGAGTGATTGAGTAACAACTAAGGCATCAAATGAGTGCATCAAAAAATCAATTCGGTTTTATGCCAAGGAGGTCAACAATTGAGGCCATTTTTCTATGTAGACAACTGATTGAAAAGTTCAAGGAGAAGGTAAAAGACCCCCAGATAGTCTTTATTAATATAAAAAAAGCTTATAATAGGGCCTAGAGATTTAATTTAGTGGATGTTGGAAAAGGAGTCTCCAGATGCTATATTAACATGGCGAGAGATATGTACGAGGGAGTGCTAACTAGTGTGTGGACAACTAGTAGAGAGACAAGGCAGTTTTCAATGATAATTGCCCTACATCAGGGGTTAGTGTTGAGCCCATATCTCTTTGTTTTAGTTAAGGACAAGTAAACTAGGCATTTACAAGATAAGGTACCATGGTGTATGTTGTTCACAGATAACATGGATTTGATCGATAAGGCTAGAAGCGGCGTCAACGCAAAGTTAGAACTTTGGAGGGTGCTACGAAAATCTAAAGGTTTTAAAATTAGCTGGACCAAGGCAAAATATATGGAATACAAGTTTAATAACAATAGGAGTCGAAACGAGGAACTAGCTAAGATTGATGGCTAAGAAATATTCAAACAAAGTGTTTTTGGTATCTTAGAATAGAAATAGAACCGGGTGGGGAATTAGAGATGTGCAACTGGAGTTTTATGTGATCACAACATGCCAATGAAGCTGAAGGGGAAATCCTATAAGACCGCTATGAGACCAGTTTTGCTTTATGGGACAGAATTTTGGTTGACAAGAAAGAACATACCCATAGGATGAGTGTAGCTGAGATGAGAATGTTGAGATGGATGAATGACAAGAAAAAAAGGGTAAAATTTGGATTAAGTACATTCGAGGGAACTTAAGGGTGGCTCCAATAGGTGACAAGATGACGGAAAGACTTAAGTCGACTGGCCATGTGCAGTGCAGACCCAATACAACACTGATTAGGAGGTACAATTTATTTCAAGTGGAAGGCTCTAACAAGGCAAGGGGAAGGCTCAAAAAGACATAAATGAAAGTAGTGAAAAAAATATGGAGACTTATGGTCTCACCAAAGGTGTAGCCCTTGATAAAGCAAAATGGCAGAACATGATTTATGTAGTCAACCCCAAATAGTGGGGATAAGGTTCTGATGATGATGATGATTATGTCTTTATTTTGTGGGAGTTATTTTTTGAAAATATTTTTTGTATCTTTGACTAAATCTTTCATTTTCTAATTCCTACAATTTTGTGAGATAAGTTCTAAAGATTGCTTTAAATTAGTCTTATCCTAATTTGACTAGAAGTGGATATGGGTCAAAGATTCAAAGGATAAGATTCCTAGATTCCTCCCTAAATAATGATGGATGATTTTTAGGATGGATTGCTCAGACTTAATCGTCTCTCACCACAATTCCTAGCCCCTCTCTCCCTTCTCTCTCCTCCACACCCCACTCTCTCTTTCTCCCTTTTTCTCCCTCTCTACTCCATACCCTATTCTCTCTCTTTCTCCCTATATGGATATAGGGGTGGCAAGCACCTATAGAAAGAGAGAAAAGGGGCCCCAAAGGCTCGAAAGGGATCTAGAACACTAATTGTGTAAAAAACCATAGATTTGTGACGTGTTGACTAAGGAAGCTTTGTGACTCAAAATATTCAGCAAGGCTTATAAGATCAAAGTGCATCATCGGCTAAAAAAACAGATGTGGTGTATACTAAGTCCTAAGGTGGTGATCTTATGCAAATTCAAGTAAGGCTGTTTGGCTTTATTTTCAGTCATTCTTTACTTGTTTACTTGTATTTTCAGGATCATTATTTGTACTAAAATTTATAGTCAAAGCTTATTTTTTAATCCTGGATTTTGTCTATTTTATTTGGCAGTAAAAGGAAAGAGATTAGATTGTATTTAGGGTTTTATTTGTTGTTTGCACCAATGTTTTGTGGTACTTGTAAGTGGTATCAGTTACATTAATAAAATAAAAGAGGAAATTTTTTTATTTTATTCCCTTGAATTCCGCATAGCCACTTCTTTCAATCTAAGGGATCAATACGTCTCCTTTGATAATTTCTCTAAAGAACATGGGGTTTTAATGACCAAGGCATTTAACTTAAAAAAAAAAAAAAATGTAACTCATATGAAGAAGTAATTCAAGGTTAAGGATGGAGAAAATCTGTGGAGGAAGAAATTGGTGCCTTACATGAAAATGAAACAATGGAGCTGATTCTACTTAAAAGGAAAAATGTGGTGGCTTTAAAATGGGTTGATAAAGTTAAAAGTGGTGGGTTCGAAAGGGATTTATAAAGTAAAACTTAAACGAGATGGAAGTGTAGAAACATTCAAACTGCACTTGGTGGCAAAAGGACACCATGAAGACTATGAAGAAACTTTCAGTCTCGTAGTCAAAGCGCCAACCACAAAGGCTATTCTCGCTTTGGAGTTCATAAATGGATGGGAGATTAATCAAATGAATATCAAAAAATGCATTTCTGCATATATCATCTTTAAAGAAAGAGGCTCACAAAGCACAACCTCTTGGATTTGCTATAACAAGTTCTCTCAACATGTAAGTTGACTGAGAAAGTTAGTATATGGGCTGAAACAAGCTCCAACAGCGTGATTTGAGATTCATGTAATGCAGATTTCAACAATTAAATTAATGATCACACTGGAGAGGTCAACCTCATCATTATGTACTGGAAAGGGTTTTGATAGAGAATGGATGTTCTAGTGATTATCTGTCCCTTAACTAATAACTTATTAATGCAATTGGAGGGAGCCTTCACTAGCTCCAACAGATCCACTAGAACAAACATGAAAACAAACAATCGGATGATGAAAAACTTGTTTGAGTATTTCGATGGGGATATAAGATGGCGAAACATGGTTTATGCACAGAATGCATGTGCATAGTCAGAAACAACTGAGGTATTATAGTTAACAAATAAGGAACACAAAGAAAAACATGACAATTGGAATTTGGAGGGCTCATTGTATGGTTCTTTACAAGGATTGAAAAGAAACAGATCGGTAACCCAGATCGTCCATCTCGAAAACTGGGTCAAATCGACGGATCAGGGATCCAAATCTGAGAATCGGCAGGATCGACAAGGTCCAGCAATAAAAAATTTTAAAAAAATTACTAAAATTTCGTAAAAATCTATTTTTTTAGGTATTAAAAAAAATAGTGGTATTACATTATAGTTTTTTATTATTTTGTTGAAAATACAAAAGTTCTGGGAACCTATCTCATGTCTGAATGGTTTTTACTCACTATATTCATTTTATAGTCCAAATGAAATTTAAAATGCAACTCGCTGCAAGAGAATAGATCTCTCTAAGTCAAATTTATAGTGAAAAAAAAGAAAGTGTATAATAGTTTTGGACCTATTGATTAAATAGAGAGAAAACAAGGATACAACCCATAGTTAAGGGAACCTTTTGGGTAGGGTGATGATCCCGCTCCGGAACCTCGATCCCACGAGTCCTACAAGGGATCTTAATGGGCCCTTTTTTTCAATTTTGGGATCTCGCTCCCAAAAAAAAGGGACCACTTTCCATCCATCAGTGGAATCCAGTTCCATTTCGAAATAGATCCCCGCTCCCATCAACCATGGTCCAAGGTTTTGGTACATTAAAAATCTAGGGTTCCATGTTTGTGAATTCTACTTTCATTAACAGATGATACCAGGTTAGAGATTGCCATAGTCTGAAGTTCCCATTATTTAGGAATCATAAGTTCTATGATGTTAAAACCAAGTCCCTTTTCGCATACAACGAAGTTTCATTATTTTAGATTCTTAATTTGAACTAGGCATAGTTTAGAGTGACCTATGTTTTATTAAATCCTATTGTGTAAGTCATCCCTCTTAGTTGTGAGAATATAAATTTCATTTAAAATCTTATATTTATGATGTCCTATTATTTTAGAGTCTTAAATCTTATTACAGTTGTGAGATGAGAATATATGCTTTGATTTCGAGCTTTAAAAAGCTTATTTTACATCAAAGAGAGAGAGAAAGAGAGAGTAGTTCATCTTGTCATCTTGCCCCTTCGGAGAGCCAGCCTTTGGGAAACAATAGAAGCAAAGGAGATTACATTTGAAGAAGATGAATCTTGGGTGGTAGGATCCTGGGTTGCCAGGGGTTCAACGGGAATGGTGCATACCAAACTTGTGTCATGGCCTGAAGATGTAGTGGACATAAGGAAGACTAACTTACAGACCTACATAATTAACCTGTTGTTATTCACGCAAAAATAAATATATCCATTGTTAAGGGTGGGAGGCACTTGATAAGGGATCCCTGTAAATGGTACTTGCAGACCTTGGGGCTAATCAACTAAGGACCTTGATTCCTATACTTTAAGAATCTCAATATTAAAATAGGAGGAACCCCATTATATGACATACTTAAACATTGATTCCTTAACTACAAGAACTCGTACTAGCTCTACTTACAACCTCATTTTTTTTTATAGTGGAGCTTAAATTCCTGCTAGTCAAAATATCGAACCCATTGACATTAGACCTTGCTCCCACAAACCTAAGAATCTCGCTCTCATAAACCTAAGAATCTCGCCCCTTGTCTTGTTCATTATACGGACGTCGATCCTAACCCCAGGGAGCTTCAACTATAGGGCAGTTCGAGGAATACCGCTCCCGATCCTGCTCCTACCTCCAACAACTATGATACAACCTCACAAATAAATAAATCTATTGTGTAATAATTAATATGGACAAAAATATAGAATTTAAAAACATAAATTTGCAATCATGGTTAAAAATATTAAAAAATGAATAAATAAATTCATACTTGCAATGTGGAATGATTGATAAAACAACTTGAAAATAGATTCTGAAGTGGTACGAGCTAGTGTTATTTTTTAAAAAAAATATCCTATAAGCTAGTACTATTTTTTAAAAAAAATGTTCAACAAAGTAGTATTAGTATCATTTTTTGTTTTTTTAATATCCCAATTAGCTAATACTTTTTTTTTTTTCAATCCCAATGAGCTTAGTTATCCCATGAGCTAATACTATTGGACTGAGTTTATTCACTACAATACAAGGGACAAAGAAGAATTGTCCACATCGAAGAAATGTGGGAGGGAAAGGCCGTATAAAGGGACTTAAACGTTGGTAAGTGGTTGAAGCACGCGATGGCGAAGCCAAGCCACGTTTGATTTTTAACAAGACAACCTATGGGAAAAGCATCACATGTTAGGTTTGTCAAGTTCACCGATGGGGAAATCAAGGGCCACATGTCTAACAATGGAGGCAGCTCGCATACCTTGGTGGGCCATCACTACATGTGCATTGCTTATTGTGGTGGGCCATGGGCCATCACTACACTTTTTTAATTGAAAAAGAAGTTAAGAACCGCAAATTGAAAAATTAGAACATGGGAACCGGTGATAGAACTGGTACAGACCGCTCTGAAACAGCCGGTTCTGGGGGTTTCAGCCGGATACCAATACGTTACATGATCCGGAATGAGCAGGGTAAAATCTGATCTGGATCGGGCGATTCCAATCCAGATAACTGATTTTTCAAAGCTTGGTTCTTTCAAAACTACCATACTCAAATCCAACAAATAAATTTAAGTTCAACAAAATATAGCAGGAAAGATAGTGAACATGAATATATATATAACAGACCTTAGGTGGATGTTCAAACTGAGCAAAATGTTCAACAGTTCCAGCAAGGAGGCCAATACCATCTGCAGTGCATAGAAAAAAGAAATTCAAGGAGGCCAATACCATCTGCAGTGAATAGAAAAAAGAAATTCAAGGAGGCCAATACCATCTGCAGTGCATAGAGAAAAGAAATTCAAATGATACAACATAATTTACAAGGACTTAAACACAATCCAATACAGGTAACATCTAGCCAAATTTCCCACCTTCAGTTAGTGTTCCTTTTCCAAATTCATCCAACAGGCACAAGGATCGTGAACTTGAATGCCTACACGGTATTATGACAATCAATATAGCAGGTAAGATGGATGAAGAACAATATAGATTGTAAATGTAGAAATGGTAGGCATATAGAACCACCTAAGCATCATTCCAACTTGATGCAGATCAATCATAAATGTTGACCTTTCACTTGCCAAAGGCTTGCTTCCCATTGCACAAAATATTCTGCATGACAATAGGTGTCTAAAGAAGTTCGCATGATTTTTTTAATTAACATTATCTAGAACAAACAGAGATATATGATATTTTATTTGTATTCTTATGTGACAAACCTATCAGTCAAGCCTACAGTAGCAGCATCTGCTGGCACAAAGCTTCCAATATGAGAAAGGAAAACAATCAGAGCTACCTGAGACAACAATGGCATTATAAGATTGCCTCATCATAAATTCACAATGAAAAATATTTATTTGCTGCAACTTTTCATGAGATGAAAAAATATAATGACAAACACTATAAAATTCAAAAAAGTATGAAAGAAAAAGAATGTGCATAACAAAACGCAGGCATGCCACAATCAGTGAAGAGTAAAAATGGTGATTTTTCATTTATGGCTTTTGAGAAGTCAATGAAAAGTCTTTTCTAGAATGTTGCATAGAAATACTGAATTTTCTATCCGTATTGTAGGATAGAAAAGTGGTAGGATAGAAAAGTGAGTTTATATGCCTCATCCTACGGGGACTAGTTCAAGGATCGAATCAGGAGCGAGGAACTGTGAAAGGCTAGAAGGTCCCTTGGCTTGGGATCACCATCTGTACTACAGATTTAGAGATCAAGATCCCAATAAGTTGGGGAGTACTATCCCAACTTCTAGGGATCAAATGTAAGTTCTATAGATCCAAGCTCCATTTGGTTAAAAACAAGGTCCTTGAATGCACTGAACTAGGGTCCCTGGGTAGTTAGCACAATCCACATAACATTATTATATATAATTAATGATTTCTAGAGTATATAAGCGAGCATCCAGAGCAGGATTCACCCCTTGATTGGGAGATCCCAGTGACTACAGCCTCACCCCAATTTGTAAGTCAAAAAAAGATGCAGAAAGGAAATGTGACGAACTAAATCAATCTTTTTCTAAACCTCAACAAATAAAAATCAGCAATAATGGAGAAAAAGCATGGCTGTAAATCAAGCCAAAAGAAGAACTTTCTTCTTGCATAAAAATAAAATTCATTCCAATGCATGATGTGACGTCCCACGTTTTACAAGCATGTAGACCCCTAAAATTAACTTGAGATTCAAAAATACAATTTAAAACTCTAAAATAAACCCTAAACAATACTAAAATTCCCAAAAAACCCCATGAATAGTAAAACATGAACAATACCCATGAATAGTAATACCAATACTATGAATAATATTTGTAAACAGTACCCATGAACAGTAACCAGGGAATAGTAAAGAATAATAATAAAAAATATAAACTAAGTATTGGATAAAAAATAAAAACTAAGTATTGGAGATTAATCCCCACATTATAATCCGTAAAAAAATAATCCTAATAATATAAATAAATGTACACCCACATTAAAAAATAAAAAAGTTAGATTAAATTTTTGAATCACCCAACACTTGATCTCTTTCATTCGCCACTGGTTGGAGAAAACTTGGCCTCAGGTTTTGAAATGAGTTAATACGAATCCTCCCCTCAATACAAGGTTTCTTTCAACTCAAATATTGCACATTGACATTTGGGCTTGATCCTGAGACCTACGAGTTATAGCCCTAATCAAAATACCCATAAAAAAATAAGTTGCTAAGGATTTTAGTGCACGCAGCTATAGTAGTCTACCACTGTGGAATGGAATCCCCTAGTTGGAAACAGGAAACATTAGCCCCACCATTGGTGTGAGAAAAGAGCTCTTTAGCCTCACTGCCACCAGTTGCCTCCTATTTTAACATTAAACCACCACCCCTATCGCAATGATTACCATCACAATCGCTGGCAACTTGTTCTTCATCATCGATAGGAAATCCAAGTTCTTCATTTTCATCAAAAATAAGATCACATCAAAGATAGGATCAACTAGTTCTCTATCAAAAATAGGATCACTACTGAAGATAGGAGCACTATCAAAGATTGGACCATCCATTGATTTAAAGATTAATGAATCTAATTGAAGTTTGGCTCCTCATTGTTCTCTTTCAAAATTATGCTCCCATCAATGTCATTGCACATCAAACCCATTTTCGTAACTTGACATGTCATCAATTCGTTCCCACTTAGACTCGGACTTTAATTCATGCCAACCTCCATAAAAATGAAGGAAGTGGCTATGTGGAATTCTAGGGAATAAAATTCAATTTTTTTTCTTTTCATTTTATTAATACAACTGAATTCCATTTACAGGTACCATGAAACAATGTTGTAAATGAGAAAAAGAACCCTAAATACAACTTGAGATCTTCTCTTTTTACTGCCAAATAAGTATGACTCAATTCAAGGACAAAATATAAACTTTATGATGCAAAGAACTTGAGAAAATAGTAACAATCAGCTAGAAATCAGAAAGAAATTTCTGTCACACACAAGCAATTTTGAGAAAACCCCAAGGTTTTGTCCCCACCTAGGGCTTACGTAGGCTTCTGTTCTTTCTTCTTCAATAGAAGTTTGTTTACCCCACTTAAAATATTGTCTATTTAATGTTTTGGACAATATTTGCCCATACGATTAAACTTTTGAAAAGGTTCTAACTTAAATATAACTTAAAATTAAACAAAAAAAAGAAAAATTATAGCTCTTCTTGTTCTTCTTGGAAGCCCTCCTAGGGTTTTCATGCTCCAAATATGAGGCAAAATTAGGAGAAATTTGTCATTCCTAAATAAGATAGTCATGGCAACTCACTGTGCTCTGCCCGTCATCACTTTAACCTTGAATCCTAACACAAATAATACTCCTGAAAATTACAATAAATAAACCAATAATGATGTAAATAAACCAAGAACAGGCCTGAAGACTTACTTGAGTTTGGCTAGGGTCACCCTCTTAAGACTTGGTACACCCCACACCCGATTACCTGACCAATGGCTCTCTCTAATCCTATTGGCCCTGTTGAATTCTATGAGTTGGGAAGGATCATCAGGCAATACCTTTTTAGATGTAGGTTTAAAATTACAAAACATGAATAGGGTTTCCTAGACCCCCTTTGGACCTTTCTAGGTCATGTCACAAGTGGCACCTCTATTAGTCTTATTAGAACTGGGCATGCCCCTCTTTTTAATATGCGGGGAGAGAGAGAAGCAAATTAGAGCCATTCATCCCATGAATCATCCATCACGATATAGGAAGGAATCTAAGAACCTTATTCCCTGAATCTTTGACCCATATCCACTTCTACGCATGTAAGATAAGAATGATTAAAAGACATAACAAAAATGTAAAGACATGGGCTTCTTCACTAGGCTTAGAGATTTTTAGAAATTACAAAATGCCCTTTTAAGATTTTTTCACTGCTAAAAATTACTTTGAAAATTCTGAACAATTTTTAAAAAGCACAAAAATATTTCTTAGATTGAAACCAAAAATTCTAAAAATGGATTGGCACCAATAGGTAAAAAAACTTACTGTCAAGGCAATCCACCCAATGCAGTAACCATGGTCCCCAACTATATTCTCGAACCAACCCACCAAGACCCATAACCCACAATTTCATGCAGCGGCTTATGATTAGCTCCTCAAAGCTGATCAATAAATAGTGAAACCACGTAATGCGGGTTAAAGTCTCCCTTCCTTAAGAGCAAGACACACACACATATTACTATAGTGCAAGGGGGACTCTCTCTATGCAAATATACATGTATCCTTTTACATATTACTATAGTGCAAGGGGGACTCTCTCTATGCACATGTATATGTATCCTTTTGCAAGGTTGCTTCCCATTATACGACTGTTATATGTACATGCCGTGTAGAAGCTTGTTGAGGATTTAGTTGTCTCTCTCACAAGCCTACATCCACACACAGGAGACTACAAAGCTCTCCTAGCCTACAAACCATCCTTGGGCATCTCTCTAACCTCAATAAGTGATGACCCTCTAAAAACTCATCTTTAGTAGTGCCATATGACCAGGGCCATAGAATGCTTAACCCAAGATAAATCAACTACCACACACACTCGCACTGAAGTGTATAATCTATTATAATTCTTTATTTACATACTCTCACAAACTTTAAAGGCCACAAATCCCAACAAAAAACCCTCACGATTTGGATCTGCGCTTATAGATTCCTTTTCATTTAGAGCATGATGCTGTTGTTATTGCTTACGGAACAACTGTGTAACCCTGCTGTTGTTCTCGCTTACGCAACAACTGTGTAACCCTCTCCGTCAAGTTATTGATTTCCTTACACAATCAAATCAAATCGGTATCCCTACGGCTAAGACCTCTATGACTAGCCATCACATTATCTAATTGTAAAAATCATACAAGATCAAAAGAAGATAGCCTCGTAATGGAAAGTCCAACAAACATATCAATGCATCTCCATTTAGTGGAAATTAATTTTAAGAAATATTTATTGCACTAACTTGTTTGATGTAAATGCTTTTGCCAGAGTAATTAGGACCAGTAATGATGTTGATCCATCCTGAAATAGCACAGCCTTGAAAGGTTAATATATAAGAGATACAACACAGGCTACTAATATTTGTTTCATTACTTCGCACCGTCAGATATGATCTGTGTATCATTTGGGACAAAAGTGTCAACCGTCATCTCCTGTAACACATGCCTGCAATACCCTTTCAATTAAAACCAATACCTCTACAACTGGATATACAAACATAGAAACTTGGATGAAAATAATTCTTTTCAAAACCTTAAAAATAATCTTAAAAGCAATGCTTTGACTTATCCATGATTCAAGGCAATAAATCTAACCTGCCATTGCGTATATTAATGATAGACTCTTCCGTTAGAAGTGGTCTGACGTAGTTGTATTGTTTTGCAGCCAATGCCAAAGAGAGAATGCTAATAACAAGAAAACAACCAAGAAACAAAAAAAGAGAAAAAAAAAAAAAAAAAAAACTGAAGAACGTTACTTAATTTAAGTATACAAGCACATATATGAGTCAAAAAAAGAAACTTAGACTCGAACAGAGTAAATTATTTGCATGTTTTCATATTAATTGAAAGTTGACAATATATCAAAAGATTTGGACTTATCCTCTTGCAATTCATAGTGACAATACCAGTCAAGCTCTGCCGTAAAATTCACAGCCCTCTGTAGATGACCCGCATAATGGTGGATTTGAGAAACCAAGTCTCTTGTAATCGCTCTTTCCATGTCTGTGAAATGAAAAGTATTATAAAAACCATGGATTAACATATACAAGGACACAGTGCATGCGAAAGTTGACAAATATCACATCTAAAAGTCTCAGATGGAGATGAAGATGGATATAAATAACATTCCATAGGAAAATAAAAACCAAATGACATTTGAGAACCATATTTCCACTGTTCACAGAAGGTTAAAAACATAAAACTTACAAATTTTTAAACAAAGAACCTATCCCTCAACTGCACAATGTGTTCTACAAAAATTTAAATTCAGTTGTGACGAAGATTAACTTGGAGAGATACATTTCTCTATACTCTATCACAAATAAATATTGGCATGCCAATATCAGAGCTCAACGTCAAAGCGATAAAATTGGGCCAATAGTCAAAATAAGGTCAATTTTTCAACTATACAATTTCTAGCAAGGACTTTTGGTAGTCATAAATACCCCCTTTCCAACACAATGGTTTTCATTGTAAACTAATAAAACTTAAGGGAAATATGGAAAGAGTACTTATTTTTGTAAGCATTAGCTTAGTTAAGAGCAATAATTGAAGGTGGCACTAAAGATAAAATCCCAATACCAATCTAGTACAACATAAAATAGTGAAACCATAGTATATAATATAAGTATCAAAGGCAGGACCTACTTCTGATTTTAAGCCATCCAATAAGACTGAGGGAGTCACCCAAGAGAATATGAGGTTACATTCAATTAACTAGATCTCCGAGTAGATGATGCTTTCATTAGACAAGGCTTTCTTGATGAGGTATGAAACTAACTCGTTTGTCTTAACAACTTCAGCATCACATGTAATATTAGTAAACTTCTCACAGACAAATTGATAGCCTTCTTCTCTACACCTAATCCTAGAGCTTTTGCAGTAATTGAAGGAGAACCAGTTGTTGCAATCCAAATGTGATTTTTGTGCCTTACCCGATAAAGGTTCTTCATTCATTTTCTAACACTCCCTGCTAAAACTGGAAACCAGGAAAAATAATGGGCAGTACTCAATCAAGAGTTTTATGCTTTGGGTGGCTGATGGTGCTAGATATAGTTCTTACCAGAGGTCACCTACAACACAGAGATACACAATTCCCCATTATATACCTCTTGTGCCATGATGCAGAAGAGACAGTGGAGCATTTAACATTGCCCTTATGCTAGGGCGATCTGAGCATACATTCTGGACCTTTTTGGCATACTATTTCGAAAAAGTTTCATAGGTACACTTAGTTGGAAAGATGTTCATTACTACAGAAGGGTGGGACTTTGTGGGAACATACATTTCCTGCAATCTTCTGGCGTATTTGGTTAGACAAGAACAAGAGAATCTGAGGGGATATACTCCAAAGCTGAATCCATGTGGATTAGAAACATGATATGATTATGCATCGGGCGTTCGCTAGGAAAGATTTTAGGTTCCCTTGAGTAATGGAACTGGTAAGAAGAGAGAAGGTGGTACAGAGCTAGGTTCCAGATCATTCCACTTATACTTTATGAAGTAAGACACCTCTAGGAGTCCCTAAAGGTTGGAAGTTCCATTGGCAAATCAGGTCCATCCATTGTAGAGGGGTTAGCAGAGATCACTTTGGGTTTACAAAAGGCCAATGCGTGTTTGAGATAATAATACAGCTGGAGATATAGCCATCCTCATAGGAGTATGCATTCTAAATATATAGCCCTCCTCATAGGAGTACGCATTCTCTTCCTGTCTCCAAGATAGTCTCCAAGTGGAAGGAGATTCCATATAAAGTTACCCGATGGGCTCAGCAGGTGGCGTTCCCCATGGAAATTTGCAGATATCGTGGAGGGAATTCATGATTTGTGACGAGATAAGTCAGTTCGCAAAGACCTAGGAAAATTTGACATTCTAGGGTTTTAAATTGCAAAATAAGAGATTATAGAGAATGAGAAATGGATGAAGTTACAGTCCAGTATGTTTTTGCTAGAATGATGCAATGCATGTTTGCTCTTTGTTCCTTGAAAGTAGTTATGTAGGTGCCCTTAACATCAATGACACTCTCAGTTCTACAAATTATAGACTATAATACATAATATACTCCATAGATAATACACAATACTATCTTTTAGACACCTCCTCAAGTTGGTGCATGGATGTCAACCATGCCCAACTTGAAACTAAATATGTACTTGCAAGTCTTTCCCACAGCTTCGGTATAGATATCAGCTAGCTGATCTGTCTTCACATCTAAAGTAATATGATCGTACCAATCACTTTTCATGAACAAAATGACAGTCGACCTCAATATTTTTTGTGCACCTATAGAAAAAAAGGTCATATGCAATTTCCATTACAACCTGATTATCATAGTAAAGAGGAATTAGTGAAAAAAGATAAATTTCCATATCATAGAGAAGTGTTCTTAACAAAATAAGTTCACATGTTGCAATAGTAATAACGATACTCAGCCTCTGCACTGGATCGAGCCGCAACATGTTTTTCATTTTTCCTGGTCACAAAATTGTCTCCAATAAAAGTTCTTTGACTTGTGGCAGAGTGTGTATCAATGGGATAGCCTAGCCCAGTCTGCATAATAGGATCTCACTTAGTAGCCTTGAATCACACAAAAAAAATAAGTCGCTCACTAGGAGAGGACTTGAGGTCATGCAAGATCGTGGTGTTAGCATCCTGAAATGTTTGTTGGCCTAGATCTCTAGGATTGAAGGGAGAGAGAGCATGCAAAGATAGAGGCAAAGGAGGCACATTGGAGGGAAAACGATTGGCCTAGATTTTGTTTTTATACATGTATACACATAGTAAGTTACAAAAAACAACTTTGTTCCATGCAATTTAAAAAATGACTAGTCAGTCCTAAACAATGACAAAAACAATACAAAATAAAAAGAAAATTCCACAATTATCCCTAGAACTACATATACAAAAATATACACTCTCTCTACTACCCCTCTAGTTGCATGTATGTCATGCACGCCCAACTTGTGTATAATGTTATGAAGGCGATCTCTATTGGGGTTATGTGGTCATTGAAAGGTCTTATGAGGGCATGTACTAAAATTATTTATAGTGATATGATAACTCCAGTAGGAGTGTGGTCCAAGTTGGACTGTGAGGCATTGCTAATGCATTTGAGCTTTGACAAGCTAGGGCTCACGGTTGATGTCTAAAACCCGTAGCCCTGAGCATTTGTGCACAACCAATAAGGTCCCCTGATGAAGTCAAAGTTGTGCTCAAGGTGGTTGGCCAGGGCACTGGGTGTGACCCCTGTGTGTGGTGGTCGGTCGGAGAGGACAAGGACCAAAATCTTCATCATTACCATCACACGGCATGTACACCAAATAACCGTTCGGGAAGCAGCCCTCTTGATGAGGGTTTGTGTTGTGTACATATACCGAAGTAACCGAACAGATGACTCCCTGCAACACTGGACTGTGTTGTACTAGGATCGTGTCTCCTTCATTTATTGACTGACTTTGATAGTCCAAAATCATGAACCCCTGCAAAGGGTTGTGGGTCATGGAAACTGTTGGGTCAGTCGAGAAGATACAGTGAGATGCGATTTTCTAGAAATGATGAAGTCCTCAATATATTTGTTATATTCTTAACTCTTGGATCCCATTCCCATTAAATCTTCTTAAATATGTTTAATTATATTTTATCTATATTTTAGATAATCAAAATGACTTTTTAGACCTTTCTAAATACTTTATTTTATTGAAAAAGGATTTTTAAATAAGGAAAAAATCAATTTTCTTGATGTATTTAATTTAGAGAGCAAGATAAAATCATTACTGGTTCTATAAAATTATTTTTATTAGTTTAAAATTTAATTTTGGGTGTGAGGGCCTACTGCGACTTCGGGCCCACCACATAGGAGCCCACTAGTGGGGGCGTGGGACCGACATGGCCCTCCATGTGTGGGATACCCCACTTCCTCTTCTTGCCTTTTGATGTTGCTTGTGATGGAAGCCATCCACTTGTTTATAAATTAAGGGAAAGTGTTATGAGTTGGATTTAATTGATTTCAAATAAGTAAGTGTAGAGATTGATTGAAATTAGATTTCCAAAAACATAGTATTTTTTTTACATAATTATTTGATGGGAATAGAGTTAAGAAAACTGGGCAATAATGGTTCCACTTCATTCCTTTAATCATGATGGCTTATCTAAAGAATGAAGGGTTGAAATCTCTTCACCTCACATGTCTCTATTGTCAAAGATCAAGATTAAGTCTCATAATGATGGCAAAACTCTAGGCCCCAAAACCTTAGCCTCTGATTTAGAAATACTCTCTATGGAGAAAATCTCTACACACTTGTGACTAAGTTGGCCTCTCTCTCTAATCACAAAGGCACGTCAGCCACATGATTGTGACTCTCTCAGTGTTACAATACATGGTGTATTCCACAATCCATATATCTCGCATAGTAAATTCCATCATGTCCGACAAATGGCCAACTATCTAGTGGATTCATTAGCACATGAAGACCATATAGTAGGTAATATTTCTTAGTGGGACCAGACCTCAGTGTTGTCGACATGTGTTGTTTGTGTTACTAGTTTATCTCTTCACCTATAGCTGTTGTGTATCAGTTTGTATGCCTTCAGAAAACCTCATGTAACGGTTTCCATTACAACAATTACAAAGTTTACAGTACTCAGTTTCACCATTTGAGCTAGAGAAACTGTCTCACTTTTCTCTTAGCCACATGATTGAATTCTTGTCCCCCAGCAAAATACAAAGACTCACAGAAAATCTAGGCATTCTCATCAGCTGAAAAAGCTAAAATCTAAAGGGAAAATGAAACATCAAATAAAATATTTACAATCATTACCCTTGAAATAAACTATCAGAAAAGACACTCATAGTTTATAGCAATGCGAGAGAACTCACATACTAGAAATTCTAATCTTCAACTTCTAAACAATAAAGAGGACACGGATGGAGAGGGCATAAGATAAAAAAGGACCAGACAAATGCATATAAGGACATCACAAAGAGGAGAAACACAGGAAATTGAAACTACGGACCCAATATTTTATGGTAAAGATCTCCAAGAAGAAGGTCCAACTCTCTTGTCTTTGATGTACGGTAAAAAAATCTTCTTTCAACATCATCCCCATCTGCAAACTGAAATTTTATCAACTGGTTAACAAATTTTTCAAGAATAGTTCTAGTAATCATAAGTGCAAGAACAAAAAAATCACTATCGCAAATACAGCTGACTTACAGCAAATTCAATGTCTGGAAGACTCTCAATGATCGTCTCATCAAGTTTTTCTTCATAAATGCACATCAAATACCCTACACAACAAACTAGAAACAACTAATTTTCCTTGACAAAAAACGTACACAAAACAAAAATCAATATGAAAATGGTTGGATGACCTTAAGGAATGCAAGTGACTACCATCCATATGATTATAAACAATAACAGATAGATATGGCTTCAGGCAATGACTAAGAAATACAGAAAACATGTTTTATACAATTCTCCACATGCCAGCATGATTGTTCAGTGCATTAACTTTGCCTACGCCTTCAAAAATTATCTAAGTCCATCAAAAGGGCATTTTAGAAAAATTGTTCTAAGCATCAAAATGTTTTCATATCATCAATCAAAAGTTTTATCACCAAAATAAAATAGTCAAAATAATAATAAAGTCCAATCCTCAACTTATCTATTGGCTACACGGCCCCTGAATATCCAACACACAAGAAATGATACCTCTATTAATATCTTTTTCATCTCCATGAGATATAATGAACAAATAACCCCTTAGGACTAATCACTCAAACAACAGATTTGAAACAAAGTATCAAATGGCAAAAAAAAATTTCCATGCAAATGCAAAGCAAAACAGAATCATTATAAACTTAAAGCACAGCCAAATCAAGTTCAGGCTTACCAATTTGTTGCACATAAACAATACAACCACTAGGTTTCCTATCATTCATAGGAAGCCGTGTGAGCTCAAGGGACGAGACCTGCAGATATTTACATAAAACTCATTTTTTGCCAGCATCAAACAGAGCAAATCATAGTTTTGAAATCCCACATGAAAAAGAAATAAGCTTCTACCTGCTCCAAGAACTGTGGCAATTCCTCATATATGGTTTGCAACTCATCCAACTAGTACAGTCGAAAGAGATAAAAGATGTTTAGCAACTCATCCAACTAGTACAGTTGAGAGAGAAAAGATGTTTGTGTGAAACACATGAAATTTCTATTATAGTGAACAATCCACAACATCCAGTAAATAGATGTAAAATTGTTTTAAAATTGCATAACTAGAAAGAAGAAAAATAATTAAGCAGAAACTGAGACGAAAGAACCATCAGAACTAGCACCAACTAAAAATCATAACCTTAACGAAAAGGAGTTTTGCATGTAAAACAAAGATCTCATTGTTTAAGTTTAAAGCAATAAATATATGGAATGAATGACACCATTATATATCATACAGTCCATAGAACTCTATTTCACATTTTGAACATAGTATAAGTAAACGCAACCAGTGTTTCAAATACTTGGTAAAAAACCCTTTAAATCTACTTTAGCTATGAAATTGTATCCTTTCTACTTGGGCTTTCTTCTAGTGATGAGGCTTTCAGAATGCATGAGGGAGACCAAGAATTCAAACCAACCATGCTAACCTACCATTTCCCTATAAAGAAGGAAGGAAAGTAGTATTCTTTGTAGTGGAAAAACTGAAAAGTCATGTTGTATTGTCTTTTATTAACTTAATAACTTTTACTATGGAGCCCGGTTTATATTGAAGAAAACAATAAGTGTTCACCCCATTATTGTTAATCTATATACTGATAAAAAACATTAAAAGGGGGATAGATTTGTAAAACTAATGGACCAGAAGATCAAACTTCCGGACCTATAGACAACAGTGATATGGGTTTTTTCGTATAAACCCCAGGTCAAGGGTTTGAATCCTACAATGAATTGAAGATGTTGGAACATGGAACAAGCAACAAAAAAAATATTTCTATCTACAATAGTTGTGAATCAATCTCCCAAACCAGATTTTACATACTTAAAAACATTACTTTTCAAGTGGCAAGGGCATCTAGATTCTACTAACCACACATAGGATAAGAAAGAGAACATGTTTGAAAAGGGCCAATTATGTTAAAGTTATTGCATCAACAGTAGGCTACAGTATCACACATAACATCCTATTTCTCTTCGAACATATCACACAAAACATCAAAAGAGACAGGAAAATGTTGTTTCTCAAACCTCGTCACAAAATCCTTGTTTGATGAAAGTCCCACACTCTTTCTTGCTTCTACTGACATCAATTACTCCACTAACCTGAAGAAAACCAACTCGAATTAATGCAAAATGTAAGTAAGTTACCCATGCAAAACCATCGTTTAACTACTTTACTCATGAATCATACAGGAAAGTGCTCAGAACAAATTACTTTTCTATTGCAAAGTGTTCCAATAAAGTAACAATACCACTTCAAGTACGTATGGACATATCAAATTTGCCAGTACAATTTAACTATTTTGTCATATTAGCATGTAAATACAATAGATATGCAAGCCTCAGATTCACAGAGTACATTACTACGTTATAAAACATTTTCATGTGGAATTGACAATCGGTGAACTAGTGTTGGAATAGTATAATAGGACATCGAAATTTCAAGGTGCAAGGGCAACACTTTTCATCACAAAGAATGTTGAATGCTCTAGTTTACTATTCGTCGAAACCTGAGTAGAAAGGTATGACCAAGGTTAATATTAGCATTTGGTTTGCTCCAGTCATAGTTTCACTAACCAAGAGAAGACAATGCATTTGGAATTTGTGAAGTGGCCAAGCCTTAATGCAATGAAATGGAGCCCATACAGTGGTAATTTGATCCAATACTCGTAAAAACCATAAGTTCTCCATATCAATAAATAACTCAATACATTCCATCTGAAGGGTTACAAGGATTGCATGTTATTTGAATCTTAATATAGGAAACTATCAACCTTTTTATCTCATACGAAAACCTTCATGAAAAACAGCATAAGCCAACAAATTGTCAAAAAAGTTTTAAATAGAGAGAGGTGGGCAACCGGAGGACTAAAATTGACAATGAGAAAAAAGAGAAGAAGCCCCTTCTTCCACAAGTGAAAGACAAAGGGAATATCAAAGGAGTTAACCTTGTCAAAGATTGGATTATTTTGTCTATACGTTATTTCTTATGGGTCATGTGCAATTCTTGTTTTTCTTTATCAACTTAAGGACATTAGTTACATTAGGGCTACATATAGGGGCATTTTTGTAATTTGTAAAGCCATTTATTATTATAAATGAGTATGAGAGGTGCATGGAGGCTACATGCTCCAGCCATCTCTCCCAATTCTGTTCACACGCACTATTCTCTCTTCTCTCAAGCCCCTCCATCTCTTTCTCCAGTCTTCTTCTTGTAGCAACTTTTTCAACATGGTGTCAGAACAAGATCCTTATAGGTGAACTGATCCTCTTACCTTGTTTTTCCTTCGAGGAAAAAGAAAGGAAGGGGGAAACCATATTTTTGCTAGTGATGATCACACCAAGAAGCACCCAGGTCTTCTTTCACTGCAGAAAACCAATATGGTAATTTGCATTTGCTATGAATGTGTGTTGCTAACATTTCCTTTCTTGGAGATGAAAATATAAGGAAATAGTTGCTGAATAGTGTTAAAAGTGCTTGGCCGATGCCAAAGGAAACCCAATGGGGTTCATTTATGAGTTCTAGAAGAGAGATCCTTGTTCATTTGTATCTAACTGATAAGTATTGTGGCTACAAGTTACTATGTGGCAGTTTGTGCTGTCTTTTTCCTTGCAACCGCCTGCCTTTTGTAATCCGTTGGATCTATAAGGCTCAATTCAGTGATTTAGGGCTTCTAATAGTGCTCGGTCAAATATAATCTTGCATATCCTTTTTTTTGTGATTGTCTTACCTCACAGCTAAAAAAAGTAAGCCTGGAAATTCTACGTCAGTTGCAAAGGGATCTGCGCAAACTTTTACTATTGATTATTTTGAGACATTTACTCCAATTGCTCAACAAATTTTCTATTCGAGAGATCATATCTGGAGCAGTTATTTTGTGGCCTTTCAAGTCTGTGAGAACATGTAATAAAGGATTATAGTGGCTTGCACACTTCAACAGACGTGTGTATGTTGGTTGGCTGAGCTAGGGTTAGAGGGTCTATGGCCTTGGTCACGTCAAAAACCCTTACCTTAGGCAAGTGGCACTGCCAAGAAGGGTTTCCAAAAGGGCATACTTTATTGAAGTCGAAGAGATGCCCAGCAATGGGTTGTAGGCCAGAAGAGTTTCGTGGTTTCCTGTGTGCGGATGTGGGCTTGTGAGAGCCAAGGCTAAATTCTCAAAAAATCTTCTCATGACATGTACACATGACAGTCGCATACCACAAAGCAACCTTACAAAGGGATATGTGTATATTTGCATAGAGAGAGTCCCTCCTGCACTATAGTGATATGGGTACGTGACTTGCTCTTAAGGGAGGAAACTTATAATCCACAATAAAGGACTATGGATTCGCTATTTATAAGCCAGTTTTGATGAGACAATCATGAGGCCCTACATAAAACTATGGGTCAAGAGTCTTATTGGGTTAGTTTGAGAAGTGGGTCAAGTCGAGTGCCCTAATAGTCACTTTTAGTGATCCGTTGGTATCAATGCACTTCTAGAAATTTTATTTTCTGTCTAAGAAATGTTTCTGTAATTTTTTTAAAAAAAAAAATAGGAATTTTAAAATCTTTTTCCAAATGTGAAAACCCTTAAAGGGTATTTTAGAAATTTATGGAATTAAAGGGGCTAGGAGGAACATGTAGGCGATGTAAGGACCCGAACTTTTCCAGTAGAGGAGCCGTCGTGCTTGCAAGGAGGATGCCATCGTGCACGCATGAGGAGCTGACGTGTGTGCAGGAAGGATGTCGTCGTGCGTGCATGAAGATGCCGCCGTGCGTGCAAGGAAGATGTCGTCGTGCGCGATGAAGAGAGAGAATGCCGTTGTGCACGATGAAGAGAGAGAATGTCGCCAAGCGCATTTCACTGTCGTGCGCAACTTGGATGAAGAAGACACCGCAGAGTGCAATGCTGCCGAGCGCAGATGGTCATCACCGCCGAGCACAGATAGTTGATGCCGTCAAGCGCAGATGGTCATCACCATCGAATGCAGATTAGTTAATGTCGTCGAGCACGATGCCGCCGAACACAATGCCGCCGAGCGCAGATGGTCATCACCGCCGAGCACAGATAGTTGATACCGCAGAGAGCAGAGGGTCGTTGCCGCCGAGTGCGAATGCGTGTGTGGGCTGCCTTGCGCAAATGAGGATGTAAGCCGTCGTGCATGTGAGCCGTTGTGCACAATTGAATAGGGTAGTCCAAGGGACTTCTTCTTTTCCCTCTTGATTATTTGCTCTCCCCCTTGTTTACCACTTGTCACTATCTACCACCACTTGTCACTTACTGCCACCACTTGTCACTTGTGTGCTGCCACTTGTCAATGTTGCCCCTTCCTCTTTGCTTATAAGTAACCCCCCTTCACACACCTCTCAAAGGTTTTGCTCTCTCTCACCCACGTTCTCCCTCTCTATACTTAGAGCCTTAAGCTTGAAACCACTTTTGGAAGCTTGGCTGTGTGAAGGGAAGCTTGGAGTCTTTGGTGCATTTAAGTGGATTCAGCTTTCATGCTTTCATGTTTTGTAGAAATATGCATTCTTAGTTTATCCAAGTATGAAGTTAAGTATGATTCTAGATGTGATTTTGAAAATGAGAATGGGAGTTCAAAGTATGAGATTTAAGCATGGTTATAGGTATGATTTTGAATATGAATGTGGCTGCATGTTATTGAAATTATGCTAGAATGTGCCCTGTTTTTCCAGAAGTGTGACTCTTATTTGTGTGATAAATTGAGTATTGAAGACATCTCTGTTGGTTATGAAATTTCGTCGGACAGTACCCCTGTGAATCTTTTTTAAGATGGAAAAGACCTTGTGTTGATTCCTATTTTTGTTTGGAAGTTATTAGTCATTTTCTGTAAACTCTGTAATGAAATTCCAGGAACTTTACATGTTTTTGTATAATAATGTTCACTGATCAAATGGTATCCAAATGAGTCTAACCCACGTTTAAATGAAACATGTGTGAGTTACTTAAAAAATGGTTTTGGAACCATGCCGAAATTCTCTGTGGTTTGGCAAGTATGCCCCTTTCTCTATGAATAAGTCACTGTTGTGAATGTAGAAATTTCAAGAACTGTTACATGTTTTTGTATTGTATTGTTTACTGACCAAATCATGTCCAAATGAGCCCAAATCACTTTTAAATGAAATATTAGTGAGTCTATTTCAAAAATGGTTTTTTAACCATGCTAAAATTCTTTATGGTTTGGACATGATACTCCTTTTTCTATAAAGATGTCACTGTTGTGAATGCAGAAATTTCAAGAACTGTTACATGTTTTTGTATGGCACTGTTTACTGACCAAATCATGTACAAATGATCCCAAATCACTTTTAAATGATATATTAGTGAGTCTACTTCAAAAATGGTTTTGTAACCATGCCGAAATTCTTTATGGTTTGAAAATTATACTCCTTTTTCTATGAAGATGTCACTGCTGTGAATGCAGAAATTTCCAAAACTGTTACATGTTGTTGTATTGTACTATTTACTGACCAAATCATGTCCAAATGAGCCCAAATCACTTTTAAATGAAATATTACTGAGTCTACTTCAAAAATGGTTTTGGAACCATGCCGAAACTCTTTGTAGTTTGAAAATTATATCCCTTTTTCTATGAAGGTGTCACTGTTGTGATTGCAAGAAATTTCCAAAACTGTTGCATGTTTTGTAATGAACTGTTTACTGACCAAATCAAGTGATAAGTGTCATGTGATAAGTGCCATGTGATAAGTGATAAGTGTTATGTAATAAGTGTCATGTGCTAAGTGTTATGTGATAAGTGCCATGTGACAAGTGCCATGTGATATGTGCTACATGATATGTTCCATGTGATAAGTGTTATGTGATAAGTGTCATGTGACAAGTGCCATGATAAGTGCTATGTGATAAGTGCCATGTGATAAGTGTTATGTGATAAGTGCCATGTGATAAGTGTTATGTGATAAGTGCCATGTGATAAGTGTTATGTGATAAGTGCCATGTGACAAGTGCCATGTGATAAGTGTTAGGTGATAAGTGCCATGTGATAAGTGTCATGTGATAAGTGCCATGTGATAAGTGCCAATTGCTAAATCTTATGTGATAAGAGCTATGTGATATGACCTATGCGGTCAGCCATGTGATAAGTGCTATGTGATAAGGCCCATGTGATCAGTGATATGTGTGCATGATATTGAGACAACCAAAGTGATACGTGATTTATTGGCATGCTTTGAGCGTATTGCATAGCCATGATGTGATAACTGATATGTGATCCAGTGGCGTGTTTTGATTTCCCTAACTCCCTATGATAGGAGGGGAGTTAGGATGAGTATGTGATGGGCGGGTCGCACCCCCCAAAATTCTATGTGATGTAAAAAAAAAAAAAAAAGTGAACCGTGTCTTACAAGGCATGTGCCTATCAAAAGCCCCAAAGCGCACTGAGGACTGCGTGTGTGCGTGTGAAGGCATTACTGAATGGGTCACTCATGGTCATTGTCTTCCTTCTTGCGTGATGGTAGAAGTCCTAAACAATGAAATTGGCTTGGCCTGATGAATAGGGCTTCTACTTCGGGAGTAGGCGAATTAGGGAGTGAGTTAGTTGGTAATTATTGATGTCACTTTGATACGTTAATGTGCTAGAATTGGTGTGAATGACTGATTTGTTTGATCTTTACTTCCTATCATATATGATTGATCTGATTTGTTATTGTTTTACTATGAATCAAGCACGATATATTAATAGATATGAGTATGACACAAGGCTCATGTTTATATGAATGGCATAACACCTTTAGCATTGTTGTGTGATGACATTCCTAGACAGGAAAGCATGGTACCGTGATCCGCTTACTAGGCTTTATAGCTCATTCCATTTACTTCCATCCTTGTAGATTGATAGCCGTAGGTCAAAGGCGGACGATTCAGGATTCGCGACTGGTGGTTGGAGTTCGTGCTTTTGCAGAAGTTCCCTTCTATTGCATGTTTCTGATGGCCGTTTGGTCATAGTTATGTATTTAATTTTGAAGGCTATGTAATATATTGGGAAATTTATGATCAGTGTATTTACAGTTCGAGGACTGGTTTATCCAGCTTTTGATGTATTTGTGTGTGTTGTGGAAGTCATATTTTATTTCGTGGTTTACTTTGATTACCGTTTTTCTAAGGCATTGAGCGCACTCCTTCCTGAGTGGCATTCGCTACCCTGGTTCACAGTCTCGTACTCTGTTGCCCTCCGGCAAGTACGGCAGGGATCAGGGGGCCGGGTCATGACAGCTTTGGATCCAGCCTCCCACATATGTCACACCTACATGTGTGGGATATGGGTTCCATAAGGCCCACCCATCAAACATAGTAATGAGATACCCTCATCCGCTTTTCTTTTCTTTTTTAAATGAAGCTTTTTAAAAAAAAAGAAAAAAAGAAATGGGGTCAAGGCTAGGTGGTTAGGGCAGTTGGGTTCCACAATGTGACATCTTGAGTTCCATTCCTACCACCTTTTCCCCACGGAATTGCCCACAAACAACAACAACAAAAAAATTCAGAAAGAAATCTTGTGAAATCCATAAAGAAGGTTTAGTGAGCGTAGTTAGTGGGAATAAAGAATGTTTTGGTTTTTAAAAATACTTTTTTCAATCTTTGATCTTGACTAAATATTTTTTAACGAAATCCTACAATTTTTGTGAGAGAAAAGGAATTCTAGTCAAAATAGAAGATGTGTTTTTTATTGGTTTTATCCTAGGTTGACTAAAAGTGGTTGTAGGTCAAACATTCAAGGGATATGTGTTTTTTGATGGGTAAGTCAATGGGGGAGAAGGCCCCCTACCCATTTTTCATTAATAAATAACCAGAGGAAAACACTTAAGGTACAACCCTATGAAAAGGTACTTGCACCAGATCATGTAATAAAAGAGAGGAAAGAAAATCTGATGGTCTATGGCACCACAAAGTAGCACCGGGGTCAGCAGTTGCCTTTTTAGCAAGGCATCAGCAACCATGTTAACCTCACGAAAAACATGTGTGATGGACCATCGATGAGAAGACAGTCTGGTGCAACAATCGTCTTTAGCCTCCATGGAGCATTGCATCGATTCTGAATGACATTCACAAGCAAAGCCGAGTCACTTTCAATCTGAATTGGAAAGCAATTAACTTGAATAACGAATTGAACTCCTTCCTCAAATGCCAAGAATTCTGCATGGTTATTAGAAGAAAGACCAAAATGCTTTGCAAAAGCAGCAATAAAACCACCCACACTGTTCCTAATAACTCCACCACCACCTGCTAAGCCTGGATTTCTCAAGAATTGTGAGTCTCAGGAAAAGACCACTCTACAGAGGTAAATGTCACAGCCCTCTGCTGCTGCAAGTTATCCGAAGGTTACCAATGATTGCCTTTTATGATAAATGAATAGACCATTTCTTAACTTCTGCTAGTGCCTGAACATGTATGGTAATCCTTTTAACAATAAGCTCTCTCTTGGTGGGTCTTGACTCAACTCTTCTGTTGCACTCTTCCCATAAAAACCAAATAGCAGTCAAAAAGATGGAAGACCAAATACTACAAAGTTCATCTGATTTAAACCTGAAGAGCCACCACCTAAGTAGATCAGGGACAAAGGTACCAAGGACAAACCTTTTCCCACATCTCTAAGCGAGTGATCTCCATACATCCTGTGCAAAGGCACATTGAAATAATAGATGAAAAAGATTGTCATCATGGCTACTACAAAAGGGACATAAAGAGTCCAATTGCATTCCTCGCTGCTGTAGTAAGAATGAAGTGGGTAATCGATTATGCAAGGCCAGCCATGAAAACAACTTCGCCCTTAGGTGGCATTTGGAGGACCAAAGTGCAAGAAAAATAGGTTGTGAAGAACCGTGATGCCTAATAAAATTCCATACCCTTTTAACAGAAAAGATCCATCAGCAGAATAAATCTAGACCAGTGAGTCCTTCTTGGGCTGTAGAGGGAGAGTATAATTCTCAACCGCTCTCCATATATTCTTCAAAGAATCAGATGTGGGATGCGGCAGAATCCAAGCTAGAGGAGCTCCTCTGATAAAATCTGAAACCCTCCTTCCTACAGCAACCACCAAAGATTCCTGAATGTTAGCTTTGTGGACGAGAGGCTGACCTTCTAACCATGGGTCCATCCAAAAATCTACCTACTGACCATTACCGATATTCCACAGCATATTGCCTCTCAAATGAAATAAGCCAAGTAAAACCCCCTTCTATGCATGAGAACATCCTCTTCTACCTTCAGCCTCCTAAATCGAGGAATTTCTAAAATATCGATGTTTGAAGAATCGTGCCAACAATGCAGATGGATTTTCCAAAATCCTCCATGCTAACTTCATCATACCTGCGATATTGAAATCCGCCATATCCCTTACCCGAAGACCCCCTTCAGCCATAGGTAGGCATACTGTTTTCCATTTTATCAGATGAACACCTTTTTTTTTTTTTCATCGGCCCATAGAAAGTTTCTCTGGAGTTTCTCTATCATATTACATGTTTTCTTCGAAAAAATGAAGGATAATAGCCAGAAAATTGATGAAGCCCCTAGAACAAACTTAAGCAGCTGAAGGCGGCCGGCATATGAGAGGCATAAAGGCTGCCAAGACCCTATCTTACCAAAAATCTTACCCACCAGATTATGGCAATAACTATGCTTCAGATGTCCACGAAATAATGGTAGGCCCAAATAGCGAACCGGAAAAAACCCTTCAACAAACTTTAATTCCGACGGAATTCTCCACCGTCCTCTCCGTGGTGCCCCGAAGAAAAAGGCCTTGCTTTTAGATGAGTTCAAAATCTGACCAGTACTCCTCTCAAACTTTTGAATAAGTACACGCATAGCTGTGGCAGTAGAGATGGATGCCTCACAGAAAATAAGCACATCATCAGCATAAAAGAGATGCGAGGCCCCATAGTCACACCCTAAAGGGAACGTCCTGTAAACCATGCCTTGCAAAAAAGCACAATCAACCTGATGGCTAAAAATATCCATGACCAGCAACGAAAGATAAAGAGATAGAGGATCCCCTTGCCTCAAACCTCGCTTACCTTTAAAAAACCTTTGGGTGGGCCATTCCTTAGAACGGAGAAAGACGTAGTGGAAATACATAAGTGAACCTAGGAAACAAATAGTTCAGGAAAACCCAAAGCATGCATCTTACCTACTATAAAATCCCAAGAAACTCTGCCATGCTCAAATCGATTTGCAGACACATTTTAGGACGATCTGAGTTCCTATGGCAAAGAGACAAAAGTGCGTTTGCCATGAGAATATTATCAGTGATAACCCTACCTTTCAAAAAAACAGCCTGCCTAGGGTCAATAAAATCAGCAAGAACAACTCGTAGATGATTGGAGATTATTTTGCTGATGATTTTGTATAAGACATTAAACAAACCTATAGGTCGAAAATCTTTCATCACCCTAGGAGCATCTACTTTAGGAATCAGATAAATAAAAGTGGAATTGATTTGCTTGAGCAGCTTACCCTTAGTGAAGAAATCTTTAAGGGCCAGAATAAGATCCTTTTTAATGACTTCCCATCCAAACTTGTAGAATTCCACTGAAAAGCCGTCTGGTCCTGGCGCACTTTCATTTCTCATAGCCCAAATACATGCTCTAATTTCTTCCATAGATATTGCGTCCACTAGTTTGTCCTTTTGAGAAGAATTGAGATGGAAAGGCGGCAAGTAAGTCTTTGAAATAGCCAATCATATGATTTTCAATATCATCTTCAGTAGATAAGAGATTCTCATTTTGATCTTTCAAAGAGATAATTCTATCAGACCTCCTTTTGACCACGGTCGATAAGTGAAAATATTTGGTCTTGGAGTCCCCCTGTTTTAACCAGTTTTGTCTTGATTTTTGCCTCCAGAATCTTTCTTCATTGGTCAGAAGAGTTTGCAATTTCTGAGTATACTGCTTTTCCTGAGACAAGAGTATCTCATTAGAAGGATCCATGTCTATCATCCTCGAAACCCGTTGATGTCAACCGCATGGGTGGCACCACAGCCACCCCTTCGCATAAGCACCCTTTCATTAGCGGGCAACCCCTCAGTCGCAAGCTTCAACATGGTCCCTAGGCCACTACTTCTCTTCTCATGGTAGGTCTCAATAAGACCATCGTCTCTGTGGGTAACCAAAACGTAACCCCACCTGTGTCGCACAAAGGAGTCGCTACCACTAGCACGTCGCTGCACACACCACGCTTTGAAAATTCTTATGCCAGTCCGCGCAGCCTTGCAATCGCAGTGTACACATGCACTCACGTCATCGCTAACAGTCTAATCATCACTGTGAAGAGCCGGGGCAGGCAACGGCCCATCCCAGTTTTCTCAACTACTTCAGGTTTCTTCAGACTCGGACTCAACACAGGTGGTTCCAATACCACCAATGCCATGCATAAGAATCCTGTAACCAAACTAGCACACGACTTTCGAGATAATCGAAGGTCTCACAAACAAGTGCACATACATGCTCGAGCCCAAGGCCTCTCCAACTAAACAAGCGAGTATTCCAAATACTCAACCTCTCACTTCAAAAGGGGTTGGGCCTAGAACCACCCCAAACACTGTTGTGGATCATGCACACACATGCAAATCCAACGGCGATGTCAGCGATAAAGGGAATTAACGTCCATCGTGCCCCCGATTCTCCCAAAGCCACTCGCTACATGGTACTCGAATAAGTTCCCCGATTCTCCACTCCTCCTTCCTTGCACGTGCGAGCTAGCCCCCGAGGTAGGGCTCGAGATAAGAGGACACGCTAGACAACGACCAGTCAACACCCCCCTTCTTCAGACAGACCATAGCCCCCGAGGTCAACTACGAGTTGCCTTCTTCCCGGGCGCCATACACTGCCCGAGTTGACTAACTTTGCCCGCGCCTCTGTGGAGCGAGCCAATCGAGAAGGAAATTGGAATCGTTTTAGATTTTGGGGGAAGGTCTACCAGAGCCTACGGTTTAAACAAGCAAAAGGGATGGAAGTGCTGCTCCGAAAGCAAAAAGTAGAGTCTTCTACCTCAGAAGACTTGCTGAAACAAAACAGGTTCGAACTATTACAAAGCGCGGAAGAACCTGAAGCGAGCAACACTATTCACTACTATGTCATCGGGGCACAGAAGGGTGGGCCTCCTCCATCCGACCCTCGGCCCCAAGGCCGTCATGAGCAAATAAAGGAAACATGGCCCCAAGGCTATCTTGAGCCCGACCGACCTGCGTGTTGGCCCCAAGGCCTTCAAGCGCCAAGCCTACAACAGCGAAACCCCAGCGATCTGTCAAGTCCGATTCGAGAGAGGTACCAAGGGAGTCGAGAGGAGCTAACTCTTCGAATCGATAAGCATGCCACATGCTAGTATTTCATCAAGGATGTACAGCAGCCACTGTTGACTGGATGCGACTACGGTCAAGAAGACTAAAATTAGACCAGAGGCCCACCGCATCCAAAACCTTGAAATATCCTGGACCACCACCGGTCCCCTATTCAGAGCCTGTCACTCTCTTCAATGAGCTGCCCCCCTTTTTGAAACACCCTAGAGCCGCACCAATCTCTCATGCAAACACTTTGCCTGCCCACGCCCAAATCTTCGCGCCTGCACAGTCCTCATCCCATCCTACTCCCCCTACGCCCGTTCCAGCTGCACAGCCTAGTCAACCTTCTCTATCTGAACCTACGACAACGGCTGACGCTTCCTTGACGGCTGTGACAAACCCCTCTCCCCCAAAAACCATCCCATTGCCACCTGTTCCACTGAAATCACAAAAACCATCCCATTGCCACCTGTTCCACTGAAATCAACGGAGAGCTGGGCAACTACCCATCTCGAGGCCGACAAAGTTAAATACGACGTGATCGGGCATCTGAGAAAACTTTCAGCTCTCCTAAGTATCTTCGATGCCCTCATGTCGTCCAATGACCTCCGAATGGTCCTGGTACAAGCACTCTCCAGTCCAAAATTATATGAAATAGATGTCGAGCAACTCGAGGTAGACCCTGTAAATACTCAACGGTTGCATGGCAATCACGGTTTTGGACGATGACATACAACTGGGGGAGAAACCGCACAACCGACTCCTTTTCGTGACAGGCGCGCTGCACGCCAGTTAGGTCAATCGAATCAAGCTCGACGGAGGATCAACAGTGAACATAATGCGCCGTAGGATCCTTACCTGAATTGGGTTGAGCGTAGACCACCTCGAACCTACAAGCCTAACGGTTCAAGGATTTAATCAGTCTGGAGAATAGCCAGCTGGTACGATCCGACCCAAACTCAAAATTGGAGATTTGAACACTACCACTTTATTCCATGTCATTCAGACAAGGTAGCTCTTATAACATCCTATTGGGTCGTCCCTGGCTGCATGAGCATGGTGTGGTTCCATCCACGCTTCATCAATGTTTCAAATATAGCGGGGATGGGAAGCAACACGCGGTCTATGCTAACAAAAGGTCATTCCCCATTGCTGAATCACACTATGCAAATGCAAAATATTATTTTGCAAATCCAATACGCTTTCAGGAGCCTGCATTGCCTGTGAAAGCTCGTACGGACTCGAAATTGAGAGAAACTGCCGCAACCTCTCATGAGGATGTAGAGGCATGACAGGATCTCTTAATCATCTTTTTCAAGAGGAAAAGAGATGTGGGAGAATAATCCCTCTTAACCTTGTTGACGAGAACCTCGCCTCACCCCCGGAAGACACGCCAGATCGAAAAAACGAAGAGGAAGTTTCACCCCCGATTCCCTCAACACAAGAATCCTTGCCAGTGGAAACCCAGAGTGAGCGTAGCAGACGCACTGCTACAGGTGTAAGCCCACCAACATCTACAGTCACCTATGCTCAAGATGGCATGAAAATGCTACATATCCCCATCCCCCTTCTCGAAGCTGGAACGGCATGTGCAATTAAGGTAGAACGAAAAGATGATCAGAAGGTCTTACACATCCCTGTCTATCTAAAACAGTGGGAGGATGCTTCCACTCCTCAAACCAATTATCCCACAAAGCGACTCAAAGTTTTGCAAATACCTAAGGTGCTGCACGTTGAAAAGAACAAAGATGACTTGTCCCGATCCCCCGCAATACATTAGCGAAGCCCCAACAAAACCTTACAAATTCCCGAAGTCATGTCCCTTCCCGTTCTTGAAAAAGAACGTAATGAAACCAAGCTCACAGGCCAAGTTTACCACACATAGAACACCCAAAAGACTGTTCTTTCCAACCTCCCTATCAGAGGCTCAACTCGCTTGGCAGGAGGAAAGAAATGGCCCGTCTTCCCCCATCCACAATCCTGCTGATAGCTTCAATCAGCAATATGAGCCCCAAATACAAGATCCAATGTCAGTGCTAAAGGATCAGAAACAAGATTCGCCTGACCAAGCGGAGGCTCTGAGGAAAGGAAAGACTAAGATGGAGGAGGCTGCCCCTCCAAAGTCCACTCCCGCTCCCTTATCGGGATTCCCCACAGAAACTCGAGAAGTGGCTGTTCGGATAAATCCACGAAGTAATCCCCTCCTAGATGCCGCAGTCATACCCAGATGGGACTTATACAGCCATGAGGCTCATCAAATCATGAAAACTATGGACTACGAGCCGTCTAACATTCAAGGCTTGAACAATGGAAAAGAAATGTTGGGGCCCTTTGCTATCATCGAAGCTACATCGTCTCAGCACCATCAACAGGAAGGCCTTGGTTATCGGGGGCGACCAAGCCTACCCCAGTGGCCTTTCCCCACCAAGCAAATTTCTAAAGTAACGGTATCGCAAGAACCACCGTCGTCCACCCGAAAATTTACTACTGAAGAAATCCCCACCCAAGGATCACAGGAAATGACAGAAACCGGCCAAGCCGTCCAAGAGTCTGTGGGACTGGAGGCAAGAGAGACAAAGGGAGGAGAACCACCCACAGAACAAATAGTCGAGATGCCTAAGAAGCATGGCCCGATCAATAACTCATCGCCTCCCGATGAGGAAGAAAGAGATGAGGCCCCAGAAGTCCTAGAAGACAGCGGACAAGCTACGGAGGACGACTTGGAGAAAATAAACCTGGGCAACGAAACCGACCCAAGGCCCACTTTCATCTCCGCCATCATGTCTCCCGAAGAAAAGCAGGAATACACAAAATTCCTAAAGGCTAACCGAGATGTATTCGATTGGTACTATGAGGAAATGTCGGGTCTTGATCCGCGCGTGGCGTTTCACAAATTGGGGATCAACCCATCATACAAGTTGGTCAAGCAAAAACCGAGGAGATTCAACGCGGACTTGGAGATCCAGATCAAAGTGGAGGTAAACAAGCTTAAAGCGGCACGATGTATTCGGGAAGTCAAATACCCAAAATGGTTGGCTAATGTTGTGCCAATCAAAAAGAAAAATGAGCAGATCAAGGTCTCTATTGAATTCTGGGATTTAAATTCAGCTTGTCCCAAAGATGATTTCCCACTCCCCTTTCGGGCAGACATAGCCACTAAAGCTATAGGTAAAATTATCAAAATAATAAAAAAATGGGCATGGTGAAAACCCGTAAGGGCGCCATGAGCAAAAATGACAGGCGGGCACGGCCATGAAGCTATGAGTAAGAGTGTCCTAAAAACAAGAAAACTGGGCGTGGTGGAAACCTGCAAGGGCGTCATGAGTAAAAATGGAAATCAAAAGGTGGAAGTGACCTTGAAGTCACAGGTAAAAATGCCTTAACAAAAGGACTTGGTGAAAACCACCCTCGTGGCACCACTCTTACCCGGTTCAAGCGAAAACCTGAAATGGCACTTGTCCCAAACAAAAACAAATCTCTGGCCCCAGCGCCAGCCACAAACTCTTTGTTTCCAGCACCAACATCACGCTCTCTGGCCTCAGCGCCAGCCTCAAACTCTCCAGCCCCAGCGTCAGCCTCAAACTCTTCGACCCTGGCATCAACATCACGCTCTCTGACCCCAACGCCAACCTCAAACTCTCCGGCCCCAACGCCAACACCACACTCTCTGCCCCAGTGCCAAAACAAATCTCTGGTCTCAGCGCCAGCCTCAAACTCTCCGGCCCCAGTGCCAACATCACACTCTCTGACCCCAGTGCCAAAACAAATCTCTTGTCCCAGCACCAGCCTCAAACTCTCCGACCCCAACGCCAACATCACACTCTATGGTCCCAATGCCAGACCGGCCCCAGCGCCAACATCACACTCTCTAGCCCCAGTGCTAGCCTCAAACTCTCCGGCCCAAGTGGCAACAAAACAAATCTCCAATCCCAACGCCAACTTCAAATCCCCAGCCCAGCACCAAATCAAAATCTCCAGCCCAGCACCAAAGAAATTCTCGGCCCCAGCGCCAACATCACACTCTTTGGCCCCAACACCAACACCACACTCTCCGGCCCAAGCACCAGCAAAACAAATCTCCGACACCAGTGCCAACTTCAAATCCTTGGCCCTGTGCCAAATCAAAATCTCCGACCCAGCGTCAAAGCAATTCTCGACCCCAGCGCCAACATCACACTCTCTAGCCCCAGCGCCGACACCACACTCTCTGGCCCCAACGCCAAAACAAATCTCTGGCCTAAGTGCCAACAAAACAAATCTCCGACCCCAATGCTGAAGCCCCAGCGCCAAAACAAACACCACCGGCCTCAAGGCCAAACAAATTTTCTTTTCTTACCAACTAGATTGGGAGCAACGCCCTCCAAGGGAACCCACTAGCCGGGACATTAGGAGGTTCTGTTGACATGGAATGGTAAGCCCTCCACGAGGCAGCCTATCAGCACATCCTCCCAGAAAACGAACTCCAGTAGAATTGGGAAAAAAGCCCCTAAGCAAGGCTCCAGACTGCTAGAGACCACTTTGTCGTCCCTCAGAGAAACGCTCAGCAAGGTCTACCCCTCAAGAACTGCGCTGACGCCGGTGATCAGGAAAAAAATATCTGTTGAGAGGTAATAAATACGTCCTAGTGAGGATTCGAAAGATGAACTTCGACGACAAAATTTTCATTTCGAATTTTGCAGTTTTCGTTTCTCTCGAAGCGTAACATCCGTCAGGGCAAGTTGTTGTACGTCATTTTTTACGTAGTTATATCCCCCACACGAATAAGGAGAGAGTCAGTGATAACTTGGTACTGTTGGTACCCAAGACACTACCAGACCAAAGTTGTACTGCAAAATAAGCCTCAAACTAGACAACCTGGGAAGAGTACAATCATGCCTAAAAAGGACCTTACAACTGTAGCCCTGTATTAGTGGCTTCAGAACAGTACTAGACAACCGCCGTTGCATTCCGAATATTGAAAAAACCCCCAGGACCAAATTTGGGCTCAATCGGACCACCCAAAAGGGTCCTACTCCCAAATTTCCTCAAAACGGATAGGTTTTACACTATCACAGTACGGCTTCACTGAACCAGTCCCCAATCCTGAAGGTTGCGACTTCACATCTCGAAATGGACTTCAAGGATCCATAGAAACTTCGTCTGGAATAAGAAAAAGCTCAAATTTGGACATATTCTAAATCGTGGCCACCCCGTCATTTTGACATAAGGCATGCACCATGGCATGACCTAGAGTCAAACTTCTTCTAGAAAAGAAGATGAGCATGAAACCAGAAAAATCAAGGTTTCAAGAGGAAGACATCTCGAACCTCGTTAAGCACAACTCGAGATCCTCACATCGGATCATCACGAAACCGAGTTCAATGCGACCACCTCACGAAGAGCTGCAAACTGGTAGTCTTGTTGTACTTAATCCAAAGTCAGTTAAGCACAAATCCCAAGGTTACAAAAAACAGCACGTCCGCCTGGTCACCGGAATCCCTTTTTTCGGTGACCTCCCAAATTAAGAAATGCTGCAAATGAAGACCAAAATAAACCAAACTCGGTGCGAAATGACTGTGATATTCTCCTCTTTCATCTGCAAACAAAGTAAAGACTCAAAACATCACAGGTCGAATGGAATTGGCGCTAAAAGTTCACGAATCTAACCAAACTTCCACCCCTCGGAAAAGGGTTGCCTCAGTACAATTAAAGGGCATCAAAATGCCCAAAATCGAACGAACATTGAAGATATAATGGCAAATCGTCTAAACCATCGCTACAATTTTCCGAAAAAGCTTCCAAGATCAAGCAATAGCAGGAGACCCCTCAAAGAGGGATGGTTTCGTCAATAGCACAAAAGGTTTTAGGGGCATTTTGATGATTGTACCGAATTTCGAGATTTTGTTCTAAATTCTTTTAATTCTAATTAAGCGTAGCTTTTTAGCATTCACCCCTGTTTGGTGAGTTCTCAATATAAACAAGCTTGGGTCAAGTGTAAAAAGGCGGATTATTCATCACTCAAATAAAGGCATCACACTTGCTTTTCACTTGTCTTTTGCTCCTAAACCCTTAATCCCGCTGAGAGGAGAAAGAAAACTTTCAAAGAGAGAAAATACCCCTGAGTGCGCACTCCCATTCCCTCTCTTTCCTAAACCAGGCTACACCCCAAGCCCTCTCTCCCTTCCTCTTTAATCACTACCTGCTCTGCACAGTAACCCTGTCCGTGACAAACGCGTGGTCACGAGCAAACTCAAGAGTTCTAACCCTCGAACCACTGCTCTAACTTCCTCTTGTATAGTCGAGTTGAGCAGAGAGACCCACACGCTCTCTTCCTCAGTCACTCGAGAGGAGTCAGCCTGAGCCGGTAGTCAAGAGGGATCCAACTCTTCGGTTGCCTCAAGTGCTTGGACGCCTAGCGCTCGTGCGAAGAGGAAGACCTTCACCACCCTTCCTCCGCACTCTATCCTTTTGTCAGTCAGCCCCCCCTGAGAGAATCGTCACGGAGAGGGATAATCGAACCCCCATCACAATTGCAAGCACGAGAGAGAGAGAAGTGACCTGTTGAATGCCTGAAGAGAGCCCGTGTCCAAACCGCGCTGGCAGACAGCCGGAGGTTTCGTTATTGTTCTCAGAGGACGAACCACCCGGCATGTTCCCCAAAAACCAAACGGCGAGGTAAGCGTCTGAACGTATCCCCGCCGTAAAATCTTTCTCGTTGTTGGTTTCTATCCGCACTCAAGAGAGCTTGCGTACGGGCACCGGCAAACTTGCCACGTGTGCGGACCTCCCGCGATTGTTTGAGAGAGGATTTTCTCCCCGGCGCGCATGTTGCGAGGAACGAAAGAAAATTAGGCCTCGACCAATAAGATTCCTAGTTTCCTCCCTAAATCATAATGATTGATTCCAAGGATGGATGGCTCAGATTTGTTTCTCTCTGACCTCACAAATTACCTAAGAGTCATATAGCCAAGATGATTCTAATTCAGACAGGCACATCTAGACCCTCTTGGTTGATATCATTATTACATGAAGTGATCAAGAAGGAATTAATAAATTGAAGGAATACCTAAGACAGTATGCTCAGACGAAAGACTTGAGAGAGTTTAGGCATTCTCATTGGATTGAGGTAGCAAGGTCCAAGTATGATAATAGTCTATCCCAAAGGAAATATGCAATAGATTTGTAGACAGAAATAGGGATATTAAGTGTTCAACTAGTTGATATGCCATGTCTCTGTTCTGCTGAATTCAACCCCGTATAAACATTAATGATAAGTCTACTTTCATGGCTTGTTCTAGAACATGATAGCAAAGATGTCATAAGGTGTTATTATCTCTTTGTTTTTCTTCTCTGTCTATATTTTTCAAAGGAGAATAGGCGTTGCAAATGCAAGATTTTGTGCATGATCGGTGAAATAAATAAAAGATGCTAAAAAAATCTGAAATATTTTGTCCATGATCGATGAAATCAATAAAAGATGCTTAAAACTATTTGAAATGCAAACCCTATCACACACAAACCACGCAACCAACAGAAACCCATCAAGTATTGATGATAGATGCAGAAAATCAAGATTTCCCAGATTTTAAGCCTTTTCTAGACCTGGGCAAGTTCTTAGTCAACTTGACAGATTTATGAACCACGATATAGATATGCCCAGTCAAGGAATCCTATCAAAGCACAAGTCCAAGAGGATTTACCATGATGAGAATAACAACTAGTATGCTCTTAGGTATTGTTCACTTTAGACTTCTTCGTATCATGCAAAATAGCCAGTTATATAACTGAGTGTGGAGAGACTAAGATGAACAAGTCAATGATGTGACACCTCAAATAGATCGATCCTTAAAGTATGCCACCAACCATCGAAACAGGATTGGTCTCCATGATAGTGTTCCAAAATTGATCTAGGCAAGTGAACTATTAAACTATTACACATCTCGTACAAGCTTCTCAATCCACATAGGGTTTCACAAATGGACTGTTCTCCCTCATCAGTCCCCCATATATATGGGTGTGCCTAATGCCTTCTCAATGATTCCAGTCATTAAGGAGGATACAATCCAAATGTAGAGTTCATAACTTTAGAAATCAAGCATCGCCATTCTCCTGCCTATGTAGGTTACAAGGAACATGATTGAAATTCAGTATTCCTGGTTAAGTTAAAGAAAGACAATTCATACATCAAATCCAAAATTAAAACTGTAAAAACAATTGACTTTATACAACTCTAGAGAAAACACCAAAGGAACACCTAGACAAGTAGGTCCAAGAGCGAGCGAAGGACAGCAATTCCCTAAGAAAAGCCCATTGTCACCCCAGGTACAAAGTTCCTATAATTTGTTATCAAATACTCATTAGTAGAAATTGTTATACTGTGGAATCCCAAAGGTATTTATAGTGACAGCAAGTCCGTAAAATTTTCCGATCATTGCAAACAAAAGAACAGGACAACCAATGAGCACCCTAGAAAGGATTCTATAAAGGTTCATTACAGTGTACCATTTTAAATCACTTTAGCATCTTCTGTACAACCCAGTAACTCCTGTTGAAATTCCATGATCCAGACCATAAAACCATTTTCAAACGCAAGACAGCTATCAAAAACTTTTGATTCATCAATAGAAAGTGAGGGACGCATAAAAGAAATTGATACAAAACAGCCAATTTGACACCAAGACAAAGTGAAGAGGAGAGCCATGTTTGTCATAAATTCATTTACCAATTGTCCGTGATACAAGCATCTACAAAATGGAAATAAACTGACCAATTCGTAGACAAAGACCAACTCTGTCGTAATCGACGTACAAGCCTGCACAGAATTTAAAGCAATAGAATTCCAATAAACATCTCACTATCAGATTTGAGAACATTGATACATGCGTACTAGCAACACAAATTCTTGACAATATATTAATATCCAATAGAAGAGGTACATATGAAAAACCATTCTACCTTCTCAAAAATGTGCAACGTCAAACCTTCCAATTGCTGTTGCAACCTTCCAGGAACTTCAACTTCAAAAAGTCTCCCAATGTGCAAAAGAGAGGCAATGCTCTAGACGGAAGAAATAACAAAAGGATTCTCGCTCAAACAATACATAGTACAACCATGACTAGAGAGATGTTTTAAAAAAAAGCCCAATAAGCAGCCCAAAATTGTGACCAGAAAGTTGATTTTGTATCATAGGAAAAATATAGGACAGCATGAAGAAAACAATGGTTAGCACATCCTCTGGAATATATAATCAGGGAGCAATGTGATAATACTAAAAGGTAATTTGAGTCAGGAGAACAGCACAATTGAATATGGAGGACTTGCCATAATTAAGGGCCGTCTTGTCACTCACTTTCATGGTTCCATTCAAGTGGAAGATCATGTGGAAATCCTATTTTGGTGTGATTTGATGTGTTCGTGCATGCAAGGATTAGAGAGAGATGGGTGATGTGCTAGGGGAAGGGGATGGAAATGAAAAACAAAAAGAAACAAAAAACAAAAGTCCATGTTTGTCTTTATTTCTTCTTTTCGTGTATAAAAAGACGAGAGAAGGCCCTCACATATAAAGGCACTTTCTTTGAAGAAGAAAGAAATAATGTCCCTTGAAGACACATCCACAGTTAGCTGTTATCATCTTGTTTTTAGTATTATGTTGAGTTTGATATCAAGGTGTTTGTGGCCAAATTTCTCTTCTCTCTACGCCCTTCTCCTGTTGTAAATTTCTCTATGCCACTTATAATTACAAATACAAGATCATTATATCACAATTAACCTAAGGTGAATGCTTAAGAAAATATAAATTATAATGACCCCAAGGAAAGTTACAAGGAAACCTTCAAATACTTACAAAGAAACATTTTTGTGAGGAAATGTTGACTTACAAAGAAACATGAACAAATGTTTTGTTGCATAATAACAAAGTCAAGCTAAACCATAGACATTTTAAATGTAGCTTACATCATTACACAATAATAGACTTAATAAAAAAAATTTTCCTCAAAAAAATTAATAAAGCAAGAGAAGAATTACTATCAGTATTTTAGCTCTATGTACGTCAAAAAAGTGTCCACAAGTTGGATCATATGTTGCAGAAGTCCAGTAAAGAAAGAAATGTGCAACATAATTTTTCTTTTTTTCTGTTCAACCACATGAGATGAAAAAGGATCACCAAATCCAATAAAGCAGTCTCTAATTACCCTAATCTGTGAATCTAGCTCTTAACTCATCAAGATAATATGAAGTTCCTAGTTCTTTATTGCAAGTGTAGGCCTTGATGTATGTTACATCTAAATATCAATTGAAAATGATGATTACATCCATTCCTTATCAACAAATGTACATAATTAGCATTCTTTACAAATGGCTGGGTACAGCAGTAGATGCTTCCTAATGATTTATTTAAGACCATTAAAACATACGCATACCATCTCTCTTTAAACTTCTTTAAGCAAATTCAGGAAGGATCGAATAACCAGAGAGTAGAGACACCCACGCGATGCTTCAAAGAAGAGGTAAAAAGTTTCACATCTAAACCAATCGCCACTTTGGACCTCCTAACCTTTGCATATTCAATTTGCAAAAAGTAAAGAAATGAAAGCTTATATGCAATAGACACCATAGAATAAGGAAACGAAAAAAGTGAACCTACCTTTAATATGGTTGACCATTCATCGATTGTAGAAATCGAACTAGGAGAGTTGAATTTCTTCAAACAAAACAAAACAAATAGTTAAGTTCGGAGTTATCAGATATAAGTCCAAAAATAAACAAAGAAGCAGCATTGAAGTGCGAGGAATCAAGAGCTCATGTAGCAAAGATTCATCGGTATATTTAGAAAGAGAAAGGATAGATCATTCAACAATTACCACCTTGTAAAGGAGGGATATTTACAAGCCATACAAGCCGCAAACAATCTTTTGATATTTTTTATTGGGAACAAGACTTTATTGGTGTGCATAAAGGAGGGGGACAAAGGCTTTACAAGCCTTAACAAAAAAGGTATAACATGAGAGGCATAAAGGCTTTACAATCCATACAAACCACAAACAATCTTTCGACGTTTTTTTTTTATTGGGAACAAGATTTAATTGGTGTGTATATGAGAAATGCCTCAGAAAAGCACGTGTGTATAACAATATCAAATATATCAAAAGGCATGACATTCATAACATCGTATATGATATAGAAAATGATTTTTGGGGCCACTTAAGAAAGTGTACAGCCAAAACGTTGCAAATGATATTTAGTATAAAACAAGCTTTGATTAACCCAACTAAAAAGATCAACGACTTCAGCCTTTGATTATGTTTCAAAATTAGTGCATTCATATAGAATGGTAAGCATTTGAGTCGCCTTTTGCAAGGGGAAATAGGGAAAATAATCCCATCCAAGAAAAGAATTTCACCTTCAGTATGTGGGGAATATCTCTCACAGACTTCAAAGTTTCTCGAAAAGCAACCATCAATTCCTCACAATAGTGAAAGAAAGATATCTTATTCTTGTTAGGTGGGAAACTCCTTTCATGATGAACAATTTATACATTAAAAAACTCGAGAAAAATATTCATTTTGTATTTGAAAAATTGATGTTTATGCTAATTCCACATGGCACTTAGCTCGAATGATGATAGAAAAAATGTACAAGAAGCTAGGAAACGAAGTAGAGGAGGATAGATGAAGGTGAAAATCACAATGAGAATGGAAACTTCTCTTCACCGCTAAGTATTTAAATAAATTTGGCCAATATATCCCTCTTACACAACCAAGCAAATATCTTTTACCATACATCAAACATAAGAACATGATCCATAGTTACCTGAAGCGATTATAAAACCGCATCAATTTAGGAATCGGAAGCACAGAATTGCCAATGCTAAGAAGATTCCTATTTTTGAAATCAACATTCGTACAAGAAAAATCGTGGGGGACGAGATTCCTATTTTCAGGAATCGATATTCGACCAAAATAGGTTGAGATCCCTACAGAGATGAAATTGATATTCCTAGCTCGTTGGAATCGAGTTTCCAACCTAGTTGGAATCAGCCAAAATATGGAATCGAGAGTCTTTCATTTATGGAATTGAGATTCCGATATCTTTAGAATTGACCGACATACCATATATGCATGCTTACATGATTTGTATTACATGATATCTAAAATCTTGGATTTGCAAATTCTCCATTGGATTAATACAATGCATACTTAAAGAATTAAGTAGAGAACGTGGACCATCACTTTGGTTTCTATTGGTCTTTTAATGTCAAAAAAGATGACTACATTTTACAGCTTGAGATTGGGTGTCTAGCTCGAATAGTTTGATGCCTTGAAAACTTCTTGGGGGGGATGGGGAAGTGGTCAAATTCCGGGAAATGTGGAAACCAGTTCAACAAGTGTAGAATCGATATTCACAATTGCAGTATTGAGAATCAACAAATAATAAAAACGAGATTCTATAAGTGTTGAATCAGGATTCCTCAAATAAGGCATCGAAAGTCCAAACTTCATACAAATGGGTTACGTGAAGATTCCTAATCAAAATCACCGAATTGGAGTGCCAAATCGGAACCGCAACCTTCAGTGAGAAATTTGGGTAACTATGCACACATCCCAACAGACCACGAATGCAATGCAAAGAGATAGATGGTCCTTTAAAGGGTGTGATAGAGAAATTTTTCTTATTTAACCTTCGATATACAACAAAAGACTTTTGCTGTCGAGAGAAAGAGAGAGAGAAACCATTCTAAATCTTCACAACAATATCAAAATGTTAAATCAATTTTGAGTTTGAGGCAATTTGCCTCAAAACTAGAAAGAAAGAGAGGAAGAGATCAAATCATAAAAAAAAAAGAAAATTTACCCAAAAATCCCTATAATTTATGTTATTCAAAATTTACCTAAATTTTTTCCATTATGAGATTCATACCCATTTCTTTCTAAAACCTTTTTAGAATGATGAAATTGCCCAAATTTTAGATCTTCAAGATTCGGAATTGAGTTAGTTTTTAAAATTTTGGATTTTCAAATCCAAAAATCCGAAATTAAGGTTTTTTCCTAGTTTTTGGATAATGAAAATTCTGAAATTAAGAATTAAGTTAATTTACTATTATGAAACTAGCAGTGAACTACCTTGGCCATAGTCATCTTCTCTCCAAAGCGTTGGAGGTAAAGAGTTATTTTAGCAGAGAGAGAGAGAGAGAGAGAGAGAGAAAGAAAGAGAGAGGCATCCATTCTCATACAACATTGGATGACATTGCTTGGCTAAGGTGGGGGTTCGGTAGGTAACAAATGTTTGGAAGAGAGAGACTATTGTTTTCTCTAGGAAGAGGGATAAAGAAATAGAGGGATTTCTGATTCCCTTTTCCTCTCCTCTGTTTTTATGTCCTCCAAGAATTTCCAAGTTTTCGTTTGTTTCCTATAATTATCTAAAGCACCACGTGAATTAACTATTATTAGTTGAAAGGGCAGAGACCTCAAAACATTTATAGTAGGATAGGAACCAAATTTCAAATTTAAGCAGCAAAGCATGCAAAGCTCACTTTAATTTTATGTTTCAGTGAGAAAAAGGATACAGTATTGAGTCGATCGTTCAATAAATCAAGGTCTAATATCGGCCTCAAAAACCAAGTTCTGGAAAGTAGAAACACCTATTTCAATCTCTTAAAGCTTTCAGAGATTCTAAATAAAATGCATCACCAGCTTTTGTTTTTAACATTTGCCAAAGAGTTTACCTCATGAGACGCCTGCCCATGGCTGTAACACACTGCAAATACCAGAAACAGTTTAGTCCAAATTTTAGCATGGCAAGATAACCCTGAAATCATGTAACCATTAAATACCTTGTTCAACATCCCAAAAACCGAGAACCTGCAAATTTGAGAAATTCATGAGGAATGCTTTAACATTTAAGCAATATAATCATCCACAAGCACAACTTACCCCTCCTTTGCTCTCCCTATGCCCATATAGCTTGGATGCTTGTCTACTTGGAAAATCTGCAGTGCCTCATGAGCAGTGGCATCAACCTTGAGAAAATTCCGTCTATTGCTTGCTTAAGTTATCAACATCAACCTGGCTAACTAACAACACCAATAAAAACACAGTAGCATAGTATGGAGGATACAGTGAGATCTCTGTCACACAATCTATGGTTATCAGCGCATTTCCAGATTCCACCTGCCCAACGGTATCAACAAGCATCTCATTCTCTAGAATAGCAAGAAGCCCGCCAGTTGTGCGAACTAACATTTCATTTCCAGTATTCATCATTGAGTTCAGCTGTAGTCAACAAGGGAACATTTAGGCTGAAAAAGACATTCAAGGCAATCTATTTTACAGAAAAAAGTATCAGTACAGAATAACATCATAATCTACAAGACAAGATTAGATTGCAATTAAATACAATGTACACCACGCACTCAAAAGGAATCCAAACAACAGATGATAGAAAGCATAAAATAGCTGTTAATATCTATGGAACTTGGAACACATGTCCAAAGTTATGGGCACATGCCAAAGACAAAAGACATGTTTTTGAAACTTCAAATACTTTGCATAAATTTACTGTTTGAAGTTTTACTATGACAGTCCTCAACGTTACTTAAAGTCCCACCTCCCACCCCCTCAAAATGACATACAGACGTATCAAATCTGAAGAAAAATGAGGTTCTCAAAAACACTCTTATGTCCTTGTATATAATACAGACTTATCAAATCTGAAGAAAATTGAGTTTCTCAAACACACTCTTATGTCCTTGTACATAGACTTAAGACCTTTAAACGAAATTCATAATCATTACTCTGGCAACCAAAGCAGTTTTTACAACAAAATCCAATTATAGCAGCTAAAAAATAGAATTCCACTATGTGAAATTGTGAAGCGCCTGAAATCAACTTGAATTCCAAATGTATGAAAGAATATAAAATTTCACTGAAAGAATCTCAAGAGTAGTCAAAGCATATATAAAACTCCACTGTCATTTAAAATGGAAGAATCCCAATGAACCAACAGAAATACAAACATATCAAACACCACATGTCATGAGATATGCCCATTCCCTGTGAAGAATTCAAGAGACCAATATTCCTTTTGACCAGTTCTGATATCTAGAGAAAAAAAGTACTGTCTAGAAACAGAAGTACCGCAATCTAGAAGAAAAGTACAATATTCTAGAAAATATAATGTATTAGAATGAACTTTTGGCATCAAAAGCTGCCAGATTCACATAACACGCATATTGAGCTATGCTTAAAGAACCATAATTTAATTGGTAGTCATAGAAAGTAGGATAAAGCAGAATAAGGAAATGAATCTATAAACCCTTTATGGGCAGTTCAATGGAGAAAGTCCTAACCCATAAATCATTTGCATCATGCTATGGAACATAAACATTCAAACCAGTCCTTCAAGAGCTTCCTTGAAGCAATCCCATGTTATAACAGCATGTGGGACAAGGTAAAGAACAAAAAATATCATCAACAGACTTAAAGGTCCTTCACAGGCACAACATACGCCAACAGAATGTCGAAAATCAGGTGAGATTGAATTCTTTGAAAAGCCTATAGACTACATCATCGTAGACTACATACCACATCTTATTTCCAAGAAAATTATCAGAAAAAGCTGCTCACGTTGACTAAATAAAACAAAAGTATAGTACATAACCAAATAGAACAAATGTAGACACTTCAACAATAATTACAACAACAAAAAAAGTTTTACTCACACAAGCCATGGCTCACCGTCCAGTACAAAATCCTACTTCTGATGCTCCAAATCAAGTCTGAATCATTACTTTAGAACAACATAGGATGTGGGTCTTTGCACACAGAAAGGCAGATAGATATATAGACACGAGAGAGAGAGAGAGAAGAGGGAGATGAGCATCAAGAAGAAGCAACAGAATATACAGGAATTGCAGATCTCCAAATTTAACCACAACCACTCGTTGGAACTCTACTTTGGCAAACACAATGTGCAAGATAGCTAACTTGCCCTTAAGATCTCGAGATACTTAAGAGAGGAAAATGGAACGCATGCAATGTTCCTTATCTGAGGGGTTACTACACCAAAAATCGCTGCACAACAGTTATATCAGCCTGAGGTGAAAAGAGACGAAAGGAAAATAAAAATAGATTGACCACTAAATGCCAAATATCGGCTGCCATGGCTCCAAAATACAAAGAAGATGCATCACAATGCACATGAAACACATTATATAAAACAATACATTGCACATGACAAAATCGTCACAGAATCTATGTGATGAAGACGAGATATCATACAAAGAAGACCCTCTCTTTAATGCTTAGTCCTTCATCCATTCCAGAAACTCGAAGTTGTATCAACCTGCAAAAGATAACCTTGTCCAGTGACGATTATATTTGAGCAAGGAAAACATATATAGCAAGTTGGCAATAGAAATATATACATGAACTCCACAGCTCAGTGGAATCAAATTGTTTGAAGCACAATATTCTTATGATTTATCCCCTAAGGGAGAATACAGGAATTAACTTTGAGAAAGAAAGCATCAAATGCATCCAATTTATATCCCCTGAAGAAGTACTCCAAGACATGGCACAAGAAAAACGCAATCAAGATGTTGTACCTGACTTCATCAGAATACTTCCAAGGCCATAACAAGCTAAACACAGTTGATTTCGAGACCAAATTGCATTTTGGACCAATTTGAACTTTTGTTACCTGCAACTTGACCACAAGGAGTGTTTGATTTTCAGCTTTGAATCTATTTGCAATTGCAATTTGGGCCCCAAATTGAATTTTTATTCAAAACCACTAGAAGTTGTTTTACAAAAATTCAAATTGCTCCGTGCCCCGCTCTCTTGTCCCACCCTCCCTCCCATCACCACCACCACTACCATACCCATTATCATAACCATTACCATGTACCACCACCACATCGGCTGTTCCACCACAACCATCATTACACTTCTGCCACCACAACCACTGCCATCATAATACTACCACTACCACCATCACACTGCCCCCACCATCATCGCACTATCACCACCAGCACAACCATGCCATTGCACCATACAATAACAAATTGTCATTCAAATAAAACAACTAAACCCCCACATAGAGCATGTTCATTGACCAAATTGGCATTTGCTCAATTATAATTTGAAAAGAAAAAAAAGGCCATTTGACAAAATTTCAAATCAGCCAGTGACTAAATGTGCAATTAAAATATACATAGAACATACAAATGTACAATATAAAAATATACATAGAAAATACAAATGTACAATTAAAATGTATGTATATAATATAAAAGAAAATGGAGATTGTACTATTGATTTTCAGTGCCTTTTAAATGCTACATGTTTTCATAGCAAATTGTTCACCACAAAGGAATATGAGACATCCAAATAGAGACATATTGTAACTACGAAACACAAAATGTAAAAGAAAGAACTTAGGCTTCAAATTATTATTCCAATAGTGCCAAACATCTGAAATGCGATGTTACCCTAAATTCTTTTTCCATTCTGAGGTTCTGAGCCGTGGTATATATCCATCCCTTCTAAAGCATGGAAGCAATCTCCCAAGTCAAACCAATCTTTCCTTGACTTTATCTCCATAACACTTCCTCCTTCCTTGCTTTTTCTAATTCATTCAAGCCACATTTTATTCCTCTATGAGCAACAGACGCCAATCAGTTCCCGCTTCTCTCAATTCAAGATATCTATGCATTCACCCTCGCCATCCTCACCGTATCCTCAACCTTCCATTAATTTTCCCAATCAATAAAGTTTTAAATCCACGTTTCCCTAAAAATACTCCACTGAAAAACAATCCACAACTCATTTAGTCTAATACCTCAATTTTTAAATGACGTGGCATCTTAATCAGTCCAAAAAATGTATAAGCTCTGATAAAACGAATGCAAGTCACTAATACCTGTGCCATGCTTGTTCATAACTGAAAATTGAGCTCTTCACAAGCTTCACCTCATGTGCCACAGTTTCATCTGTCATCGTTCGTAAATTAAGTAAGAGCTTGAGGCAAATAAGTTTATTTCCATGTTATGCACCACTGACCTCTCTTTTGTAAAGCAGATAAGAATGATTCTTCAGTTTTGGTGCTGGTGTAAATGACAGAGGGCTTGGCTTGATACTTAACTGAAACACATAGGCAGGAAAAAGAATACATTACGGCAGACAACATCCATTTAGTGGAATAAGTACCAGAGCATTTAAATTTTTGGCTGCCTAAGGTGATTGAACAAGGAATATATGAAAAGAAGTAACTATGATCAAGTGAGCCCAATCCAGAAATTCACCTCAAAAGGATGTGTAGCAGTGCATCAGATGAAAGAACATATATATATATATATATGGAAGAGATTACGCAACACCTATAGGCAAAATGCTACAGTGATGTCGCCTATAGGCTCATCGCCATCCGTTTTTTCAAACTGTGTGGATTTTTCAACTCCTACAAACCTAGCATGTTCGTGGCAGTACCATCAAGGACATGCTATGTCCGTGGCGGTCAAAAAACACGTGGAAACCGCCACGGCCCACGTGCCGTCCGTTGCGGTTTCGTTTGAAATATTGCCATGGACTTAGCAAGTCCGTGGCGGGGCGAAACACTATAGAATTTCCCCCATAGCCGTTTTTTAAGTTTTTCCTATATATATATGGAAGCATCTACACAACGCCTAAGGACGAAAATGAATAGCGTTTTTGCCCATAGGCTCATTACCATCAGAAAAAATCAGGTGGCGTGTGTTTTTCGTCCGCCACAGACCTAGCATGTCCGTGGTCGTACCATCACTGACATACTAGGTCCGTGATGGTCAAAAAAACATGCCGAACTGCAAAGCAAGGCTCCCCGTCGGCTGCGGGTCCATTCAATGAACTGCCACGAGCATAGCAAATCCATGACGATGGCGAAACACTGTAACACTTCACCTATAAGCATTTTTTAAGTTTTTATATATATATATATATAGGGATAATGTAAAATTCACAACCCTTCAAATTACAAAGGTTAATGATAAAATGAATTGTGAAGGGTGAATTTACTAACTTTGTGGCTTTTTCCTTAAAAAACGTTACTTTTTGTGATGTCTTCATCATTAAGTAAGGGTAATTTTATAAATATCACTACAAGACAAAAGGTATTTTTGTCATCTTCATAAAGGATAAAGTTGAAATTTTTACTAAAGGAGAATGGCACTCTACAAATAAAGTTCCAGGACACTAACTTCTAAAATGGCATTGTACTTCTTTAAAAATTTCAAATTTACCTTGTTTAATGATGAAATTACCTATTAAAATAATTTTTTCAACAATAAGTAATGATCTTTTTGATAAATATACCCATTACAACCCCTTCTAACATTAACTTTTGTATTTTGAGGGGTTGTCAACTCTATATATATATATATATGGGAGATACTACAAAACGCCTATAGGAGAAAATGAACAGTGATTTCGCCTACCCTCATCAGCATCCAAAGTTCATCGCACGGTCACGATTGTTCGGTAGTATTTCATTTTTCATTTTTTTTTTACAAATCGGAATGATATGAAATTTGGAGCGTGTATCCATCAAAAATAGGTAGAAAAATATCAAATAAATATTTTACATGAAATAAATTGACCAAAATACCCTCGAAAAGTTTCAAGGGTATTTTGGTCAAAAAAAATTGCTAATTATTTTTTTTATGTTTTTATTAGGTGCGTCTCACTAAGATGTACACACGTTCCAAATTTTAGATCATTCCAATTTGTAGAAAAAAATAAAAGATGAAACACTACCAGACAATCGTGGCCGTGCAATGAACTTTGGACGTTGATGAGGGTAGGCGAAATCACTGTTCATTTTCGCCTATAGGCGTTGGGAAGACTTGTCCAATATATATATATATATATATATATAGCCAGAGATTTAACAAAAATTACTCTAAGCTTGCATACCAAGATCAATCATGGGAAAATCCCCACTTCCATCCTCCCAAGTCTCCAAGACATGAAGTTGACAATCACTGGTATCATAGTAAGCAACTCCAATGCTGAAGAAGCACAAACTCAAGTCAGAAATCATCAATTGTATCATAACAATAGGATGAGATAGCAGTAAAAGTCTGAACAATATGAATTGTCCCATGAGATTTCGATTGCGATAACTCTTCTTCTCTATTAGGGAAAGAGGAAAACTTCCAGATAAATAAGAAATACTACTTTCAGAAAAAGGGTTAGGATACTCCAAAATGATGAAGCCATGATGGCAAAGAATTCAATAATTTATGTGGCTTATAGCCTGCATATCGTTAAAGTTATCATCACATAGTCTCAAGTTCTGTGATAGCATCATATCGAACAGGTTATGTATCATTATGCAATAGCTGATCCATACCAAATTTGCATGAATCAAGGCATGCAAATTAAGGACCAGATGTACAAAGTGGAGATTGCAATGTATCATAAAGTGCATATGCAATATATCTAGAGCATGTATACATGTGTTGAGGGTTATCATTGCTCCATCATGCATTCTTTATGTGTCAATACTACATAGTTTCCAAGCAAATTTAGTTTGTTTTCTTTAGTCTTCTATTATTTTGTGCTACATAAAGGATTAATCAGTATGTTTCAGAATGTGGCAAAATTGGAGAGGCTTTTCCTTATCAAATCAAGGAACAGCATTTCCCACACAGTTTTCCAAATCTAATGCGGCATTAGAATTAACACGTGATTCAGTATATATGGACAGAAATAAAGGCTTAGGTGTAACACTCTTAGAGTAAAGAGATCCTCACCAGCTACTACTTTTTAACCAAATAAGTGTAGCTTCTTGCATCTCACATTCCCGACTCATTTATTTATGGATTCAAAATCTATTTTAAGGAACTTAGTTTTTGGATCTCATAACATCGGTAGCTATCCCACTCAAGGAAAGTGGGATAAGCAGGATCGTTGTCTGGTTACAAGCCATGGAGAAGTGCAAGCCCAATCAAATAAGGGTTTGTCAACTAGTCAACACACTCATATTCTTTAGGTATTCTAAGGAGAAAAAAATATGTCAATCCAAAAGGAAAACAATAAATGCATATCCATCAAAAAAAAAGGAATTAATAAATGCATATCAATAGAGAAAGAGGGCAATAAATATTGAGTACTATGTCTAATAAACTTTTTAAAGGGAAAGAGATTCTTCGATTGGCATCAATCAAAAAGAGATAATTTTAAATTATTCATCATCATCTAAGCCTTATCCCAACCATTTGGAGTCGCCTAAATGAATCACGTTCCGCTATTCTGCTCACAGGTTCAAGATTCATGACAAGATTTCGTAAAGTTTTATGCTTGCTTCCCTACCTAACACAACCCTCCTCCTTTACCCAAGCTTGGGACCAACATGATCGGCTAGGGGCCGGCAAAGGCAGAGTTATGTAGAAAATTTTAAATTCTATGCTCCCAAAATAGGACTTATTGCATGGAATGGTAGCTCCAACTTATTTCACAAATAGTCATGGAATTTTGACTTGCATGGCGCCATCTTTTACAAATGCGTACAAGAGAGAATGATTTCTCTAGATTTACATACATATTTGCTCTCTCTATCTCAAACTTTCAATTTTTTTTTTAAATTAATGCAAGACAAGAAGCTCATTATTTTTTATCTTTTCCATTGAATTTTAAAGATGTGTTTTTGGAATTTACTAAGGTCATTTCTTTTAAGTTTTTAAATTTTTTTTAGAGATTCTATGACTTTCTATATTTTTTAGGATTTTAGGAGATAATTAGAAAAGTGATTGGAAGCCTTATGGAATTACTTTTTTTATTAGGGGTAAAAATGCCATTACGAATTTTCTTTTAAGTGAAGGGACTTATGTCGGTATTTTTATAATACTTTAACTTAAGTATGAGTAGTTTTGATCTTTTTTATTATAATACAATAAAAGGACCTGGGATGTTAGAAGTTCTAACACTTTTGGGGAGTGAAGAGTAAAAACAGACTATGAGTAATGCCAGCAAGCCCTATCTAGGGTTTTTGGGACCACTTTTTTGTACAAGAAAAGCCAGATCCACTCAAATTTGGCATGCTTTGATGGTCATTAAACTGTTTTTTGTTTCTTTTCTCTATTTTCCAGCATTAAATTGGTATCAGAGCCTAGGTGTTCCTCAACAACAAAGCTGAAAATCTACAGCTAAGTCTAAGGTTTGCTGATTTTAGGCTAAGTTTTGCCAAGTCAGCCTAAAATTTGTTGTTTTTGGCTAAGTTTTGTTGGTTCTCTACCTAGGGTTTGTGATTTCGGTGAACCTATGGCAACAAGAAGAGGTCGAGGGAAGGGTGATCATATGGATCCACCTGGTGATAAGCGGGATCAAGGCAGACTATCTATGACAACAAGTTCCAGAACTTACAAGGAGGATTGCAGGCATCGATCGTGGGCAAGACAAAGTTTTGTCTGTCCAAGATGATGTTCAGTACAACCCTTTTCATTATAGTGTTTTACGGGATGACTCGAGTGAAGAGGAATATGATTGGAGGTATGGGCCGCACTCAAAATGTATAGATCTAAAAATAGATATTCCTGATTTTGAAGGAAAGTCGAAGCCCAGCAACTTTATAGACTGGTGAAACACAGCAGAAAGGGTTTTTTATTATAAGGATGTACTAGAGAACAAAAAGGTTTAAAATTATTGCCATTTAATTTGAAGAAAAGTGCTTCGGTATGGTGGAAACAGTTGAGAGCAAGGTGAGAGAGAATGGGAAAGCCCAAAATTAACACTTGAGAAAAGATGAAATAGAAATTCAAGGAAAAATATCTACCTGAAATTGCTACAGTCCCTTTACCACAAGATGAATCATCTTTGTCAAGGAGAAAAAAGTGTGGATGAGTGCACGGATGAATTTCATCAGTTGAGGGCACAAAGTGATGTGCTTGAAAGAGAAGAAAAGTCCCTAGCTTGCTATGTGGGTGGTATGAGAACATCTATACATGATGTGGTAGTTTTGCAGCGTTACTGGACATTGGATGAGTCTTACAACCTAGCAGTGAAGGTTGAAGGACAGCGCCGGTGTCCATCATCAAGGTGGAGGGCAGTCCAAGGTAATACAAGTGGTAGTGGGAGAGAATTTAATGGAAATTTGGTGGCGGAACAATCCTCATGACCTGCTGGCCCGTCCAAACAGCAGGATACAATGGATGTTGGGGCCAGTTCTAGTCACCCAAATCACCTAAATAGTACCTTCACTTAAGTGCTTTAAGTGTTCAAGAGTTGAAAATGTCCCCTCTTGGTACCCGAATAGAAAATTTGTGAACTTTAGAGAGGAGTTCCTCGACGAGGACAGCAAGCTGTCAATTGATAGAGACCCTGTTTATGATGAGGAACTTGAGGTAGAACAGCCAGAAGTTACATTTAGTGACCATGGGGAGACTTTGGTGATCCGGAGCAGTATGATTACGTCCCGAGTAGTAGACGAGGCAGATTGGTTAAACCCAAAGAATTTCTCATCAATTTGCTTCCAAAATCAACAAGTCATTGATTGGGACTCTCCAACAGTCTTTGATGAGTGTTTACATGAAGAAGGTAGTGATCCAATTTATGATCAAGAACCGGGAAAACAAGGAAGCTAACAAAGGTCAAGATGAAGATGAAGAAGTTTTGGAAAAGGAAGTTGTCGATTTGGTTAGTGAACTAAGGGTTGGAGATGATCATCTTGAAGATGCTCCCTTGGTCTATTCTAGGGCTGAACCAAGGCAATTTCAGTATAGTTCAACGGTTGTACTGATGCAATTTCATCTAGTTAATGTGACTGAACCAAGTGTATGTACCTATGATTATTCCATCAACATATAATTGACCCTTTCCTTATGGAGTATTTATGGATATATCAACTGATTGCAAAGACTGAGTTTCAGTGCAAACCGTTGTGTTTTGATTAGTTCAATAACTCACAAGTCCCAGAATCGCATTTTTACTATTCGGGTTGAAGGAGGTTGCAGGACTAGCTCAAAATTCATCTTAGCTTATTTCAAAACTCGATGACGAGTTTTCTCCAACCAGGGGAGAATAATGCAAGACAAGATGCCTCTTGTTTTCGAGTTTTTCCTATTGAATTTTAAGGATGTATTTTTGGAATTTTCTAGGGTTATTTTTTTAATGTTTTTAATTTTTTTTAGAAATTCTATGACTTTTTATAATTTTAGGATTTTAGGAGATGTTTAGAAAAGTGGTTGGAATACTTATTGAATTATTTGTTTTATTAGGGGTACAAGTGTCATTATGAATTTTCTTTTCAGTGAAGGGACTTATGTTGGTATTTTATATCGTTTTAACTGAGTAGGGGTAGGTTTGATAATTTTTATCATAGTGTAATAAAAAGGCCTGAGGTGTTAGAATTTCTAATACCTTTGGGGCATGAACAATAAAAACAGAATGTAAATAGTGCCAACAAGCTTTATCTACGGTTTTGGGTCTCTTTTCTCTGCCTTCCTAAATTAGTAATTGAAATAAAGAGAGGTACGTAAAGAGGGCTATTCTTATGATTTGACTAAATAATTTCCTTTATTGTTTGTACAATAAAAGATTGCATAAATATCTTTTCTATATCATTGTGAAGGTGTTACATATGAAAAGACTCAACCTTAACGCCTTCAAATTTTATCTTAAATATAATTTTGGTATAAAAATTTCTTAGGATGGATTGAGAATCTATTTTTATCGCTAATTATAAAATTTCGAACTCCAAAAAAGATTCAAATGAATAATATCTATAAACATATGAAAATCTTGAAAATGGATGGTCCGGATAATGTGATGCAAGATAAACTATTTTTGAAACTTGAATTTTTTTCTTTTATATTCATACATCGCTATGGTGAGATGATTAATTAGAGGGTTTTCCAACATAAAAACAACTTTTAATGATGGATTTTTGACGTGCACCTTAATTCTACATTAACATTGCAACCAAAAGTTGTTGAAGGCGGGAGCGAGATCCATTCGGGATTCGCCGAACCACCATTTAGTGGAAGCTCCCTTGGGGTTAGGATCGGCATCTGTACAATGAACAAGTCAAGGAGCGAGATCCGATGTCAATGGGTTCAATGTTTTGACTAGCAATCATCTAAGCTCCATTATACAAAAAATGAGGTTGGAAGTAGAGCTAGTATGAATTCCCCTGGTTAAGGAATCAAGGTTTAAGTATGTCATATAACAGGGTTCCTCTTGTTTTAATATCAAGATTCTTAAAGTATAGGAATTAAGGTCCTCAATTGATTGGCCCCGAGGTCCACAAGTGCCATTTACCAAGGATCCCTTATCAAGTGTCCCCCCGCCCTTAACAATGGATTTATTTATTTTTTCGTTAATAACAACGGATTAATTATGTAGCTTTAAAGTCAGTCTTTCTTATGACCAATACATTTTCTGGCCATGACACAAGTTTGCCATGCACCATTCCATTAGAGTCCCCGACAACCCAGAATCCTACCACTCAAGAGTCATCTTCTTCCAATGTAGTCTCCTCTGCTTCTATTGTTTTTCAAAGGCTAGCTCACCGAAGGGGCAAGAGGATAAGATGAACTGCTCTCTCTCTCTCTCTCTCTCTCTCTCTCTCTCTCTCTCTCGCTCACTCTTGCTCTCTCTCTCTCTGACTGATGTAAAAGAAGCTTTTTAAAGCTTGAAATGAAAGCATATATTCTCATCTCACAACTGTAATCAGATTTAAGACAATAGAACATCATAAATATAAGATTTTAAATGAAATATATATTCTCACAACTAAGAGGGATGGCTTACACAATAGAACTTAATAAAATAATGGGTCACTCTAGACTATGCCTACTTCAAATTAAGAATATAAAAGAATGAAACTTCATGTTATGCGAAAAAGGGACTGGATTTTGCCATTATAGAACTTATAAATAATGGGAACTTTGGACAATAGCAATCTCTAACTTGGTATCATCCATTAATGAAAATAGAAGCCACAAACATGGAACCCAAGATTTTAATCTACCAAAACCTTGGATCATGGTTGATGGGAGCAAGGATCTATTTCGAAATGGAACTGGATTCCACCGATGAATGGAAGTGGTCCCCTTTCTTTGGAGCAAGATCCCAAAATCGAAAAAACGGAGTCCCTACAAGATCCCTTGCAAGAACCGATCGAGGTTCCAAAGCAGGATCGTCACCCTACCCACAAGATTCCCTTAACTATGGTTGCAACTTATATAAACGTTTTTCTTAATTGGATAATATTGATGCAATAACTTGGCCACCTAGGCGGCCGCCTCTGCCTTTATGAACATTGAAAATAAAAATAATTTTTCCCTCCATTATTCTCCTGTGGTTGGAAAAAATTCATCCTCCGCAGCCGCCTCCGCCTTTATGAGCATTGAAAATAAGAATAATTTTTCCCTCCATCATTCTCCTCTAGTTGGAAAAAACTCGTCATCGTAGTTTGAAGAGTGCTAAAATGAATTCAGCATCAAAACCACATTCTTCAACCCTCTTTTTCTTTGTCAGCTCAAATATTATACATGGTAAAAAGATCAGTGCCATAATTTATGGTTTATGAGTTAACCACATTTTATCAGAAAATATTATACGTGGTAAAAAGATCAGTGCCATAATTTATGGTTTATGAGTTAACCACATTTTAGCTGTGCTACTCTGATTCCAATACCCTAAATTTCTTGAATGCTCTAAAACTTCGATATTAATGAGATGTTCAAAAGCCACGATTTGGATCAATCCTCGTGCGACCTTCTCCATATTCTTCACCCTCTTCCAAAATATCTTTATCATCATCTTGATCCTTAAGATCACATCCCCTAAATGATCTTGTTGTTCATCAGAGTATGTATCGAAGTTTACTGGTGAATCTCAATCTATAACGAGTTGATTTCAATACAATATGTGTCAAAATCGAGAATCTCATCCTTCAAATCAAAAACACGTCTAGGTATTATGTCATTATCTTCATCACTCAATGGCCCCCGCGGTGCACGAAAATGAAAAAGCGTGTACTCGAGATACTCTTAAGCTGAAAGATCACCATCTTGTCCATTATTGAGACTCACAAACTGCTGGTAGTGTTCATAAAGGCAGAGACACCCACCTAGATGCGAGCCTAAATACTTGGGGAGCCCAAGGAAGAGAGAAGTAAGATAGAGGGGGAGGGAAGAGAGAGAGTTTTGTGAGATAGGGTGGAGAGAGATTTGAGAGGAGAGACAGATGTGAGAGAAATGAGGGGTAGACCTAGGGGAAAGGGAGAGAGAGAGAGAGAGGGGTGGGTGGGGAATAGATTGAGACACATGGCTTATGTAGTATATTGACTAGCCACGTGCCCCCCTATTCCCCAATTTCCATCCACCTAAAACTTCCCGCTTTTCTTCTATGTCGCCACATATCTATCCTCCTAGTTTCCCTCACCTCAAAGGGGTTTTCAAATTTAAATGGGGGAAGAGAGAGGAGAGATATAGAGAGAGAGGAGAGAGGGGGATGGGATGTGTGAAATGTGGTTTAATGGAGGTCATGCATCTTTACACGTAGCGAGGGCACATGTTCCCCTCCTTTTTCTATCAACAACTCCCTTGCATGAGATAGACTCGTGTCTTTCTCCTAAAATTTTGTGTCAACATGTTTTTTATTTGTATTTTTACTCAAGTTATATTACCCTATATTTTAATTGTGTTTATTTTAACCGAGAGATAAACGAGAGAGAAAGAGAGAGAGAGGCCTTTTTTTTTTAATCTGCCTTTGGTTTTCTATCCTCCTTTTTTTAGCTTTTCAAGGGGTGGCAGGCACTAGGCGGGTACCCAAAACCATATAGGGGCCCGCCTAGACCCACCCACCTAGGCTACGTCTAAGCAGCCAGGCAACCAACTTTTTCAACACTGACTGTTGCTCGACTGTTGAATTTCCTATTCAAGTTCCTCAATTGTCGTCTGGATCACGAAGCGGGTCTACAAAACCCCCTCCCACAGCCCTTTTCACCGCCATGAATTTACTGAAATCACAAACTCTAGGCAGATGACCAACAAAAACCTACTGAAATCAGCAAGATCAAGGCTGATTCGGCAAAACTTGGGCCAAAATCAGCAAACCCTAGATTTGAATGTAGTGCCTTGGCCTTGTTGTTGAAGAAACCCCAAGCTCTGATACCAAATTGATGTAGGAAAATTTTGAAGAACAATAAAATCAGCAAGAAACAAAGCCAAACACAACCACAATTCAAAGAAACCTAGGGTTTTCTCCATACCCAAGCTAGAGTTGCTAAGGACTGAGCTTTTCTTTTTTCTTAGTTCTGGAAAATCACATGACTGCCTTCTCATAGGCCCCCACACACCTCTGAATAATATTATTTAATGCTCCAAGTACAAAAAGTGTCCAAACAAATAATACATTGACGCATATATCCTAACTTAAACTAAAAATTCATAATGACAATTTTACCCCGATCAATAGTACTTGTGAATAGTAATCATGAAATAAATAAAACATATAAAAACCCTATAATCCCTAAAAACCTAAAGAACCCTATAAATAAGGAATTGTCTACAAAGAGACCATTTATCTTTTACACATGGAGATCACAATCATTCTTGCCCCTGTGGTTGTAAGAGTGTCATTGAATAGACACGAGGTTCCAAAAAAAAATTCTCGGACTTCATAACTCACCCCAAACCATCCAATTTGACATCGAGTAAGAATGATTGTGACCTCCATGACAAAAGATAAATGTTCTCTTTGTAGACAATCCCTATAATTTAACCCTAAAACTAAAACTATAATGTACATCATTTGAAATTGAATAAAAATTAAAATTACGAATAATTTTGCCCTCCATCAGTTGCATAAGTGAGAAGTAAAACTAAAGACCCAAAATAAGGATTCAAATTTCAGTTCTTAGGAATAGAAGAAGCTCTAGTGTTTGACGAAAATGGTAGTGATCCTGATGCAACAACTCAAATATGTTGGTTATCCACTGCCCCATTTTAAATGAATCTCCAAATGTGTTAGTGATCTTTGGTAGCAATGTAAACTCGACTCCACATTGGTGGAGGCTCAATTCCACTTACTCATGGACTCATCATTTTGATGAGAGGAATCTGGATCCCATTAACAAGGATCTAGATCCCCCAATTTTGCAAATCAAGATCCCTAAATTCAAAAAAATAACTTGAAGAAAGTGCGAGCAGATCAACACCAGCTGATTATGGGACTGTAATTCGCACAAAAGTAGAGAGTAATCTCGCAAGGAAACTAGAATGTTCTGCTATGTTTATCTTGAATATGTCATTTATGAGACTGAGAACAGAAGACACTAACTGATCCACCATTTCTAGAAGAGGTTATCAACATATTTGTAGTTTAACGCAACTTAAGCCAAATTGATTCACATTTAACTGGCCTTATATCAATGTTTGAACACACATCATCATGCATCACTTCCATATATTAAGTATGTTCTTCAAATCTAATAACCATATGGAATCTGCTATCATCCGACATTACAGAGTGCAGCCAACACCCAACTGCCTAGGCCACAGCAACTTTGGTACAACCTATCTATGAAATTGTACTGTCAATAAGAGTATTTCAAGATGTGTAGCAATTGGTTAAATTGGAGATATCGAAACAAATTGTCTTTTGAAGTCCAGTATTGATACAACCACATGCCATCAACAGCCACATCACTAGAAGGCTCACCTGGACCCTTGACCTTAGCTAGCATTCAACGGCTTTTTATACAAGATTGCAAATTATAGAGACCCTCCTTGCTTCTATCTTTGAAAATGATCCTTCATCTTAATTTATATTCTGGTAAATGGAATTACCAAACTAATTCTGCCTCCTTGCAGATGCAATCCTCAATCACCCTTACCAAGGTAAATTGTCCCTGTAGTTGTGCCACGTATATCTATAGCAAAATTTGGCAACTCCCAGATGTGTTCCTTGTCCTTGATGCTTATATGAAATTAATTTTCACTGAACAGCCTTTTGATCAGCATGTTTTGCTATACTTAGTAAACAGCCTGCTTCATGCTCTACATAAACAGAAGCTGATTGGAAAAGGTCATTAAGTGAGAAGAATGACCACATCAACTATTATGGATCACCTTAATAATGTGCTTTTGTGAATGTTCTAGATTTATTTGAAAATAAAATACAATGAACCTCTTTGTAAACCTACAGAATGAATGTTTCGGCCATCCAAGACCTCAAAGACTTCTTTAGTTTGTCATCTTCAGGTTTATTACTTCTAGCATATACAATTTCACACACATACCCAAAACACATTTGCTTTGAGGGAAATAACTCTATGAGAAAGTTCTTTCCTGCTGGACTACTGCTTCCCATGTTTCTTTTGTGGGAAAGCAGTAGACACTGTAGCACATGGGAAAGCACATTCCACTTTTGTAAAGTGCACAGTGCATTTTCGATTTTATATCTCTTTAGCTATGAGACTGCTTACTCATGTGACCCGAAAGCTCTCTCTAGGAATGCACTCCCCCACAAGAGCTCTCTGACAAAATAATGACCCATAAAAGAATGACAAAACACCTTTAAAAAAGCAGTAATACCAAATTAGCATGGGCAATCACAGAATTCTGTAATACCTGGGAAATCATAAACTATCCAAACAGTTTCACATCAGAAACATGTCATGTACTCATGTCAGCCCCCTACTACGAATGTGGAACATAATATCACAACATAAACATAAAATTGACCATGAAATCATCTAGATAATATTGACAAAATCTCACAACAGACACACTAATTTACAAATGCAATCATCTAGTTAATATTGTGTTGGCATGTAGTTCGTAGCAAAATGTATTTTCAGTTAAGCTATCAAGTTACAATAAAGTATTGGACAATAAAGTAGCAGGCACACCCTATAATAGTTTCTACCAAATGTATTAGTAATATCACCTGTGAGATTGCATGATGCATGCCATGTAGACCTGCATGCCAGTTGCAAGAAAAACTTGATTGAGTCCAGGAAATATTGAACCAGACCCTCAACTTACTTTTCCAGTAGTACATTACATGATCAAACATGTAAATAAAACAAATAGAGGGATTATCACAAGTTCAACAGAAATCATATGCCAGACCATTGTTTCCTACTTTTCTTTTTTATTATATCATACTTATGTGCCAGACCATTGTTTCCTACTTTCCTTTTTTATTATATCGACCAGGGCATCTGTCATTAATTCTTAATTGGCAATCCAGGTCAGGAATCGCATATCTGGATCAGATTAGGAGGGAGACTAGGCTGGATCACCGTTTTGGCCGATCCAAATCATCCGATTAAGCCAATCCAGATCGGTAAAGTGGAGGGCTGATCCACCCGGAAGATTCGTGTCTTAAAACATTGATAAGGAGCATTTGTTTCCTACTTTTTATATTGCTTAGACCACTAATTCCTAGTCATTAGGCCAGCATGACTACTCTAGCTTAGCTACTTAATTCATTGAATTCCTTACAGACTGCCTTAACCTGTTCTATTCATATGCAAATATACAAAAGAGCTAATGACACTGTTCAACACATAAGAGCATCCATTAGTAAATAACAATCTACTTTCTGAAAATTACAGGATCCATGTTAGCCTTTTGATTGAATTCATGTCTAAGTTTCTAAAAACGACACACCAGAAACTGTGGCCTTCATCTATCTATATAAGGATTTGCGCTTCTCATAGCATTTTGGGTTTAAGAGTCCTATCAATCAAGGGAGTGCTTTGTGTAATAATTAGTTTATATCACTGTTTCTTCGGAATCTTTTGTCCAAAACCAGAAGAACGATCTCACATTCGCAATCTTCTCTGTGATTTCTCAGTTTTGCAGACTTATCCCAAACGAGCCAAAATACCAAAGAGATTGAACGTGAAAGCCAGTTCAGACAAAATATCAAATAAAATGCACCAAAAAAATGTCAGAGAGAGTCAACTTACGCCTCAGATAAATTGCAGTGAAGCAATTGAGACAGATAAAAATATGACGGAAAAAAAATAAAAAGTTGAGTTAGAGAGAGTGAAATGGAGAAGAGTGAGATGGAGAGAGCACCGGTGATTCTTGAGCTTCAGTTTCAGCGACTCCTACATTTGGATCCATTCTCTCTCTCTTTCTCTCTCTCTCTCTAACAACCAAGAACTGTAGTGTAGGCTCTGCGTATGAGTTTTGAGCGCCAAGACTGAACTATAAATACTCTTCTATTTCCAATTTGAAAGTGGGAAGGGCAAAATGAAACGCTAGGCCACGAGTCGCCTTTCCAGCCTGGCTCCGGCCGGTGCGCGCTTTGAGAAGAGGGCCATGAATTTTGACGAATAGACGGGTCAAAACTCCGGCCAGTTCCGATTCGGTTCATCCATCTGGGTTGGTAATGACCGGGACCGATTCTTGGGATGATACGAGTCCTAGGTTTAAAAAATGGATAGGTGGATCGGTGCATGCACATCTCAAAAACGGATAAGTGGTTTAAAAAACGTATCAGTGCCATGGATCGGGCATTTCAAAAATCCATCCGAATCGGTGAATCATCGATCTGGATCGAGAATCGACCGGATTAAATTTTAAAAAAAATCCAAAATAATTATTAAAATTCATTATAAATAGTGTGTTTTAGGAATCCAATAAGAATTGAGGGTACTACATTATTAACTGTCATTTTTTTTTATCAATTTGTGAATATTGAGACGTTTCTTTCCCTGTATAAACTTATGTTAACCATTAAATTTACATCACACAAAAAAAAATCATAGAATTATCATGGATAAAGTATATAATCATATATGGACTTCAATAAAGAGCTGACTAAATCAATGAAAAAATGGCCACTAAAATCTCGAATTGACGGAAAACCCTAATCCGTTAAAAGAAATCCAAATTATTACAACCTAACTAACTATAATATGATATACTGAAATTAAAAATGTTGGTTTATATTTTATAATTATTTTATCATACAAAAAACAACAAATCCAAAATATTTTATAATATCATCTAAACTAAAATGTATTATTGACAACTGTAAGAAAAATAGTACATTACATGATTTATAATGAAAAAATTAATAAATAAAATAAAAGATTCAGTTATTAATGTAGAAATTATTAGAATGCGTACCAATTTTCGAAATAAAATTTTAATTTTTCAAAAATTTAATTTTTTAGGTTTCTAGAATAAATTTAGTAAAAGAGATTGTTGGTAGAAAAAGAGAGATTTCAAATAGAAAAAACTTTTTAGTTTTTATTTTTTAAAAAATCATTATTTTCTGCTTATTTTTTGGACAACAAAAATAAAATGGATAGTGTGATCAGGCTGAAATTCAAACTCGAGAGTTCCACAAAGAAAGTGGAAGTGATAACCAACCAGGCTACGTCGTGTTGTATGACTTTAATGGAAAGTTAAAAATATATATTAAAGCTATGTTATAATTTAATGCTTGTGGAAATTATCTCACATCCAAGGATGAGTGTCACATATTGTTCTATAAATAGCTATGCGACGTGTCGACTTGGGCGAGTCCATTGCGACTCGCCAAAAACCCATCCGAGTCAGTGAATCGGTGTTTCGGATTTAGAATTGGCCGAATCAGCTGGATTCGACCTCAAAAAAATTATTAAAAATCATTATAAATGTTGTTTTTTAGTATTCCAATAAGAAATGAGGGTACTACATTAATAACTTCTATTTTTTTTGCATCAATATGCGAATATTGAGATGTTCTTTCCCTGTATGAAGATTCTCATCAAATATTTATTAAAACCTAACTAAATACAATATTATACATTGTAATTAGAATTATTGGTTTGTATTTTATTATTTTATCATCACTTTACTATACAAATAAAAATAAATTTGAAATTTATCTTATAATATCATCTAATTTAAAAATGTAATTTACAACTATAACAAAAAATAGTACATTGCATAATTTATAATGTAAATGAATAAATTATAAGATTTGATTATCATTGTAATTAGTATAATTATTAATTACAATATTATAATAAACATAATTAAAAAAAACAAGATTATGACCTTCACAAATAAATAAATCTAATGTATAATAATTAGTACTGATAGAAATATAGAATTTAGTAACATAAATTTGTAATCATATTTTAATAAAATTAGAAAAATAAATAAAAAATGCATACTTGCAATGTGGGATACTCGATAAAGCAACTTGAAATAAATTATAAAGTGATAGGAGCTAGTGTTATTTTTCTCTCTTAAAATATATCATAAACTAGTTTTTTTTTTTAATGTTCAATAAGCCATATAATTATGTTAATTTTTGTAAATTATTATATGAAATTTTATTTTTATAAGCTAATGTTATTTTTCTCTCTTAATTATATATACTTTATGTTTGTATATTATAAAATAATAATAATAATTAATCTTAAAAAAAATTAAATCTTAAAAATAAATAAATATAATTAATCTTAAAAAAATTTATAGACCATTTGATTTTTATAGATGTCCTTGTGTAAGAGAGAAAGATTTATTTATAAAATTTATAATGTACGATGATGATCAGGTGGCTCACCCCTCTTATTGATGGCCCAACCCATCCCTACCTAATAGTATTAAATTAATTTTTTTGGTTTGGGCTATGAGAATATGAACCTGCTTCTAGAGAGATGTGGGACGGATATAAACCTGCATCTAGAGAGAGAAAGAGATGAGTCAAAAGATGTTGTTTTTTGGGTTGGGCGATGAATGTTTTTTGGGTTGGGCAATGGATATATACCTGCTTCTATTTATTTTTTTTGGGACGGATATAACCATCTCTCATGCAATGTAACAATACCTTTTTTGTGGGACGGATATAGTCATATCTCATTCAATGCAACAACGCCATCATTTTTTGGGTGAGGCTATGAGAATTGCCCCAAATCGAAGGGATGTGGAACGGAGACGCCTATAAAAGAGTTGCAACAACAACATAAGCAGTCAGTTGTTTGGGAATTGGGAGTAGGGCCGTGGGCAGGACCGGGTTTCGTCTCCCACACAAGCAAATGGTTGTCTTGAATTTCAACAAAAATTTTAATAAAAAAAATGGCGGGCACATTAGACCGAATGATCTCGTGACGTTAGCATGGCGATCCGTGATGTAAGCATGGCATTTAAAAGTTTTTCTAATAATAAAATGGAGGTTTATTATTATTTAAAAGTTTTTCTAATAATAAAATGGAGGTTTTTCTAATAATAAAATGGTACAAGCGCGTCAGACCGATGTCATGTGACGTTAGCATGACAATTAAAAGGCTAAAAACACCTGAAATCCGTTTTTTCTTTGGATATGGGATAGTTTGGACGATACTCGATCCAGATCGCCGATTTTTCAAACACTGACGAGTACGGCCTGATATCCCACAAAGCCTCCCTTTTACATTTTTTTCCCTTTTTTTTAACTTGTTTAATATTTTCTTTGGTCCCAAATAGCAAACGACAAAAATTAAAAATAGTATCAAACTACAATCAACAAAAAAAATTCATTTTGTTGCTTAAACTTTCGAAAGGGTGTTCAAAATTTGGTAGCATCCATAGAGCTCTAGACACATCTATGTATGGAGAGATAGAGAGAGAATAGAAGACTGGTTATACCCTGGTTATACCCTTCAACTAAATTATTTTTTAAGATAGCAAATGGCATTTTAGGGTTCTTGCATTCTCTCTGCAACTTAGGTTTTCACGATCACTTTTAGTTTTGGGGAGCTTGTGCAGCGAAGAGGCTTCCAATGCCAGTTTTCAGAAAAGTTTGTGAATCTCCAAGAAGAATGGGAGATTGTTTTGTAACCTGCCATGGATGACAAGGAGGATCCTAGATAGATATAGTATGGCTTAGAAGTTGAAGATGGTTTCCTTTCCCAGAGTTGTTGATGAGAGCAAGTTTGTGGAGGATACCAATTTTAGAACAAAGTCGATGGTTGTGGGATCTTTTTCTCCTCCCTCTAATGGTTAGGAGAGGATGGGGTCTATCCCATTTACCGGAAGTGCATTCTTTGGGAGTTAATAAGGTGATTTTCTTTCTTAGATCTGTTGATGAAGTTAATTTTGTGCTTTCCCTTTATAGATTTGTTAGAGTTCGTGGTAAACTTTTATCTCTGAATTCCTGGTGTCCCTCGGTTCATAAGTCTCAAGCTGAGAGGGAATGCATTTGGGTTAGATTTTGGGGCATCACATTACATGCTTGGAAATTGGCCATCTTCCAAAAATTAGCAAATGCTTGTGGCTCGTACTGTGATATTGATAGGGGGATGCTGAAAGTGGGGCCCATGGATTTTGTTTGTGTTAAACTTTGGCATTTGGTCTTGGATCTTTTGCCCTCCAAGATACAAGAGAGTTTTTTAATTGACTCGATTATAAAGGAATGCAATCATAAAGCTGATAAGTCAGTTTCGGTTTCTGATTGTGATCGGCCCATAGTAAATGATGGTTGGATGGTGGTCAGTCACAAGAAGAAAAAGTATTTGAACCATGGTGTGGATATTAAGGTTTAGAGGCACATAACGAATTTTCTATCTCACCTTCTGCAGTTAAAGAACATACATGGAGGTCTTATAGGTTCAAATGTTTTGAAATTCAAAAAGATTTTGGTTATGATGGGTCACTTTTCTAGCAATTCCTTTGACTATCTCTTGCCGTCAAAGGCTTCAAAAAGTTGGGCTAAACGACCTTTAGTTGCTGATGCTGATCTCACAGGTGCACCAGAGCTTGCTTACATAGAAAAGGGGGGTAAGGCGGTGAATTCCATCTTTTTTGGGAAGGCAACAAATTCACCACCATATGTCGATCCTTTGGTTTTCGGAAAGGATGATTTGTAATTTTCTATGCATGATATTGGCAAGGGGGCAAATCATTTGGATTTGCCAGATTTGGTGGTGGGGAGTCTTTCTCTTTCTCATTTCCCTCATCTAGTTCCGTCCAAGGCTGATAAGGTTTGCTACAGTCATCTTCCATTAATGGTGAAGCCTTTCTTTCTGGTGGTGTGCTGCTTCGAAAATGAGGTTCCTCCCTTTCCTCTTGGCTGCTAAAAAGAAGGTGCATTTGCATTTGGTGGTGGGGGAACCCATTGATCCATTTGCCTTGGTTCTGATTGATGATTTGCAGGAGGAGCATAATCATGAGTTTGCTATTGAGGATGAGATTCCAGTTGATGGTGTTGATGATCCCTTTGTCCCTAAAGGGAATGATTTGGTTGTGGTGGAGGCTGGTTGGGATCAGCCAATTAATGTGGTCCCTTAAGGAGAGCCATTATTTCTCCATTTGTCAATGAAACTACAGTTGTAGGCGTTGGACAGTTCCAGGAGATGGTTAATGATGGCATGAGAGATATGGGTCTGGCTAATGACACAGGTAGAGAAGGTATTGAAGAACCATTGCAAGCGGAGAGACTTGGTGATAATGAGGGCTTTGATTGTGTAGGCTCTCGGATTCTCTGCTAGCTGATATGTCTAGAAAGTCTGAGTACAACCATTCTATTTTCGAAGAGGGTGTTGTTGGTGAAGAGGGCAATATTGCTTCGATAGTAGATGATATTGGCTTCTCTTTTGAGGTTCCTCTCATTGTTGTTGTACAAACTATCAAGGAAAAGATGAAGGCGGATAAAAAAACGAAAATACTTGCAGTGACTCGCTATGACTCTCAAGAAGAAAAGCATGCATATATCGTCCCAAAAGGAGAACCATTATGTTAGATTTTCAACTCGTTTGACAGCTAAGGGTCCTAAGTCTAAGGCCTTGGGGGATATCAGGCTCAATGACGATGTTGTGGTGGATATCAGTAGAAACTCTTCTAGCTCGAGCGATGCTCAAGATGTTGAAGAGGTTTTGAAGATGGGGATGATATTGGTTCCTTCATGGAGAGCCAGGTTCTTCTTGTCACCCTTAATATTTATTTTATCGTGGAATGTTAGAGGTCTAAGTGATACCAGATGTGAGAATGATATTAAGCTTTTAATTCATAAGTATAGACCTAATGTTGTTAGTTTCCAATAAACTAAGTCTACTGCTCCTAATTTTGCTATAGTTAAGGAGATTTGGGGTGAAGTTAAGTTTGAGGGACTTGATGCTATAGGGGCCTCTAGGGATTTATGGATTATTTGGGATCCTCTTACTCTTCATAGTTTGGAAGTTTTGAAAAGGGATAGATTTTTTGCTATCTTTTTTTCAGGGGCTTGATTCTGGGAGTTCTTAGGGACTTGTTAATGTCTATGGTCCCATTATACTTGCTCTCAAAGAAGACTTTCTAAATGCTTTGGGTGATGTTTTGCTCTCTCATAATGTGTCTGTCAGTTTTGGTGTTGATTTTAATTTTATTCGTTGCTCGGATGAAACCTCTTTAGATATACCTATCAATTCTATGATGGGTATGCTTAATTCCTTTATTGAGGGCTTTCAGTTGTTTGATCTGTCTATTGTGGGCGCCTAATTTACTTGGTTTTAGATCGATTTCTGGTGAGTCAAGATTGGATGGAAGCCTTCCATTTGACAACTGTCAAAACATTGCCAAGACTTTCATCTGATCATATTCCATTACTGCTTAATACTAAGTTAATCAGTGGTGGAAGGAAGCCTTTTAGGTTGGGATGGTTGATTTAATAAAATCTACTTGGGTAAATTCAATTAGGTTTGGTTCAGTTGATTTTCAGCTTCATAAAAAGCTCCTCAATGTTAAGCATAAATTGCTAGTACGAAAAGCTGAGAACTGGTTATCTCTTAAAACCAAAATAGATTGATTGCTGATAGTGAACAGAACTGGTTATCTCTTCATAAAAAGCTCCTTCCTTTGCTTGTTTCTGATACCCAATTGGTCTTTATTCAAAATAGATTGATTGTTGATAGTGTGCTCATTGCTCAAGAGTGTATTCACTAGAGGTTCTTAAGTAGGGTACCAGGTGTGGTGATTAAGTTGGATATGGAGAAAGCTTATGACGGAGTTGAGTGGTGTATCATGTTAGAGATATTGAAAAATATGGGATTTGACTTAAGATGGAGAAGTTGGATTTTTTATTGTTTGTCGACGGCATATTTTTCTATCCTTATTAATGGAAGCCCGAAAGGCTTTTTCAGGGATTCTAGAGGCCTTAGACAGGGAGACCCTTTATCGCCATTTCTTTTCACCTTGTATGCGGAATGCTTCAATAAAATGATCTGCAATATAGTGGATAGGGGAAATTTTACAGGCTCTAAGGTTACTCAAAATGGTATGTGAATCTCTTATCTTCAATATGTTGATGATACTTTGTTGTTTTGTGATGCGAATATAGCCCAAGTCCAATAATATTGAGAGATTCCCGACTTGCTGTGAGGTGTTAATGGGATTGAAGGTTAATTTTGGAAAAACAGCAATGACAGGGGTGAATTGTGATGATAAGGTGGTTCAAGATCTAGCATTGAGAATTGGGTGAAGGGTGGATGTGTTTCCATTCAAATATTTGGGATTACCTATCTCAGATGGAAACTTGCCCATTGTTGCATGGGACAATGTTATACAAAGAGTACAATTTAAGCTAGATTTTTAGAATCCTAAGTACCTTTCTTTGGGGGGCTGAGTTGCCTTGTTGATTTCGTGTTGAGCAAATCTTTCAATTTATCAAATGTCCTCACTACTTTGGTATGTGGATTAATAGAGGAGATATAATACTTCCTTTCTTTTGAGAGATATTTATGTTTTCAAACAGATAGTGGATCGCAACGTTAGGTGGTTAGCTAGTTCGAGGCCTTCGACATCTTTTTGGCACCATAAGTGGTTGGAAGATCTACTCTTAAAATATGCTTATCCTCTATTATTTGAAAAAATCAGGTTTCTTCAAGCTACAGATGCAGATTTAGTGGAAGTTAGAGGTGATAAGGTTAGTTTGAACATCACATTCCCTTATGATAGAATTCAAAGTTATCTTATATGCCGCTTATCAACATTTTGCAAGACCTTGAGCAGACGGTTATCAGACGGCATAATGAGGATGAATTGGTGTGGGAAATAGAAAATTGCATATTTCTATCAAATATGTTTAACAAACTTCTTTTCTTTGATAGAATGCAATGGAATCTTCTTAAGATTTTGCAGTTTTGGAGATGTCATATTCCTCATAAAGTGCAAGTGTTCCTTTGGTTAATAACTCAAGATAAAATTCTTACTATTGATAATCTGATTAAGAGAGGGAAAATAATCATAAATGTGTGTTTAATGTGTAAGGAAGATAGCGAGACTGGGGCACATTTGTTTATTCATTGCTAATTTATATCAAAAATTTGGTGGTGGTATTTTCAAATGATGAGGATAAATCTAACTTTACCACAATATGTTTTGGATTTGATAATTCAAATGGAAGTGTCTTTATCGAAAATTACAAGATCTATTTGGAAGATTTTACGGGGAGTTATCTTGTGGGAAGTTTGGTTGGAGAGGAACCCAAAAACATTTGAAGGGGTGGTTTGTAGCTTTGAAAGGGTGTTAAACAACATCAAACTATCTCTATGGACTTGGTCGTATGTTATTAAGGAAGGAAGGGGAATATCAAAGATCGATGTTATGATTAATATTTCTAATCTATTTCAATTGGATGTGCCTATAAACAAACTAAGTGCTAGATGGAAGCCACCTAACCAATGTATTTTAAAATTGAATTTTGATGGTAGCTCTTTGGGTAACCGAAGCCCAGCTCGATTCGGTGGAGTGGTCCGTGATTGGCAAGGAAATGTAATAGCTTCATATGCGGGCCCGTGTACTACGACAAACCATGTTGAATTACTTGCTATCTTCCATGGTTTGAAATTATTAGTGGCCAGAAAATTTGGAGGTAGATTTATTATTGAAGGCGATTCGTTACATGTTATTAGATGGTGTAAAAAAGAACAATGTTTTCCTTGGTAACTTAAATTAATCAGCTTGCAAATCTTTGATTTGATGCCATCTTTGACTCTTTCCCTAGCACATGTGTATATGGAGGCAAATGATGTGGCTGATTTATTAGCTAAGAAGGGAGTGGTATTGGATTCTATTCTAATCGCTGATAATGTTATTTCGCTAATGTAAGTTGCATCTATTATTAATAAATTTTGAATTTTATAAATAAAAAAATATTTATTTGGTCCCCTTTAAATTGTGAACCCCTATTTTAATTCCTATTTTTTGGATCATTTACCCAATTTAGATCGATGATCTACTGATCCAAGACGGATCTGTAGGCAAATGATTCCAAGTTGTGAGCAAACTGTATTTCTTAGTATTTTTCTGTATTTAGAATTGCATACAAGGCCCAACTTATAGGGTTACAAACTATGTATGAATGAATATACCTTCTTAATGTGGTTACACATAAAAAAATAAAAAAAAATTACACAATAAATACATACAATAATTCACAGTTTCCCTCAAACTCGAGATGGTTTGGTCGAAACCATTGAGAATTTGGAGAGAAATCGAGAGTATTGAGTTGCAGTATATGTTTTGGTGAAGAAGTCAGCTAGTTGCTAAGAGGAGGCAATATATGAAAGAGAAATTGTGCCTACCAAAAACTATTGCCAAACAAGGTGACAATCAACTTCAATATGCATGGTGCGTTCATGAAACTCTGGATTTTTGGAAATATAGATGTCACAATAAAATGGTGTGAGAGTAGCGATGATAACACCCATGTTTGCAAGTAACAATCAAAGCCAAGAAATTCAAGTTGTAGTTTGTGCCTTAGCCCTATATTCGGCTTCTGTTGTAGATAGAGCAATATGTTTATGTTTCTACTTTTCCATGACAAAAGAGAGTCTCCCAGAAAAATGTGAAATCCTGTAGTTGATATGCAATCACTTGGGTTCCTTGCAAAATCCGAGTTTATGTATGCACGCATTTCAAGTGAGGAAGAAGAAGTGAAAAACAAAGCATGGAGTTGATTATCCATGACATAGCGAATAATACGTAAGATTGCAGCTAAGTGGACAAACCAAGGGGCACTCAGGAATTAGCTAACTAGATGCACAACATAAGCAATAGCGAGATGAGAAATTGTCAAATTTTTCATGATGCTAATCGAGACGTTATCTGAATGGGGATCGCTCAGATCTGAACTACACAATTATTTTTTAAAAAAGTGATAGAGAGTGGGGACAATTCGAATTATGATCTAAGGTTAGATCTACTCATAAATAAGCATATATGTTCTCATATCAGTGGCAGAGCCAGCTTTTGATCAAACCCGAAATATTGAAATAAAATAGATAAAAGGGTACAAAATCAAATAAAATAATGCAAACAAAGAAACAGAGAGAGAATAATACACGGCCGAACCAGTCGGCCTTGCATACCCGAGGCTTCGAGGCCTCGCCCGTATCAGGACCGCGGCTGTAATTTTCGACGTGGATCCTTCATGTCTCTCTTCAATATTGACGAAGCCTTGCCTTGGTTGAATGGGTCTTTCTGATCTAAGGCTAAAAATTTGTTTCAAATGGGGCTACGGTTTCAAAGCCGCTTTTTTAGATCTAAGGTTTTCTCTCAAGTTTCACAAACTCAAGGACTTTTCTGCCCTGTGGCTCAAGATGGTCTAAAAAGTCTTTAATCTATAATGGGTGCCGAAATCACCTTTTTAAATACTCAAATCGTACCAGAATGGATATATCCAAATATCATCGGATTTGACAACTCAAAATGTTGCTTTGGGGTCTAAATATATGGGCAACACCATTGATAAAGGGTCCAAATTCGATGAATCTCCCCAAAAATGGTCTGAAAATGGTCAACACGCAAAAAATGTCATTTGGACCAGTTTGGGCTGGGCGACACCAGTGGTGTCTCCCATATCAAATCTACCCATAATTGATAGATTTCAGTTCTAAGGTGATGTTTTGGCTTACATGATATTGTCTGCCAAACCTTTGGTAAAAATACGTGGTTTTGCTATTTTTACTTGATTTATTTCAAAAACAGTGAGTCTGTAGGATGCTGACGAGCAGTATGGACTATGTTGGTTTATGGTCCGGGGGTTCACTGGGATAGTGTGGTTCTAAAATTGTCTAGGGTTTAGAAAACCATTGAATATGCCAGTTTTTAAAATGGGGTGTCTACAAAAATATATCAATGTCCCAACCAATTGACAGTAAAAGGTTAGATCTGGGAGTAGTTCACCACCCGTTCCCCGAAGTTTGACATTCAATTCAGCAAGAGTGTCAAATCCCTTAATATCATCAATGAGGAGAGCTTGGGATACAATTTCTTAGGCATATTTGTGTTGAGATAACTGACAACCATGGGGAGAATAAGCAACTTCTAAGACAATAAAGTAGTGCAAGAACCCTAAGTGTTTTATTTCAAATATTTGATTGAGTTTTGTTTGAACTTATAAATAGTCCTCTGATCATCACGAGATATTATCATATAATCTATATAAAGTAATAGAAGTTCTCGATCAGTAGAAGTATCAGACACAAATAGGGTTGGATCATGATGGCTCTTTCGAAATCCTGCTGACACAACTGCATTACGAAATTTTTGGAACCAAGCACGAGGGGGTTGTTTGAGTACATACAGGGCCTATCGAAGCCTACATACCCTATTCTGAATATATGTAACCCCAGGAGGTGACTTTATATATACTTCCTCATGAAGTTCTCCATTAAGAAATATATTTTTGACATCTAACTGATATAAAGGCTATTGTCGCACAGATGCAACAAAAATAAATGTCCGGACAGTTGTAGTATGGGCTACGGGGCAAACGTTTTCGCAAAGTCAATTCATTATTGTTGATTGTATCCTTTTGATATTATACAAGCTTTATATCTTTCAATGCTTTCATCTGCTTTGGCTTTGATTTTCTAGACCCATCAACAAGCAATGGCATTTTTTCCTTTTAGAAGAGAGATAAGATCCCAAGCATGCATTCGATCAAGAGCATTCAGTACTTCTACCATTACCTATTGTCATTCCATCTGATCGGCAACTTCTTTGTAAGTTTGTGGCTTCGAAAAAGAGTGAATGGGGGCAAGAAAGGCTTGATGCCCAAGTAAGAAATTTTCATAATCAGCAAATCAAGAAAGCATGAGTACTATGTCGCACAATAGGTGTAGGTGCAAGATCATCAGGCGCAGGTGCTTGAATACGGTCTGTGGCAGCAATTGAATGATCTTCTTCTTAGCAATTGGTTTCAGAGGTAAAGTCTGAAGACTAAGGAGCAGAATGTGTTGAATCATTAACACAAAAAAGGATAAGAAAAGAAAAATAAGAGGAAGAGTTGGTTATAGTGGAAGTTGAGTAAAAAAGGATGTGTTCAAAAAATACAATATGTCTAGGATACTCAAGATCTCTTGGTTACAAGATCATTAACACATGTACCCTTTTTGAGAATCAGGATACTCCAAAAAACAAAAATTCACAGCTTTGGCAAATAATTTGTCCCGCTTAGATGTAGGCAATAACAAAAAACAAGTGCAACAAAAAACATGAAGAATAGAGTAATCAGGTGGATGGGAGAATAAGCGCTCAAAAGGGGAGTTTCCAGATAGAATAGAGGGAGGCATAATGTTTATCAAGTGCACAACAATGTGAACTGCTTCAGCCCAAAAAGACTTACGAACAAAGCTAGACAAAAGAAGAGCCCATGTGGTTTCTAAAATATGATGATTTTTGCGTTCAATGGTACCATTTTGTTCAGAAGTATAAGGGAAAAAATTTTTATGTTGAATATTTCTATCTAAGAGAAATTTTTGAAGCATCACATTAACATCTTTCCCACTAGAATTTGAGAACAAAATTTTAATTTTTGTAGAAAATTAATGTCACACCCCAAGAATTTACGATACTGATATTCCTGAGATGTTATGCTCAGTAATGCAGCCATGACATGCTTCCATATTTCTTTAACCGCTTTTTCATGTCTAATCCTTTGATCATGAAATTTGGTGGGCTCAAAGAGGACTCATAGACAAACACAATGGTCCCAATCTCACTTCAAAGGAATCTTAAATGACAAAGATATGATCAGTTCAAACTATTGCGTTTCTGCTGGAAATTATGCCAGCAATAACAGTCGATTGCGATGCAACTACTTCCGATATACCAATCAATTAATGTTATACCTTTTTAAAGTGATAAAGCATCAAGCTAGTAATCTAATGGTTCTGGTCTTATGAGAAAATTCCTCATATCGAGAGAGAAATCTTCATTTTAGTGACCGGGTGTCATCCTGGCTATAACACATGGAGCATCAGGCTTTAACTGTCGGGCTATGCGGATGATGAATGCATTCACCTCCAGGAGATAAGAAACTTCGGGGTGAGGAATATGATGCCCCCAACATAAGTCCCTGAGAGTCCCGACTTAATCCTAAAAATATCAAGTTTTGGGGTGTCGGTCAAGGCATATCTTAACTGATGGTAGATATAGACATGGGTTAAACCAAGTCCGAATATTGCTCAAGTTATATCATTCTTGGACTTTAAGATATATCAAGCCTCACCATGTATATCTTCATAGAAGTTTTCCTCAATATATCTACATATGGCAAGGTTTCCCTTAGGCTTCGTTGCTTAAAACCCCATATATCATTAACCGACGACAGATTAAAAGAATCATATCACATCTCACTCAGAACTCCCCCAATATCCAATGGAGAGGCATCCATGTGCCATGGGAGTATCCCAAAGTTTCGTTTCAAATTGAAACATCTTCATGACCTCTTGTTATAAATCGTAAGGCACAATACACATGAATAACTAGCGATGGATGCAAGAAAATATGTACATCAAATCGCATCAAGTTCCTCCATATATTACATGAATAGTCATGTGAAACTGCATCGAGCCTTAGGAGTATATGTATCCTAGAACTAGGAGTATATGTATCCTAGAACTTGTCTCACAATGAGGTGGTTTTCATATATTTTTTCATCGACGGTAAGTTAAACTTGAACAGGCTTAACTGATGAGCTATCATATATATTATTGGTCATGAGTCCGAACATATAGAGGCTGACTAACGAGTCATGATTTCGAAGCCATATTAAGGTCTTCATATCATGAATCTTGAGCATATCATATCTTCATATCATAGGGCATATCTGAGCAGATGTTATCAAGAACCATGCTTCTATCTTATGGACCGTCTGTCATGACAATTATCCAACGTGCATTCACGCTCCGCTATATATATTGGACATCTTCAATCGTTCGTTGGAACACACTTGGTCTTATATGATGACCAAGAAACATGTTTTTCATCCAAGGTATATCTTCAAAAACCAAGCTTGCTTAGCCTATGTATCTTTTATCCAATGTCTACTAAGACAATTTATCCAGCGTGTGTTTCAAAACTCATGCTTATCCAGTACCTGTTACATAACTTACACTTATATCAATGCCTCTATCGAGTGTTGGTTAGAATACACTTTGCCTCATAGGAAGTACTCAACCCAAGACACATTTTCAGGGTTCATCAAGCTTATCCACTATTAAGACATTCATCAAGCATGCATTAGGACCCTTGTCGCATAATCACCTCAACCTTTATTGATCGCTCGTTAAAATGCATTTAGTCTTGTACGTAACTAAAGTACACCCGATAGAAGCACTTGAGTCTATCAACCAAGAAGGAAAATATTGTTACTTACAATGGATGGGCTAGATTCAAAAGGAAGTCGAGGTTGAGAGAGCATAGACTGTACAACTATAAGAGTTACTGAAGGAAGAGCAATAGCAGCAGACCTGACAGACTAATCAGGAATGCATCCTTCCACTGATGGGTTGGACTCAGCAGCAATTGCAGCAACATATTTTTTCGTCTTCTTTAGGAATGTAAATTTCATGTGCCTAAGTTCTTTACAGTAATTGCACTTAACATAAGACATATTCTGACAGGGTATATACGAAGAACTCTGTTTAGGATTTTTATATTTGAAATTTTGAGTTGCAGCAAAAGTAGTTTCTCCCATTGAAAGAGTACTAAGAGACTTAATCTGAGTCGCTTCTGCAATCAACTCAGAAAGAGCCTGAGTGAGAGTGGGCAAGTGGCTCTGTGCAGTATGACACTCTTGGTACTGTCAAATTCCAGCATATGTGCCATCATGAATTCAATAACTCTAAACTCAATTCGGGATTTTTCAACAATCTTCACACTGGGTGGGTCCATCAATGATTTTAGGTTCCATAAGGGCCAAAGCATCCCAAAGCACCTTCATAGTGTTACACATCATTTTTGACGTACTTGTACCCCTGGGATACATAAGGAGAGAGCCAGTTGCAAACCAGTCCCGTCGGTGCCAAAAACGCCGTCAGACCACGGGAGCGCTGTAAAAATAAGCCTATTTTGGGTAACATCTAAAGAAGAGTTAAATCGACCTCAAATTGAATGAGAGGGTAGCTTTGGGTACCTTAAGGGCACCCATAAAGTTTCGTCGTGTTCGGACAAGTTTTGAGCCAATCAAGACGAAACTTGATTTTCAAATCCATTTCCTATCATATTGAAAAGCGACCCTATAACTACAACCCTATTATTGGGGTTTCAAATGAGCACTAGATCACTGCCATTAGATTCGAAATGTGACCCAAAATAAAAGAATTTTTAGAGAGAATATGAGCTCGAAACTTGAATTTTCAGATTTAAAAAGCGAAACATCTCATTCTTTGAGAGGCTATACCTCGAGATCCTGATGTTAGATCATCACAAGTATAGTTCCATTGCGATTGTGCTTCGAAGGGATTCAATTTAGTATAATTTTTGTGCGTGATCGGAGGCTGAGAAGTCACAATTTCTGGTAGCCAGAATCCCATTTTCCGGCAACGTTCCCAATTTGGAATGCGCTCAAATGAAATCCAAATCGGACAAATTTTATCACAAAATGACCGTCACGGAATCCTCTTCAATTTGTGATAAAAAAGAAGACTCAAAACATCATGGATCGTGCTACATGGTGGTCGAAGGTACAAAAGATTATAAACATAGCCAGATTTTGGGTCCTTCCTTAAAACTCTAATTCAAGTCGATCAATGGGTATCAAGACATACGTAATAATGCAAGCAATAATTCTACGATGTTTGATGGTCTGAATTGTGGCCAAAAGTGTTCAAAAAATCTCCCGAGGGCTAGCAATGGCAAGAAGTCCCTCAAGGAAGGATGGTTGTCATTTCATGAAAAATGCTAAGGGGCAATTTGATCATTATTCATAAAAACGAGATTTTTATTTTATTCTATTAAATGTATATTTTCTAGAAATTTTAATGGTTTTTTAGCATCCACCCATGTTTAAGGGATGCTCTATATAAACAAGTTAAGTCATATTTGTAATAGAGGTTTCTTGAGAATTTTTGGAATGTATAAAAAAAACTTGAGAATTCAAAGGGACTTTGAGCTTCTTCTCTTGATTCTAACCCATTTCCTAACACAAGAAGGGAGGGGAGAGAAACAATTGTTAGAGAGAGAAACTACTATTGGTACCCCTCACTCTCTAGAACTCCAAACTTCTCATTTCCTAGAACCCTTAGCTCCCTACTCCCTACCCTATACCATACACCCTAGACTGCCTACTTCCTACCTGATACCATACACCCTAGACTCCCTACTCCCTAGCGTAGCATACTCCCTAGCCAAGCATACTCCCTAGCATACCATACACCTTAGACTCCCTCCCTGGCCTACCAAACTCCCTGGCATACCTAGACTCCCTACTTCATAGCCTACCATACCCCTAGCATACCATATACCTTAGCCTACCCTGCACCCTATACCACCCAAGCCCACCTAGCTCTATGTACTTAGAATCTAGACCCTAACCCGAGCCCCAAAGACCAAGCCCTCTCTTTAAGAAGTGCTTAAAGGGACCGTTGAAGGCACACTAAACCCAAGTTGCCTAGGTCTATTATCTCTCCTCTCGTCTCTCTCTTCTTTCTTTCTTTCTCTCTCTTCTTTGTCTGTCTCTCTCTAAGATCTGCAACGGGTCCGAGCTCTCTCTCCTTGGACCCATAGTGGGTGTAAGTTCTCCTCTCTCTCTCTCTCTCTCTCTCTCTGACCCACAGTGGTTCGAGCTCTATCTCTCCCTCTCTGACTCAAAGAGGGTCCGAGCTTTCCTCTCTCTCTTTCACACTGTCATGGACCCATACTTAGGACGGCCCGTACCTCTCTCTCTCTCACTGTCATGGACCCATACTTAGGACGGCCCGTACCTCTCTCTCTCTCAATCACTATCACGGTCCTGCACTTAGGGCATGCCCATACCTTTCTCTCTCTATCACAAACCCATGCTTAGGCCCAGCCCGTCTCTCTCTCTCTTTAAGTCACAAACCCATGCCTAGGGCAGGCCCGTCTCCCTCATTCTCTTTCTCTCTCACTCCCTCTCTCTCTCATGTACACAGACCCACAGCGGGTCTGTGACACTCTCTCACCCTCTCTCCTTGCCACCCACTCGGACCCACAGTAGGTCCAAGCTCCCCATCTCTTTCTCCTTCTTCTCTCTCAATCTCTCTTCCTTTCTCTCTCTTTCATCTCATTACTTCTTTTCTTATTCTCTCTCTTCTCTCACTCTTCTCTCGCACCCGATCACTCGATCTGGAACCCTCCTGAGACAACTTCCTTATAGAGGTTTTAAACTCTCGGATTGCTCTAACCACCAAGTTACATAGTATTTGAGTTGTGAGAGATCTCTATCTCTTTCATTTTCTCCTCTCTTCTCTCTATCTGGGTTACTTTAGGGAGGCTCTTTGGGTTAATGACATAGTCATAAGCTAAGTCTCACAATTCCACTTCCTGAACCCTCCGGGTACTAAGGCTTCGAGCCTAGTATCTTTCTTTGTCTCCGGTAACACCTCTTAGGAGAGGTTATGCTTGGAGGCTACCCAATTCTTGGGTCATTCCCTCACTTCTTCATCTCATATTCTTCTTCTTCTTTCTAAACTAAACCCTCACCAATTCATCCTCATTTTTATCTTCTTTCTCCTTCCTTTTCTATTTTTACTTCTCTATCACTCTAACTTTCAAAACTAGAATCTCCATCCCACACATCTATTAAGAGGAGGTTACCAAAATCGAATTCTAAGAGCCATTTTTAGTTAGAGTCTGAGTGAGATATTGATTTTTTTGGGGGCCGAATTCAAATCGCGCTGCTGGACAGCTGGAGGGCTTTCAAAATGATCTAAGAGGGCTAAGGCCCGGACACGTCCCACGAACTCGACCGGTAAGGTAGGTGTTTGAGTCCACCTCTGTACTACTTTAAAATCCTCACTGTTAGATACCTATCCGCACGTGGCACCTGAGCGTGCATGCACAAACTGGTCGAGCGGTTGTTTGAGAGGGGGTTCATCAAGCTCGGGTCCCCAAGGGAGTCCGAGCGACAGTAAAATAGAATAATAAAAGTCCTAAATGGACTGATCACCTTGTTGGAGGGAACAAAGTTCCTACACTAATTGATACTTTCTTGCTCAATTAGTTAGATTATAGATTTCTTCCAGAAAAATCCAAACCTCTTGTGCATTCTTAAAATTACTCAAATTGACCCCAATATTACTCTCCACATACCTCATCAGCCAGGCTACTATTCTAACATTCATGAATCACTATTGAGTTAACTTTTATGGATCATGTGGTTTTGTTCATGTTCCATCTATATATCCTAAGAGTCTTTTATCATGAATCACATTTTTCATGAAGGAAACCCAAAAAACATAGTTAATTTCATTGAGCTTAAGTGGCATAAGTTAAAAGGATTCGGATCTTTTCATTTGGGCAAGCAAGAAATAAAACCTTTAATTTGTAGGATAAAAAAAACAGAATGGTCCATAGAGGCACAATGGAACACAAGACCCAACTCACTTTTGTTGTTTTTAATTTGTATGTCATTCACCTAGTGAGAGAACTTATGGGTTTTGTTTTGCTTTAGCAAACAAAGGGAAAGCATGAGAGGATTTTTTAGTTCACGGGAGAACGGAGATGAAAAAGAACAGGAAGCCAGAGGCAGAGAGAGAACACATTATTTTGGGTTTTCAGTAATGGAGAGAAAAATACCATAGAATAGAAAGGTCGAAAAGAAAAAGAAGCGAGAGGTAGAGAGAGAGAGAGAGAGAGATTGATATTTGGGTTTTTTTTTCTTACTTGGTTTGGTGCATATGACTGAAAAACAGATGCAAGACAGCTCTTAATGGAATTTTTTGGCGGTTTTGGGATGATGCAGAGGTGGTTAGAGTGGTCTTGAAAACAATTGAGGAAGATTGAGGATAGGGTTTTAGGTGTTGTGCGCATAAGCTCTAAACCCAACAGATTGATTTTTGGCAAATAAAATACGATAAATATCGCATGAAATATATACCATAAAAACATAAAGATTTACATGGTTCACTTCAAAAGGGCTATATTCATGAGCACGACGAACTGAAATTCAGTAAACTAATGAAAGTTACATCATAGATTTTGAGACATAGAGTTACCTCTCTAACCCTCGACAAAACCCAGTCGACCAAACCCTTTTAAACCGCTCTCTTGACTGACACTACATGTCGTTCTTCATTCTTCATTCTTTTTACTTCTTGCAACTATTTCCGATAATACCAGATAGAGACACAAGAGCAACGAGAAATTAACTTTCTCTCTAACTAAGAGGTGAAACCACCCAAAATCTCCATGGGAACCACTTCTCAATAAGAAACAAGCCTCTCAATCTACACGACTCTATAAGATACGCCATCGTGAGGGTACAGGAAAATCCATTACGATGACATAGATTTTCATGAAAAGGGTAATTTCTCTATGGTATGCTGTGTCACAGCGTTAGTGCTACGGGCCGGTTACTCAAAACTTTGATCCCCATGGTTTGAGTGGCCATGTTTCAGCTGCCCTTTACTGGGATTACTCCTTTTTCATGACTTTCATGTTATGTTGGTGACCAGAATTGTAGGGTCCTTATCATCTTTTTCAGTTTGTGCATTATTTGTTCTCCTCTATCAAGCTTCATTGATTCAAAACTTTGGGAAGGCTTAGAAAGATCTTCATGGAAGAACCAGCATCATTTACTTGGTGTCTTTGTTGTGACCACTAGGATATCTTCCTTTTGAGTTTCATGTTTCCCTTCACTCAATTATTCTTTGTTGTTTGTTATATTGCTTTTCCTAGAGTTTGAAGAACTAGAGTTAGTAGTATTTGTGACTTTCTCATATCTATTTAATTAATCAGCTTGTTATGCCCATTGTCTAGGCTAATTGATATTTATTTTTCATCATGAACATTTGATTCACATTTTAAATTCATTTTCCCTCTTTTTTCCCACAGTCACAGCACTAAAAGTTTAAATGTTTCATTATTAGTAGTACTTGGCTTGAATAGTTTAAAGAAAATGTTTCGATGGGGTTATAGCCCTACTAAAATAAATAAAGCCTCACCTCAAAACTCTCAATTGTAGTTATAACATCTAAAAACCTTCAAATTGACCATCTCGACCTTGAATATTATGGTTGTGAAAAAAAATTAGAATTACGAGGTCAAAAAATGGTATATTATTATAACACATTATCTTAGACTATATGTTTTCAAGTGTTCACAGATCTGCATGGTCAGTACCTTTTTTGAGCTACAAATTTCATAATTGGGGCTAGAAGTTGATTTTAGAGCCCTTATAGAGGTTTCCCATGGACAAAGTGCTTTCTGGATGAGGTTTCGAGGTGAAACTTTCTTTTCTTCCCTTATTTTTAGTAAAGCATATGCCTTATAGAATTTGCATCCATAGTTTAATATGGTGTTACTTTGTGTTTATTTTTTAAAATGGCAACAAGAAAGTGCCTTTAATATGTCATCGGCTTCTATAAACAATAAAGACCTGCCGAGCTTTCTATGTCCTTATGGTGAGGTTAAGTGTGTCATCCTCATAGCAGGAACTCGAAGCATCCATAAACTTTTCAAGGTGAAATTTTTTTTATTGTGTACATCATCTTAGAGTAAACAAGTGATGATGGTATTATTTATAGGGAAAATATCTCCATATCTTCTATTTTTAAGTTTCATTTCATGATAAAGCCAAGGTTTCAAAAGGTATCTTTTAATCTCCTAGCCATTTTAAACTTATTTTTTAACCTAAACAAATATGAGAAAAACATACTATTTCTAAACCCAATCAAATTTCTCTCTTTCTCTCTTTTCCTATGTCTCTCACTCTCTCTCTCCTCCCGTATTTCTCCAAACACCTCTTTCTCTCCTCTTGGTAACCTCTCATCTCTATGAAGGCCTTCTCTCTCTCTAGAGGAAGCCATGGGCATTGCTGAAACCCGTGCAAATGCCAAAAATAGGCAAACCCTCTTCCCCATCCTCGTTCTCCCATTCTCCCTCTTCCCCATCTCTGCAACTTAGGCAAGAGATATTTGAGCGGAGATTTGAGGAGAATGAGGGGGTTTTGTAGTTTGAAAGTTAATAGTGGCTTTGTTGGAGAGAGGGATTTGGAAGGAGTTTTGTTAGAGGGTAATGGGCTAAAACTTTCTCTTGAAAGTGGTGAGAATTTTGAAAATCTGCCTCTTTCTCTCATTTTATTGGAAAATGTAAACATAATGCATCAAGGAAAAAACTCTTAGTCTTATAGATGCATATATTTATGCTTCATTCTCTTTCACGTACTTCTTAATTTATAGTTGGTCATGATATAGTTCATAATTTTAGTTTAGTGTCGATTTTGGAAAGAGGCAAATCTGAAATTTCTGACCAAATTTCAGCCGGCCAAAAAAAAAATGATAGAGATTTGGATGGAGGACAGAGTTATAGCAATTTTGAATGGATTTAAATCACCTGGATTCATTAAAATTTCATATCCTTTTGGGACAAATTTTGTCTCAGTTTTGGACCTAATTTGAGAATTTCATTATGAAATTTTGCTTTTTTGCCATGTTCTCGTTGTTGTTGTTTACGAGTTACTTATGCGTTATAGCATCCTTACCGTTATGCCCTTACCAACAGCTTTTTTTCTTCTTTCATTTTTGGGAATAGCGAGTCAGCTAGAGAGAAAAATTGGGAGAGTTGGGATTTTTTCTTTTTCTTTTCTTTTATTTTTCTCTTTGAATATTTGATTTAGTACCTTGATTTTGGTAGATAGGGTTCGGTTATGTTAAAAAAGATGGACGTAATCAATGAGGTCCATGAAAAAAACAGCGATTTTGTTGCTAAAAGCTCCATATGAGGTACCATGGTTCTCAAATATTACAGTAATATCAGATGGAATTACAAGATCCTAAAATTTGGTATCAGAGCAAGGTTTCCTGGTGCATGGTGAAGAATCACCTGATAATAAAAGCAGTGGGATTCGTCTTCCCTTTGGTCTCCTCTTCAGCTGAAGAGCATATCAACTGCAAGGGAGTGATCGCCAACCTTTTGAATGCCGATTTGAAACAGATCTAAAGGGGGGAGGCTCCGTTGGATTAGACAATGCTTTTGCATGGACCGCTGACATACTACCAGCATTCCAGCCCTTGATGCCAAGTTAGTTTCTTATTAGAGGTGAGTCCACGAGGCTTTGACAATGAATTCTCTATTTGTTTGTTGAGCTAGGCTGCCCCAATATTTAGCAGCAGATCCATTATATCTGGTAGTGGACCCATAAACGTGAGACCACATCAGTACCCTAATGTGAGAAAAATGTGAATTGTAAAGGAAATGCTACAGGCTTGGATCATCTCTCCGACTGTAAGTCCATTATCATCAGAGGTGTAATGGGCTAAAACCTTCTTTTGAGATTTGAGGTTTTGTAGTTCCAAATTTAGGTGTTTTAAGGGGTATTGCCTAAGTTCAGAGATGTAATGGAAACGTGAAGGGAGAGAGCAGGAAGAGAGTGAGTGAGGGAGAGAGATGGAAAAGACAAAGAGAGAAGGGGTGCGGGGAGAGAGAGGAAGAGAAAGAAATTTTGGAGGATGGCTTTTATAAAAGGCATGTTTTTTTAGATTTGTTTGGCCTAAAAAAATAGGTTTAAATTAGTTTAGAGGTTAGAAAAAATAAAATCTACAATTTTTATGCCCCACTATATTTTTTAAAACCTTGAGTCTATTGTGAAATGAAACTTAAAAATAAAGAGTATGGAGATATTTCCCTTATTTATAATTGCTAACTAGGGATTGTCTTGTTAGGAGCGGTGGACATGACACACAATCATGCTTGGGTCCGCATCTCTTTGCAAAAGCGAAATTGTAATAGGAAAGGTGAGCTACCTCATAATGTTTTAGTTATGGTTAACTTCAACATGTGCTTCCAATATGTACCAGAGGTTGTAAAGGTTTTGATATAGATTCTATAGTTCTATATGATGAAATTGAGAGGGACATGCACCCATTAATCGTGCCTCAAGGTAAAAATGGTTGAGCTATTATTCATTAGAAATTACATATGACAAAGGCATTGATATATTGGTCATACTACGTGTAAGAAAGAGGATGCAAGGTACTCCAATACATATGGGTTCGTTACCCCAACATCATCGTCCACGATACCACCTTAGTCAGACCCAGAAAAAGAGATCCCTGAGGATGCAGGAAGAGTTGTTGAATCATCAACATTCATCATTTAAAAAAAAAAAAAATATCGTGGAACACATTTTTGGGATTTGGAAAATGAGGTTCCCCATTTTAAGGCCTCAAGTTTCAATATCTAACTTTCACACATGTCAATATTGTAAATATCACTCGTATCTTGTACAACTACATCCGAATGAGGATATACCAGAGCTTTAGAGCAGATATAGCTTTTCAACACCGGGTACTTAGACAAGTCAAGAGAACCATCTCATTGCACACAAGAGATGAAGAAGGAAATGATGTTCTCGGTGACATCTCTAAGGAGCTCAATAAAGTGTAATGCATATCAAACGCATTGCAAGTATTAGTGTATTTGTATGTGTTATCAATTTGTCCTCTCTCTCACTCGTCTATATACTAATGTTTTTTGGGTACTGGTGTGACTGGTGTACTCATGACGACAATTTGCATCGTACATTTTATAAGTAATGTGTTAGATGGATTGTAATAAAAAAATCTTGCTCAAAATATTTCAACATCTAACCATTGAAATACGTAACAAACGGCTAAGACAAGCTGTTTCCAGTTTTGCTAATAACAAACATGCGAAAATACAGATACCGCGGGTTAGTAAACAAGGTCTCCAGCTTTCAAGCTACCAATTTTTACTTTCATCCCAATTTTCAATACTTTCATCCCAATTTTCAAAAAACTCAACAACTGGAATTTTCCTAAAAAATTGTAAAAAAAGTAATCGATCGCAGCCTATTGTGAACAAACTTTCTCTAAGCCCCCAAAAAATGCTTTCACAATATACAAACTCGCCCTTCGTGTCTAACAACCAACAATTTGACCTAGGAGTTAAGTACTCAAGCAATTGCACCTCCAAATTCATCAAATGGTAAAAAACTAAGTATATTTTTGGTTAAATGTTGGGGAGGTAAAAAACAAGCAGATTTTGCTTCAAGGACCATCTTTGGGGAACAAACCTTGCACTGTGAGGTCCCACGTACAAGTAGAGTCAAACAATTGGATTGATATGATAATGAGAGTATTAAGATATCTATCAGAGAATTCTCATCACGATATATCATGAGATTAACATCCTCTCTCTTTTTTACAAATGTTATTTTATTTATTAATATTTCAAAATTACAAAAAGACGAGGACTTAGAAAATTACATCGATCCGAAATTAACCTTCACATCGAAGAGAAGCCTCACTTTTAGCCAAACTATCAGCTTCAGAATTGGCCTCTCGCAAAACGTAATGAAATGCAGTGACTTAAAAATATCCATTACCTGCTTCGATACAATCTCAACTTCCAAGGCACTAACTGCTCTCTATGAAACCATCTAATCACATTAAGTGAATCTCCTTCCGCAATCAAAATACTCCTCAAACTAAACTCAATAAAGAACGTCAGCCCTTGTAACAACGCATGCACCTCAGCCTCATTTGCTATTAGGGAGCCACAAGGACCCGAGAAAAACAACATCAAAATACCCTTATGGTTTTTAAAAACACAACCCACTCCAGCTAGCCCAGGATTACCGATGAATTGCCATTGAAATTTAACGTCACTGCATCCTGAGGACGAGGAAGCCATCTACAATTTACACTACAAGAAACAACTCCCAACTTAACCACACCATCCAAATTGATAACGAGATCCACCTTAAAAATTCCAAAACAATCTTTATGAACATCCATCCAATTAAACAAAGTATCGAGGACGCTATTTGTGATATTTCCCATGCTTAACACCTTCCCTATAAATGTTATTAAGAATATTTAGAAGGAAATGTATACAATGAGACTATTTACATTTGATATAAGAAGATCACAATCATCATTGACTATTAGATTGAAATTAAATGGTTGAATATGTGTCATTATTTAGGCAAAATTTTCAAAAATAAAATTTCTCATTGTTGTAACACACTTTCATTTATCAGATCTTACATTCAATGGCTAAAAATGAATGTGACCTCCTTGTTCAAAAAATAAAATGGTCTCGTAGTATACAATGCCCGTCTAAAATATGATCATTGTTCTCATGTCATAGCCATAGACTTTTCTCAGGTCACGAGTGTCAACACCACCAAATTAATAGATGAGTGGTGATGGAAAGTGATTGGGATCTCCCATGGGTCCCATTCTCTCAATCAGACTCCAACCATTCATTGCACGACGAAGACATATTTGACCATAAACTTTATATATTCACATGGATCATGCTATACTCTCTACCCTACCAGTTATGTCTATTTAACTAGGGCCGTAGTTTGTATAAGGTTCCCACCTTAGACTATACAAGTAAAGCGCACCTCTAAATTTTGTGGAAGATGCAGTTCATTGTCAAATACTTTCTAATGGCCTGAAAATATATGTTTAACGAAATTTAAAACTTCAAAAACAAATGCAAATCGAGCAAATCTATGAGCACTTGAAAATCTTGAAAATATACGGTATGGAAACTTGTTATAAGATGAACTATTGTTAAGTATTGAAATTTTTTTTTTTCTTTATATCTATACAACTCGAGGTCGAGATAATCAGTTAGAGGATTTTTCCAACTTTAAAATACTCTTTTCTTTTGGATTTTTGTAGTTCACCTTACTTCAATAGTATTAACTAGATTATAATTAGTTAATGGGTGTAGTTTGCATAAGGTTGCAACCACAAACAACCAAATTAAGGTGCCCCTCCAAATTTTTTATGAGATGCAATTTTGGTGTCGAAAATTATTAGGATGGTGAGAGAAACTATTTTTATCTCTAATTATAAATTTTTAACTCAAAAATTGCAGTTATATAAGCATACAAAAAACTTTGACAATGGGCGGTCTAGATAATGTGTTGCAAGATTTATTATTTTTAATACTTGAAGTCTCTTTTTTCTTTATATCTATACATCTAGACATCGAGATTATGAATCAGATATTTTTCCAACATCATAACAATATTTTAGAATGATCTTAGCGATGCACCTTAATTCTACATTCCAAGACTTGTAGATGTTTTTCCAACATCATAACAATATTTTAGACTGATCTTAGTGGTGCACCTTAATTACATCATAGCAATATTTTAGAATGATCTTAGTGGTGCACCTTAATTCTACATTCCAAGACTTGAACATATTTTTCCAACATCATAACAATATTTTAGAAGGACCCGGTTTCTATGCGGCCAAGCCCTCATATGTAGAGATGCAAGCCTATTAATAAATCTAACATGGGGATAATGAATATGAAAAAATAAATAAATTTTAAAAACTAAAATTAATATTTTCTCGTAAAAAAACATTTGGATCGTTAGTTTTCATTGTTTTAAATGAAACGCCTACTTGCATCCATCTTTAAGATGGATGATTAACACTTTTTGGACCTCATATGTAATCATGCAGTCCAGCCCGCATGAAACAATTTTCCATTTTAGAATGATCTTAGCGGTGCACCTTAATTCTACATTCCAAGACTAAAATCAGTGTCCGAATCGGAATTGCTCCAACTTTTAATTCTACATTCCAGGACTAAAATCAATGTCCGGATCGGAATTGCTCCAACTTTTTCAATTAAAAAAAAGTTGTGGCCCACCAAATTTCTCATGTTTAGTTCTCCAAACTATGAATATCAAACCTCTCTTGTGAGATGTGATATTTGACTTCCTCATGACACACCATTAATGGGGCAGTCGGCTTAGGTCATTTTATAGGCTTTTGCTCCCGTACTTTTTTCTATGTTGGACAATTCCTTGGCTTATAGCTATAAAAATAGCTATAAGATACCTAGAAGGTTATGCCTTGGATATTTTAGATACAAGGAAAAGTTTATATAGAGCCGAGGCTCCAAACAATCACGTTTGAGCCTACCTCAAAAATTTTACTAAACGAGATTGTTTTGATGCCCAAATATCCTCAAATTTATCATCTCGACATCAAGATATATAAACATGAGAAACCAATTGATTTCAAGTTTTGGAAATAGTGTATTTTGTAATGCATTTTTTGACCATCAATTTTCAAGATTTTTATGTTTTTATAGATCTATCGATCTACACCATTTTTGAAACTTTAAACTTTATAAATAAAGATGAAAATATATTTAAGGCTATCACAAAGATTATCGGTGTTGAAACCACATTTCTCGATACTAATTGTTTAGAGCCCAGGCTCTGTACAAACCACACCCATTGATATAAAAGTAGCCTCGGAAGTTATGCCTTGGAGACTAATTAGGACAGACGTCAACTTTATAGATATAAAAGGGGCCTTAGAGGTTATGTCTTGGAGTCTAATTAACAATTACGTCAAATTTTTATGCATTTATATATGGGATTGTGTATAATAAGACCATTTATCTCTGATACAAGGTAGTCACAATTACTTACAATTATACGATGTGAAATTTGATAGTTTGGACGTATCATAAAATTCAAAAAAAATTCTTTTGAAGTTTGAGCTTAGTCAATCGAATAATTGCAGCCACCCAATTTCACATCCAATGGTCAACATAAATGCGACTACCTTGTACCAAAAGTAAATTGTCTCATTTTATACTTTCCCTTCATATATAGTGCTTTAAAATGTTTTATTTATTATTTTTGTTTTCTGAATTTAGTTGTTAGGAGGATATGCCTTCGAGTTTAAGAATGCTTATAGATATAAAAGGACTTATAATTAAAGAGATTAATTGTTTCTAAAAAAAATTAAAAAAAAATATTTTTTTCTAGAAAGCTAAAAAGTTTTTTGTTGTAAAACATAAATAAAATGGGCATGGCTCATCAATGTTCATAAAGAATTAAAAGGAGAATAACAAAATCAAAATAATAGAATAAACAAGGAGATTCACTGGGAACTATTTATAGAGTACATTGTTTTATTTTTATTCAATAAGATATTTCTTCTACAAAAGGACCAATAATTGTTGAGTGCGAAATGAATGTAATGAATACACTCAAACATTAGATATGTTTTCAGTATTTACACATTTTTTTAAAAACTAATGAAAAATGACAATGTAAAACCACCACTTCTTTGGAAATATAAAAAACTAAACTTTAAAGAAATTAGTGATTTTAAAAAAAAATTTAAGAACAAAATCAACAGATCCAAATGATTTTCCTATCCAAATCATCGATCTAGTGATCCAACACAGATTTTAAGATGACTGATCCGATTTTAAAAAGGTTGCTAGACTCAAGGTGTAATCTCCTGATATGAACTTTTCGGTTGGTTAAGGAGGGCATGAAAAAGAGAATAACGAGGGCTTTTGAAGCACTCGGGGCGCCGAAATGAGGAAGCAGTGTCGGCAAAAGCTTTTGACCAAACACGCACTGTTTTTTTTGTCGTAAATCCGCGTTTTTGGATTTGGAGTTTAGGTTTCCCTGCCAGTTGTAACGCGTTCAAAGTTGATAAGAGTAACATGGCTCGGAACCCCACGTTCGCGGGGCCCCAACTTGCCCCTAGATTTTCTCTCCTTCCTCTCTCTTTCTCTCTCTAAAAATTAAACCTACACCCCCTCCCATACATTCTCCTCTCTCTCTCTCTCTCTCTCCTCTACAATTCATTGAAGTGGGAAAAAGAAAAGAGCCCTTTTGTGTTCACAAATGACATCCTCATCCCACCATCATGACCAAAAGTGCTCTAAGAATTCTATTTTTCCTAGTGATGTAACAACCGTCGGATTATCGCTTGGGTAGGAATTGAGCTTATATGCACCGTTGCTAATGGTCAAGCGCTCATCAATTAAGCCTCGGCTTTTTTTTTTCGAAATTATGTTTACTCAGTGGGGAGATGACTCTTATCTTGAGTAGAAATTGAGTCTAGGATCTAGCGTTGCTAAACAATCACTAAATACGCTAAGCTCGTTTATTAGAATTGTCTGATATGGGAATCGATTACCATATTTTAATTTTGTATGTAAATAGGAGAGCAGTCAAATCTAGAAGGGAATCGACAGTTTTGCACAGTAAATAGTGATTATCTACCGTAAAACAACAATCCAGATTACCAATTTATCGATCCAGCTCGATTTTTGGCCGGTTCACAGTTTTTTTACATGTTTAGTTGTTGGTTCACTATTTTTCCCATATTGTCTGCCACTTCACTGATCTGAACCGATTTTTGAGGTACCGATCAAAGCCACCGATCAATTTTTTAAATCATTAAATTTCCCACGCAAATGGTGTGTCTCACCGGTTTCCAACACATCCATCTCACCGCTCAGCATCAATGCTAATTTCATGTAAAGACGAATGCCCGCATTGAATAGGAAAGAAGTATCTTCGTGAGTGTCTCAAATTTGGAATCGGTCATTCATTTGGTTCAAACCCGAAATGTTGGTGGCCGGTGCAAGGAATTTTGGAATTGGCCGCAATGCATTACATTTTTTTTTTGTTTTGTATTCGAGGTGGGTGAATCATAACAGCTTTTCCATGGGACGCACCTATTTTTGGGAAACATACCATTTTTTTTTTTTTTGGTAATTTAATCATTAGTGGTTTTTTAATGTCTTATGTGAGAATAGAAGCCTGGACTTTAATTGGGGCACAAATAGTGCTACCACCATGACTTCAACCCCATTCTCATAGCCCACCATCTTGCAAACTAGGGCACAAATAGTGCTATCACCATGACTTCAACCCCATTCCCATAGCCCACCATCTTGCAAACATCGACTGGGCCATGAATGTAATATTGGAAGGTGAGTTTATTTTGGTTATATTCTTTAAAGAAAATTGTTCCATGAGTTAGGGGACATATTTCTATATTTGCGTCTCCCCCATGTAAAAAGCATCCATTTTAAAAATAGATGGAAAAAGGTGGTCCATCTAAAAACAGTTGAAACAAAAGGTCCAAATGTTTTATTCATAAAATTATTTTTTTTATTTTTAAATTTTTTTTTTATATTCATAATCTCCATATTAGAGATTATATGTCCTAAAAACTTGGATCCCGAAATCCTCTTGAAAATAGATTTTAAAGACGGGACTCACTTCTATATGGACTCATAAAAACCGTGTCCATTCTTTAATGGAAATTATTTTATGTAACTTGTAAGCCTTATACTGCATAAGTATGGCGCACCTCGAAAATTGACCCGAAAAGGTTGTACTAAAGTTGAAAAAACCCATAATTGATTATTTTGATATGGATATAAAAAAAAAAAGATTTTAAGTTAAAAAAATTGTACATCTTGTAACACTTTATCTAGACCGTCTAATTTCTAAACATTTTAATGTTTGAAGCTACGCTCAATCTACAATATTTTTGGAGCTTTAAATTTTATATCTAGAGATAAAAACATATTTTTTTTCTTGAATTTGTGAGGTGGATAATAGTTTTTTGACTATCAGAATGGTTTTGGACACCCAAATTACATCTTTTAGCAAGATTTTAGAGACGCGCCTTACTTTGATATGTAAACTTAAACCTTGTTTGATAGAAGTTTTAACGCATACGTGACTTCTCAATTGATTTCATCAAGAGTATATTGACTTATCTAAAATTAATATATTCTATGCAGTAATACTTCTTATTGGCTTGGTATTCATCTTGTATTATATATTATTATCTAAAATTAATATATTCTATGCAATAATACTTCTTATTGGCTTGGTATTCATCTTGTATTATATATTATTATTGAAGTATTTACCCTTTTTAATAAATTCCAGCTATTTCTGTCAAATAAAATGTAATTCTTAGTTAATTACTCTTAATAAAGTAAACACAGTTTTTTTATGTTTAAAATTAAATTTCTTGAAGTAGCTAGTTATCAATAATAACGTGCTCATTCCAACGGGGCCCTAAACTTTGTATGTAAAAGTAGCTATAGTTCAATAATTTTAGGATGGCTAATTCAAAATCACAAGCTAGTCTATGATTAATTTTAGGGAAACTAACATAAAAATCCTCTTTGATTTTTGAAATTTAAAAATAGCCAAATATATTTAATATTTTACATCTCCAGTTTTTTATAATATATATTATTTTAATTTATTTTATTATTATATATTTGACTAAGATCAAATTTAGACGTCTACACTTCTCACTATAATGCAATTGTAAAAAATATTAGAATTTACAATTGATTTAAGAAAAAAAAAGGATCCAAATACCCCCCTACATTTTAAATTATAGGGATATTCTATTAACAAAATGTGAGATAGCGAGGAATATTGACTCTCAATTTTGAGTTAAATCCGATGTATGGGATAAAAAATAAAATTATAATATCATATTTACTATTAGATAGGATTTAAGTCTAACATATAAAATATATAAAGGATTGTATACAATGAGACCATTTACTTTTGACATAAAGTGGTTACAAATCTTACACCTATTTGATGTAAATTTTGATAGTTTGGATGAGTCATAAAGTTCGAGAAAATTTATTTTGAATTTTAATTTAGTCAATAGAATAATTGCAGCCACTCAATTTCACATTCATTGGTCATGATCTTTATATCAAATAGTAATTTGTCATATTGTATACTTTCCCAATATATAAAACTACTTTTAAATTTTAGAAAATAAAAAAGTTTCTGTTAATTTCTTACCAAACAAGTGCGCTTTGTTGAAAGCGACTTGCAGTTAAATCTCTGCTCGCACGAAAGACCAGGAAAAGTCTAGAGCGCCCTCTCTTTCTTCTCCCACTTATTTACCCCAAAATAAATAGACCCTTCCTTTTAATAAGCAAATATTTAGACCATAGTAAGGCTTGAAAATTCAAGAATTCGGTTCCCGCCAATCTGCTGGGTTTCCCCTTGAACCAATGAGATTTCTAACAAAATTGAGTGATTATGATCCGAACGGGTTTGAATGAGAAACTTTAGTAAGTATATTTTTTCATTTTTTTAAATATATTTTTTATTTTTTTTTTAAAACAAAAGGGTACTAGCCCACACCTTGTTTTTTGTTTAAAAAAATAACATCACCTTCATGTGGACCTTACCAACTAATCATCCACTACATGTGCTGATAAGTGTGCCCACAATAAAACAAACTTTGGGCCCAAAATTTTCATATGGTAACTTTGGGTCTCTCTCTCCCTCACCCACCCCATTGGCGTCTCTCTCTCCACAACCTCCTCTACTAACAATCTCTATCTCCCCTTTGACATCTCTCTCTATTCTTATAAACAATTAATTTCACTAACATTATCTCTCTCTACTAACAATCTCTTCTATAAAAGGGCGTGGTTTCCATAAAATTGCAATCTTAAACAATCCAATTAAAGAGCACCTTCAAAATTTTTCATAACATCTAATTTTGATGTAAAATATTTATAGGTTTATCTCAAATATATATTTTTATATTTAATTATAAAATTTTAAATAAATATTTGAAAATGGACAGTCTAGATAATATGTTGTAAGATGCACTATATATGAGTCTCAAAATCTTTTTATTTTTCATATGAATAATGATCTTATAGGACTCTCCCCGACCCATATATGTAAGACTCCAAAGGATCATCTTTAAAGTTGATACAGATATCTAAAAAAGTTATCATATGAGTGTGGGACTTGACTTTTCTATAGATCCATGCCAAATTTAATAGTGATCCTTTGGGGTCTTACACACGTAGGTGGGCGAGGGTCCTATAGGATCATTCTCTTATCATATTCATATATCTTGATATATAGATGATCAATAAGAAGGTTTTTCAATATTAAAACAATTTTTTCTGTAGATTTTTGAGGTGCATCTATAGTTATACATTTTAACGTTGCAATTTTATATAAACTTTTTTTTTAAAATTTATAAGATAATTGCCATTATTTTATTTTAAAAACCAAACAAAATTAAATTTTTCAAAAATTATAGTAATTGTTTGAAAGTATTTTGAGGCTGAAACAAGCCAAATCTCTTATATGAATTGCCGATTCACTTATCAAACGCGATTTTTGAAGTGGACAATACGAATCAATTATATGTTTTTTTAAACCATTTCAAAGTGGTAGCTACTCAAATATATAATATTATTTACTCAACGAATAAGGAAATTTTTTTTAGCAGTAGATTTGTTCTCCATTGTGGGGCCATGTGAACGAGGGATGTCAGCTTTTCGCCGCAAATCCCACGGCATTAATAAGTGTGTGCATGAACGGTCAAGATTTCGCCACATGTTGGGCTTTTTAAATTTCTTTTATAAAACAAATTACCACATTTTATACGTAAATTAATTTAATTTGAGAAAGGTTTATATAAGATTGCAACCTTAAAAATGTATAATCACATACCCACCTATAAATATGTCCAAAATATTGTTTTAATGTTAAAAAAACTTTCTAATCTGAATACAAAAAAAAAAATTTTGAGTTTAAAAAAATAGTGCAACCTGAAACACATTATTTAGACGGTTCATTTTTAAGATTTTCATATATTTATAGATCTATTTGATTTTAATTATTTTTAAAATTTAAAATTTTGAAATTAGATATGAAAATAATTATTTACAATAAAATTATATATTATGATAAAATTTTAATGTGCGCGTTGATTATAGAAACCTCACGAAAATTGTAAAGGTTACTTTCGTCGAAATGTAAAAAAATAAAAAAAACTAATAAAGTTGCGAAATGCGAACAGCTAGAAATATAAGGTCAATCCGTCCTTTGGAAGATCCCAGTGGAGCACGTGCACGTCCAGGCCTTCCTCCGTCACAATATATAACATCAGTGGCAAAATAGTCATTTCATCTCTTGCTTCTTTTTAGCATGGGTACGGTTTGTATGGAGCCGAGACTTAAACAATCAAAAGTAAGCCACCTTCGAATAGTGCGAGTAATATGGTTTCAATTATGAAAATCAGTCTAATAGCCTTAAAATATATTTGTATATTTAATTATAAATTTAAAGCTTTAAAAATCATATAGATTGTGTAGATCTATAAAACCGTAAAAATTGTAGTAAAAAACTGCATTATAAGGTATACTATTTTCAAGACTTGGAATCCAATTTTTTGTTCGTATCGTACGTAAATCCAAATTTTTTTCTCGTGTCAAACGTAAATCCAATTTTTTTTTCTCGTGTCATATGTAAATCCACTTTTTTTTCTCGTGTCATACATAAATCCAATTTTTTTTCTCTTATTGTCGAGATGATCAATTTAAAGATATTTTGGCATCAAAACAATATCTTCTACTGAAATTTTGGATGTGGCCTTAATTTGATCTACTAGGGCATGGACCCTAAATAAACTTTATTTTCAAAAAAATTATTTTTATTGTTTTGGAGATTTAGGAGGGTAGATCGGTCATTGCAGTGAGAAAAACTTGAATGGCCAGCTAGCCCTTAACTCGCCACTGACACTCGTACCAGTGGCCGCCAGTGCTTACAAAAAGGCCCGCAGAGAAACAACTCCCCCCAAATTCAATCTAACCAGAATACCTTGCTTTCTCTCTCTACATTGCAGAGAGAGAGAAGAGGCAGGAGGGGAAATAGAAAAATAAACCACCGACTTTTTCAATCCTCTCCATTTTAAAGCTGCTCTCTGCAACTCTAATGGCGCCATAGATCGCCAAAACCGCGACACAAGACCGCTATTGACAGAGCAAAAGTCACCCCACAAAAGATTCCAGGTAGCAAAACGTCATTGTCCCTCTCTTTCCCTTTCTCTCTCTAACTCTGCAGAATGTTGTTCTGAGTGGGAAAGTATGTTTTGATTCAGGGAACAGAGAATGGGACTGCGAGCCTCTTCTTTCTCCTTCTTCTTGGCCGCATTCCTCTCTCTTGCTTTTCTTTTCCCCGTCAATGGCGATGATCCGTATAGGTTTTTTACGTGGCAAGTGACTTGGGGGGACATTTATCCCCTCGGTGTAAAGCAGCAGGTAACTCTCTCTCTCTAGATCTCTGGTTTACAGGGGCGAAGAAGTGACGGGGAAGATGTTTTCACAGAGAAGTGGTCGGTTTAGATCTGAATTGGTACAATGTAGGATGTCCTGGACCGTCGGATCTTGCCTGATGAACTTCTTGTTTGTTTTGTTGCAGGGGATTCTGATAAATGGGCAGTTTCCGGGACCTCAGATTGAGGCCGTAACAAACGACAACCTCGTCATCAACGTCTTCAACAACTTAACTGAGCCTTTCCTCCTCTCCTGGTCTGCTCTCTCTCTTTCCCTCTTTCTGTCACTTTCTATCTCTAGTGTTTTTTCTGGTTCTCTATTTTTTACTATCTTCTCTAGAACTACGTCTTTTCAACCAATTTCTCCCTCTCTTACTTTCTCTGCAATTCTGAATTTCACCCTGTATCCAGTTTTTTAACCATGAAAATAGCTCCCTCCCTTTCGAATCTAGTTTTTAACCATGAAAAGAGGCTCTCTCTCTCTAGAATCTGAAACTTCTCTTCTTCTCCTCCTCTTTCTCTCTCTAAGCTTTAAACTGAAAGTAAGGATTCCCTCCCTCGGTGGAATGGATAGGAAGAGAATGGTGGTTGTTTTTTGACAAGTGAAGGGTAGTTTAGGCATTTAGAAAATGACATGATATTTGTAAGGTCCTTTTTGTTGGTCATCTTACGCGTTTACTTTGGTCTTCGCGCCCGCGTTATGAAGTTTAAAAGTGAAAATGTGCCTGTAATTGTCATTATTTTAAGTCACTAAAACCACATTCATGGGAATATTGCATATTGTTTGTAATTCACATTAAGAAAATTAAGGATTTGTTGAACTTAAATATTAGCCTTCAGAACTGTGCAGATCTAAAATCCCAGTGGTGCAAAGTATAATATTTTTAATATTTGAACTTTATTTTTTATTTTGATATATTCTTTCTACATCAGAACAACTTGATTTGATTTTACATAAATTAAGTTTAAGGTTGCCATGGATCAGGCCCGGCCCTTGGGCTACATTTTGTCTACTAGGCTTTAGGCTTGACCGAGGTTAGGCTAATCAGGCCATATGGGGATTTGTGGCCTCAACCGCCAATATGATTTTTAATGGAGTAGAATGGAAAATTGGGAGAGATTTCAATTAATTGGAAATAGAGCATGAAAATTAGAATTTATGTAACCGATCTCAATTAATTGAAAAAAAAAAAAAAGAAAAAAAAGATGATGATTAGTATTATTTTGCTCCACTGTAAGTGGAAGATAAATTAAACAGTAACTCGTTATAAATCACACGGTAAAACTTTTTTTGGACTCCAAAAAAGTGCTTGAAATCCTGGAAAAAAATCTAAATCATCTGCCAAAATTGAAAGAGATCCCCTTGCAGAAATCAAATGAAACTTTTAGATCTGGTCTCTGGTAACAATAGGGCACAATGAATGAGTAAGTAGTGACGAACTATATGGATTTTAGGTGAGATTTATTTATTTATTGGTAATAATGAGGATATTTGAAATTTTTTGGATTAGGAATGGGATACAGCAAAGGAGGAATTCATGGCAAGATGGGGTTTATGGTACCAACTGCCCCATCCCACCTGGTGGAAACTTCACATACAATTTGCAGGCAAAGGATCAGATTGGAAGTTACTTCTATTTCCCTTCCCTTGCCTTTCACAAGGCTGCCGGTGGGTTCGGAGGGATCAGAGTTCTTAGCCGACCCCTCATTCCGGTCCCGTTCCCTCCACCCGCCGGAGATTTCACCGTCCTCGCCGGTGACTGGTTCAAGGCCAACCACTCTGTAAACTCTCTCACTCTCTATGCCTGTGTTATGATCTCACTCCCACTAAATGCACAACTGCTTCTGCATTAATGCACAAAGCATTTCCTTCTCTGTGTCGTAGCCTAATCCTCCACAAGAAAAATATTGACTTTTTTTCATTTCAATTTTTTTTTTTTTTTTGAATGCTTGCCGTTCCACCTCTCTCACCTCTTAATATTTTTCACCGCTTCTCTCTCTTTCTCTCTACGCCAATTCTATTTCCGTGAGTGCATCTCTGTTTTATTCTCCCTGATCGTCGCACGTGACATAGCTTGACACGACGTGGAATTTCAATTTTGTTTTGGCATGTGCTATCCCAAAGCTGACAATTAACGGCCCAGATGCTTCCGATTCGTGAGATTCATTGGGGCCCGTTGCCAGCTGCACGTTAGGATTGATTATGTAATGAACTTGTGGAGATTGCTCATCTCACGCATTTTTTTTACTAGTTGAGTTTGCATCGTTGCTCGGGCTTGGCTCTTTATTCTGCTGGGGCTCAACTCGGGCCACCTAAAATAATGAAAATTATAAAAGTCGATTAGTGTGAAATCAATGTTTAAAAGTTGTGTTCAATTGGGATATTTTTTTTTTTTACAGATTTGTGAGTTTTTCTTGTTATAATGTCTATCTTTTATTTTATTTTATTTTTAAGTGTGATTAATTATTAGCCAATTTTTTTTAAATCAATGATATATATATATATTTGAAAATACTGTGCAACACTTATAGGCGAAAATGAATAGTGATTTTGTTTATGCTCATCACTATCCAACGTTCACCGTACGGTCACAGTTCATTGTTCAACGTTCATCGCACGGTCACAGTTGTCCGGTAGTGTTTCAATTTTTATTTATTTTTTTATAAATCGAAATGATTTAAAATTTGGAGCGAGTCATCATAAAAAATAAGAGAATCTAATAAAAATATATAAAAATAATTCGTAAAAAATAAAATAAAAGAATTTAATAAAAATATATAAAAATAATTCGTAAAATATAAATTGATCAAAATACCCTTAAAAAATTATAGGGGGTATTTTGGTTAATTTATATTTAACAAAATAGTTTTTTCATTTTTTTATTAAGTGCGTCTTATTAAGATTTACACACGTTTCAAATTTCAAGTTATTTCGATTTATAAAAAGAAATAAAAAATGAAACATTATCGGACAAGTGTAACAATGCGATGAATTTTGGATGGTGATGAACATACGTGAAATCAATGTTCATTTTCGTCTATAGAGGTTAAGAAATGCTTTTCTATATATATATATAAATATATATTATTAATTTTGTTTTTGGATTTTTATGTTGCCTTATGTTTTATTTCACTTTTACATTTTATTTTATTTTATGTTTGAACAATTTTATTTTATTTTTTAAACTTCTCAGCCTGAGTCCACTTGAACTTAATCGAGTTACTCACCATAGGCCAACTTCAAGACCCGAGGCAAGTTTTTTTAAAAAAATTGGTTTTTACTAGTGTTTAACCCAACGATTTCCAGTACGGATTGCTGATCTTGATGGAAATCATTTGGGAGCAAATTGGTTTCAAGATGGTATGGATCCTTGCTCAATCCCCCATTCTATATATGGTTCTTTTCTTTTTAGAACTTGTTTTCCTTAGTTCCCCTTTAAAATTTCATCCGCAAATTGCTATTTTAATTTGTATTTTATTTTAATTTTAAATAATTTTTTGGATCATATATTCATGTTAATCCAATCTTAGTCTAGATCATCAATTTAATAATCCAATATGGATGTGTATGTTAACCATCCGCCTCCCTGATCCCGGTTTTTAAATACTCCACCCAAAACATACTCATTCCAAATAATCGGATTGTCCTGAACTCGCTTCACCTTTTTTTGGTCAGTCACAATAGTTTATAAATTCAGCTTATGTTTAGATGCCCCTGCACCATCATGGTTATGGGGTATTTTGGCATTGAAAACTTGTACCTCAATTTATTCAGATCTATTGGCACGCCCACAATTCATTGTCAATTGATCGCAACCAAAATTAGTTAAAAGGGCTTACTGCGCAATATCATAAAACAAACGCTTAATGAAATATCGTTCAAAGAAATAATTTTTATGGTAATCTGACAATTCTTGCATAATTATATGTAGAAGGAATTTTAAACAATTAGAGATTTGGATCAAACTGACTGATCTGATGCCGCTAAGTATCGGGAAATGGCCAGTTCCCCTATGGACTGGCAGGTTATGGCGGTTCTCTACCGGTCTCACTTTATTTTTCAATATTATTTTTCAGCTTTCTATTCTATTTTTTTATTTTTGTTCACCAGTTCATTAGTCCGGATCACTGATCTGCTGTTTTGGAACGGTTTTCAAGAGGAGCGATCCTGTTCACCTAACCGTATTTTTAAACCATGATATATGTACTTTTGAGTTTTGAAACTTAATGGGAAGAGAATGTCTATAGATTCATAACCATTAGCGTTATATAATTTGCATTTTTTTTCCTTTTATCTTTTGTAATTTAAGAAGCTTGGGTTAATGGTTTCCAACCCCTTAATAAATCTAATGGTTATTTGTTGGTGAGGTTGGGATTCAAAACCAGTCGGTTTGGGCCCAATTTTTTATTGTTCCCCATAAATGATTCCTTGCTGTATGTTGAATTAGTTAAAAACAAATAAACTTTGGGTCTCTCTCTCTTCTTCTTTTTTTTTTTTTTTAAATTATTTATTTATTTATTTTCCTTTCTTAAATGCATTTGAATCAGTGGTAAAATGTGATAGGCATACACTCTTTGGGGATCCACCCTTGACCCATGCTGCCAAATTCTGTTCTCGTTTTTCAATAGAAATGAAAAGGAAATATTTTCCTTTTTGTAGGAAGGTTCTGGCTTTTGCAGTGCTTAGAATGACTGTGGGTCTTTAAACATTTGGCTCAGGATTTGAAGGCAACTCTGGATGGTGGGCACAGTCTTCCTTTCCCTGATGGTATTCTCATCAATGGCCGCGGACCAAATGCTCTTGTCTTCACTGTAGATCAAGGTAGTGTGGGCTTTACACATTTTTTTTGATTTATCACGAAAAATTGGCAAATTTGAATTTGGGGGACACTTCAACATTGTACAAAGGAAAAACTAATGTAAATTAAAGATCCGACTGTATTAAGAAGCATATTCTATGACTCCTAAAAATTTGTACATTAAAAATAGCTGTCTTTTTTTTTATCTACCCGGCTATGGAAATTGCTACTTCTCATGAATAATCAAAATTTCACAAATACATACTGTTTCAAATTTTGAGAAATGTGAGATGTATGATTTTGGTCAGGCCAGGTTATGTATGATGAAGAACTGCTTGTAGCTTTTAGGTATTTGAAAGCCTACAAGACAAACAAATCAACTGTTTCAGCGATTCTTCTGCTCTGCCAGCAAATAAGAGTACAATGGAAGAAGAAAAGGAATTTCCAAATGAGAAGTATCATTCTAGATTGTAAAAAGAAATCTATGACTTATTCTCTTGTGCCGATTTTAAAATCAAAATTTTGGGTCTCAAACCTCTCAAAGGTCCAAAATTCTAGAACATCTAGTTCATTCTTCTTCTTCTTCTTCTTCTTCTTCTTCTTCTTCTTTGTTTTTTGCCTTCACTTAAACAAATATAAATATGCTCAAACCATGTATCAAAACTAACAAAGTTGAAGTTGGGTTTTTGCAGGCAAAACTTACAGATTTCGGATATCAAATGTGGGCCTTACAACCTCATTCAACTTCAGAATTCAAGGTCACAAGATGAAACTCGTAGAGGTTGAAGGATCTCACACACTTCAGAACACTTACTCCTCTCTTGATGTTCACTTAGGTCAGTCCTACTCTGTTCTGGTGACTGCTGACCAACCAGGACAGGACTACTACATTGTTGTCTCCACTCGCTTCACCAACCCTGTCCTCACCAGCACTTCTATCCTTCACTATAGTAACTCTCAAGGCCAGGTCTCTGGCCCTCCTCCTGGTGGACCAACCATCCAGATTGACTGGTCTCTCAATCAGGCACGCTCAATTCGGTATGACCACCTGCCTGTTCTTATGAGATTCACCCTTTATCTAGATATAGGGAAAATATGCCAATGGATAAACGACCATAATGTGTCCTGTTCTTAGAGATGGGGATGGTTTTGGAATGGGGATATACATTTCTTTTGGCTAATGAGATGAGGAGCTGCTGAAGTAGTTCTAATTTCTGCTTGTTCGTATTCTTTTTCAGTTTTTCAAGTAGTACCTTGGTTGGAGTCTCAATAATTGAATTTTCTTGATTTTTCTCTACTTTTACCCTGTATTTCTGGAAGAATTCTCATTTGAGCATTTCAGTCCTGTCCATGGTGGCTTTCATCTTTTTGTAAATGGAATGGTTTATCAGATTCTCTCCCGAACATCCCTAAACAAGAGACAAGGGGTGGTGAAGATGGGTTTTATTGTTCTTCTCTATTGCAGGCAGCGTATGGTATTGAAAAAGAGATATAACTACTATTCTATCTGTTTCTAACATGAGGTATCCTATTTTTTCTAACATGAGGAGCAGTTAAACTTTTCAAACTCTATATTCTTTCTTTTGCTTGTTTTCTCTCTTTGAAGTCCATCCATTGAACTATCCTTCTTCCAGCCATAGGAAAGATATAGATTCCCTCCATAGGTCAGAAAGACATATGGTGAATGGGGACACATTGGGTAATCTATGCTACTGATTTTAAAATGGGATGTGACCACTTTTTTGATGACATAGATAGCTATTTGAGTGTTTCTAAATAATGGTTTCTTTTGTGCGGCAAAAATTGATGTCACTCCACTTTCTTCTTCTTCCCTTCTCTCTTGTGGCATTCAAGTATAAGCATTTCAGTCTTATTCTCTTCCTCTTACCTTGAACCAGATGGAACCTGACAGCAAGTGGGCCAAGACCAAACCCTCAGGGCTCCTACCACTATGGTTTAATCAACACTACACGAACAATCATCTTGTCTAACTCGGCCAACATCATCAATGGCAAGCAAAGATTTGCAGTTAACAGTGTTTCCTTTATCCCCGCTGATACCCCATTGAAGCTTGCTGACTTTTACAAGATTCAGGGTGTTTTCAGCCTTAATAGCATCCCTGATAGACCATCGGGCAGTGGTGGCTACCTCCAAACTTCTGTAATGGCAGCTGACTTCCGAGCTTATGTTGAGATTGTGTTTGTCAACCAAGAAGATGTAGTGCAGTCATGGCATCTTGATGGCTATTCCTTCTTTGTTGTGGGGTGAGATCCTAAGCTCTCTCTTTCTCTCTCTCTCTCTCTCTCTCTCTCTCTCTCTCTCTATATATATATATATATATATATATATATATATATATATATATATATATATATATATATATATAAACGCACCTTCAAATAGTGTCAAGAAATGTGGCTTCAATATTGGAAATCTTTATGATAGCCTTAAAGTATATTTTTATCTCTAATTATAAGATTTAAATCTTCAAAAATAGTGTAGATCGAGCAGATTTATGAAAACTTGGAAATCTTGACAATTGACAATCCAAAAATGCATTACAAGATTAAGGTTCAACATTCTTAGAAGACAAAAGAAAAAATGCACTACAAGATGCGCTATTTTTTAAAACTTGAAATCCATTTATTTCTCATGTCCATGCATCTTGAGTGAAAACAACCTCTTTTAGTGAAATTTTTGAGGTGCGCCCTAATTTGATTGTTTAGAGCCTCTATATAAAAATTATATATATGTATATATATATATATATATATATATATGGATAGATGATTTCTTGTCACTATGTCATTATGATATAATAAAACTATATTTCTTGAAAGCCATGTTTATGGAATTTGTATGATCCCTAATTTTGCACGCACTTTCTTCATCCCAATAATCAATCCCAAAAAAATAAAATTCAATTTTCATCATATATATGGTCAAAATAAGTTCCCTAAAAAAACTTAGACTGTCCATTTGGTGAATTTCAAGATCTGAGCCTTTATAAATTCCAAGGTTTAAAAAATCGGTGACCTGATCCGGAACCGGATACGGATGGGGAATTGCCCAAGACACTCCGGATTAGGCCAAAAAAAGGGATTTGGGCGGTTCCAAATGGTAAAATCGTCGATTTTTTTGTGGAACCGCCGATTCCTTCAACGAGTCCGACAGATTCTTCATTGATTCTCACCGATTCTTCACAAGTCAAGTGAAAAAGAATAAACATTTTTTTCTTGAATTTTTTTTTAAAAAAATTTGAAACAAGAATTAGCGATTCTGCCGATTCTTCCGATCTGATCCACCGATTCCCCCAATCCGACATGGGTATGGGTGTGACTGATTTGTGTCATCAATATGTTTTTTTAAATCTTGATAAATTCAAAATCAATTTTTTTTTTTTTTTTTTAACACTGTTAATCTAATGTTAGGAACACTATCCAAAATATTTGGAAAGGAAAAAGATCCTTTTAACGCCTAGATCTAAGCATCGCACTAAAATGGATGGACTATATTTATTGGGCTAAAAAAATGCTTTGTAAGTTGTATTTTTAAATTTTGCTTTTTGTGTGTGTGTGTATCGCTTTCTTCTTTTATTAATTGGTACCAATTGGAGTTTGTTCAGAATGGATGGAGGGCAGTGGACACAAGCAAGCAGGCAAAATTATAACCTGCGTGACACAGTTGCCCGTTGCACCACCCAGGTTAGGGATCTTTCTTTCCTGCTTTTTATATAAAAACAGTGCATAATGGCATATATCAATTATTTTGATAAAAGTAATTTTTTTCGAGAAACTTTTTAATTGGTGATGTAGTAGGGATTTCCGATTTTGTGCAGCCCACTTCCTAATGAGTTTCACATGTATAAGAAGTCCCCAGGTGAAATGTGGGACTAATTCTTGGTTTGTCTATTGACGATGAATCTTGGGGGTGGGAGATTGATGGATGTTCCTTCATTCACTATGTTTCATTTTTTTGAAAGTTCATATTTACTTTTCCAAATGCTTAAGAATGACATGATTATCCTTCCTATGAATAAAAAGCTTGTTGATTCCCCCGAAAATGCTCTTGTGGAAACTTTGAGTTATAATTATAAAAAAGAAAACTGAGTAATGCCTAACTGTAACATCTGTGTGTGTTTGGCATCTGTCAGCCTAACTAGGCCTGGAGTAAATGTGATTGTTTTACTATAATTTGATGTGAGCAGGTGTATCCCAAGTCATGGACAGCCATTTATGTGGCACTGGACAATGTGGGTATGTGGAACTTGAGATCAGAGAATTGGCCACGACAATATTTAGGCCAACAGTTCTATTTGCGTGTGTATTCCCCTGTAAATTCATGGAGAGATGAGTACCCCATTCCTCGAAATGCTCTGCTTTGTGGCCGAGCATCTGGCCGCCGAACACGCCCTCTTTGAGTCCCTACTCTGCACTCCATCCCTTTCTTTGCTTCTCGTCACGAAGGGGTGATGGTTGCATGCATGTGCTGCTATTACTACTCCATGCCTTGCTATTTAAGTCGCTCAACTCGAGCTGCTATTTTTATTGTATTTTCTAATTTTATTCCTTTTCTCCCCCATTCTTCATGGTGCTCTCTCATTAAGCATTATTTAGTAGAATTTCATGACAGTTTCTGGCTGTTGTTTACTCAGTAATCCAGTTTTGATGGTCTGGCTCCATAACTATGTTGTAATTGTTATATGAAACTCTGTTCCTTGATTGGATCCGAATGAGGGATGTCCAATGAATAATGTGACAAGAAGGCTATATGAGGTTTCTAAATGTATGGATGGATTTTAGTTGTTAGCTTTTTGTGGCGCCAATATGTTTTGATAATTAAGGAGATATAGTTGCCTTCTGAATTGTTCTTAAAAGTTCATCACTGGTCAAAATGACTCATCACTGTTAGGGCATACCAATTTTTTGTGATATAGCTCTCTGCCCCTCCGCCCTATTGGGAATGAAGAATGGCCCACCTTGGTCGGCTCCTAGACTTGTACATGGACTTTGGGAACCCTACTTGTCAAAGGACATATCTATAGCACTGGAAGAAAAAAAGAAAAAAGAAAAAGAAAAAGAAAAAGAAATATCTATAGCACTGGAAGAAAAAAAAGAAAAAAGAAATTAAAAAGCCTGTTTTCCCTTCATCAATAAAGACTTGCAGGTGAGTCAAATGGGCTCTTAAAAACATTCATGGTTCATGATGTACTACGGCACTTCTTTAAGCGTTCCATCATTGTGATGTATTTGTGGAATGGGTTATAACATGATACAAATCATTTGCTGGTCCTCAGTTAACTTGTATGCTTTTTTGAAGAAGCAGTTCATGTTTTTAGAAACTTCTGCTATTTTCCAAAAGAAATCTATTGATGAAAAGAATGCTTGAGACTTGTTTATTTCTGGGGTGACCCCTATCAATAATGACTCTGTCTGGAATGCATTGGGAATCCATGCGTAAATGGTTTGTAAAAGCTCAAGTGATGGCCATCAGAATTACCATGAATGTGCCTCATGCCAAGTAAGAAAAGCAGCGGTGTTTTCTGATGGAGATTTAAGTTTAGAGTGGTCAATGGAGATCAGATAAACCTCATTAGCAATTGAAATTTTCTTCATGTTTGTCTCTTGATTGGTTTGTCGCAAATAGCCCACTACAACGTTGGGTCCACGGAACTTCAATGAATGTCCCCCACAAATTTGTGGACTCCTCCATTAGGCGTCATCTTTTGATCCTTCTATGTTATCAGCAAGGGTGGGTAACAGCTTTGTCATGACTTTCACAGGTGAGCATTTCCTGCATATCAAAATTACATATCACATGGCCGATGCGTCTGTAATTTGGTCATTGACGGCTTCCAAAACCTCTTGCATCTCTCGTGAATTTGTTTCTCATACATTTATTTGCGATCGGGTAGCTACTTTGTGACAGCATAACTACAGATCTATAGAGAGCGTAATGTGTTTGCCAACAGCCAAGTCTTTTACACACATTTGCGCATTATCATTACCAGGCAATGATTGCAATCAGGGTTAAAATCATGCAATGAACGCAGGGGATCATTGATCTCAATTGGATTCGGTGGGTGGCGTTCTGTGTCTACCCCTGGAATCGCCCCATACATATTTCACAGATTCAACTGAGCTGGCCAATCTGATTGGTACAATGAGTGGGCTCCAGGCTTTAAAACGCTATTTGCAATCATAACTAATTTTGACATATTGATGTCTAGTTTGAGTATTAATATTAATAGGCTCCTTGGAATACCAACAACAAGGTATTTGACGTAATATTTTTATATGTGGGTGGGACTAGGAAAAATGTGTGTTTGAAAGCAAGTTCTAAGATTAAAACAGGTGTTACTTTGAAAGATAATTCTCAAGATATTGTGTGGTAGTGATTCTCCAAATTAAGCATCAGTCCTTTGAAACCCCTTAGGTTGGATTTGGAGTCCGCCCTTTGTGTTTTATAGGGTCCTCCATGGATTTTTTAATATTCTTAGTGGTTAAAATAGATGACGTCCATGGTATTGCTTGACTCGTTTCTAGTTGAGAGAAGGGAAAAGGGAATCCCCCCTCTCATCCTAGTTGCTCTCTGCAGAAGCCCTAGAAAAAAAAAAAAAACCCATAATGGTGAGTCAAGAACTCTTGGGCTGTCCATCACAGGTTTCGGATTTATGTTGTGTATATTGTACTTTTAGTTCTCATAATTAAAAGTTAGCTTGAGGCTGTGGGCATCGAACTTTTGACTCGGAGGGACCACATATAAAAGGAAGCGAAAGATCCCAACAACCGCATGAGGGAAATTGGAATCGGAAAAAAAGTATGTAATCTCTATCCAATCTATGTGTTGTTGTGTTTCCGCCGCATCGGGATTTGCCTGATGGATCCAACCCTTTCAATCTAAATCCTTGGAATTGTAGATTATGTAGAAAGAAATACTAAATAGTTAAAGAAGTATGCGCTTTGAATTTTAACAACCAAAAGTTTGATATAATTGCTAGAGTGCAAGATAAGGCCCAGTTTGAACATCCTAACAAGTCTATTAGACATAGAATTATTCATGAATGAAGGAAAAACATTTATTTATTTTGACCGAGCTATTTTAAGTGTGCAGGTTTCAAAAGTTTCTCACCTGCTAATATGATTTTTCGGAAAGGGTGTTTCAAAACAACTATATGGTATGAATACATTGTTTGGCAATTTTCTATTTAGGCATTTTATGACTTTCAATCCCACATGGGCAAGTATATGTATAAGGAAATTTGTTTCATGCGGGATGGACCACATATCTACACATGCGGGCTGGACCGCATTTCTACTCATGCGATCCCGAAAGTGTAAAGCATCCATCTTAAAAATAGATGCAAGTAGGTATTCCATCTAAAAACAATGGAAACTAACGGGCCAAATGTTTTATTATTAAAATTATTATTTTTAATTTTTAAAATTTATTTATTTTATCATATTCGTGGTCTCTATGTTAGAGATTACATGTCCTTGACTTTTAGTGCAGGCCTTTCTAAAGTGTGGCATGCCTTCTTAACATTTTAATGGCCGTATGTTAGCCTTGTTTTATGGGCTCCATGACCTTTGGCTGTGGTTATGGCTATTCGATGCGGTTAACAGTGTCATAAGAGTTTTTGTCCCCGGATATTATAATAGTTCTCTGGCCACCGTATCACTTTTTTCAAAAGCCCATTGGGCTTTCTCAGGTGGTTAAGAATGACAAAAACACTTGCTCATATGAATTTTGTACATGGACTCGAAAGCCCATTTAGGTTGGCTTTGGGAAATTTTGTTCCTCCATCCCCCCGTTTCTTTTCAGATATGACAATGCAAAATGAACAAAGGGAAGACTAAAAAAATTCTAATAAATTGGTTGAAAGTAAAAGGGGAAAGCTTACATGCCAATTGCCTAGTTTCTAGCATCTCTTTGATAAAAGAAAACCATCTCAAAAATTTGTAGCAAAAGAAAAAAAAACCATACCGACCTCTATGTATAAGCTAAAATTTAGCATAAACATTAGTAAATCTTAACTCTAATATAAGTTGGACTCTTCATTAGAATTTGAACCACATCGATGCTAAAAAAAAAACTCTGAAACTGCCTTAACTTTCAAAAGCTATAATATTTCTACACAATATAGAATGATTATTTTGTGAGTGTGTAGAAACCGATGCTCTTGACTTGAATCAAAAGATAGGCAAACTACAAGCTATATACTTGAAAATCTTACAATACACTTGAAATTACAACTCGAAATTTCAAATTACAGCAAGATCATAATAACAGTGAGCTAATAGCATCCAAATACACTAAAGAGAGAGGATGTAATTCAATTAGAGTCTCTTACAAGGATAAAATAAACCATGAGTGTAAATCATCAAGCTGTACATGAGTAGTATGCTCTTAAACTTTCAGTACCACTCAAACTTACAAAGCAAAATTTTACATAAATAGACTTAAAAAATAACATCATAATATGATCTTTATATACATATGCTCAAGTGTATGCACCATGACCATGAGAAGCCAATCGGAGCTCTCGGGCACTTGGTTTACGGCCTTAGGTCTTAGCTATATTTCTTGGGTGAAATGCGATGACATTATAAAATCTGGTAAATTCATCATCTAATCAAGTGGGAAGCCAAACATCTATTGATATAAATCATAGAAGGATTTGAAGAGATCCAAAACTCAAATCAAGTGAAGAAATATGAAAGAAGGACTCGTGTGATCTAGCCGAAGTATATAATAATAATTTTTCTTTCTTTTCAATACTTTTTACTTCACGGTATAGATCACTCACAAGTAGTACTTTTACAATATAATAACTTCAAATAATAATAAAAAAAGCATACAATAGAATCTCAAGAACTTGAAGCCATTCATAACCACATTTTTCATTAAAAAAGAAAAGACACAACCTATACTTAGGAATGAAGAAAACAATAAAACAAATAAGTAAGAAACAAAAGAGGGTACCAGAGATTACCTCAACCGGGCTTCTTACACTCTACACCGAGTCACCATTTTCTGATGGCGTATGATCTAATGACAACCTTCAATCTCAACTGAGAAAGCAACTTTGGACAAGCCACACCAATGGAACATGAACCCCTTAATCACAAATTCTCAAACCCTTCGGTGAATCTCTTTAGCAACCTAGGTTGAGAGATATGTTTCTCTTTTCTACTACAACCCTATAGTCAAAACCCCAAAAGAGATCATGATACACGATGAGAGAGAAAACATAGGAGGAGAGAGAGAAAGTAGGGCGCGCCCTCCTTAGGGCTTTCAAGAGAGAGAGAAAGTTTCTAATGGAGAGAAAGAGATGTTGTAAGTGGGGTGTGCCCCTTTGGTAGGTTGTGAGAGAGAGAGAGAGAGAGAGAGAGAGAGAGAGAGAGAGAGAGAGAAGAAATTTCAAGGTGTAGAGATTTGGGTAGTATCATTCTATTTTTATAGTGCTTGAAAAGGATTAGAGTTTCTTAGTATTTTCTTTGGCTTGCCACTCATTTGAAATTAAATATGCACCATTGATCATGGGTGACTTGTGGGGTGAGAGATATGAGCGATTCATTCCATAGACAGGCTATCAACATCCTATGGAAGGTGCTAGACTATTATCCCCTACTTCTTAAACCATTTTCCCATCAATTAATTCAAATATGAAATTAATATATCATAATATTATCCTTTCTTATTTTATGCATAAGCCTTTTCATACATTCCAAAATATTATTCAAATTTTCCTCAAGGTTTAAATGTATAGAGGTGGTCTAGTGGTTCAATTACTTGTTCTTAGTTCAAGTTTAGGTTCAAAATGATTTGAAGATGGAGGTTTAGGTTCAATTGGATTGGAGGTTTCAGGTTCAGGTTCTCGACGCATACCCTTGTCTCTCGCCTCCTAAAGAGGTCGGCTTGTTTGTGACTCAATCTTGCTTCAAGGAATTCTTCCTTGAATAAATGAGTATAACGACTTTCAATAAGAATCCCAGTTTAAAGGTTGCAGAATCGATACCCCTTACCATAATTAGGGTAGCCCTTGAATATGGATTTCACAGTTTTAGGTTGAAGCTTAGTTTTGTTTTGGTACGGGATTAGGGCATGGGCTGAACGTCCCCTTACTCTCAGGTAGTCAAGGGAAAGAGTACAACCAATGAACATTTCGTGAGTCTCTCTCTCTTTCTTCATCCTTCTCTTTCCCTCTCTTTCTTTCTCCCTCTTCTTCTCAATCCCTCTTCTTTCTCTTCTCCTTTCTCTCCTTCTGTTCTTCTCTCTCTTCTCTTCTCTTCTATCTCTCTTCTTCTCTTCACCTTTTCTACATCTTTTCTTTTTCTCTTTTCTCTTTCTCCTTCTCCTTCCTTCTACCCCTCAATCGGACCGACGGCTAAGTCCTTGGCCCACGCTCTCTTCTCTCTTTCCCTCTCTCCTCTTCTTTCTATTATCTCTCCTCCTCTCTCTCTTCTTCTCCCCTCCTCTTCTTTGTAATCTCTCTTCTCCTCTCTCCTTCCTTTTCTCTTCTCTCTCCTCTCTCCCTCTCATTCTCTCACGGTCAACTGGATCGACAGCTAACCGCCGACCCGCTTTCTCTTCTCTCCTCTATCTCTTCTCTCTTTCTCTTCCCCTCCCTTCTCTTTCTTTCCTTCTTTTTCTCTTCTTCTCTTCTCTCCTCACCTTTATCTCTATCCTACGTGCTCCCGTTCTTACCTTCCTCCCCTCTCTCTCGTCCTCTCCTTCTCGCATAAAACCCCCACGTTATACCTTCCACCACAAATACTCTATCATGTTTATTTATTTGTTTATTCATAAACAATCTCACATCGCCCCATTTTAGTTTTTTACATATCCCTCTAAAGACAAGTCAGGGGCTTTTGACCCACTTGTTTGGCAACCTTATGTGTGTGTGTTTATTAGTCGCAGAGTGTAAGCAAGGAGACTAAAGCTGAACCAGCCTCAGGCTGGCTTTCCATCATGATCTATGTGGGTGCCCAAGAGAAATGCCCGAGCGTGTCATAGACCCACCGTGAGGTAAGTCCCGCCTCATACCCACAATCCTCTCTCACTAGTTGGTACCTGTTCGCACGTGCACCCCACGCACTGTCACAACCCCACCCTCTGCCCCCCTGTCATTCTTGTCGGAGGGCGATAGAGTGCGGGTTCGTGATCCAGAAGTAACGAATGCCACTCAAGTCGGAGTGCGCTCATCGCTTTAGAAAAGCGGTAATCAAAGTAAACCACGAAAATAAAGAAAAACTCTAAAAAAAAACATGCAAGTTCTGGGCAAATTAAAATTGAAACATATATATATATATATATATATATATATGAGAAAACATGGGATTAGCCTTTAGCCTACTAGCTCATATGAACATATGAGCTCAACATCTCAGATTGATTCTTGGCCGATCTGACAATCACGGATGTCTAGTAGTGTTTGAATTTTAGTGTTTTTTTTTACAAGTCCAAATCATTTGAAATTTTAGGCACGTGTTCATAAAAAATAGATGAATATTTGAAAAATATCAAAAAAATATTTTATACGAAATAAGCTTAACAAAATACCCCCGAAACGATTCAGGAGGCATTTAAGTCATTTTTATTTCACGAATAAATTTTTTTATATTTTTATTAGGTGCGTCTTGATGAGAAGAACACATACCTAAAATTTCAAGTGATTTGAATTTTTTTTTTTTAAATTTTAAGCACTAACGGACATCCATGATTGTCAGATCGGCCCAGATTCAATCTGGGCCGTTGGGCTCATATGTTTTTATGAGCTAGTGGGCTAATCCCATATTTTCCCATATATATATATATATATATATATATATATATATATATATATATATATATATATATACCAACTTAGAATATTACAATCGTTCAAGGCACCAACAGCCTAGATACCAAATACATAGCTCCAACACAAACTAGAACATGGCCCACGACCATCAAACACATACAAACAAAAAGTCTCCTCGGCAGGTGCAGGTCTTTAGCTACCAGAACGATCACCCAACCGGCTGTTCTTGACTTGCAACTTCTACTCTACAAGGATAGAAAGTAAAAGAGTGAGTTATAAAGTTCAAAAAGTAGAATCAGATGCCATGTCTCACTACTATATCCAGCAAGGAGTCATGAGTAATTCAATTCGAAGAGGAGAAATAATAATAACACATGCATCATTTTAAAGCACCAATCTATCAAGTCTTATCAGCACAAGTGTCATAACGAATCACGAAGCTATAAATTTAAATCCATTCAACATCAACAACTATATTACCCAACTCACTCTCTAGTTCACCTACTCCCAAAGTAGAGGCCCTATTCATCAGGCCAAGCCAATCCCATTGCTTACGACCTCTACCATCACTCAGGAGGGAAGACAATGACACATAGGTATCCCACTTCGTAATGTCTTCACACATGTGCACACACAGTCCCCAACGTGCTTTGGGGTTTTTGATAGGAGATGACCTTGCACAACACTACTCCCTACGCCACCTTGGCTAGGAGCATCACACCATCAGGGTGTCAATCACTATGAATGGGGGAGCGACCACCCATCATCATCTACTCGACTCCCATCCTAGCATTGGGCGAGCCGGAGAGGTTACGAGTCGGCAATACAATACTCTCAAAGCAAGTCGACAAGTCACATATCACAATATGGTCATGCAATACGCTCAAAGCATGCTAATAAGTCACATATCATAGTATGGTCATGCAATATGCTCAAAGTATGCTAATCAATCTCATATCACGATATGGTTATGCAATACGCTCAAAGCATGCTAATCAATCACATATCACAATATCACATATCACAATATGGTCATGCAATACGTTCAAAGCATGCCGGTCAATCACATATCACAGTATCACATATCTCAGTATGGTCCTGTAAATACGCTAAAAGCATGCCAATCACTCACAACAGAACGCACATCACAATAAAGCATGTCTCAACATCATGCACATTCATTTTCACATAACACTTATCACATGCACTTATCAATTGCACTTATCACATGCACTTATCATGTCATCACTTACTACATTTGAATTATCTATCATATTCGTAGTCTACTACATCTGATTCAGGCATATTCAATATGCACTCACTCACTCATTAGCATACATGTCTTTCATAAACATGCTTCATAAGCATTCGCTGTTTTACAAGAAGTAGCATTCACTATTTCATAAGCATAACTGATTTCAACCATGCATAGTGAATGATTTCATGAGTACATTCCATTTCAGATCATAGGTATGTCTTATTTCAATCATACTTATACTTAGCCAAGTATCCACTGATCTTTCATTTAGAGCTGATTTGGGGCTAAAACAGGGGAATTTTGGTCGACTAATTAACCATGACAACAAAATTGAAAGAATCTGGAATTTTCTACATCATAATAGTGACATTGCTCTAAAAAAATGAACACTGTTTCCAAATCATGAAAAATCTTGACATGCTTCCAAAACCAATTTTATACTAGACACGCATCTTTCAAATGGGGGTAGTTTGAAAACATTTGGACTTCATTTGGTTGGCCAAATGCTTGTGCCACCAGAGGTCAATTTCTGAATTCTGCTAACAGTAACGTATCCCTCTTCACAAAGGCATAATTTTCAATCTAAAAGGAAATTCAAAATAATTTCAACATGCAAATTTTAGTACACACACAGATCTTTCAATTGGCAGTGATTTGGGAGCATTTGGGCTCCTTTTAATTAGTCAAAACTCGTGACAATAGAGGTATTGTGAAAACCAGTGGAATCTGCTATCAGTGACATGCTTGCACAAATTGAGGTATAACTTCTCCTTTATAAAGAATTTGAACAATGTTTAAACATGAACAACATACTTGACAAATGTATCTTTTAATTGGCTATGATTTTAAGGTATTTGGATGTCATTTGGTCGGTCAAAATTTCGTTTAAAAAACATGCATTTTTCTCTGGAATTTCATAGTATAAACATGGCATAGTACAAAGAGCACTTAATACCCTCCAATTTATGGAGAATAACCACGTAAAACCCTTTTCATCCTGAATTATACTTAAATTATACTTACTTAATTAACATCTCACCAATTTTCAAGGCCAACTAGAAGAATTTAGTTACCCAAATTGGCATGCAATGAAGGCCCCATTTTCCTAGAAAACAGGCCCCCTTCTAGCATAAGTTTTACAATATACAGTCACAGACATTAGAAGATTTTCCCCAAAAATCCATCTTGAACTTCATGCATTACACATTCATGTTCATGTCTTCAATCACACACTCATAACTTTACTTGGATTTCATTCTTGAATGAACTAACCGAAAACATCCATCACAAAACATAAAAGTATGGATATGAATCTACTCACATGCAGCAAGGTTCTAAGTCCCCCACTCAGCTTCTCTCCAAGGTTAAGTCTTCAAGGGTGGGTCTCAAGCTTGGGGCTCAAAGGGTCAAGGGTAAAAACGTGGAGGAGCATTTATAAGCAAGAAAGGAGAGGGGGCAGCAAACACAAGGCAAGTGTCAACAAGGGTAACAACTGTCATGAACATGGTGTCCAAGTGGCTGACAATTATTTACAAGTAGTATACATGCACGCTTACATGAGCCACATGGCCAAACACTCACAACATAAACACCCTCGACGATAACACACACGATAGTAGCTCTCTCTCTCTCTCTCTATAACTATCATGACCCCACCCTCTGTCCCCCTGCTGTTCTCGCTGGAGGGCGACAGAGTGCGGGTACGTGATCCAGAGGTAACGAATGCCACTCAGGTCGGAGTGCGCTCATCGCTTTAGAAAAGCGGTAATCAAAGCAAACCACGAAAATAAAGAAAAAGCTCTAAACACAAACATGCAAGATCTGGGAAAATTAAAACTGAAACTTATATATATATATATATATATATACCAACTTAGAGTATTACAATCGTTCAAGGCACCAAAGGGCCATATACAAAATACATAGCTCCAACAAAAACTAGAACATGGCCCACGACCATCAAACACATACAATAAAAAAGTCTCCTCGACAGGTGCAGGTTTTCAGCTACCAGAATGATCACTCAACAGACTGTTCTTGACCTACAACTTCTACTCTGTAAGGATAGATAGTAAATAAATGAGCTATAAAGCCTAGTAAGTAGAATCAGATGCCGTGTTTCACTACAATATCTAGCAAGGAGTCATGAGCAATTCATTTCGAAGATGAGTAATAATAACAACACAAGCATCATTTTAAAGCACCAGTCTATCAAGTCTTATCAGCACAAGTGTCATAACGACTCACTAAGCCATAAATTTAAATCAATTCAACACCAACGAGTACACCTAGTCCCGAAGTAGAGGCCCCGTTTATTAGGCCAAGCCAATCTCATTGCTTATGGCCTCTACCATCATTCAAGAGGGAAGACAATAACAAGTGGGTATCCCACTTTGTAATGTCTTCACACACACACACACACAGTCCCTAACGCGCCCTGCGGTTTTCGATAGGCGATGGCCTTGCAATACACTACTTTCTACGCCACATTGTCTAGGAGCATCACACCGTTAGGGTGTCAATCACTATGAATGGGGGAGCGACCGTCTATCATCATCTATCAGACTCCCGTCCTATCATCATTGGGCGAGCCGAAGAGGTCATGAGTCGGCAGTGCAATACGCTCAAAGTATGCCGACAAGTCACATATCACAGTATGGTGATGCAATATGTTCAAAGCATGCCAATCAGTCACATATCACAATATGGTCATGTAATATGCTCAAAGCATGCCAATCAGTCTCATGTCACGGTATGGTCATACAATATGCTCAAAGCATGCCAATCAGTCACATATCACAATATCACATATCACAATATGGTCATGCAATACGCTCAAAGCATGCCAGTTAATCACATATCACAGTATCACATATCTTAGTATGGTCATGGAATATGTTCAAACCATGCCAATCAGTCACAACATGTCACACATCATAACAAAACATGTCTCAACATCATGCACATTCATTTTCACATAACACTTATCACATGCACTTATCAATTGCACTTATCACATGCAGTTATCCCGTCATCACATACTACAATTGGATGATCTATTATATTCGTAGTCTGCTCCATCTGAGTCAGGCATATTCTATAAGCACTCACTCACTCATTGGCATACATGTCTTTCATAAACATGCCTCATAAGCATTCATTGGATTACAAGCAGTAGCATTCACTATTTCATAAGCATAACTACTTTCAACCATGCATAGTGAATGATTTCATGAGTACATTCCATTTCACATCATACTTATACTTAGTCAAGTATTTGATGATCTTTCATTTAGAACTGATTTGGGGCTAAATAAGGGGCATTTTGGTCGACTAATTAACCGTTACAACAAAATGGAAAGATTCTGAAATTTTTTACATCCATAACAGAGACATTGCTCTAAAACAATGAACACCGTTTCCAAATCATAGAAAATCTTGACATGCTTCCGAATCCAATTTTATACTAGACATATATGTCTTTCAAATGGGGGTAGTTTGAAAGCATTTAGACGTCATTTGGTTGGTCAAAAGCTTGTGCCACCAGAGGTCAATTTATGAATTCTGCTAACTGTGACATATCCCTCTTCACGAAGGCATAAGAGAAGAGGAGAGAGAAAGAGAGAGAAGGAGAGAAGAGAGAGCGAGCCAGCGGCATAGCCGTCGGACCGATTGACCGTGAGAGAGTGAGGGTGAGAAATAAAGAGAAACGAGATGAGAGAAGAAAAGGGGAGAGGGAGGATAGAAACGAGAAGAGACAGAAGATGAGAGGAGAAGAAGAGAGAAGATATAAGAGAATGAAGAGGAGAGGAGAGGAAGAGAGAGAAGAGACTGAAGAGAGAGGAAGAAAAGGAGAGAGAAGAGAAAGAGAAAGAGAAAGAGAAAGCAAAGACTGGCCGATGACTTAGCCACCGCTTTGGTTGGTCATGAGGGAGAGGGAGAGATAGAGAGAAAGAAGAGGAGAGAAGAGGGAGAGAGAAAGAGAAAGAGAAGGGAGGAGAAAGAGATAAAGACAAAGGTAGAAAGCGATGGTGGGCATGCTAGCCTGGTTGGCTGTGAAAAAAGAGTGAGAGAGAAGGAGAGAAGAGAGAGAAAGAGAGGGAAAGAGAAGGGAGGAGAAAGAGAGAGAAAGAGAGAGAAGAAAGAGAAAGAGAAAGAAAGAAGAGGAGAGAGCGGGTTGGTTGCTTAGCCACCTATCTGGTGGACCATGAGAGAGTGAGGGGAGAGAGGAGAGAAGAGGGAGAGAAAAAGAAGACGAGAGGGAGAGAAAGAGACGAAAAGAGAAGGGAGGAGAAAGAAGAGAAGAGAAAGAAGAAAGAGAAAGAGAAAGAAAGAAGAGGAGGGAGAAATATAAACAAAAAAGGAGAGAAGAGGGAGCGGGCCAATGGCTTAGCCATCGGTCCAGTTGACCATGAGAGAGCGAGCAGGAGAGAGAGGAGAGAAAAAAGGAGAGAGAAAAATGAAAGATAAAAGAAGAGAGAATAGAAAAAAGAGGAGGGGAGAAGAAGAGAGAGAGTGAGAGGAAAAGAGAAGGAAAGAGAAAGAGAGAGAGGGAGAAAGAGAAGAGAAAGAAGAGAGAGGGAGAAAATGAGAGAGAAGAGAGGAGAAATGGACAAAGCAAAGATGGGCCGATGGCTTAGCCGTCAGTCCGATTGGTTGTGAGGGAGAGGGATAGACAAAGAGAAAGAAGAGGTGAGAAGAGGGAGAGAGAAAGAGAAAGAATAAAGAGAGAGAGAGAAAAAAAGGGAGAAGAGAGGGCAAGTCGATAGCTTAGCTTTCGATCCGGTTGACCATGAGAGAGCGAGAGGGAGAGAGAGGAGAGAAGGGAGGAGAGAGGAGAATGAGAAAAAGAGAAGAGAGGAGAAAGAGAGAGGGAGAGAGAGAAGAGAAGGAAGAGAGAGGAGGGAGAGAGAAGAAAAGAAAGAGAGAGGAGGGAGAGAGAAGAAAAGAAAGAGAGAGGAGGGACAGAGAAAGGAAGAGGAAGAGAGAAAATAAGAGAGAGAGTAGAGGAAAGAGAAGAGAGGAGGAAGAAAGAGGGAAGGAAAGAGAAGGGAGGAGAGAGAGAGAAAGGGAGAAAGAGAAGGCGGGTCAACGGCTTAGCCATCGACCCAGTTGGCCATGAAGAAAGAGAGAGAGAATGAGAGAAGAGAGAGAAAGAGTGAGAAGAGAGAAGAAAGAAGAGAGAGAAAGAGTGAGAAGAGAGAAGAAAGAAGAGAAAGAGAGAGAAAGAGAAGAACAGAGGAGAAAGGGAAGGAGAGAGAAGAGAGAAAGAAAGAAGAAGAGAGAGGAGGAGAGAGACAAAAAAGGAAAGAGAGAGAGAGGAAAGAGGGAAAGAGATAGGAAGAGAGGGAAAGGGGGAAGAGAAGGCAGGCCCGCGGCTTAGCTGCTGACCCGGTTGGCCGTGAGGAGAGGGGGAAGGAGAATGGAGATAAAAGAAAAAGAGGAAAAGAGAAGAGAGAGAAAGAGAAGAGAGAGAAAGAGGAGAGAGAAAGAGAGGGAAAGAGAAAGATATTACCTAGTCGGATTCTTGAACCGGACCGGTGGCTAGGTCGGGAGTGGAGAGTCCCAAGTGAGAAATGAGAGATTCCAAGTGAGGAGTGAGAAGTTCTAGGGGTAGTGGCTTATTGAAATTTTTTTCTCTCTCCTCTCTTTGGATGGACAGGGGTAGAGAAAAGTATTGCAAACTAAGGGAAAACTCAAATTAAATCCTTAAGCTTAGGGGGCCAAATCTCATTAATTTCCCTCTTTTGAACTTAGGGTTGCAAATGCTTGTATAGAGCTCCCTTTGAAACAAGGGTGGACGCTCAAAATAACTGAAATTGCTAGAAAATACAATTTTCATGAATTAAATTTGAATCCCATTTTTGGGACAAAATAACCATTTTGTCCCTACCCACAATCTTCAAAATGACAAGATGGTCCCCAAAAAGTGGGCATGAACCATGATGATCATTCGAGGCTCATCGAGTCCTTTCGGCAACTTTTCGGTGAAAAGAATGCCGCGAACGTGATGGTCACGGCGAGGCGATTGTTTTGACATATCTTTTGATCCTCGAATCGAAGCATTGAGTTCTCAGCAAAATTCATGAAAAGATTAGAAATGTGCAATCTTAGATCTCGGATCTTGGTCGTTCTTCGTCATTTTTTATCGATCTTTTTATTGTGGAACGATGAAGAAGTCGTTAGGATCGTTTGGCAACGAGAATGGCTCAATTTGTTGTCTGAATCGCGACTTGCCGAATTGGGGAACTTGTCGAAAATTGGATTCTGGTCACCGAAAAATGCCGCTTTTGCTACCTTAAAATACAACCCTTTTGGCCATTCATCATGCATGATGCTTAGCTTGAATCGAAGCCCTTGACTGCATGGTTGCAACAGACCCACTTTCAAGCCGATCCGTTATTGGGGATTCATGATGTGGCCATTTAATTGAAGGGATCTTATTCTTCCAAAAATATGCAACACATGAGTTTGTTTAAGCAACTTCTCTCTAAGATTTCTCTCGTCTCGGGTCGCGTCATGAGTCGTGCCATATATCAAAATGTGCATGCCGACGAGACGAAGATCCTCGTGAAATTTGAGCTTGATCTGGATTAAGATGAAGAAGTTATTACCCTTCAAAGGTGATCTCGAAATCACATTACACAGTTTTCGTCTATGGAAACTGGTTCACTGAGGGTGTACCAGAATAGTGCATAACCCACTCTTTTTAGGTGAGTTGGCCACATAATGGTCCATTAGTGTTTGAATGAGCTGAAATTCGATATTTAGGGGTTTTTGGGCATTCTGATTCCAATGGGAGAGGTCTGGTTTCATATCAAGTTTCGACGATAGGGCTGTAGTTATAGGGTACATTTTCACTTTTTTAGAGGCCGAATCTGAAAACTAATTTTGTCTCTGATCCGCCTTAATGTCGTCATATCATGACAAAACTTGGCGGGTATTCTTAGGGAGTCATGGGCTACCTCCACATGCTTTTTGGGAACAATCTATTGTCTTTCAAAAATGTACTCTAGATCAGGGTTTATTTCAATAGTGCTTCAGTGACCCACATGTATTTTGGTACCTATGGGCCTCGGTCATGATTGGCTTCCTCCTTATTCGCCTCGGGAAAACAAGTGTTGAAAAATAACTTAAAACAACTTGCCTCACTGAATGTTGTGCTTCGAGAGAAGTGAGAAGGAAAACATTCAGAATCAAAATCGATCATTCGACTTTTGTTTTTCTTCTCGGCCATCGGCATCAGCACGACCGACAAAGGACAAGTCTTGTCAAGCTTCTTCCCTAGGCGATGATCGAGGTGCTTAGATGACTGGGGGACCTTGTTGAAGGGCTTGTAAACCTAGTGGCGTCAAGACTTTGGAGGAGAAGAGACGTGAGCTACTGGCGGGGGCCTTGCTTAAGGGTTTTATTCCCACTTCAAGAGTCCTTTATTTTTAGTTCCAACAACTGGGGGCCTTGCTTAAGGTCTTGTAGACCCAATTAGTCAGAATTGATGTTTGTCTGACAACCAGGGGCCTTGCTTAAGGGCTTCCTTCCCAATCAGTCATATATTCCTTTTTTTTTTTTTTGAACTTCTAGTGGGGGCCTTGCTTAAGGGCTTCCTTCCCACTTTAGGAGATGGTTTCTTTTTTAATCTTTTGGCGGGGGCCTTGCTTAAGGGCTTTCTTCCCGCTTCAGGAGATGTTTGTGTTTTGGATAGACAGTCGAGGGGCCCTTAATGGGACGTATGAACTGCTGTGCCAGGGTTTGGAGTTTGTTTGACAGGTGGGGTGCCTCTTTGGGCCCCAGTCTACTGGATCCAGTCAGGGGCTTTTTGTTGGCCATCCAAAAAACTCTGGACCATCGATAGGTAGAGGTTTTGACGAGGGTCTAGTCAGGGGCTTTTTTTTGGCCATCTCGAAAGTCTAAACCATCAACAACTGGGAACCTTAGGGAGACTGCTACCTTGGATGTCAGTGGAGGTATTGGTTTGGCTTGATAGTCAATTGCCTTTTGGGAGCATCCTCGACTTGTCGGCATGACTTTCTTGTTTTTGGTGACTTCTTGGAAATGAACTCTTTTAGCTTGGAGTTCTGGCTGACTGTCTTGTTGATTTTTCTGACTTTGGGTTCTTCTCATGGATAGATCCAGACTGTTGGAATTTTCTTAAGCTCTTTTTTTTTTTCCTTGTAGCAGGGTACCCTATTATGGGGGAATCGGTTCCCAAACTACCAGGCTTTCTTGTCTGGATTGCTGGTTGACGCCGCCTGTGAAGGCGACTGCTGCATCAACTTGCTCATTGGTTCAGATGCCCTTTCGGGTTTTCATCTAAACGGAGGGGGAAGCGGCGCCGTGGAACGGTTTTCACCAATTTCCTTTTTATTGGGAGCTTTTACCCGTGACTTCATGGTCACGTCCACCTTCCTTTTTATTTTTACTCACGGTGCCCTTTCAGGTTTTCACCGTGCACGGCTTTTTCTTTGCAGAACACTCTTACTTATGGTTTGATGACCATACTGTTGGTACGTGTGTGTGGCCGTGGGGCCCTTAAACGTGCAATATTCCTCTCTCTTATAATTTAGTACTTATCACTAAAAAAGGGAGGCTTCTTAGAGAGAGAAAGTGTCGTTATCTAACAACTAGAAAGTAACCACCCACTTCCCAAAATTACAGGGCCACGTTTTCTCAAAGATTTCAGGAGGAAGCCGAACATTGGAGAACGACCTCCTCCAGCCCTCTTTAAGAAGGTTTTCATGGCCATGGAGAGGGACACAGAAATTTACAGAGTTCTCACAATTCTGGTAAAAGCCTAATCTTTGCGATCGATAGTCTCAAAACACTACCCCTAATTCTAGGAGTGGGTCCATCTCTTCTCTCAAGTTTTCAACATTGGTATCCGAGCAGGTTGTGGAAGCGTGGTGGGCTCATAACCTACAGGTCCCAATTTTTTTTGGTATTTTATATCTTATTTTTTTGCTTGAGTTTAATTTACAGTAACTTTGATATTGTGCTTTGTCATTCACGTATATCTTGCTGCAAATTTTTTCTAACCTTAAATTTAATAGTCAGAATTTATTTATTTGTTTTTTATGAATTTCTCCCTCGTAATTTACTGCTCCTCATTCGCGATTCAGTGTTTATTTTTACTGGTATCGTTGGTTCTGGAATATTTTCTCTCCATAAATTCTTGTGCCATACTTTCTCTCTCTAGATTGTGTTTGGCTTACATGATTAGTCATCTGTTTAATCTTTTGTAGAGAAAAGTTAAAGAGATAGAGACGCCAGAAGAATCATCAAAAGAATAGGGAGAGAGAGAAAATAAGTTTAAGGTTGTTGCAGAAGAGTTATCTTGATTTAGCATATGCCTCAATATTAGGTTCTCTCTCTACGCCTCAATATTAGGTTCTCTCTCTAAAGTAGGAACAAGTTATGTAGTTATTTTCTCTCTCTATAAGACCAAGTTGCTGATGCAGTACATACTTGAGCCCATGGTCAAGTAACAAAAAATAAGACAAATAATTCTTCTCTCTATTTTCTGATAAAATTAATAATAATAATAATAATAGTAATTTGCAAAGACTGTCCCTAAAAAAGAAAAAAAAAAATTTTCTTCTACTCTATGCAGGGTAGCTGGGCATCTAAATTTGCATATTGTTATATACTTTTTTACTGACCATGGACTGCTGAAAATCAGGCGGCTTGTATCTTCTTTCTTCCATCTTTTTGTTGATGAAAATTAGTGCATATTTTTTTTTTTTTATTGAATCTTATTATGCACGCGCCAATCCTATTGGAGTAAAGGCTTACAGATCAATTGCATGTTCTTTTTTTTTTTTTGACCTATAAATTAGGGATTTTCAACATATTTTATTTGCTTAATAATTATCACTGCATTGCATAATTATCCTATGCTTTGGTCTCTTTAAGTTAAAAAATTTCATGATCTTGATTTTGTGATTTTTTTTTTTTTTTTTTTGTGATTATGCAATGTCATATTTTTTGTTGAAAAATATCAAATATCATTGTAGACTCTCTATCTTATGCTAAGATATATTTAGATATTTATGAAAATTATTCTTATGCAAGATTTGACATAAAAGTAGTTGTTTCCTTACTTTATTAATTTTTTGTTGCATCATAGCAGTGCGAACATAAACTGTTCGAGAAAATTTTTCTTTGAAGTTGCAGCTCATTGAGAGTTGGCAAACTTATTGATTTAGCTAGCAGACAATCTTTTCTTAAACACAATTAAATTTGTTTTTGAACTTTTAAGTATTATCTAAAAATTTAAAAATGACATATAGGCTAGTCATATCAGAATTGTTCAAACTTAAAAAACTCAATGGGACCAATTTTTCTATGTGGAAAAGAAAAATTGGATATATTCTTTTTCAAGATAGGGTAGATTATGTCCTAGAAACAAAATTACCAGTTTTAGAGCCTAATGCCAATGGTCAAGCTAGAAGGTGACTTGAAAAATGGTTAGAAGGTGACAAAGTAGCTAGGACTACTATGTTGAGCTTTATAGAAGATGATTTAATTAGAGTACACCCAGCTCAAAGTATGATAGGCACCCTATCTGAAAAGTATGGGACCACTTCTGAGACCCATATATAATTGTTGTTAGAAAAATACAATTCTTGCAGAATGAAAGAAATAGACTCACTGACCGAACATGTCAATAAAATGATAATGCTCGCAAAGGACCTTGCTACAACTGGGAATCCAGTACCCGATCGCATGCAAGTGCCTATTATCCTCAACAGTCTCCCTCCATCTTAGGAGTCTGTTGTAATTGCATTGAACCGTTCTGCACAAGGGATAACTATGTTAAATCTTCCCATGCATCTTAGTATTGAAGTTGAGAGAAGAATGATGAAGAAGTCAAATGAGTTCCACTTTGCCCAAAGTTCATCTTCTCAGATCCTCAAGAAACTTTTCAATTATCAAAAAAATAATAGGTATAAAGGAATGAGGAGAAATTTTAAAGAATAAGGTTGAGAAGACCTGTTTTATTTTAAGAAAATTGGGCACATCAAGTTTAATTGTCCTAGACTGAAAAATAAAAATAGGAACCAAAATAACAACCATGTTCGAAATAATCAAAATAAGAGAAAGGACTTGATTTGTGTAGTCATAGAATCAATAGTTGCCGATCATGACTTGAGGAATTGGTGGGTCGACTCAGCCTCCACTCGACATGTCTTGAGGACCAAGGATGAATTCACAGAATTGAAAGAGATTGCAACCGGTAACCAGCGGATTTATATGGGAAATAACACCTACTGCAATATACTAGGTGTTGGTACTTTCAAGCTGTGTTTAATAGGAGGAACAAATCTCTTATTGACTGATACATTGTATAGACCCAATATGAGGTGCAATTTGATTTCTGTCCCAAGGCTAGACGATAAGGGTTATGAAATAAAGTTCAGGTCTGGTCGGGTTACCATTGAGAAGCATTCTAGAGATTTGGTGTACGGTACTAAAGTTGATAATTTGTACCAACTGAATATTAATGAAAGTTCATCATTTTCTGGTTATATTGATGCTTCTTTTGATGCTTTTATGTGTATGGATGATCTATATTTATGGCACTTAAGATTAGGACATATAAATAAAGACAAAATGAATCAAATGTTTAAAAGAGGCTTACTCCCCAATGTAGGAGAAAATGTGTTCAAAACATGCGAGCTATGTATTTCTGGTAAATGAACTAAGAGCCCTTTCCTTAAAGGGAAAATGTCTAGTGAACTATTTAGTATTGTTCACTTTGATATATTTGGCCTATTAAATGTGAAAACACATAGACGTATGAAATATTTCATAACATTTATAGACGATTATTCACATTATGGATATGTATACCTAATTAGTAAGAAATCAGATGTATTAGAAACATTTAAAGAATATAAAGTTGAGGTAGAAAATTAGTTAGGTAGACATATTAAAATTCTTCAAACAAATAGGGGAGGTGAATATTGCTTCGCCTTATTTTCTGAATTTTATAAAGAGCATGGTATAATTCACCAAACAACTATGCCACATACACTACAACAAAATGGTGTAGCTGAAAGGAAAAATAGAACTCTAATAGACATGGTTAGGTCCATGATGAGCCATTCAAATTTATCACCTCATTTTTGAGGTGAGGCTCTCAACACTGCAATATATATCATTAATCGTGTTCCAACTAAATCTATAGACTTGACCTCATATGAATTATCGATAGGTAGGAAACCTGACCTTACTATCTTGAAAGTTTGGGGTTCTTGGGCACATGTACGTATACCACTATAAAATAGAGATAAATTACAAAGTAAAACTATAAAATGCTCTTTTATGGGCTATTCAGAAAATTCTAAAGGGTATAGATTCTATAACCATGATTCTAGATCATTAGTAGAGAGTCGTGATGCTCATTTCTTAGAAAATATAGATGATGAAAATATTTTAAATAAGCCTATTGACTTACATGAAATTGATAAAGATAAGGGTCTGGAAGATCCTGTTTCTCAGACTCCCTCTACATTTGATGAGAATGATTTAATTGAATCAAGTATACCAGATAGGCTTAAAAGAACTAGAGCCTCACCTACGACTTTAGAAGAATTTTTGTATTTATGAATGAAGATAATTACTTTTCAATAAGTGAGGATACAATAGATGAACCTCGTAGCTACAATGAAGCTATTAGCTCACATGACTCAGCCGAGTGGACTCAAGCCATGGATGATGAACTTAATTATATTAAAAGAAATCAACTCTGAGAGTTGGTTGACCTCCCTAAAGTTAGAAAAGCCATCGGTTGCAAATGGGTCCTAAAAAAAAAGCTTAATGCAAATGGATCCATTGATAAATATAAAGCTAGGTTGGTAGCTAAAGGATTTACCCAAAGGGAGGGCATATATTATGTAGAAACTTATTCTTTAGTAGCAAAATTTTCATCTATTAGGATCATCCTTGCATTAGTTGCATATTATGATTTAAAATTATTTTAGATGGATGTCAAAATAGCTTTCTTAAATGGAGAATTAAAAGAAGATATATACATGAAACTACTAGAGGGATATGTAATTAAAGGCCAAGAAGACAAAATATATAAACTTAAGAAATCTTTATATAGTCTAAAACAGTCTTCCATGCAATAGTACTTTACTTTTCATAATGCAATCACTGAAATGTGTTATATAGCCAATAGGTTAGACCATTGTGTATATGTTTGGAATAGTAGGAGCAATTTTGTTATATTGTCAGTATATGTGGATGATATTTTAATAGCCAGTAATGATATTGGTATGATTAACCATATAAAATAATGACTAAGTTCCCATTTTGAGATAAAAGATATGGGAGAAGCCTCATATGTATTGGGCATTAAGATAACAAGAGTTAGAAGTTCAAGACTTCTATTTTTATCTCAAGAAAATTATTTAAAAAGCCCATTGATACATCTGTTTGTAAAGGCTTGAAATTATCAAAGAAATTGTGTCCATTAAATGATAGTGACAAAGCTGAAATGGAAAGAATTCCATATGCTCAAGCTGTAGGATGCATAAATTATGCCATGTTGTGTACAAGACTTGATTTGAGTCATGTATATGACCTTGTAAGTAGATTTCCGAATAATCCTAGGATGACTCATTGGCAAGCTGTAAAAAAGATACTCAGATATATTCAGAAAACTAAAAATTACAAGTTGTGCTTTCAAGCTGACAACTTAGAGGTTACTGGGTACTCTGATGCAGATTTTACAATAGACCCAGATGATAGAAAATCAACTTCAGGAATTGTATTCCTCTTTGGAGGTGGATGTGTTTCTTGGTCAAGTAAGAAACAAGGTTGTGTAGCTCGGTATATTATGGAGGCTGAGTATATTATTTGTACCATTGCTACAACTTATGCCGTCTGGATTAAATGTTTCATAAATGATTTGAAGCAGAATATAGCCGATGGACCTGTCAAAATTTTGTGTGATAATGAGGCTGCTATTTCATTAATTAGAAATGAAACTTATAGTTCCAAGGGTAAGCACATTGAAATTGATTATCATTATATTTATGATATTATTGGAAAGAATGAAATAACTGTAAGGTATTTGCCATCTTCAGATATGATTGCAGACCCTTTAACAAAGGGAGTGAGTGTATAAATATTATCAAAACATGTAGCTTTGATGAGACTTATAAATATTTAAGTCAGGAACCCCCAAATGGGATATTTTTTGATGTCTTAGTCATGAGAGAAAAAACCGCTTTAGCGTGAAAAACCATGATATGATTTTAGATATTTTTTTATTATGAGATGTATAACTGCACTTGCGTGAAAGCCTCATGACAAAAATATGTACATAAATGTTAAATTCATTAAGTGGTAAAGACTTTATGATATTTCAATATATCTGGCTCTCATGGCCAAGTGGGAGATGTTGGTACGTGTGTGTGGCTAAGGGGCCTTTAAACGTGCAATATTTCTCTTTCTTATAATTTAATGCTTATCATTAAAAAAAGAAGGCTTCTTAAAGAGAGAAAGTGTCGTTATCTAATGGCTAGAAAGTAACCACCCACTTCTCAAGATTACAGGGCCACGTTTTCTCAGAGATTTTAGGAGGAAGCCGAACGTTGGAGAACGATATCCTCCATCCCTCTTTAAGAAGAGTTTCATGGCCATGGAGAGGGACATAGAAATTTACAGAGTTCTCAAAATTCTGGTAAAAGGCTGATCTTTGCGATCGATAGTCTCAAGACACTGCCCCTAATCCTAGGAGTGGGTCCATCTCTTCCCTCAAGTTTTTCAACACGTGCCCGTCTGCCAATTTTACTCATGGCGCTCTTTCGGGTTTTCACTATGTCCTTTTTTTCTTTGTGCACTTTTACCCATGGTTTCATGACCATGTCCCCTCATATTTGTTTATTATTACATATAAATAAATGGAATTGGTGTTGGATGATGATGAAAGTGAACAATGGTTTTCAAGATGAAGATGGGTAATTGGGGTGGTAGCGCTCATTGTATTTTAAAATGAGGCTCAAACATGGTAAGGGTTCACCGAGGATCAGAGTGAGTTCGGGGTGGTTTTACTCACTGGTAAGTGGAGCAAGTTTTTATGAGAGATGAATGGAATGGTGATGGAAGGTACGATTCACTGGGGAATGGAGTGAGTCTTCATGCATGATGAAGGGTCAATGGCGGGATGTGCGACTCACTAGGGATAATGGTAGGAGACTTTTGTGGACGACGAATGAAGTTGCAATGGAAGGTGCTTCTTACCGGGGGTTGGAACGAGCTTCTGAGTAATGAGGGTGGTTTACAAGGAGATGGCTAATTTCAGCCATGATGAAGGGAATGGTGAGGTGAAGGTGGTTTGATGGTGGGCATGGTGGTGAACAATGGTTTTGAGAGGGAAGATGGGTTTGGGGTGGCTTGACCAACTAGGGAATGGAGTGGGCTTTTATGAGAGATGAAGGGGGTGGTGATGGAATGTATGACTCATTAGAAGTGGAAGGCATAGATGACGTGACTCACTGGGGATGGTGAGTGGTGAGGTGGTGTGACCTATTGGGAATGGCTAGTGGTGTGTGATGCGACTCACTGGGGATAGTTGGAGTGGCGGCACGCATGAGTGAGGAGCACATAGGGGATATGTGGGATTGAGATTTTGAGTTGGAGCTCAGCTCAATCCGTGAAAAAGGGAAGTGTGCAAGAGTGAGAGAAAGGAGGTTGTCGGGCTCTAGCTCGAGGAAGAAGGCCATGCCCGGTCTATAGCAACGAGGGGAATGTACGTGCAGAGATGCAAGTGGAAGAAGGGGAGGCCCCTGGCTCGAGAACATGGAAGAGGCCCAGCCCGACATGCCGTGTGAGGAGAGGAGCATGCACGCGTGAGTTGCATGAGAGAGGCGGTAATTCCGAGCTTGGGCACCGAACAGGAGGCCCAGACCGGCCCATTGCGGCAAAGGTGGCATGTGCACGTGATGGGGGCACGCGTGGAAGAGGGGCAAGATTTCGAGCATAGGCTTGGGCTTGGTGGCCCAGCCCGGCCCTCTACGGAAAATGTGGCATGTGCGCGTGAGAGATGAAGATTTCGGGCATAAGCTTGGGCTTGGTGGCCCAGCTCGGCCCACTACGGTGAAAGCGGCATGTGCGCATGATGGTGGCACGTATGGAGGAGGGGTGGAGATTACGGGCCTAGGCTTGGGCTTGGTGGCCCAGCCCGGCCCACTGCAGAGAAGGGGAAGATCGTGTGGTGGTGGCTTGAAGGGTGAGATCTTGGGCTTGGGCTCGAGGTAGGCCACCTAACCCAACCCACTACGGCGAAGGGGAGGAGTTCACTCGGCAGCTTGAAGGGCAAGATCCCGGGCTCGGGACAGGTGGCCCAGCCCAGCCCATTGCGTGAGAAGAGAAGAGGAGAGACAAAATGGGATCCGTCGTGCCCTAAATGGGCTCGGAGGCTCAACCCGAAGACCCTTTTTGGGCAGCGGATGTGACCCTCCCTGCTTGATAAATTTTTTGCATGTCCCGACGCTGATTTCGCGTGATTCAGATACCTTTTGACCCCTTGTTGACCGTTTTGCCCCTGAGCTATTTTGTTTTCAAAAAAGGGATCCGAGGGCAGTGAGGTCTTTTTGCTCATTGGCCTTCCTAAAACACCCTCCTTCTTTATTGGAAATGATGCGGAGGCATTCATGGACGTGAATGGAATGCAAGATTTGTGAGGGGCAGTAATGGAAAGGGGAAAGAGGACCTTTATGAAGTGGGGTATAACAAGGTGGAGGTGGTCCCCTTTTGAGTGATTCTTACTCGTTTCAAAAATTTAGAGAGGGAAATTGGGAGAGCAAGAAAGGTGGGGTGTAGGTGGTCAGGGAGCTTTGAAGCAGGCCCTTATCTTCGCGCAGATGGCCAGGGCTTCCGGCACCAAGGAGTTCCGTGAATCCCTCTCCCTTCCATGCTCTTTTTCCTTCCATGTGCCCCTAGTGCTTAATTTAACATAGTTAAATGCCCCATTTTTTTTAGCGCTTAAAAGAAAGCCTTCTTGCATATCTTGATGCACTTTTAATCACTTAATTAGCACTTTTGGCGCCTTTTAAGCATCTTCAGCAGCTTTTGAGCATTCTGAAGTATTTTAAGCACTTTTGAGCATTCTAAGTGCCTTTCAATTATTTTAGGCACTCTTCGAGTATTTTAAGTGCTTTTCAAGCATTTTAAGCACTCTTCGAGCATTTTAAGTGCTTTTCAAGCATTTTAAGCACTTTCAAGTATTTTAAATGCACTTGAAGCATTTCAAGTTCCTTTTTAAGCATTTGTTTATGCTCTTAGAGCGCTGTTCCCACCTTTTGGGCACTTTTAATGCTTTCTAAGCACTTTTGATGCCTTTTTGAGCATTTGCACATGAATTTCACTTAAATGGAAGGGGGCTCTGCTGGGGTCCGTCTGGCTTGGGTACGTCCCACAGTTCAGTTCCCTGAGCATCCTCTGGGGCACTTTAACTCCTTTGGGCACCTTTTTGTTAGAAGTCCGATTTACAGGGGAGATGCCGTCGAATTTTTTCAGGTCCTGTTTCTTCATTTCTTTTGTTTTTTCCTGATTTTTGTGTGCCCCTGACCTCTCTCCTCATGCATTTTTAGATGACATGCCCAAGGGCAAGAATCTTCCTAAATTGGGCGAACTTGAGACTGACACCTTTACAGGTGTTAGTCTAGTCAGAGGAGAGCTCATATGGCTCACAGAACCTACTTGTACTATGGAGTAGCCTCTAAGTGTCACCTTCGCTAGCGAGACTGCTCGCTTCCATGTTTGTGAGACTGATGATGGCGAATCTATAGTCCAAGAGAGGGATTCCATTATTTCATTTCCTGCACTACGATCTAGCCTCTAGTGAGGATCTCCCCACTCTTAGGAAGCAGATGCCAAAACATGGGGTTGGTTTGGTCTCCTCATGGGCTTCACATGCAAGGGGAGCATAAGTTCCTAAGAGGTTACACCCCTTGGACCTTTCGAGTGCTACACATCTACAAGGACATCCTCAACCTTTCATCCTTGCGCACGGCCATACAGAGCTCTGTCGAGTACTTTGACAGTTGCCCAAACACCATGAGAGCACTTTTAGAGACTTGGAGCCATGTTAACAACATGGCTCTTTGGTCATAGTGAGGGAGGGATCTCCTTCTTAGACCTGCACTTCGTTGGGGGCCTGTCGTTGATGGGGGCCATGTATGACGAGTTTGTTCCTCACAACTCTGTCATCTTTGGTGGGATACCGGGAGGTGAAGCCCCTCCTCCCAACCTTTGGGAGATGTTCGAGATTTACCAGCTCCTTAGCACACAGGCCAGTGATGGTCAAGTGAGTTTTTCCTGCTAGGTAAGATTCTTTTACGGGGAGCACCCTGATGCCACCGAACTGGAGTGTTGCATTCTGGGTGGAAAATGCACGGAAAAGGTGGAGGTTATTCGTGTCACTTTTGTACGCCAGTCCATGAAAGATGGCATATACCTCGCTGCCTACTTGGCCTTCTTCATCTGCAAGTTTTCCCTCCCTGGGTCAAGTGACATGATCCGGCCAGGCTGCTTCTTCGCAACTTGGGACATGGCGTGTGGGCGTCAATATGCCCTTGCACAGCCGGTCTTGTGCAATATCTATTATGGCCTGGGGGCAGCAATTTCTCTGGGGAACCCTTTTAGAGGGGGAGATGGACCTGGTTTGGAGGGAGGAGAGGCTTTCCTTGGGACTTTCAAGACAACATTCCCAGCCCGTTATGTGTTTGGCTGGCTCTCCGCTTATTTCGCAAGCACGTACGCAACTAACACTGCCTTGGTTGGAACTGTATGCCCCAACTTGTGAATATCGTGGGGCAAAAGGCTACATTCCATACCCCTGGCCATGCACGTAGGTTATTTGGTGGTGACTTCGTCTTCACCTTTGTAACCTGTTTCCCATAGGTGCTGCACTGATCCTACTCTTGTGGACCAGCTGGGTCGAGAGCTGGATGGTGCCTCTATCGGCATCTCTGAGTTGATGTTTCTTTTGGGCATAAGGGAAGGCATCCTGCCCTTTAGAACGACGTTTGGTTCTAAGCTCGAAGCATATTATCCTCATCGCTTTGCCCATCAGCATGGGCTAAATCAGGGATGCCCATTCCCTATCTTATTTGATAAGTGTTATGGGAAGGAGGTTTCCAAGAGGAAGAGGGATGACTTGGGTACCTACCGTGAGTCGTGGTAGGCGGTGCATGTGAGAACAGCTTGGGCGACATGCCTCGAGTTCACAAAGGTGAACAAGTTTGTCGTCCCTCACTATGGCAGGGTAGGCTAGGCCATGAAAGCTCACTGGCATTGGTGGAGGATCACCAACAATTGGTATTGGTAGGTGGACCACCCTTGGAAGGGGGAGAACAGCAGCTGACGTCATGACACCAAACAAGGGAAGAAATTTGTGCCGCCAACATTTGAGAAACTTTTCGAGCTGTAGTACCCCAGGGATTGGGGGCAGCTTGGGGTGCCCTGCCCTGGACGATGATAGTGGATGAGGAATCACCTCAGGTCCTTGCTCTCAAAGAAAGTACAGGGACCCTCTTCGACAATCTCTGTTCTATCTTTGAATGGAGACAAAGCTGAAAGGTTGGTGGTCGAGAGGGACATCTAACTCAGGATTACAATGCCCTTATTGGCAATGGTCCTCATTCAATGCCCGATGCTGGCTTTTGGTATGGCCACGCTATAGAGAGGCTTACGCCACCCCAAAGAGAGAAGAAGAAGAGGAAGAAGTCGGTGACCTCGGATGTCTCTGAGTCTGAGTCTGCACAATAGCCTTCTCTTAAGCGAAAGAGTGACAGGATGACCAAATTACCTTTTGTGTCTCAACCTGTGGTTAGTTCCCCTCACCCAGCCTCTTCTGAGATTGGAGTTGTGACCCCAGCTGTTATGGGAGACTTTCATCTTATTAGTGCTCCTTCTGTGTCGGAGGGCACTCCTTCATTAGTGCAATCAGTGCGAGAGTTGATGCCAATTGCACCTGCATCCTCCAGGACGGTTAGCTTTGACTTGACTTCTTGTCCCAAGGAGAGCAACCCTCCTCTAGTGATGGAGACGACTTGTACAGCTAGCGTGGCCACCAGTGGGGTCGTGGACGTTATCCTAGGGGAAGACCTTGATGTCATTATGGTGTTCGAGCAACCTGTGGTGGCTCCTCATTCTGATGCAACTGATGTAACTGAGGCTCTAATTTTTGTGTCATCAAACGTCAAGTCTCGTTTGGAGCTAGAAGGATCTTTTAGTGTGGGCCCTATTGATGTGCCCCCAGAGATGGCTGCCGCTTTTACCTTTGTCGCTTCGGTTGAAGTGACTTCGGCCCCAAGTTTGCCCACGATCAATCCGCCTTCTAGCACAAAGTCTGCCATGGTCATGGGCATGCTACGATCGAGTCTCCAATCATTAAAGGGACGGTACCTTGCGGAGATTGGTCCTGAAATTGTTAACCTTCGCAATTGTACTGCGGCTCTGAGTGCTTTAGACTGTGAGAAGGAAGCCTTTGCTCATTTTGACAATCTCATATGTGAGCTGGAGAGTTGGCGAGCAGAGGCTTTAAGAGAGTAGTCAGAGGAGAGCGAGCTACAAGGAGCACAACTGGCCTCGTCGGAGGCCTTGCTTGTGCATCATCGCAAGCAAGTAAATGCATGCATTAAGAGGAAGGCCGCTTTGATAGCTCAAAAGTCCACCTTGAGTAAGCAAGGGACGACCCATTTGACAAAAATCAGGGCTTTGAAGGCGGGATGTTGGAAGAGTATAATGAGCTGGAGAGAGAGGTCAACCGGTGGAGAGCAGAAAGCCAGGTTTTATCAGATGAGCTGGAGGGGTTCGGTCGCACCATCGAGTCCGAGACTAGTTCTATGTCACAGGCTGCCCAAGCAGTGACTAATCTCAAGGAACGTGCACAGCAGGCTATCGCGAACTCTGAGATAGCAAGAGAAAAAATTAACAAGGTCGTCAACCCATTTTGAGGATGCTCTTTTTCTCACCCTTCTTTTACTGCTTTTTGCCCATACTTGTACATGGACCTTGATAGAATACATGGAATGAAATACCACCTTTTGTTTTATGCTTTAATCTGCCTTCTCTTGTTCTTGTGGTTTGTATCCTTTTGCCGTTGGTTGCTGCTTTTGCAGACTATCGTGATCCCCTTTTGTGGATACGTCCGCCCGCCATGGGCCTTTGATTTAAATGCCCTTTTGGGTTTTTGTTCAAGCCCTTAGGGTATGCGCGATTTCTAGTTTTTGGAAAACCCCGTGAGAGATTTTTTTTGTGGCGCTTTTGCCCGTGGTTTTTACACCATATCTGCCAGTTCCTCATTTTTACTCACGATGCCCTCTCTGGTCGTCATTGTGCCCAATTTTTTATTTATTTTTGACGTCTTTTACTCACGATAGCTGATGGTACTACCATGCCCCATCATTTTTTCTTTCTTTTATTTTGACCTTCTTACCCATGATGCCCTTTCAGGTTTTCATCATGTCTGCCTTTTAAGGAGGTGACTTTTAGGGTCATGCCACCGGGACTGTGGTGGTAGTGTGCTTTTAGGGTCGTACACTAAGACCTAAGGGCATGTTTAGGGTCGGGCCTCCGAGACCGTAATGGCAGTGTGTATAGTTTGACGAGGATCTGGCCGAGAGAGGGAAGATCCAAAAGGTGGAGGTGATGGGCGTGAGAGTTCAGAAGATGGCAGTGATGAATCGGGAAGGGCCACTATACTGATTGTATGACAAGCCTCATGTTGCTTGGCAGAGGAGTGAGAAGTGCAGGTATACCTGACTCCCTTTCTTGTGTCGTACTGGGCAACAACTACTTCAACGACTTTGAATGGGGCAATCATCCCTTTGCCATCTTTTAGTCCTTGATTGGTCATGGGCTCATAATTCATCTTCCTCCTGATTTGATGGGCTTGGTGGCTATAGAGGCCCCATTCCGGCAGCACCTTAGCATCTTTATAGGGTGGATATTTAATGACCCCAAGGACTTTAGGATTTTGGGTCTCCGAAATGAACCCTAATAATGGCTTTGAGGCTGTAAATTTCAGAGGGACCTCTTCCATCTTAGTCTTCCCTTTTCTGATGACTTCTAGTTGGCCAAGGAGCTCTTGAGTTTGCTTCCTTAGATCAGCAATGGTGGCCTGATCTAAGTGGTCGAGCTCAGGGAGAGGGGTGTTACTAGGAACCTGAGCCGGTGATGATGGAGCCCCAATTGTAATTGGGTGAATCAAGGAATCTGGAATATGCAAAACGTTTTTAGAATCACACATGTAAGTGGACCTTAAGGTAAGTGATGTCCTCCCCCTTTAAAGAGGCTGGGATGCACAAGATCTTGCGGTCGGCTTAGCTGGCTTCAATGGTCTGCCTTAATGCTTCTGCCTTTAAGAGGGGAATGGATATATGCAAGACTTTTTGGCAATCTAGCGTGTAAGTGACCCTTGGTGCCAGAGTGTTAATGTCCACGACCTCATCATGCTTTGCAGCAGGTTCTGGTTTCATTGTCACTATGTGCGATTTTGGAATCGGGAGAATAAGGGATGAGGTTTGTCCCTCACAGTGTCCGGGTGGTTCCTCAAAGGGGGAGCAGGAAACATTCGCATGAATTGAAGTCAAAGGGAGTATCTTTCCATTCCTCGCTTCCTCTTGGAACATGCCAAGGAGCGTTCTACCCATATCTTCTGTATCATCATGGGAGGAACCCTCCGTCTTCTTCATGGTATTGGCTTTTGCAGCCGTCACAGTCTCTTGAGGTGACTCTGGTTTGCCAAAGTATTATTTGCATCCGTATAATGAATCTCAGCTATGGGAAAAGGTCTTTTATCGACATAACCGTATATTGTCTCCCATCCCGGTTGTATTTGAAACACTGATGCAGCGTAGATGGCACCAACCCTTGATCATGCATCCGGGGATCACCAAGCAAGACGTTATAGGAGGTATATGTCTCGATCACATGGCATTGGGCGTAATCATTCAAATCACTGATTTTAAGACGAAGACGAATAGTGCAAGCTTCTCTCCAGACTAATTAAACCCCTGAACTATTAGGGTCATTGGCGTGAGATCTTCGGGGCCCAACCCTATGCGAGTGAGAACTCTTCTCGGGATGAGGTTTACTACAAAACCTCCATAGAGCATTATCAGGCTGATAGGATGGGCATGCAACTCGTCAGTCACGAAGAGGGGGCGATTGTGGAATTTCCCACCCAATTGATGGTCGTCATCAGAGAAAGTGACGGTCATGCAGTTGTTAAGGATTGTCGGGTTTACTTTGATCCATTTAACCTCGATCTCGTATACTTCAGGATGAGAAAGAGCTTGTATGAGAGCCATGTGATAGTCTCTTGATAACATGAGAGCGTCATAGACACTGAATAATGTAGGGAGTCTTCTTAAGTGTCCAACCACATCATACTTGACTTTGTCATCATCTGGTTCATGGGCTTTGGGGTTCGCCACTGGCCTTTGTGGAACGGGTTTAGGAGGGTTTTTTGTGGGTGCGGGCTGGTTTAACTGCACAGCCGGGGTAGATTGAGTAGGAGTGGATTGGCTAGATTGTGCAGCCAGGAGGGGTTGGGCAGGTTGGCTTGACTGCACAGCCGAGGTGGGTGTCGATTGGTCAGATGGGCTGGTGGGAATGGATGTAGGCTGGTTTGATGGCATAGCCGGGGCAGGTGGTGATGGAAGTGGGGTTGGTGTAGTATGAGAAGGTTGAGGGTTTAAGAGGAATGTCAGGGATGGGTTCGGGTATGGAACTAATGGTGGACTAGGGTATTTGGGGAGGGATGGTGGATTGGTTGGAGCATTTGGGTAAGATATCAGTGGCAAACCAGGGTATTTCAAGAGTCTTGGTTGTTTCGGTTTTTACACGAGTGGCTCGAGTGTCTTCCCATATCTCAAATTGATTTGATTGTCATTGACTATTCCCTCTGTGACTTGCACCATATGGCATGCTTCATGAGAAAGTAGCTCTGCCCTTTCTATCTCTCCATTGCTGCTCTAGGTCAGGCTCAGGGGGCCATCGAGACGTTTTGGGTCTTGGAATTCGATATCGCTCAATCAGCTCGTCAGGAGTGGGGAGGGGCTTCTTCTCTGATCTGGAGGCTAATGCATTAGCAACCGTTGAGAATCTGGCTACTTGTGTTACCATCTTCTTTAACTGCTTGTGATGCCACTTACTGATATTACAAATCTTAAATCTTCATCAAGACCCTCAAAGTCTGGGCAATCTAGAGTAACTTCTGAGAGAGACATGATGAGAGAAGAAGGGCTTGAAGAATCGAGGATAGAAGAAGGGAGAGAGATTTTAGGGTCATCACTCAAGTTGGACAGGGCCAGGTAGCTTTTAGGGTCATCACTTGTATTGGAATCAAAGAGGTTTTCAACGTCTTCACTCTCATCGGACGTGATCGAGGATCTTTTAATGTCATAACACTTGTTGGACGTGTACATGGGATCTTTAAGGTATTTACCCTGCTTGGATTGTTGAGGGGTGCTTTTTAAGTCCTTACCTTTATCGGACGTGTGCAAGGGATCTTTAAGGTCTTTACCTTGCTTAGACCATTGAGGGTTGCTTTTTAAGTCCTCACCTTTATTGGACGTATGAGTAGAGACATGGGTAGTTGTTCCCCCTAGGGTAATTTCGATGTGCAAACCTAGAGCATGGTCATTGCTGGATGATGTGACCATTTCAGGGAGGAAGTCCTAGAAAGTTGGTAGAGGCGGGATAGGTGGGGGGAATACGGCTCCAACAGGGAGTTGTGGTATCCTTCTCCTTCGGCGAGTGACTCGCGTGACTCACCTATCTTTCCCTTTCTTATTCGCGTGACTCACCTATCTTTCCCTTTCTTATTGACATTAACAGGCTGGAGGGGCATGCAGGGTCTAGGCACCATGTTTGCTTGACGAATTGCCTCCTTCTTCATGAACTTCATCCTACTTTGTCCCCTGTAAATTTGCCAGGGCTGTGAAGTAGAGGGCTCATTAGAGTCAGGGGACTCAATAGGTGCACTTTCTCGTGAAGGTTGTTCTTGAGTGACCTTCCGTTTCGTCGGGTCTGGCTCTTGAACATGCGTATCCTGACTGAGGATTAAGACTTCCACAGCAATTCGTCGCCTTTTTATCTTCTCTTCTATCAAGGCTCGGAAGCCAAAGCCCTGAAATATGCCGTGGCCCACGATTTGATGGTATGGGCACCAAAGATCCTCAGTCCCTTGAACTATGTGCTCGGGCTACCGCGATGGATGGGGGGAAATAATTCCCTTATGTACCATCATAGTGAATATTGTGGGAAGAAGGTCGAGTGGCAGCTCATCGAGATGCACCCCTTGATCTTGTTCTTCTTCTTGAATAACGACCATGTGGGAGGCCTCAGTGGTACCAAACACCTTTTTGAGGCTATCCAACTGTATTTGCCCTTTCTGAATCAATGCCTCGATATGGTCTTTGAGAGTGAAGCAATCTTGGACAGGGTGCCCTAACATCCGGTGATATGCACAATACCTCTTGTTATTTACCAGTTCGACTTCGTCTGACCTTTTTGCTTCAGGAAGGATAATCATCCCATGTTTCAACAACATCCAGAGGAGTGTTGGGACCCACTCCTGATCAAAGCTATAGACTTTATTCCTCTTTTCTTCCCAGTAGTCCTTTCGATAGAGGCCTTCGGGTGGTGGCACCCTATTATAGGATTGTGGCTGCTGCTACCCTTGCTGAAGGGTCTGTTGAGTATTTGAAGGCAACAAGCCCCGCGAAATATCTAAGGTCTGAAGAGGGGTCTGGTCAGCTTCCTGTTTGGCAGTGGAGACAGTGACTGCTGCACTAACCGTGCCCTTTTGCTGACTGCCCTGTGGGTTGGTGCGATTATTACTAGCATACCGATTAGCTCCTCTATCCGTGATTCGTGACATGGTTCCCTCGTGATGCTTAAACAAGCTTTTGATCTGGACTGCCTTAGATATCAGTTCTGAACTGGTAGTGGTGTTTGAGGCTTCAACATGCAATGAGATTTTAGGCCGCATATTACAGACACAGGTCTGTACCGCGTCGATTTATGGCATAGGGTTGCTTTGGTAAGCAGCTAGATCCTTCCATTTGATAATAAACTAATCAACGGGCTAGTCTAGACCTTGGGTCATGGTAAGTAATTATATGAGTTGCACTTCCCTCTCAACCTCATAGAAATTCTTATAAAAGAGATGCTCCATCTCCTCCCATATGTGAACAGAGTTTGGAGGGAGATGATCATACCACTTGAATGCCGACCCCTCTAGAGTTTCCACAAATTGACAGAGAAGGAGTTTGCCATCCGAGGCCCTTCTTGACATGCTGACATAAAGTGCGCAATATGCTGATGAGGCTAGCTCGTACCATTGAAGGTGGATGATCAAATTCAAACCTAATTGTGGAAAAATAAGAATTAAATGAATTAAATAAAATTAAAAAATTAGAGACAAACTGATGATTTTGCCCCTTACCCGCAAAACTTGAAATTCTAATTAACTCCCTGTCATGGCCATGCAACCTTTGCAATTTTTCAAAGTCTGTTCGGGGCCCTTTTGGTCTTCATTCGGCCAAAAGATTATTCTTTTCTTATTGACTTGAGAAGACAATCATTTTGATACTCATTTCGAGCCATAGATCGGACTTTTGGGCCACGATCATGACATGGCAAAAACACGGGAAAACGTGAAAATTTAGATTTAGGGTTCGGCCCCTTTCTTAGTGTTTTCTGCTGATTTCTTTGTTGTAGCGTGACGAGCATGTTGCCACGATCGTTTTGTAAAAGGAACGGTGCGATTTGGTGCCCAGAAGACCGTTTTCCAAATTGGAAACCGAAATTTGGATTCCGATGGCTGGAATTTGCCTTTGTTCATCCTTGATTTCTGACGAATCCGACCATCCATCACATGCAAACTTCGACCCGGAGAAAGCTCTCGACCTTGTGGTCGTAACGGGTCTGATTTTGCGTCGATTTGACATGCGAGCGGCGTTCAATCGAGGGGACATGCTGCTGGAAATTTCCTGCTGCTTTTAAAACTTTTCGGCAAACTTCTCTCGGCTCAAGCCGTGTCATCAAGCGTGCAACATATCAAAATAACTGGGTCGGCAATACGAACATGCTCCCAAAATTTAGGGTCGATCCGACCTGCGATGAGGAAGATATGACCATAAAAAGTTTGCCCCCAAAATGTTGAAGCACAGTTTCCATTAATGGAAACTGATTCTCTGATTGCGCATCGTAATAGTGCACGACCCACCCATTTTAGGTAATTTGGTCATAATGTGCTCCAGAAGCGTCTGAATGTACTAAAAATTGATAACTGGGGTTTTCAAATGTTCTGAATCCAACTACGATGCTTTGGAAATCATTTGACGCTTCGATTATGGTATAGTAGTTCAGGGTCCATTTTTAGCATGATAGAGGTAGAATTTCCCAAAATTGTTTTAACATACGCATTGCCTTAAACTCGTCGCATTGTGACGAACTTGGCAGACCTTCTTAGGAGACCCTTAGCCATGTTTCTGCACATTTTCAGGCCATTCTGAGCCTGTCAAAAATTTCACTTATGGATTAAGGCTTACTATCATACGGCTCCCGTAGTCCACAGGTGTTATGGTACCTGTAGACCTAGGTCGCGAACTGCTCTCTTCTTCTTCACATCGAGAATACATGTCTTGAAAAATACCCTCAAACATGGGCGACTCAAGTAGTGTTGCCAAAGACTTTTTTTTTTTTTGGCAGGGCGACTCTGACAGTGTCGCCCAAGATTTTGTTTTTTTTTGGTTGGGCGGCACAAGTAGTGTCGCTCAAGATTTGTTTTTGGCTGGGCAAGCCTAAGATTTTGTTTTTTTTTTTTGGTTGGGCGACTCTGGTAGTGTCACCCAAAATTCTTTTCTTTTTTTTCGGCTGGGGAGCACAGGCAGTGCTGCCCAAGATTTTTTTTTTTTTTTGACTGGGCGGCACATGTAGTGCTCCCAAGAAATTTTGTTTTTGTTTGTTGGATGACATGGGTAGTGTCGCCTAAGAAAAGTTTTTTTGCTGAGTGAGAAAGAAATGAGAGAGAGAAAGAGAGGAGAGAGAAAGAGCGAGAAAGAAAGAGGAGAAGAGAGATGAAGAAGATCGCGCTCGACAGTGAGCACTGCCATGCGTGATAAAGGGAAAGAAGAAAGAGAGAAATAAGAGAGAGAAAGAAGAGAGAGACAAAAGAGAGAAAAAGAAGAGAGAGCAAAGAGAGGGAGAGAGAAGAGAGAGGGAGAGAGAAGAGAGAGAAAGAAGAGAGAGTCATAAGAGAGAAAGAAGAGAGAGAGCAAGAGAGGAAAGAGAAGGAAGACAAAGAAGCGAGAGAAAGACGAGAGAAAGAGGAGAGAGAAGAGAAAAAGAAGAGGAAAGAGAAAATTACTTTAAGAGTACCTGTTTGAATTTTCTCTCTCCTCCCTCTCTCTCCTAGCCGTGACCCAACACTCAAGCAAAAAGAAATCTTTTATTCATCAAAAAAGGGGGTCCTTTACAATGAGACGATACTTTCTTTATATAGAAGTGAGGCCCAAACATGGGTGAATGATTAAAACTTGACCTAATTGATGGTAATTAGGCATTAAAATAATTAAAGAAAATCTAAGAAAATGGGGCAAAATGATGATTTTGCCCCTGCACCAACAATCTGAGTAATTCCAAATCAGTCACTGTCATGGCCGTTCAATTGTGTAAACTTTCTATGGTTGATTTGGCATTTTTTCGGTCACCATCAGTCGAAAGATTATTTTTTTCTTGATGAATTCGTGAAGACGATCATCTTAGTACCAATTTCGGGCCGTGGATTTGAGTTTCGGGCCATGATCATGATGTGGCAAAAACATGGAAAAACGTGCAATCTTACTTTTAAGATTCAGCCCGTTTCTCAGTGTTTTTTCCCTGATTTCTTCATTGTAGCGTAACGAACAAGTTTCTAGATCGTTCTGCAAAAAGAATAGCTCGATTTGTTGCCCGGATAATTGTTTTCCAAATTGGAAAACTCTGGTCGGAGTGTGGCTTCCGTTGGCTGCAATTGCAGCAACTTTGGACTCATCATGCGTCGAACCAGACCGTCCATCTCGTGCGAGGTTTGGCTCAGATGAAGCCTCTGACCTCGTGCTCGTAATGCGTCTGGTTTGAGGTTGATCCAACGCATGAGCGCTGCAATATGGTAGTTTCATCGGTGAGACACGTGGCTGGAATTTCCCTGCAACTTTTGGGTTTTTCCGACGAACGTTTCTCTTCTATTTTTTCGGCTTGGGCCATGTCACCGTGTGTGCCACATATCAAATTGACTATATCAACGAGATAGACGTGCTCCCAAAATTTAGACTCGGTCTAACCCGAGATAAAGAAGATATGACCTTGTGAAGTTTTCCCCCGAATTGGTGAAACACAGTTTCCATTAATGGAAATTGGTTAGCCGGTGCACCGTAATAGTGTACAGCCTAACCATTTTGGGTAATATGGCTATAACTTTCTCCAGACACGTCCAAATGCACCAAAAATTGGTACCCAGGGATTTTCGACTGTTCTAAATCCAATGGTGATGGTTTGGAGACCATCTGACATTCCAATAATGGTGTTGTAGTTCAAAGCCCATTTTTAGCATGATTGAGGTAGGATTTCTCGAAACTGTTTTGACGTCTGCACTACTCGAAACTCGTCGGATTGCAACGAACCTTGGCAAGTCTTCTTAGGAGACCCTTAGCCACGTTCTTGTAAATTCTTGGGCCATTATGAGACTGTTGGAATTTTCATTTTAGATCAGTGTTTATTGTCCTACGGCTTCCGTAGTCTACATGCATTTTTGTACTTGCAGACTTAAGTCACGAACTGATCTCTCTTAATTTGTACCGGAGATACAAGTGATGGAAAATGACCTCAAACAGCTTGCCCCGCCAAATGTTGTGCTTTGAGAAAAGCAAGAAGTACAACATTCAGAACAAAATTGTTCTTCCGACTTCAGTTTTCTTCCTGGTCACCAGATCGCACGAACGTCAAAGGGATACTCGTGCAAAGCTGCTTCCTGTAGGGGTGACCAAGGTGCTTCTAGACGGTTGAGGGTTTTTTTGGCTTACCCCACACATGGAGACTTTTAAGGGATGTGTTTTAAGTCCTCACTCATGTCGGACGTATAAGATGCTTTTAAAGTTTTCACCCTCATTGGACTTGTTGGTGGCATTGTTTTCTACTACCGAGGACTTTTTTCTTGAGATGCTGGCTGAAGCAGCTTATGGTGGTGGACACTGCATCAACCTGTTTATTGGTCCGAGCGCCCTTTCTGGTTTTTGCTTGGACAGGGGGAAGTGGTGCCGTAGAGACGGTTTTCACCAACCTCCTTTTTATTTAGACTCTTTTACCCATGACCTGACGGCCATGTTTGTCTTTCTTTTCATTTTTACTCACGATGCCCTTTCAAATTTTTACCGTGTCCGATTTTTATTTACGGAACACTCTTACTCATGGTTTTGTAACCATGCCCATCCATCATTTTTACTCATGGCATTCTCCTTTTCAGGTTTACACCATGCCCTTTTTTTTTTTTTTTTGTAAGGCATGTTTAAGGTCATGCCTCTAGGACCTGGCCAAAGCAGTTTAACGTCATGCGATCAGGGCGTGCACTATAGTTTAAGGTCATACAGTTTGACTGTGTGTTAGGGTAAGGGATGAGTGGCGGACCAGGGTACTTTAAGAGCCTCGATTTTTGCACAGGTGGCTGTAACTTCTTGCCCAACCTGAGACTGATTGGGTTAGCAGTTAGTCATGGCTTCTGAGATCTGCACCATGAGGCATGCCTCATGAGAATGAGAGCTTTGCCCTCTTGATTCTCTAAACTTCCTCAGCCGTCGTTCGAAGTTGGGCTCAAGGGGACATTGGGGTTCCTTGACCTTGAGATTCCTGTATTGTTTGATGAGCTTTTCGATAGTGGAAAGCGGCTTTGCATTAGTTCTAGACGCCAAGGCATCAGCGACTGACAGGAAGCCGGTTGCTTGCACCATCGTCTTTTTCAGCTTCTTCCGATGTCGTCAGCTAGTGTTGTAACTATTCAGCTCTTCGTCAAGAGCCTCAAAGTCTAGGCATTCGCGTGTTGAACCTGTAGGAGACATGTTAGCAGACAGAGAAGGGCTAAACTAGTCGGGGACATGGAGAACTTTTAAGGTCGTCACTCATATTGGACGGATCTGGGTAGCTTTTAGCGTCATCACCAGAATTGGACATGTACAGGGAATCTTTTAGGTCTTCATCCTACTTGGACCACTGAGGGGTGCTTTTAATATTGTCACCCTTATCAGACGTGGTGGGAGCCTGGGATGAGGAAGACTTTGGAGTATCTTCTTAACAGGATTGTGGGCCTTGGCCAGTGGCAGTCACTGACTTAGGGAAGAAGTCTTGTAGAGTTGGCAGAGGAGGACGAGGCTCGAGGAACTCGACCTCAATCTGGGGTTGAGGGAGTTTCCTCTTTCGGCTAGCAACACTTGGTGCTCGTCTCCTTCTACCATTCTTGAGAGCAGGTGCAGACAGACCAGGTTCCCGAGGCTCAGGGGACGGCCTTGCTTGGCGAATACCTTCCCTCTTCATGGACTTCATCCTGCTTCGTCCTCGATAGACCTGCCATGGCTGGGACGTTGAGGGCTCGTCAAAGTCAGAAGGTTCGGGCAGCGTGTCATCATAGGGAATTTGTTTCTGGTCTACTTCGTGTGTTGACAGTTCAGTGGGTTGAACATGATCTTCTAAGATAGAGAGGGTAGAGCGTCCATCTCGTACTTTCTCTGACATTATAGCTTGAAAGCTAAAACACCATCCTAATTTATGACCTCAAATCTGGTGATATGGACACCAGAGGTTCTCAGTCGCTCGAGCAAGGCGCCTAGGCTGTCTTGGCGGCTTTGGTGTGATGACTCCAAATTGGAGCATAATGCAAAATAGTGCCTAAAGAAGGTCTGATGGTAGCTCATCAAGCCGATATACTTGCTCAACCTCTTCTTGAACTGTCACCATATGAGATGCCTCAAGTGCCCCAAATGGCTTCTTAAGGCTATCGAGCTGTATCTACCCCTTTTGAATTAAAGCCTCAAAGTGGTCTTTGAGGGTGACGCAGTCCTGAATATGATGCTCCAACATTCTATGATATGCGCAATATCTATTATGGGTGGCAAAATCAGCATCTTCTGGCCTCTTCACCTCAAGCAAGGTAATCATCTGTTGTTCAATCAACATTCGACGTAGAGTGGGGTCCACTTCTTATTGAAACTGTACACCTTATTTTGCTTCTCCCAATAATCCTTTCCATAGAGATTCCGAGGTGGAGGAACCTTATTGTAAGACTGCGTTTTCTGACCTGCTTGAGGTGTCCCCTGAGTATTTCCAGGGCTCACCCCCTTAGAGAAGTCCAGGGTTTGAGGTGAAGTCTTCTTGGGATCTGACATAGTGACAGCAGCGCTGATCATACCTTTTTGTTGACTGCACCAAGAATTGTTGCGACTATTATTTGAACCCCTATTGTTTTCTCCACTTGATGCTGGAGTTTGAAGCTTGCCATGATGTTAAAATAGACTCTCTATCCGAACCGCTTTAAAAATCAGATCCGATATAGAGGATGGGTTTGACGCCTAAACACGCAAGGAGATTTCCGACAGCATGTTGCGCACGCATGCTTGGATTGCATCGATTTCTGGCATGGGAGGAGAGTGATGCACATCTAGATCTCTCCATCTCGCAATGAACTGATTGACCGACTCAGGTCATCATGAGAAGCTCAATAGTTTGGACTTCCCTTTCAGCCTCATATAAGAGTTTGTAAAACAACTACACCATTTCTTCCCAGGTTTGCATTGAATTCAAAGGAAGTCTTGCATACCACTTGAGTGCTGACGCATCAAAGGTTTCAACGAACTGACGAAGAAGAAGCCTCCCATCAGCTCTTGACATGTAGAGTAAAAGTGGGCAATGTGCTGATGAGGCGAACTCGTGCTGTTGAAGAGCGGAAGTTTCCCTTTTTGATAATTTGGGGAAAACGGGAGCTAGTCGATATAAGCTGAGTAGGGCTTCTGATAAAAAGTTGAAGCTTTGATGCTCGAGATCTATTTGCCTTGCAAGCTACGAGTGACCATGGCATCAATGTCGATTTGAGAGATTTGTGGAGAGGAGGAATAGTCATGGGCAGGAGATGACTGCCTCGGGACTGGATTAGATAGATGAGGAGAAGTGGCTTCCTGATGTGCTGAGTTCCCAGGAAGTCGGGTACTCTCCATCAGATCAATCTTCTCCATCATCTTACGAATCATGTCCTCGAATTGATTCATACGGTATTCTTGATCGTCAGTGGGCTCATCAACAACCATTACGCTAACAATTTCCATCGGAGGATTGATCACTTGTGCCATTGGGGTCCTACGCAAACGTCGGACTGGGTGTGGCAAGTCGGTCAGTAAGGGCTCAGCATGCCCCGACTGAGCTTGAGCCTTGTACGCTGACCTAGTCAGGACCGGTTCACGACGGTCTTGGGACCGCAGGGACTGTACGATTGGGCCGTCTCCTACGACATTAACAATCATGCAAGCTTCCTCCATCTCTGTCGGAGCCTATAGTGGATAAAAGGGATTCTAGACAAAAGGGTCAGTAGGCTTGCTTACCCTATGCATCTTGGCTTCTCCTCTTGGGACCATTCCGCAGGCCTCAATCATGTTTAGCTCTCAAGCTCTGGTGTACTTCCCTCCAGAACTGAGACTGGTCTCGTGATTGTGACAGGTCCGCTTTCTTCGAACATGATTGAGCTGTCTCCATGAGATGTGGCAGGGAATGTGAGCCAGAGATAGAAGTCAGCTCGGATTTTGGTCTTGGCTTGGGGATAGACAGGGAATGGAAAACCTCATCACCCAAGGGGGCTTTGCCCCGAGCTCTTTTGTGGGCACCGAAGATAGGGCTGATCTGAAGAGGGTATCTCAAGATGGCACTCTTGGGGAAGTTCTTTGAGTACCAGATCTTGAGCAATTCGTCAAGAGGAGAAGAGACAAACAGGGGAGGAGTTAACTGCCAGTGACCCTTCGGTCGTGAGCTTGGAGTTGTCTGTGGGTACGGCATGTGTACCACTTTTAGAAGGGTTCTGAGTAACTTGAGAGTCAACCCGGGCTCAAGCAATGGGTCAGGCTTTAGGAGGCCGAAGATTGCGAGCATGTGTTTGTGAGCGCGTGGCTTTGTGACCAACCCTCACAGAGTGAGCAGACATGTTTTGAGAGGGCCGAGAAGGTCGTCTCTCATGTACTCGGCTAAACGCAATTAGAGGACTGCCCTTAGTAGTGCGGTATGTATGCATCAAGTATACAGGGCTAGGTCTAAGAGGACCTGAGCTCGAACAGTGATTCGATGCAGCCTAAGGGGGGTTGCCCCGAAGTCCGTCTTGAGTGGGTGAACTGTGAGCTCTGATGCGTGTGTGGGGGGTGGCGGCTTTAAGACCTCCTCCACCATGTGTCGAGCCTCTAGTTATAGGAGCCCGATGTGATAGAACATGGGAGCTGGCCTCACGGCGACCCACAGAGCATTGGCAGGTAGAATGCCATGAGTAGGAGGGGAAGGGGTTACCTTTCGGCTACCCCGAGCAGTAGGACCGGCAAGTGACTTGCAAGTAGCAAGGTGCATGCTGTGTGCGGTGGCAAGCGAGCCACCCATGCAAGGTGCTTTGGTGGACCAAGGCTAGGAAATGGGGAGCGAGGGACTTATCGATCCCTCCTCGCACTAATCCAGGTCAAATCCTAGGAGCGTGACACAAGGTCAACGCTCAGAAGAAAGGTCGGGATTGACGTTCGTAGAACCTATTCTCGAAGCGGCCTCACTAGTGTAGAGATCAGAAAGCCCTCGACTTGGATGAAAGGGTTACGTATACCCGAAGACATGTGTGTGTAAAATGAACAGGAAACAGAAGAAAGGCAAGTTAAATAAGGACGATCCGACTATGGGGTAGTGTGTCCCCAGTGGAGTCGCTAAGCTGGTTCGATGCCTCGATCTCGCCCTCATGTCGGGGTGATTTGGTGGCTTGGCTTCTGGTTCGACGTGGACCTGAGACCTGAGACTGCTCTCTAGTGAGCCGTGTCGGGAGGACACAGGCAGGATTACCAACCGGTGAGAAAGGAATTAAGGTGTGAAGTGGGACTTACCTAACCTAGGTCCGTGACTCACTTGGGCTAACTCAAGTGAGCACCCTCTTAGATCACGTTGGAATGCCCCCCAAGTTTATGACTGGGTCGAAATCGCCTCTTTTGGCCTATTTCTTCTTTTCCTGCAATCACACACACACACACACATTATATTACAAGACAAGCTGGTCTAAAGACTCCACCTTGTCATAGGGTGCTCGCAAACAGGCATGTGTACTCAAAGAAAAACAGAAAATGACATGATCGGGTTCTATCAATTCGACAGCCTTCCAACGTCTCCTTGACAAAGGACCCTTGATACATATTTTACAATAATAAAACAAGAACTGAGAATGATATAAGAAAGCAGATGAGTGAAGGAGAAAAGAAGGGAAAAAAGTTTAATCAGATGACTAAGCTGACACAATGACATGACCGTCATAGAGGTTAGTCAAGTACAACAGATAAACGGGTTCGATAACTTGACCGGCACAATGGCTAGGCTACTCGTCAATGAGACTACCATGGTGGTTGGTCTGATGCAATGGCTAATTTGACATGGCAGTTAGTTGGGCTCGATAACTAGACCGACACGACAGCTATGCTGCTCGATGTCGGGACTGACATAGCTGCACAAGGCTCATGCTTACTCTCTAATCAAACAATAAAAGGGGAGAAGGAGAAATCATATTTGGTGACCTGCACTGTCGTGCATAGAAAAGAAGGAAAAAAAAAAAGGAGGGAGTCACACTCGACAACATTCACTATCGTGCAAAACAATAAGGAGAGGGAAGAAAAAGAGAGTCGCGCTCGGCAGTACTCCCTGCCGTGCGAGATAGAAAGGCGAGGGAAGAAGGAGAAGGTCAAGCTTGGCAGCACTTACTATTGTGCAAGACAGAAAGGAGAGAGAAGAAAGAGAGGGTTGCACTCGGTAGCACTCACTACCGTGCGAGACAGGAAGGAGAGAGAAGAGAGAAAAAAAGAGGAGAAGAGAGAAGAAGAAGATCGCGCTCGACAGTGAGCACTGCCATGCGTGACAGAGGAGGAAAAGAAAGAAGAGTGAGAAATAAGAGAGAGGAGAAGAGAGAGAAAGAGATAGGAGTAGAGAAAAGAAGAAGATCACGCTCGGCAGTGAGCACTGTCGTGCGTGACATAGGAGGAAAAGAAAAGAGAGAGAGAAAAAGAGAGAAAGAATAGAGAGAAAGAGAGAGGAGAAGAGAGAGAAAGAAAGAGGGGAGCGAGAAGGGAGGAAAAGAAAGAAGAGAGAGAAGAAGAAGATCACGCTCGATAGCGAGTACTATCATGCGTAATAGAGGAGGGAAAGAAGGAAGAGAGAGAAATAAGAGAGAGAAGAGAGAAAGAAGAGAGAGAAAAAAAAAGAGGAGAAGAGAGACGAAGAAGATCACGCTCAACAGTGAGCACTATCATACGTGACAAAGGAGGGAAAGAAGAAAGAGCTAGAAAAAAGAGAGAGAAAGAAGAGAGAGAAAGAAGAGAGAGAAAGAAGAGAGAGGGAGAGACAGAAGAGAGAAAGAAGAGAGAGACATAAAAGAAAAAAAGAAGAGAGGGAGCAAGAGAGGAGAGAGAGAAGGAAGAGAGAAGAGAGCAAGGAGAGGGAGACAGTAGAGGGAGAGAAGAGAGAGAAAGAAGAGAGAGAAAAAAGAGAAAAAGAAAGAGAGACAGAAAGGAGAGAGAAAGAGATGAGAGAGAAAGAAAGAGGAGAAGAGAGATGAAGAAGATCGCACTCAATAGTGAGCACTACCGTGAGTGACAGAGGAGGGAAAGAAGAAAGAGAGAGAAAGAAGATAAAGGTAAAAAAGAGAGCAAGAAGAGAGAGAAGAGAGAGGGAGAGAGAGACAGAAGAGAGAGAAAGAAGAGAGGGAGCAAGAGAGGAGAGAGAAAAGGAAGAGAGAGAAGAGAGAAAGAAGAGAGAGACAGAAGAGAGAGAAAGAAGCAAGAGAGAAGAGAGAAAGAAGAGGTGAGAAAAATTACCTAGGGGTACCCGTCTGAATTTTCTCTCTCCTCCCTCTCTCTCCCATCTGTGACCCAACACTCAAGCAAAAATAAATTTTTTATTCATCTAAAAAGGGGGTCCTTTACAATGAGATGATACGTTCTTTACATAGAAGTGGGGCCCAAACATGAGTGGATGACTAAAACTTGACCTAATTGATGGTAATTAGGTAATAAAAAAACTAAAGAAAATCTAAAAAAAGGGGGAAAAATAACGATTTTGCTCCTGCACCAACAACTTGAGTAATTTCAAATCAGTCCATATTATGGTCGTTCAATTGTGTGAACTTTCTATGGCTTATTCGGGGCTTTTTTGGTCACCATACGATCGAAAGATTATTATTTTCTTGATGAACTCGAGAAGACGATCATTGTGGTAATAATTTCGGACTGTGGATCTGAGTTTCGAGCCATGATCATGATGTGGCAAAAACATAAAAAAACGTGCAATCTTACTCTTAAGATTCAGCCCTTTTGTTGGTGTTTTTTCGTTGATTTCTTCATTGTAACGTAACGAGAAAGTTGCCACGATCCTACTGCAAAAAGAATAGCTCGATTTGATGCCCGACTGATCGTTTTCTAAATTGGGAAACTTTGACCGGAGTTTGGATTCCGATGGCCAGAATTGCAATAACTTCGGATTCATTATGCGTCGATTTCGACCGTCCATCACATGCGATGTTTGGCTCAGATGAAGCCTCTGATCTCGTGCTTATAATGAGTTTGGTTTGAGGTCGATCTGACGAGCGAGCACTGCGATATGGGAGTTTGATCGGCGAGACACGTGGAAAAACTTTTGGGTTTTTCCAATGAACTTCTCTCTTTGATTTCTCCAGGCTCGGACCATGTCACCATGCGTGCCACATATCAAATCGACCATGTCGACAAGACGAACGTGCTCCCAAAATTTGAATTCGATCTGATCTCAGATGAAGAAGATATGACCTTGTGAAGTTTGCCCCTGAATTGGTGATGCACAGTTTCCATTAATGAAAACTGGTTAGCCGAGGGCGCACCGTAATAGTGTACAACCTACCCATTTTAGATAATTTGACCTGCACTTTCTTCAGACACATCAAAACACACTAAAAATTGGTAACCAAGGGTTTTCGACCATTCTGAATCCAATTGCGATGTTCTGGAGACCATCTGATGCTCTAATAATTGTGTTTTAGTCCAAAGCCCATTATTAGCATGATAGAGGCAAGATTTCTTGAAACTATTTTGATGTCTGCACTACCCAAAACTCGTCGAATTGCGATGAAACTTGGTAGGTGTTCTTAGGAGACCCTTAGCCATGTTCTTGCACATTCTAGGGCCATTTTGAGATTGTTGGAATTTTCACTTCAGATTGTCCTATGGCTTTTGTCGTTTACAAGCATTTTGGTACTTGCGGATCTAGGTCGTGATCTGCTCTCTCCCTATTCGCACCGAGGATACAAGTGATGGAAAATGGCGTCAAACAATGTGCACTAATTGGACGTGAAAGCAGTTGAAGCTAATCGAGATGTCGTTGTCCGTGAACACGATCGACGTTGGTGTCATCAACTGATTGATCATTATGCCTAACACATCCGGTTGTGTGTTTCTCAGGATGTGAGTCTCGGCAAGGACTTTCTCAATCTTGGCCCTATGCGCCGATGGGTTATTAAGAAGCTCCAAGATGGAGATTTAAGCTTGGATCTTCTCGAGGTGAGCCGGTAGATTGTAGGTGGTTGCGAATCTTTGGGATTCTTTGTGGGGTTCATAATTCATGGTATTCGTCGGCTGCTAGGGTTCAGAGGTTCATTATATTCTCTCCTTGAGGGTATTCGTCATCAATCAGATGAGCTTGAAAACTCGGCCTCTTCGGGTCAAGGAGTCTACTGCACTTGTCTTAAGTTCGATAGGATCCGCCGTAATGGGGAACTTTGGGGTGTTGGCCGCCTGATTGGAGGATGATCCCTTCTCATTGATTCAGACTACATCAATTTCTAATATATCATCCTCATCATATTGGTCCCACTTAGGTGGGTTGTCGAGGCTTTGAGGTGAAGGGGTTCCTTTTTGAAGATCCAATAGGTCCTCTTGGGATTCTTGGGGGTGGTGACCGCAAGGGAATATGAATTGAGCCGGGTCTTCTTCTTGATCTCCATTCTCAATCATGTGAATGACAACATTCCCTTTTGGGTTGTCTTGTGCTTTCGTCCTTTCGGCCGTTGTGACCGTATTTTCAAGAAGAGGATTTGTAAAGATACCCATCTTTTGATTAGCCACTTCAACAAACTGATTTTTCGGTGGGACAGTAATGACCCCCCTATCGATCAACCCTTGAATAACCTGTTTCAAATGATAGCAGTTTTGGGTGTCGTGTGCATGATTTCGGTGCCATTTGCACCATTTTCTCTTGTCCGTAACTTGGAATGGTGGCTCGGATGGTGCTGAGAGGTAAACCATATCTTTGGACAGGAGTAATTCAAGCACTTTTTCTAATGGCTCTTTGAGAGGAGTGAAATTATCATCTCACCTTTGGTTATTATTTTGAGCGTTGGGTCTAAGCCGACCCCTCTGGTTTTGGTCTGATAGTTGCGCCGAGCAGCTAAACCTCGAGCCGGCTCGTTAATGACAATTTCATTAATTTGACTAGAAGTATTCCCCTTGTTGTTGTTGTTGTTGTTATTGTTGTTCTTATTAATCTTGTTTTGGGGAGTGGTCATGGATTTATTCTCCGGTCTAGTGCTAAGAGGTGTTCCTCTAACCCTTTTGTGGAGTGCTATCATGGAGTCGAAAGAGTTGGGGATAAGACCATGGCTCAAGAAGGTCATGTATTCCAGAGCGGTACTTTCTAAGGCCATGGAGATCTTGGCCGGGTCTGTGAGTGGACATTCAATGACTTGCATCCCCGCCTCGTGGAATCGATTGATGAAATCCTCAAAGAATTCTCCTGGATTTTGTTTTGTTGTACTGAGTTTTCCTAGGGAGAGAGGCCTTGGTGTCGATCCAGGGTAGTGAGAGACAAATAGATTGAATATTTCATCTGGAGTGATGTGCGGTTGAGTACACATCATTCTTCGATGCTAGTTCAGAGCCTTGCCAGACAATGTTTGCAAAATTATGGCCTTCAATTGATTTGGCATTTCTCGCAAAGCTCGAACAGAGAGGAGGCATGCATTAACATGGGTATCTGGATCGCTCTTCCTGTTGAACTTGTTTCAAAATTATGGGATGACGAATCCGAAGGGTAGGTCCTCCATGCCTCCGAGGGTCTCATGAACATAGGCCTTCGGGGGTAAAACTTCATGAAAGCCCATTCTTACAAGCATGCCTTGCATTGCTTTCATGGTACCTTCGTCTTGGGCATTAGACATGACAGTAGGCCCGTCGGTTGGCGGCTTCCCAAGTGTAGACTGATGATTCAAGGCTTAGGGTATGTATTGGTCCGTATGGACCTGAGGCCGATGAGCCGCAGTCACCGGGGTTTGGTATACCTAGGCCTGAGGGACGTATTGTCCCATAGGTGTTACCACAAGCTACGGAAATTGCACAGTCTGTTGGATCGGATGGATTACTAGGACCGATTGAAGTATATGTTGACTCGGTTGTCCTAGGGGTTGCCCTATATTACTAAACTGGTTCGGAATTGACCCATGTGCTGGGGCATGAATAGTATAGCCCCGGTCAACTAAACTTTGAAGGGCAGCTTGGACACCTACATCATCTAGGGGTCGATTTAGATCGATACCTCTGTTTCGCATGACATTCAGGTTATCATGAGCGGTGCTATGATGACTTGAGGCCTGGTCAGATCCCTTAGACCTAGGTGGGTCTTGATTTCGAGACCGCCGTACCTCGAGGTTATCTTGGTTCGAGTTATGGGAATGAGCATTTAACACTACGTAAAATTCTTGCCTCACTTGACTTGTAAGGACCAGAACTTTTTCGAAGTGTGTCGGCAAGTCGTTGGCACAAAAGAGCTGGTGCATAGACACTTTTGAGAGCGTTGGCGAATCAGTATGCGACTAAGCACAGGCAGGTGAATGTGCGTGGGTGGATGGGAGTTAGAGCGCATGAGCGAGAGGACGAGTCTGTGAAGAGAACGGGCGGAGGTGAGCATGCTTTTGGGCGCAGTTGAGCGCAGGCAGATGTATGCACTAACAAGCGCAAATGGGCGAGTACGCGCGATGAGCGCACGAGTGGACATGACACTCTTATGCATGGATAAATGAGTGTGCTGGCGAGCGCGGATAACTGGACGCTCGTTGAGGGTGCGGGCCGATGAGCGTGCCACTGGGTGCAGGTGGTGTGTGGTAGTCTAGGGAGATCCTTCTCTCTCTCATGTTCTTCCTCTCTCTCCATGCATGTGTGCCATGTGGCACATGCATGCTGCCCCCACAATCATGATGTCTCCCATGCTTGCCCTTCTCTCTCTCCTCTTGCATGCCACTTGTCAATTACATGCTTCCATCCCATGATGACGTTTCTCATGCTTGCCCTTCTCTCTCTCCTCATGCATGCCCTCTTGGATGCCATGTAGCAATTGCATGCTGCCACCCCCTAAGCTTACTTATACCCCCCTTCACACCCATCCATGGGGTTTGTTCTCTCTCTCTCTACTCACTGCCCTCTCTCACCCACGTTCTCCCCCTCTTGCCTTAAGACTTTGAGCTTTGAGAACCCATCCTTGTGGAGCTTGGTATTTGAGGTGAAACTTGTAGAGAAATTTGGAGTTTCATTTAGTAATGTACGTGGAATTGGTTTCCATATTTTCATGCTTTAGATTGATGCATGTTTTCTTAGCTTATCAAAGTATGACATTCAAGTATATGTATGAGTGAGAAAATGGGTGCGGGTGGATGTTACTAAAATTCTGCTAGAGTATGCTCTCTTTTCCAAAACTGTGGCTCCAGTTTGAGAAACTGTTTGAGTATCCTATATATCTCTTAAGATCATGAAATTTTGTGGAAACGTAGCTCAATGAGTCTATTTTATCATGGAAAAGACCTCTTATTAATATCTCTTATGGTTTAAAATTTATTTACCATTTTCTTAAGCATGTCAGATTTGTGAAATAAAATTCCAGTGATTTTATGTATTTTTGTGTTGAGCTTTTTACTAACCAAAATGTATCAGAATGAGGTCAAACCACTTCTAAATGAAATATAAATAAATATATTTTGAAAATAGTTTTTAAAGCATGATTAAATTCCATGTGGTTTGAATGTTATGTATGTTTTCTTATGGGTATGTCATCTTGGATTTTCTGCTATAAAAACAGGAACTTTGCTCGAGAACATCAAATAGTTTGGCAAACTTTAACCCAACATTTGGAGTTACCCCCTTCATGAAAGTTGTGTTTATATGAGCCTAGATTGTTATAAAAGTAGTCTCAAGTCCAAATGATTTTTGAATCCCATGATATGCCTTTGAAGGTGAACTGTGTTCATATTGGAAAGCCAAAAAAACAATGTTGTAATATCTATAACATTGCTATATAGTATGATGTGAACAGAAATGAATGCATTCCTTGTTATGAAATGAATGCATGAATACGAGATATGCTTAGCTATGATACGAATGCATGATATTATGACATGCTCTGTTATGATATGTGTACATGATGTGATACATTTTCTGTTATGATATGTGTACATGATGTGATACATTTTTTGTTATGATATGTATACGTGATGTGCTACGTGATGTGCTATGTGATATGTGATAAGACCCGTGTGGTCAGCTATGTGATAAGTGCTATGTGATTCCTTTGCATGCTTTGCTCAGCCATGATATGAATCCATGATATTAAAATATTATCTGTTATGATATGAATACATTATGAGAAATAATGTGTGAGCATGGACTTGCCACACGATGAGTAATGATGTGTGAGCATGGACTTGCCACACGATGAGTAATGATGTGTGAGCATAGACTTACCACATGATGAGATATTTCCCTGACTCCCGATGATAGGAAGGGAGCTAGGATGTGAATTTGGGAGGGTCGTGCCCCCCAAGATATATGTGGGAATTATCCATTGGGACCCCTTTGGTAGTGTGATGCCCTCTAGCGGAGATACAAAGAGAGGGTCGTGTCTTGTAAGTCCACGAGCCTATCCAAAGCCCCAAAGTGCGCTGGCGACTGTGTGCGTATGTGAAGGCATTACAAAATGGGTCATCCATTTGTCATTGTTTTTTTTCCTGAGTGATGGTAGAAGTCCTAAGCAATGGGATTGGCTTGGCTTGATGGATAAGGCTTCTATTTCGGGAGTAGACAAATTAGGGAGTGAGTTAGTTGGTAATTGTTGATGCTTACCTTAATATATTGATTTGCTAAGATTTGTATGATTGAATGATTTGATTGACCTCTGCTTCATATCATATATGATTGATCTAATTTGTTATTGCTTCACTATGAATCATGCACGACACACTGATAAATATGACTAGGACACATGACTCATGTTTTATAAGAATGACATAGCACCTTGAGCATTGTTGTGAGAAGATATTCATAGACAGGAAAGCATGGCACCGTGATCTACTTATGGGCTTTACAACTCATCTCTTTAACTTTCATCTATGTACAGTGATAGCCACGGGTTGTGGACGGATGATTTGGTGATCACGGCTAGCGGTTGGAGTCTCGTACTTCTTGTGGAAGCCTCTTTTCAATTGCATGTGATAGATGACAGTTTGGCCATATAGTCCACATGTATTGGAACTATGTATTGTTATTGGACCTTTGTGCCTTGGACTCTTTTGTAATATTTTGGATCTACCTTATGAAATTTTGGGACTTGGATTGTCTAGTATTTTGTGGGTCATGCACGTTGTGTTTTGTTAGATTAGTTTTTATTTTGTGGTTGGCTTTGATTTCCATTTTTTCAAAGCGTTGAACGCACTCTTACCTGAGTGGCATTCGCTACATGTGGTCGCGGTCCCTCACCTTATCGTCCTCTGGCGTGTGCGGCAGGGGGTAGGGGGTGGGGTTGTGACACGATTCCTACTTTGGTTGCCTAAAAGCCCTTGTAGGACAACCCCAGGTCAAACCCCTTGACTATTCAAAATCTTTCGAGCGGAGCTAGCTTTTCGGGCCACACAGATCTCAGGATTAGGAGCTGATCCTTGAGACTCTGCCTCTAATTGACAACTTGGGCATCAAAAAATGGACGGACCCGAGTTCTGGTCACAATCCCATGGGGTTGCGGCATACTAGTCTCTAGGTTTTGGGAGACTAGGTTTGGAGTCGGCTGTAGAATAATCATCATAGTCACCTTCGGTAACCGACATGGTGACTCTCTTTGACTCGGTTCTTGAATCTAGACTTGGGGTGAGATCTAGACTCGACGGCTTAGGATAGAACCTAGTCTAGTTATAGGGGCGAAACCCTAAACTAAGACCTAAGCTAGGACTAGACAGGATGAATCTCGCTAGACTCGATGGGTTTCAGTTTGAACCTTGAGCTAAGATGAACCTAGTCTAGTTCCAGAGGCAACTCTATACTTAGACCTAAGATAGGACCTAGATTGAGATCTATACTAGATGGGTACGAGTCTTGGCTTGGACAGAGAGGGGCGGCTTAGGTTTGGACCTGGGCGCGAACTTGGTTCGGATCTGGGCTAGGCTGGGCACAAGCCTGGGGTTGGACCTAGAAGGATTGGTTATCAGACTGGGTGTTGACCCGGACTGGATCAAGGTTGGTTTAGGTACGAGCCTTGGCTTGGACCAAAATGGGGCTTAGGCTCGAACCTAGGTGTGAACCTGGTTCGGACCTGAGCTAGGCTGGGCACAAGCCTGGACTTGGACCCAAAAGGTTTCAGCTCGTACCAGAAGTGGACCCGGACTTAGATCTAAGACTAATCAATTGTAATAAGCAAACAAACCACTTGGAAACTTTTGCCCTAGACAATGAGTAGGCTCGGTCTGAGTGGGTTCTTAACTATTGAAATGCGGCTAGGCTGAGTAGGTCCCCACGTAGGTCGTGGTCACTTATTAAAGGAATCAATCGGGTCCTACTATGTGTGCAGTTGCTTTGAGGCTAAGGATTACGGAGGGCCGCTCACAGTTAAAGTTAAGCGAATCCCAACTGCCTCAGCTCTCAATGCTAGGTTCCCCTCATGACAGTTAATGCCTGGTTTTGGGGGTGTTCGAAAATTTTTGTTGGTTTCCCAGGCTTCCTCAGTCCGTTGTGCATAAGAGTGTGTAAAGAAGCATGCAAGTGAAAAGAAAATAGCAAACAACAAGAAAAAAATGTTGGGCACTTGGCACAAATCATGCCGAGTGAAGTGTGCTTTGAGTCGGAGTCTAGACGGGCCCAAAGGTACAGTTCAAGCGTAGGGTAAGCAACCCTTGAGCAGGTATTCAGTCAAAATAGTGAAACCAAGCATAGTCCGTGCCTGGTCGAGTGCAACCCAAGTCAAGGGTGACTTGATCCGGTTGCAGTTCGAGGAGGGTGCAGGCAACCCTCAAAATAATTTTTTTTCTTTATTTTAATGAAACGGGGTTAAACTAAGCATGATAAAGCAGGGAAATCATGGTTTTTAACAAAATTAATTAAAATAAAATGAAATTCAGAAAACAGAAATAAGAAAGACTTACTGCAAGCAAAATATTTTATTTTGTATTTTAAAAATTTTTATTTTGGCCTCAAAATTGGTGAGCAGTAAGAGAAAAGGTCTTGGCATAGGGCTGTGGGGACCTGAGATTTTTTCGGGACCTCTGATTCTGGGCGAAACAGGTAGTATCGCTTGGGCGACATAGGGAGCATCGCCTGGGTGACATAGGGAGCGTCGCCTGGGCCTGGGTGACACAAGGAATGTCACCTGGGCGACACAAGGAGTGTCGCCCAAGACAGACAGAGTTTCGCAGCCGCAAAAACCCTGAGTTCTAGTTACAGCTAAACCTGGGACTATTTTGGACCAAAAAAATAGTGAGAAACAATAAACAAAAACATGTATTTCGAGGTTTGGATCAAGCTCGAACTACCCCACAATGGGTGCCAAACTGTTTACGATGCAAATCAGAGAGATCTCCAGAGGAAGATCCCTCAAATCTGAACACCACAAACTGATTTTTTAAAATGTGATAGAGAGTGGGACATTCAAATTATGATATGAGGTCAAGAAGATCTGCTCTATGATTAGTGACAAAGCCAGCATTGAGCCGAAATACCATATAAAAAAATAATAAAACTAATTGAATTCTAATAAAATAAACAAAATATAGAAGAAACACAATAAAGATTAAAAATGTATTAGACCGGACCAGTTGGCTCGGGACTCCCGAGGGTTCGAGGCCTCGCCCTTATCAGGACCGGCTGAGTTTATGCCGTGTCCCCCTCTTTGTCCTTCTTCGGGTTTTGACCAGGCCTTGGCTTAGTTGGATGGATTTCTTGATCTAAGGGTTGTAAGGGGTCTAAAGCTAAGGTTTTCCTAAGTCTAGGCTTTTAGGTCTCATAATATCTAAGTTTTTGTTGGGCAGAAGAGCTAATCAAGTCTAAAAGGTCTCTAGAATCTCCAAAGTCTAAAGAGTCTCTAGACTCTAAAGGGTCTCAAGAGTCTAAAAGGTCTATAGGGTTTAAAAGCTTTGAAATGACATTTTATAAGCTAAAAATCATCTGGAATGGGTAACATACCCTAACTAGAAGATTTCCCAGCCTGGACTGCCGTTTTGGTGGTCCAAGGCTTGGGCGACATTGGGAGCATCGCTCAGACCAAAATGGTCCTGGTTCCTTGAACCTGGCTAAAAATGATTGGGATGCGAAAACTGCTAATTTGGGGTAGTCGGGTCTGGGCGACACTAGAAGCGTCGCCCAGACCAAATCTGCTCAAAATCGACAGGTTCCAGTCTAAGGTGATTTTGGGATCGTCGGGATGCTGCTTACCAAAAATCAGCCAATTTGGATTAGTTTGGGCTAGGCGACGCTATTGGCGTCGCCCAGACCACAACTATCCAAAATGGCAAATTTCCAGTTCTTGAGGGATCTAATGGCTGTCAAGATGCTACTTGCCAAAAATCAGCCAATTTGGATCAGTATGGGCTGGGCGATGCTAGGCTAGGCGACACTAGTAGTGTCGCCCAAACCAAAACTGCCCAAAATGGAAAATTTCCAGTTCTGAGGTTATCTATGGGCTCTTATGATGCTGCCTGCCAAAATTTACATCAAAATGAGGTCTTTTGCTATTTTTAAAGATTTCTTTATTAAAACAGGGCTTTCTTCAGGATTCTGGATTACAAGGCAGTCAGTATGGACTATAGTGGTCTATGGTCTGGGGGTTGACTAGGATAGTATGGTCATAAGGGTTTAGGAATATCACATAATTTACCAGTTTTAAAATGCGGTGTCTACAATAATATTTTGGCACGTTCTTACGATGTACTTTACCTCTCATTTCAGCTGAGTGTCATGGTGGAGACGTACATCGCTTAAAGAGGATAGCAATCAAGGCGCTCTCCAATATATGTTCAAGTACTAGATGTGAGCGGAACTAAAGTACCTTCAAGTGTTGCATAAGAGATCATTCCCCGAGGCAATTGGTGAGGAATGTGAAGAAGAAGATGTTGATGAGCGGGGAGGAGGAGAAGCAGAAGCAGTTTCCCCACCGACATTTGAGCAATTTGTTGGAGATGTAGATGGTGTTGCTCCTGTTGAAGGAGAGTAAGAATGGGGTATAGGAGGAAATAAGAGATATTATGATTATGAGGCAACCTTAATCCCAACCAGGATGTACGTACCCAAGATGCAGTAACAAGAGGGTGGGTGCGAGCAAGAATGTGAGGGGTGTGCAAGAGAGAGGGGGTCATGACAAGGGGTGGATAAGCTGTAGGGACTTTGGGCTAGGAAAAGAGCATTTCTCTAACCGTAGGGAATGCAGGTATAGTCAAATCAGGATCGAGGATTCTGAAGCGTACATGGATCGGCTCAATGAAATGTCGAGACAATTCAATGAGATAACACGATGAAGAGGAAGAATGATGCCACTTTTTGTTTTGCTATTAGGTTATATTTTGATTGTTGTATGCTTCATTTTGAACTACGTATTCATGATGATTGTAAGCTCTTTTTTTAGTAATATGAATGATTAGTAAACAGACATCCAGGCAAAAAAACAATGTTCCAATATTCACATATTTTTGTAAAATAATAAAAATACATAATGCACTACCCTTAATGTTTTGGAAACTCAAAAAACACTATTTTTAGTGATTTAAAAAAAATTTGTTTTGGGCCGGAACTTGCTGATTCAGCCGATTCTTTGATCTGGATCGCCAATCCACCAATTAATATGGATTTTTAGGTGGCCCATCTTGGTCCTCGATCTAGTTTTTAAACCTACTCCAAAGAGTGAAATTTGTCATGAGAAAACATCTAGCCAAAAATACATTGCTAACAGACATCACGCCCACTCAATCTGCATTACCACAAAATTTTTTAAAAATAAAAAATAATAAAAATAAAAATAATAAAAATAATAATAATAATAATAATAATAATAATAATAATAATAATAATAATATTATTATTATTATTATTATTAATAATAACAATATTAATAAAAATAACAATAATAATAATAACAATATTAATAATAAAAATAATAAAAATAATAATAAAAAATAATAATAATAACAATAATAATAATAATAATAATAATAATAATAATAATAATAATAATAATAATAATAACAATAATATTAATAATAATAATGTTAATAATAATAATAATAATAATAACAATAATAAGAATAATAATAATAATAATAATAATAATAATAATAATAATAATAATAATAATAATAATAATAATAATAATAATAATAATAATAACAATAATAATAACAATAATAATAACAATAATAATAACAACAATAATAATAATAATAATAATAATAATAATAATAATAATAATAATAATAATAATAATAATAATAATAATAATAATAATAATAATAATAATAATAATAATAATAATAACAACAATAACAATAATAATAATAATAATAATAATAATAATAATAATAATAATAATAATAATAATAATAATAATAATAATAATAATAATAATAATAATAATAATAATAATAATAATAATAATAATAATAATAATAATAATAATAATAATAATAATAATAATAATAATAATAATAATAATAATAATAGCAATAATAATAACAATAACAACAATAACAATAATAACAATAATAATAATAATAACAATAATAACAATAATAACAATAATAACAATAATAACAATAATAATAATAATAACAATAATAATAATAATAAATAAAATGAAAGAATTTATAGAAAGCACAAATCTAATGTACCCCAACCACTAATGTACATTATAGCTAATCATTTTTAAATTCAAATTATTTCCTCATGAAGTTAACATAATTATCAATAAGAAATAAAAATTACTTAATATCATATTTCCCTTTCCATGAAAATAATTACAATTATAATGAGAAAATGTATAAAATTAAGATCATTTACTTTTGGTATAAAGAAGTCATAATCATTACCTGTCGTCAGATGTGAAATTGGATGATTGGAGGTGAGTCATTGACTGAGCACAAAGTCCAAAAATAAAATTTTTTCAAATATTGCGATACATTTTAAGATGTTAGATTTCACACATGATGACCACGAGTGATTTTGACCTCCTTGTATAAAAAACGAACGGTCTTATAGTGTACGATCCCTTACAATAATTTGACAAACATTGATAAAGAAGTCGGAGGTGGCTGCCTAAGGGTCCTGACTACCAAGGCGGTCGGGTGGCTGCTTACACAGGCTCTCAGATACCTAGGCGGCCCTAAGGTGTTAGGGGGTGGGAAGGGCATATATTGTGTGTGTGCGACGTGTTTGTGTGTGTAGCCTCACATGAACACTTAAAGGTTATCTTCTTTTTTTTTCGTATCTTATATATAGAGAGATAAGCACAAGGGTCCTTGTGTGGGGTAAGCAAGGTCTCGAAACCTGGCGACCATCTTCTTTTCCTTCTCACACACACAATGAGTCCGTGAGAGAGAGAGAGGCCTCACATCGAATACCTAGAAAATCATCTTCTTCTTTTTCTTCTTATGACATGTAGAGAGAGCAGTGGGTCCGTGTATGAGAGAGAGAAGCCTCCCATCGAACCTTAGAGGCTATGTACTTGATGTGCTTCTAATATGTACAGAGAACAAATTGAGAAAGAGAGAAAAGCCTTGATTAGGCCTTAACTTTTTATTTTTATTTTCAAGGTGGCCTTCCATTTTTTAAAAAATGAGGGTGGAATTAGGCGGGCACCTTGGGTGCCTAGGCCCCACCTTCAGCCAGTCTAGGAACATGCCTGCCTAGGGCACATATAGGCTTTATAAAAAAGCAAAGCAAAATCTCATCTCAAATCCTCATCTGAAGAGTAGTTGGGGCATCAGAAATCTCTATGGTGGCTTTAAAATCAATTTCCAACATCGACTATGAAATTTCAAGATAAGAAAATTGTATAGATCTTGCAAATCCATGAACACTTATTTTTAGAGTGAATTGGATAATCTAGATAGGTGTTACAATATACGTTATTTTGAAGGCTTGAGATCCTTTTTGTTTTTTTGCAACCATAATAATCAAGGCCGAAATGATCAATTTGAAGGTTTTCCAACACCAAAACTGTAATCCTTTGGCATGCCTTGCCCCAACATCAAATTAAAGGCAGATCGGGCACTGAAAAGGAGCCAACCCAAGCTCTTCAAGAAAGTTTTGGCTAGTAGGCATGCACATCGCTCTTTCCAGGAGGTTGGCTGCATATCCTAGATCTTCCCATTTGCAATAAGATCCCAGGCTCGATTTGGTTTAGTATCAAGGTGAGTATTTTTTTTGCAACCAAAATAGTCAAGGCCAAAATGATCGATTTCAAGATTTTCCAACACCAAAACTGTAATCCTTGGGCGTGCCATTCCCCAACATCTAAGTAAGGGCAGGTCGGGTGCCGAAAAGGAACCAACCCAAGCTCTTCAAGAAAGTTTTGCTTGGTAGGCATGCACATTGCTCTTTCCAGGAGATTGGCCGCCTATCCTTGATCTTCTCATTTCCAATAAGTTCCCGGGCTTGATCTGATTTAGTATCAAGGTGAGGATTTTTTTCTGCAACTATAATGGACAAGGTCGAAATGATCGATTTGAAAGTTTTCCAACACCAGAACTACAATCTTTGGGCATGCCTTGCCCCAACATCTAATTAAGGGCCTGTTGGGTACCGAAAAGGAACCAACCCAAGCTCTTTAAGAAAGTTTTGCTTAGTAGGCATGCACATCGCTCTTTCCAAGAGGTTGGCCGCCTATCCTACATCTTCCCATTTCCAATAAGATCTCGGGCTCGATCTAGTTTAATATCAAGGTCTCGGGCTCGATCTAGTTTAGTATCAAGGTGAGGATTTTTTTTTGCAGCTATAATAGTCAAGGTCGAAATGATCGATTTGAAGATTTTCTAACACCAAACTACAAGTACAATCCTTGGGCGTGCCTTGCCCCAACATTTACTTAAGGGCATGTCGGGCACTGAAAAGGAACCAACCCAAGCTCTTTAAGAAAGTTTCGCTTAGTAGGCGTGCACATTGCTCTTTCCAAGAGGTTGGCCGCCTATCCTACATCTTCCCATTTCCAATAAGATCCCGGGCTTGATCTGGTTTAGTATCAAGATGAGTTTTGAGGTGAGGATTTACTTCTACAGCCCTATTAAACCATTTCAAGTAGAACGTGGATATCACACCCATCTCAAGTAGCAAAAGTTTTATTTATTTTTTGCTCCGGTAAGTATATAAAACACTTCAATCTCCAATGAGAAATAACAAATTCTTTTGACTAAATTAGGAAATGATTGAATTCATCCCGAGTTTCCTTCTTCCGGTCGGCCCTATAATTTTGAGGTTTTTTTCATTTATATAAAAATTTTCTAGGATTGGGTCCGGGGCTAGGTCCAGGTCCGGGTCCGGGTTTGGTTCCGGGTTAGGGTCCGGGTCCAGGTCCGCATCTGGGTCTGAGATTTGGATCCAGCAGGTCAGGTCTGATCGGGTCGGGCGGGGTCGAAATGACTTGGACCCAACCTGGGTCCAAGTTGGGTCTAGGTCCATCTGAAACATAGTAAGGTCCGGCCCGGTACGGTCCAAGTTGCCACCCCTTTGTTGCCCATCCTTAACCTTCAAGCTAAGGGTCGTATACACTACAAGGTTCTTATCTATCTGGATGCTTGCATGCACCACCTTAACCGTGGCTTGATATGCATGTTGAAACAGTAACAACCCGCAATAAGTAACATGAATATCTGAAACTATATTCACATGGATATTTAACACTACATTGACATGGAAAATTGGAAATCCATGAACAAATCGAACATCACCCATCCAAGTTGAATCCATATTAATAAATCTATATCCATAATTTATTAATTTATGCATATTGAAATACCTAACATGACTCGAAGAATGCATAGCTAAATGAACATATCCAGTAACCATATCCAATAAATGATGATTAAGAAATATGTCTACGAAATAAATATCAGAAACAACATCCAAGACCTCAAAATCAAGAAATACTACAAACCAAATACAATTACTGGAAGAATGACATGGAGCACAAGAACTCCACGTCATTTGCAAGCATAATTTTGGAGGAGCAATGATTTTGACAGAATCATGACAAAGGATCAAGAATCAATGACTCACCAGCATAAATCAGAACATAGCTTTATAGGACATTTTACTAAAAAAGGAAATTCCAAATTTGTCTGTTTAATTCACTGCCAGTCAACTGTTCATATGGGGTGAAAAGGACAATAAATTTCTTTATATAAGGGCATCCTTTGCGGAACCACCACTTCAGAAAGAATTTTTCTCAAGCTCAACTCTAGGACGTAGTGGGCACGATTCCAAGCGCCGACCTGGAACTTTTTGTGCATGGGAACAATGACATCAAGCGAAGCTACCGCATCAACTACAGGCAGCACAAAGGCTGATAGTCTCAAGAAATTTTTGACAACATAATTCATTGGAGTAATTTACCTACTTGGTTTCCCTATTTGAATTTGCAATGTTGTACAATAATCTGTGCTCTTGGACGAATGGAAAGATTATTCACTATTCAGTGTTCATGCTACATCAAACTCCCACTGTCCAGGACCTTCTGATAACTAAGCCACTTCTAACCCAAAAGTACACCTATATGTGATATAGTCTCTCCCTCTCCTGCCCAGTATCCAAACACTAAGGACATGATGGCTAGTACCTTTAGCTGATGTGGTGTAGGCCAAGTGTTGCGACATCATTGTAGGAGCCTATCCTACATTTAACAATTGAAATGCTGAGAAGTCCTTATCAGGTGACTCCAGTAGAGTCACCTGATAAGGATATTTGGATCTGACACTCCTTGGGGATTACATTCAAATAAGATTGGCAATTCATAGATGGGTATTGGATATCGCTCAAAGTAGTGATCATATAGAAGTTCAGCTTAGAGAACGTTTGAACTGGTCTCAAACATTGGGACCTCCAACTCAAAGGACTTCAAGACTAGTACCTACTTAGTGGGTCAGATTGAAAATCTTTAATGTCACAATCTCGTAGCATTTGTCAGGTAACATTGTTATCTTGTGATGATGAAAATCATATGGCTGGAACTCAGATGGTGGCATTTTCAACAGTCGATTAAAAATTAGTGCACCTGACTGCAATAGGAGGACAGAAAGACCCTACTAACTAGGGTAGGGTCAGTTCCCTCCAGCCCGATTCAGGCTGGGCTTTGGTGCTCAGGTTTGTCGGGTAGGCCCCGGGCCAAGATTCCCAGCCTCAGGCCTTAGTTGCTCAGTCCCTTGGGCCTGAGTAGCTTGCGCAAGTCGGACCAGGCCATTTTTAGTTATTATATTATATACATTATATTCTAATTAATACAACATGTACAAATTACCACAATGTCCTCTCATAATTGATTTTGACAGAGCAGTTAGGTCATTCAATGTGATGCTAGGGTTGGGATTGGAAATGAACCCTCAAAACCAGGTTACTAATCACTACGATGGCACCACTCAACTAATGGCTATAAACAGAATACCGTAGTATATACAACTAGTTTTTTTATGTATAAAGATCAAAGCCATCCTGACATGGCCCCAAAAATTCAGGCGTGGTCCAAACTTGGCTGTCATGGTTCAGACCGGGATCAACCAGAAAGGCCGGATTTGTTATTGGACCAGGCTGGGCCAAAGCAGCCCATTTACATGGTGGGATTGGACCTAAGCTGAGCCGGCCCAGGCCAAACCCAGTCATCCATCATGGGCGAGATAAATGATGAATGGTACGGAAATTAGAGGAGAGCCAAGAAAACAAGGTGGCGATGATGTATTGCTGCACTTAACAAAATTGCCAAACCAGGTGTACGCTCTAAGATCTGATGCTCAAATGGAACAATGATCGCTGATGATATTCAAGTTATCGATCTAAATTCATAGACTTTCCATAAGGACAGGAAACTTGATTCACACAATAATCCAGGTCTTTCTTTTACTGATATTTTATTGAACAGAGGTAGCTAGCATTGACCTGGATCACTATGATCCAAGTCTAATCTAGCAAAAATTTTGATTCTAAGGATCACAAAGATGAAGATATTTTTATTGACCCAAGAAGTAGCAAAGAAATGTGAAACATGGGATTCAAGAACCTGGAAGATCATGCCTTTGCTGGCTTTCGGGGATTAATGCAAATTTTGGATGCTTTTGTGCAGGGTTAACCATATGACTTCCTCCCTCCCTCCCCGTATTTAACCATATGACTACCTCCCTCCTCCCCACCCACCCCCTGCCCCACCTTCCCTCCACTCCCAACCCTCCTCCCATCTTCCCTCCCTCCTCCTCCATCCCTCTTTCCCTCCCTCCATCCCTCCCTCCCTCTGTATGTGTGTATGTCTGTGTATTTATGGCCTGGTATCAAAGTTCAAAAAAAACAAAATCAAAAGATTTGTCCATTATAATTATCAGTCAGAGAAAATATTATCCGTTATGCATATTCTTGAATATAATACAATTCCTACCATTACATAAAAATATCGATTGGTTGACATATTTCTAAAAGCCATGTTCCATTTAATCCCCAGATCAGGGGATGATAATCCAAACAAATGATAAAACACTCAATACAGGAGAAGTATCCATACAAAAAACACAGTTACATCATCAAATCCAGTGTTAAAGACAAAGAAAATGAAATATAGAACGAATCAACTTATGGTCAAAGGACTGAACTAGAGACTTGCAGCCATTTGGGTTAAAAACTAAAAACATCATCAAAGAAATGTACAAGCTCAAGTCATCTGACACAACTTTAACATCAGTGTCTTTGACAGCTTCATAGTGACATGATCCCTGAATAAAAAGTTCAAAATGTCTCCCGTTTACATTCCAATTTGGCAAAAACCAAACACTGACAAGACTATGAGGAACAAGAAACAAAGTTCCAAATTCAAAACCTTCATCGACTGAGTGCCTGTACACCACAAAGCTAATTCAGTTTGCGAAGCTTTTAAATACAGGATACCCTGACCATTCTGGTGGGCTCTACAGTAGAATTCAAAGTTTCTCCACACTTCCATATGAGAGCTCATATATACTTGTAACATGGTGGATCATAAAGAGAAAGATGGGTTTTTGCTATCTATATAATATCAAAGGAAGTAGCCCTCGCGTGTTGTAGGGTCATCGGGACCATGACAAGGCCATCCATTTTTATCCACATGTCTTCTTTCCCTGTATTTGATAACAGCATTCATATGGCTGTCAGGCAATTGGGAAATAGTGAAAGTGCACAGACACCCTCTTTTTCGTCCCAGTCTCCTCCGCTTCCGAACATTTGATTCAGACCTAACATTCTTTTGAACTTGTGCATCACTATGAGCATCCAGTTCTTGTTCAGTGCTCTGAGGTCTATAGTCCTTACGCCCATATGAACACATGTAACTAAAAATGCAATCACACAATAATAAATATGAGTTGAGGACTATGCATGCCAAATATTATTTATGCTCCATGATCATAAAAACCATGTAAAGCATTAGAGGATTTGACAATTGAGTAAGTATGTAACATTTGGACTTACGTAATATCGATCCCTTTGCCCATTTTCGTATTCTTCTTTCGGGTGCTTCTCCTGAAAAAATTAGTGGGGCATTTCTTGTGCCTTGATTCACCATTAACAAAATCATCAACTCTATCGAAAGGAATGACTGCAACATCTACTACCTTTCCTCTTTCTGATATCTGGGACCATGATAGTTTTGATGAATCAAAGTATCCTTCCCCGTTATTCTGAACTGGTAAACTGTAGATGATAGATTTATTGGTAACTGCATTTTCCATGTTTGGCCTGTACATGGCACCATGATTACATAAAAGGTTTCAATTGCAGAGCCTAGTTAGAGCAAAAAACGTATTTGACAAAATCAAAGTATCCTTCCCCCATATTCTGAACTGGTAAACTGTAGATGAGAGATTTATTGGTAACTGCATTTTCCATGTTTGGCCTGTACATGGCACCATGATTACATAAAAGGTTTCAATTGCAGAGCCTAGTTTGAGCAAAAAACCTATTTGACAAACAGCAAGATTCTTACCTAAGGAACCAACGAAATTTTCTTCTACGAATTAAACATACACTCAAAATAAATATACTGTAGACAACCAAAAAAGGAGGAAATACAATAAATTTAATTGAAACATTAAAGTCTTCCGTTGCTATGAGATACCTTCATTTACTTGTTATGATCCTAAGTGGTTTAAGGGCGTAACTTTTGGCGTTTCCATCACTCAAGGGTTTTGAGGTATATTGGTCAGGTAACTAACATTTGGTATCAGAGCAACCATTGTGACCCAGGTTCAAATCCTAGGAAAGAGCTACCTGTGGAAAGGGCTACCTATAGAAAGGGCTACCTGAAAAAGTGAAAGCCACCATAGAGTGAGAGCCGCGCTGAGGATGTCGCCCTAGGAAAGGGCTACCTATGGAAAGGGCTACCTATGGAAAGGTCTACCTGAATCAGAGTGAAAGCCGCCACAGAGTTGAGAGCCACCATAGAGTGAGAGCTGCCAAGGACGTCAGCTACGGAGCGTGGTGGTGATATGTTACAATCCTAGGTGGTTTAAGGGCCCAACTTTCCCCATTTCGATCACCCAAGGGATTTGGGGTGTATTGGTTAGGTACCTAACATTACTTTGATTCAACAACTTCAGCCTCCCATTGTTGATCAAGAATTTCACTCCACAGATTTTCAAGGATGCAATTTAACTAAAAACAGGTCTCACTAAGTATTAATTACCAGAGAGTTGTTGAAATTTCAATAGTCCCAAATCACACAACCAGCCAGTAGTGGCAGTGAGCATCTGGTTTAAATATGTACGTCCCCTAGGAATGCCATTACAGTACCATGGAGTTTTTTTTTTTTTTTTGAAGAAGAATCCATGGAGTTTGCATGTTATAACCGGAAATAAAAAAAAAAAAAAAAAACACAAATTATATTTAACCACCATTACTCTTCCATTGTAACCAAATTTAAATTAAAAGGACCTCAAAGTGAATAACAATGACTGCTGCATAGAATATACAATAACGCAACCAGGTCGATAAAATCAAGAAAACAAGCCAAAGGGAAAACTCATAGTCTTAAAAGACTCCTTAGCTAAAGCAATTCAACCTCAATCCACACCAAAATCCCATTCTAGGGTTTCTGTTCGGTCCCCAAAACCTAGTAAGGCAACTTCTTTGAAAACCTAAAACACCACCAATCTTCAATCCAGCACCAATGTATACCAAAAAAACCAAAGAAAAAAATAGAATAACATAGAATAAGAAATGACAGAGGAAGTTACACAAAGAAAGTGAAGATGTACTGAACCTGGTAATCTCTGCTTGCTCTCTTATTGAAATCCCCAATCAACAGTTGAAGAAGAATAAGTAACTAAAAAGAGAAATGGGGTTTCAATTTTCAAACCCCGTGCACTTCATCTAAAACGGGATCTAGATAGCCCCGATAAAAAATTTCCATATCTACAAATTGTAAGAGAAACGATTTGTCTCCATTTTCAACGGCTCTTGCCGAACAGTTACTGACCGGCTCTGCATTTTAGCATATAGTTACTGAATCGTTCTCCATTTTAGCACTTAGTGTTTTTGGTTGGGAAAAATTATGAAGAAAACTCACTTTACGAAGAAATCTCATTTTTATTATGGCCAAGCTTTCTATGCTGGCCTTCCAACATAAAACTCATATACTTCCCCTTATCCAACCTTCCATTCTGTATGGAGGGTTTAGATTGCCCCAATCAAAATGTCACGTTTTTACTCTATTTTATTTTTATTTTGTTTTCTATAAATTATTTTCACACCAAATTTTGGACGTCCAATCTTCTATTAAACTCGCACTAGCGAAAATATCAAAAACATATTTTCAATAAAATAAAATAACCAAAATATCCTTGAAAGTTTCAAGAGATGTTTTGGTCATTATATTTTATCGAAAAAATATTTTTAATATTTTTCATAGGTACGTCCCAATGAGAAAATAGCACGTACCAACTTTCATATTCATACAATTTGTATAAAACAAACTAAAAATAAAATACTTTGAGAAGTCGGATAAAAGATCAAACGGTGAATGGCTCTCTAGATCAAAATTAAACGGCTGGATGGAAGAAGAAGCATAGATCTTCTATGCTGTAGAAGAAGTATAGAAACTTTTCCCTTTTATTATCATGGGTGAGGTTTTTACAAGTCACCCTTTTATAAGGGAACAATAAGGCAGACTTCTAAAAATTTGATTCGAGGTGTATTTTCGTGTCGAAAACTTTATTATTAGATTTAAAATCTATTTTTATCCTTATATATGAAATTTAATATTTTCAAAATAATATAAATAGAGAAGCTTTATAAATATTTACAAATCCTGAAAATAGATATTTCCAATAATTTGTTACTATTCCTATGTGAGAGACATCAGGTTCTATCAGTTGTACATGCTACTTGTGTTAATGTTGGTACTGGGGAACGACATTCGTTGCTTACAGCTCCATCCCAGTAGCACTAGTTTAGCAGATGGTACATGTCTATCCGTTGAACCAATCTCTTTTTTCGAGATTTACATTGCTGCCTCCCGTAGGAGTCTAGGCCGTGTCTCAATCCCAGTGTGACTGATCATCCTCTCGGACCAGCTACTGATCATCGCCTTAGTAAGCTATTGCCTCACCAACTAGCTAATCAGACGCGAGCCCCTCCTTGGGTGGTTTCCTCCTTTTGCTCCTCAGTCAACTGCGTACTACGACCGGTCGGAAACTCGTCTTTCCCATTCAATCCTTTAAGCATCCGCTCCTATTGGGTGGTCTTTATGGCTACAATGGTGGGGGGCTATTGTGCTCTCGATGGCGTTCTCTGAGTCCATTTCTTGTTTTTAAAATGACTTCTTACTCTAGTTGTTCCAAGAGTCTCCACCAGTTGAATCGCATCCAATATAAACTCCCAATAAAACTTATCCCCTTCGTTAGTTGTTGGATCAGGATGCTAAACCCTAGGTCCCTCAACTTGGAATTGATGGCGGAGCATAGGTTGCAAGCAGGTATATGGATACGATGATTTAGCTGCAGACTCTAGCTCTCGCAATAATTGCATGGGAGTCGTCCTCGGAGGGACTTCCCAAATGACTGTATCGGGGAAATCTATCGTGCTCCGTGCAACTATGGTTGTTGATCTTGCAGAGCCTACTCCAAGGTTTAGGATGGATTGTAGGAAGTAGGTCATATGTTTTTGTATTTCTATGAGAAGGTCTACGTAGGTGTGATTTGAATTTTTTTTTTCTTCATATCCATACATCTCGAGCTCCAAATGATCACTTGGAGGGTTCTCCAACAGTGGAACACTCTCTTCTAAAGGATTTGTTGGTGCAAATAGTATAAGATTGTGACCTTATAGATGTGCCTATAGTACTCATGTTTCAATCAGATGAATGTTAACATAGAGAGAGATGAGAAAATGGAGGTCATCGGAGGAATTAATCTTGAAGGAGATGTTGTAGGCCCTTGGGTTACGGTGGAGCATATGGCATTTGCATTACCCCAAGTTTTGTATAGGCACTCTCTTCTGTTTGAACAATCAATCCAGAAAAATAATAATTCCATTTGCATCTTAGATATGATTAAGATAAGCCCCTCCAACATAGAAATCTCGAATGTACATGAAGGAACGGTGAATAAAAGTTGTGCTCTTGTTGTAGGTTCTTTTTGCCACCATCAAATGATATTTTTGGGCTTGAGAACTAGGCAAAGAGGCCATGGAGATTATCTTATGAGCCTAAGGTAAAGATTTTTTGCAATAATAGAATCTTGTTTTAGCTGGGTTCAGAAGTTGATGCAGAAAAGGTATTATCTCATATCCATTGGAGAGTTAGGAGTAGACTTATGTCTCTTGAATTATGGAGGCTAAATATACATAATTCCTTCATTCCTAAATCTATTTCTTGGGTAAGGTTTTGGGGTATCCTTTTATATACCTAGAACATTAGTGTTTTTCAATATGTGGCTAAATGTTATGATGAATTGTAGAAGTTGATTGGAACCTTATTCAAAGCAATGATTTATCTTGTGTGAGGGTCAAGATTCTTAGTAGCAATGATGCGCCTTTCCTCAAAAAGATTAGGCTAAAGGTTGGCTCAGATGAGTTTCTCATATGAGTTTTGGGTTGAGGTGATGGTTAAAGGGCATCATTTGAAAGACCATGTGGCCCACAATAAGGTGGTGGCCCAGGGCAATAGCAGTTATAGTGATAAGGAGGAGTGGACTGTAGTTAATCAAAGATTGGGAAAAGGTTCTTCCAAGAATTTCAAAGTGTACAAGATTCAGAAACCAAAGACAGCAATGGCGACCTCAGACAATTCTGCTGTAGAGAAAAATAAATGAGGAAAACGTGGACCAATCACAAAGGTCCCTAGTGTGAGGTTCTTTTTTTTGAATCACAATTAAAAAAAGACAGATTGAGAAAGCTGCCTGTCATATTGATAACATAAAATTATCTTAAAATGTGCTTATGTTACCTCTGTGTCATTTAAGTTAATTAATTCAAGCTCTAATTCTAGTCTTATTGGGTGGGCAAGGGACCTAAATGTCCTTTCTAATGTTGTGAAAGATAGTAAGGTCCTTAAGGAAGATTTAGTAGGGGGAGTTACAGTGATTAAAAGTAGGATATCTCCCATTGATTTGATTGAAAAAGGCAAGAACATAGTAGTTGGGAAGGCAGAAGTGTCACCCCCCCCCCCCCCCCCCCCTTGACCCCTACAGTGCCTTACTGGATTACGAGATCGCGACCGGAGGTCGCGAACGTCACTCAGGTGGGAGTGGCTCAACGCGTGTTAGAAGTGCGTAATCAAAGCAAACCATGAAAAAAAACTAAAATCCAAATAAGACAAATATTCAAGAAAAAAGAAAATTCATAACCATTTATACATTCATTCATAAAAAATGCTTTTACAATCAGTTCAAGGCACTACTGGCCCACAAAACAAAGCTATAAACACCTCAACGACGCAGCCACTAAACATCTACTTATGAAAAACTTCTGTAGGATCTTTTCTCCAAACCTCCAAGCTTCACACGGTCGGTGCGCAAGCCCATTGTCCGTCCTTCAAATCAAGACTATCACTCTACAATCATGGGAAAAAGGGATGAGCTAACAGCCCAGTAAGCAGATCTACACCCTTGCATTTCAACACTATAAACGATGATAGTAGTTAACAGTGCTCACTAATTTACAGAGATATTAAGAAAGTTCCCTCTATGATGCTCTTTAATACTCTCACAGTATAAGAATAAACACAGTTCAATAATTAGGAACATGTAGTGCATAAATCATAAATCATTTCATTTTAAGCAGACATTAAGACTAATAGTTCACGCAGTGAGAGCTAGAGAAGCCTATTCTTGAAATAGAAGTTTGGTAGATCAGGTCAAGCAAATCCTGTAGCATGGAACCTCTACCCTCGTTCAGGAGAGATGACAATGACAAGTGGGTATCCCATTTCGTAATGCCCTCACACACACATGTCCCCAGCACGCTTTAGGGTTTTCAATAGGCAATGGCCTTGCAAGACACGACTCTCTCCTTATGCTCTCTAGGCGAGAGGGCATTACACTACCACTGGGTGTTCCAATGCATAGTGCCCATAACATTTGGGGGGAGCGACCCATCCTATTACACGGTTCCCTTCCCAACCCCAGTCCTATCATTGGGGTCGAGGTATAGTCAACAGTTGTCGACAGAGCAGTATCCAACCACCAATGGGTGCCCTATTGCATGGTGGTCAGTACCACAGTATCTCACAATATAAAACAGTATCACATTACCCACTACCAATGGGTGGCCCATTGTGTAATGGTCAGAGTCAATATCAGTCCGGCTTATCAATATCACAGTGGCATATTCATAGTGTCATCGCATCAGTTACACAATATGATAGTAACCGTATCACTTAATGATAGAATCAGTTTGACAGAATGATAATATCAGTATCACAGAATGACAATATTAGTATCACTGCTCACATTTCCTGTAATTTCAGGCAGTGATGTCTGACCATAAATAGGGTCATAACTTTCAATCTGTTAGAATTTGAAGATGGTTCCAAAACCAATTTTACACTAGGCACACCTATCCTTTAAATGGGGTGGTTTGAAAGAAATTGGACCTTGTTTGCATTTCAAAAGTTTAAAGCAATGGGGGTGTACCAGCTGTTTTCTGTTGTACACCTAGGACAGTGACATATCTCACTTAACACTATTGTAACATTCAATTCATAAAGTATTTCAAAGTAGTTCCAAAACCAAAGTTCAATTCTAAACATGTATCTTTCCAACAAAAGTAGTTTGAAAGCCTTTGGACTCCCTTTGGTTGTTCAAAAATCCGTGTTAACGAAAGCGATGGTTCTGAGTTTTTATTGAAAACTATCCACAGTGACATACCTTCACAAATAATTGCACAACTTTCAATTTAGGAGGAATTTCGGAATGTGTTCAACACGTAATTTCAAGCACACTCATAGATCTTTCAAATGACACTAGTTTCGATGTAAACTAAGTCAATTGGTTTAGGCCAAATTCGTACCAACAGGGACACCAGTTCTGAAAATTTATTAAATCTGTCAACAATGACCTACGTGCATATTTTGAGGCATAATTCTTCATACATCAAGAGTTTGAGCAAGGCTCAAATATGAACATTTTAGTAAACACAAATATATTTCTAATGGCAGTGATTTGAGGTCATTTAGACCTTGTTTGGCTACTCAAAGGCTTGGTATAAAAACATGAAAGTTCTTGAAATTTTTACAATGTGCACAGAGAGTGCCTCAAAGGCCGTCTAATGACTTCCAATTTACAGTAGGTAGCAATATAAAATCAGCTTCATTTTAATTTAGGTATACACAAGCATGTTTCCATTGATTCTTGAAAGTCATAGATTCATTCTTAACATCAACTATCCATACAACAGAGGCATCATTTCAGTAGAATGATATATAAACCAATATTACACATTTGTTCTTATCACATATTTCACACTTATATGCATTCAATTTCATGCTTCTATAAGCTTGGTGCAGAGGGTAGTAAATCCACTTACTCAAACAGCAATGGTGCCCTCAAATCCTCTTTTACAGTCCTTCTTTAAGTCCAACAACGACTGCTCTAACAAGCTTCTCCAATTTTGTCTTAGAGAGAGAGATGAGGAAGAAATGAAGTGGCGTGAGAGTGAGGGGGGAAGGCTTAAATATTGCTGGCTAGGTGGCAACTCTAGTTGGACAAGTGTCAAATATGAGGACAAGTGGCGAGTGTTTCTGGCAGCCTGCATGCATGGCAGTACCACAAACGGTGCTGCCCCTCTCGCTTCCAAATGGCGTTGCCCCAAACAGTGCTGCCTCCTCTCTCTTCCAAATGGCATTGGTCCAAACAGTGTTGCCTTGCTCTCTTCCAAACGGCGATACCCCTCGCTCCTCTCCAAACGGTGGTACCCCTTTCTCCAAACGGTGATACCCATCTCTCATCTCCAAACGGCGGGACCCCTTTCTCCAAATGGCGATACCCCTCTCTCCTCTTCAAATGACGGTACCCCTTTCTCCTAACGTCGATACTCCTCTCTTCTCTCCAAACGACGGTACCCTTTTCTCCAAACGGCGTTACCCCTCTCTCCTCTCCAAACGGCGGTACCCCTTTCTCCAAACGGTGATACCCCTCTCTGCTCTCCAAACGGTAGTACCCCTTTCTCCAAATGGCAATGCCCCTCTCTCTTCTCCAAACGGCAGTACCCCTTTCTCCAAACGGCGATACCCCTTTCTCTTTCAAACAACGTTGCCCCTCTTGTTTCGTCACAGACTCCTGCTGTCGTGTGCCTTCCCAAGGCTGGGAAATCTTGGTCCCTACATCATCTCCCCTTTTAAAAAGATTTTGTCCTCAAAATCGCTAGTCAATCAAATAGATGGGGGTACTTTTCTCGAAGTTCATCATCTCGTTCCCATGTTGATTCTTCTTGTGAATGATACTGCCATAGAACCCGGACCAGGGGAATCTCTTTGTTGCACAAAACCTAAACTATCCTACCCAATATCTCAATTGGCTCTTCAACATAAGTCAAATCTTCCCTGATCGAGATCGGTTCATACTTCAAAACATGGGATGGGTCAGGCTGATGCTTCCTCAATAGTGACACATGAAAAACACTATGAATATTGGCCAACTCAGGTGGTAGGGCTAGCTGATATGCTACAGCTCCAATTTTTTCTAATATTTTAAAGGGTCCAATAAATCGTGGACTTAGTTTCCCTTTCTTGTTAAACCTCATAATGCCCTTGTTTGGTGATACCTTCAGAAATACTCGATTGCCTACTCCAAATTCAAGATTTCTTCTTTGATTATCGGTATAGCTCTTCAGTCGACTATAAGCTGTTTTGAGCCTTTCTCGAATTAAAGTAATCTTTTTCATTATTATTTGAACAATCTTTGACAGTCTCCTTTCACCGACCTCATCTCAACATATGGGTGATCCATACAGGGCTTCAAAAGGTGTCATCTAGATACTAGCTTAGAAATTGTTGTTATAAGCAAACTCTATCAGAGGCTGATGATTATCCCGGTATCGTTTAAAATTTGTAATACAGGTCCTCAATATATCTTCTAGGGTCTGAATAGTCCATTCTACTGTCCATCAGTCTAAGGGTGGAAAGCAGTACTGAAAGTGAGTTGGGTTCCCAAGGTCGACTACAAACTGTTCCAAAACCTTAAAGTAAATCTAGAGCCCCTGCCGAACACAATACTAACAGGTACCCCACGCAGTCTTACTATCTCTTTGATGTATAGTTGGGCTAGCTTATCCAAGGTATAGGTAGTATGGAATGGTAAGAAATGAGCGGCTTTAGTTAGTCAGTCCACAATGACCCAAATGCTATCATGTCCTGTACCCGATATAGGTAGGCCAGACACAAAGTCTATAGTTGTGTGCTCCCACTTCCACTCTGGCATGGGTAAGGGTTGTAACTGCCCAACAGGTTTTTAATGTTCGTCCTTTACTTATTGACAGGTCAAACTCTTGGAAGTAAACTATGCCACTACACTCTTCATATTATTGCACCAGAAGACCCCTTTTAAATCCTGATACATTTTCGTACTCCCTGGATGCACCGTGTTACGAGGAGTGGTAAGCTTATTCCAAGATAGCACTTTTTACATTCTTGTCATTAAGAACACATACATGACCTTTAAATCTTAACATTTCATCATTGCCCATAGTGAAATCCTCCTTTCCTTCTGATTTTATTTCCTCAAGAATTCTTATAAGTTAAGGATCCTTCTTTTGTGCTACTTGGATTTGCTGAAAGAGATGGGGCTTCATTCTTATACATGAAATTGTTCCTATCCCATCACTAAGGGGCAGAGCTGGGTGCCATTATATTGCATCTTCTAGTAATTTCATTTGTCGAACCATCATGTGAGCTATTGACACCACGAGCTTCCTACTCAAGGCATCTTCCAGGACGTTGGTCTTACCCGGGTGGTAGTTGATGGTAGAGTCATAATCATTTAGCAAGTCCATCCATCTTCTTTGCCTCATGTTCAATTCTTTCTGAGATAATAAGTACTTAAGGCTCTTACGGTCAGTAAACACTTTAAGTTGGGTCTCATACATATAATGTCTCCAAATTTTCAGGGCAAAGACTACAACTGCTAATTCCAAATCATGGGTGGGATAGTTTTGCTCACACGGCTTCAACTTCCTAGAGGCATAAGCTATAACATTTCCCCACTGCATCAATACACTCCTTAGCCCTTTGAGCGAGACATCCATATAAACCACAAAATCTTTATTTCCCTCAGGCAAGGTCAGTATCAGGGATGTAGTCAGTCTCTTCTTTAGTTCCTGAAAACTTCTCTCGTAGTCATCTAACTATACAAACTTTACTTCCTTATGGGTTAGGAGGGTCAGGGGAAGTGTTATCTTTGATAAACCTTCCACAAAGCGTCTATAGTATCCTGTCAGTTCCAAGAAACTACAGATTTCTGTTACATTTGTTGGTCTTTCCCACTTAAACACAACCTCAATCTTACAAGGGTCAACTGCAACCCCGCCTCTAGAAACAATATGCCCAAGGAAAGCCACTCTTGGGAGCCAGAATTCACTCTTTCTTAGCTTGACATACAACCTTTCAGACTTTAAGGTATGGAGGACCATTCTTAAATGTTGTTCATGCTCATTCATACTCTTCAAATATACCAGGCTATCATCAATAAAAACCACTATGAAGTCAACTAGAAATTTAAAAACTCGATTCATCAAATCCATAAAGATAGCTGGTGCATTGGTTAACCCAAACGACATCACCAGAAATTTGTGATGACCATACCCGGTCTTGAATGCGCTCTTGGAAACATCCTCTTCCTTAACCCACAACTGATGATAGCCTGATTGGAGGTCAATCTTGGAAAATACCTGAGCCCCTTGAAGTTGGTAAAACAAGTCATCAATTCGAGGCAAGGGGTACTTATTTTTCACCATAATCTGATTAGCAGTCTAAAATAAATGCATAGTCTCAAAGACCCATCTTTCTTCTTAACAAACAAAATAGGGGTGCCCTATGGTGATACACTAGGTCGGATAAACCCTTTATTCAACAATTCCTGCAATTGCTCTTTCAGTTCTTTTAATTCAGTTGGGGCCATCTTGTAAGGGGCTTTAGAATGAGAGCAGTACCAAAGGCTACCTCTATCTCAAACTCGATCCCCCTCATTGGGGGCAGAGAGGTCAACTCTTCAAGGAAGACCTCTGGATATTCTCTCACCACCGGTATCTCTTCTAAATTAGACTGGATATCCTGGTTTTCTACTACATAAGCCAAGTATCCCACACATCTTTTGGCCAACAGGCGGGAAGCTTGAAGGGCTGAGATGATGCGTAAAGGGAAAACATCTTTGATACCATAAAACTCAATTTAGGTTGGCCAGAGCGCAGTGATTGAGGTCATTTGGACCTCGTTTAACTACTTAAAAACTTGATACAAAAACACAAAAGTTATTGGATTTTTTACAGTGTGCACAGAGAGTGCCTCAAAGGGCATCTAATGACTTCCAATTTACAGTAGGTAGCAACATAAAATCAGCTCCATTTTAATTTAGGCATACACAAACATGTTCCCATAGATTCTTGAAAGTCATAGATTCATTCTTAAAATCAAGTATCCATACAACAGAGGCATCATTTCAGTAGAATGGTATATAAACCACTATTACACATTTGTTCTTATCACATTTTTCACACTTATATGCATTCAATTTCATGTTTCTATAAGCTTGGTGCAAAGGGTAGTAAATCCACTTACTCAAACAACAATGATGCCCTCAAATCCTCTTCTTTTGCAGTCCTTCTTTAACTCCAACAATGTCTGCTCCAACAAGATTCTCCAATTTTGTCTTAGAGAGAGAGATGAGAAAGAAATGAAGTGGCGTGAGAGTGAGAGGGGAAGGCTTAAGTACTGCTGGCTAGGTTGCAACTCCAGTTGAACAAATGGCAAACATGAGAACAAGTGGCGACTGTGTGTGGCAGCTTGCATGCATGTCAATATCACAAACGACACTACCCTTCTCTCTTCCAAATGGCGTTGCCCCAAACAACACTGCCCCTCTCTCTTGCGAACGGTGTTGCCCTGCTCTCTTCCAAACGGCAATACCCATCTCTCCTCTTCAAACTACAGTACCCCTTTCTCCAAATGACGATACCCCTCTCTCTTCTCCAAACGACGGTACCTCTTTTTCCAAACGGTGATACCCCTCTCTCCTCTCCAAACGGCGGTACCCCTTTCTCCAAACAGTGATACTCCTCTCTCTTCTCCAAACGGCAGTACCCCTTTCTCCAAATGGCGATACCCCTCTCTCCTCTCCAAACGGCGGTACCCCTTTCTTCAAACGGCGATACCCCACTCTCCTCTCCAAACGGTGGTACCCCTTTCTCCAAACGGCGATACACCTCTTTCTTCTCCAAACGACGGTACCCCTTTCTCTAAATGGTGATACCCCTTTCTCTTTCAAATGGTGTTGCCCCTCTTGTTTCCTCACAAACTCCTGCCATCGTGTGCCTTCCCAAGGCCGGGAAATCTTGGTCCTTACAAGAAGATCTTTCAAAATCTTCTAGGAAATTTGATTTGGTAGTGGACTGCATAAGGAAAGTACCAAAACTATAGAAGTAGTATTTGACATTAATGAGGAAGGGGTAAATCTAGTGTTTCTTAAAGAGGTCAAGCAGAGTCTAAAATTTGAAGGTAATAGGATTGCCTCTTTCATATATCTACTACTCTGTGTTAATAAGCCAATCCTTTTGGAACTTTTGGAATACTGATGTGAGAAGGAAATAGGATTGCGTCTTTCCTTTTGAAACTTTGTTGAAGCAAATGATATGCTAAATGACATTTTGGAGGAGGATGAACCACTTCTTGAGATGGCAGAGTTCATTCAGCTGTTGGTTGCCACTCCCTCAGACATGGATGTGAATGTAGCTGAGATGCTAGCTCTTCCTTGATGCTAATGTTGAAAACATCTTTAAAGACATCGGGGGTTGATTTCAACATTTCTCTATCTGTTGTGCTCCATGCGATGAAAGAATGGCTTCATAAGGCTAACGAGGAAGAGGAAAAGAAGATTACGGAGGTCAATAGGGGGTTGCTACTTAGTGGCTAAAAAATCAGAAGCCTCAGGTGGGCAACGTAAGGCCAACGCGAAAGGCAAAGAAAAAATATATGCAAAGCCAACTAGGTCATTTGCAAGGGTGGCTACTAGAAGGGTACCTAGGGGTGGAGGTGGTGTAGCCATTTTGAGGGATGGTATCTCAAAATCAGAAGGAGATGCCTCCAGCTCCAGTACTAGCTCTATGTCTACCGATACTCCCTCGTTGCCAGGCATGAATCAACCTCTAAATTCAGTGAAGATGATTAGTTGGAATATGTGTGGCTTGGGAGAGATGCATAAAAGAAACAAGTGCAACTTATTTCAAAGAAGTATAGCCCAGACATGGTTTTGGGGCAGGAGAGGAAGCTTTCAAGCCTGACAGTTTGTAACATCAGGGGGACCTGAGGAATGGGGAATTTCGGTTTTGATGGTATAGATGTTGTTAATTTTTGGGACTCTTCTTTTTGCAATGTATTGGTATCCTTGTCAAAGAAATGATTTTAGTTGTTTTTTAAGATCCATTGGGGTTTTTTAGGTGGGATTTACTAAACATCTATGGTCCAAATTAGGCAACGAGCAAAGCCAGTAGTAGCTTGTCCTAGCAGAGCTATTGGAGGCAAAGAGCAAACCCCAAGCTTGATCTTCCGCATAGGCTACATATCAAACTCTCTTTAGAGTGCTTCGTAAGAGCAAAAAGCCCTCAACATCGAGGGTTTTGACAAGGCTATGGAGGCCTGCTCATCGCTTTCTTTGCTACACACAAAGACAAAGCTGCCCTTCCAATTTATTGGGGGCTTTTTTTGCAAGGTCAAACTATAAGCAAGGGGCAGCAAAAATCCCACTTAAACAAATACTTTGACATTGCTACCACTGGCTTTGCTCATTGCCTAGACGTTGTTAGGCTTGTAAACTCCACTCATTCTCCGAGAGAGGAGCCTTATGCTTCAATGAAGTCCTTATTGCAAGAACTATCTATGGTTGTTCGAAATCTCAATTTGCCATGGTGTATGATTGGTGATTTTAAGCTCATTCGGTCATATGAAGAAACATCTTCTACAGTGCCTTAAAATTCAATGATGAAAGGGTTCAATAATTTCATTATGGAATGGGGGTTAATTGACTTACCTGTTAATGAGACTCAATTCACATGGACTAATATTAGCGCAAACAGTTTAACTATAAGCAAATTGGATAGATTTCTGGTCTCTTGTGATTGGGAGGTCTAGTTCCCTTTGAGTAGTATTAATGATTTACCCAAATTATCTTACAAACTGATAAGGAAGTGAAGGGACCAAAACCGTTTATTGCATGGCTAACAGAGGTTGACGTAGTTAATGTTATTACAAATATGTGAGCAAACACAATTGTCCATGGATGGGCTGGTTGTTGGCAACAAAAAACTGTTGAACATCGAACATAAACTACTAGAGTGGAGGAAGGAGAAACAATTCCATATTAAGAGAAAATTTGATGGAACTTTGTTGTGATCGCAACTTGTGGAGTAGGTGATACACGAGAGAGAGTTGTTGGAGGAACAATGGACTAAAAAACATGATCACGGAGGAAATTTATTGGAAGCAAAAATCCAGGGTGAAATAGTTGAAGAAAGGAGATAACAATATCAAATTCTTTCATGCCATTGCAAATGCTTAAGGAGGAAAAATGATATATAAAACACTTTTGATGGGATTAAAGGAGGTGATCAAGAGGTTTGAGACAATAAATTTGTAAACGAATTTTAGAATACTTTTTCAACTGAGTTACATTGGGGCGTTAATTTAGAAGGAGTTTCTTCGAAACCATTAACAGAGTTAGGAAGCTTGGGAATTGGAGGTAATGGTCATGGAAGAAAAGTTGAAAAGAGCGGTCTTCTCTCAATCAAGTGATAAGTTATCATGACCTGATAGCTTCCAGCTATTGTTCTTCCTTAAATTATGGGATTTGGTCAAGGGTATGGTCTTTGATATGGTAAAAGAATTCTGGGTTAGGCGTGTTATTGATAAGGCGATTGACTCTAGATGCATCGCTTTAATTCCTAATCAGATAAGTATTGTGGGGATCAGTGATATTCGGTCTATCAGCTTGCTCACAAATTTGTACAAGATCATTGCCAAAATTTTGACGGAGAGGATTAAGAAAGTTCTACCATTTGTTATTACTGGTCCTCAGGCTGCTTTCATTCGCAATATAATGGTCTTGCATATTATTTAATTGTTCAAGAGTATATTAACTCTAGCGCTTTAGGGGAAGATCCTAGATATCTTATAAAATTGGGCATGGAGAAGGCCAACGATCGTGTTGAATGGGGAATTCTATTGGAGATAATGAAGTGTATATGGTTTGGTGTCAAGTGGAAAATTAGGTATATGGGTGTCTCAATAGTGCTTGTTTTTCGATCCTTGTTAATGATAGCCCTAAAGGCTTCTCTCAAGCCTCAAGAGGATTTAAACAAGGAAACCCACTATCACCATTTCATTTACTCTTATGGGTAAAAGTTTTAGTTTGATGCTATGTAATATTGTTAGAGGTCGCCTTTCTGATTTTCATGTGGCTGCCAATGAACTGTGGGTTACTCATTTGTGATATGTGGATGACATGCTTATCTTTTGTGATATTAGCATTGAATAAATCCTACAAATTCACAGATTCTTAAGGTGCATTGAGCTGGCAATGGGCTTAAAAGTAAATTTCTATAACACATGTCATTGGAGTGGCTTGTGATGATGATCTGACTATTCTTTTGGCTCAACATTTGGGTTGCAGAGTTGAGCATTTTCTTATCAAATATTTGGGACCACCTATTTCAGATAGTAGATTTTCAAGATCATCTTGGGACTGTATAATTAACGTAACTCTTGTGAAGTTGGACTTGTGAAAGTCTAAGGTTCTATTTCTTGGTGAATTGGGACAGGATTTGTACTCCAAAGCAGGAAGGAGGTCTTGGTCTTAGGAAATTGAAGATTATTAACCAGGCTTTACTCTTGAAGTAGTGGTGGAGGTTTCTTACTAACAAATATCAACTTTGGAAGAGGGTCTTGGAAGAAAAATATGGTTGTAGAAGACTGCTACAGCTGAGTGTTGCAGGTAGGATCTCATAAATCTCATATAGAAAGCTATGTCGAGTTGTAAGCAAATTCTTGATAACTATTCCAGAGGGTTGGTGGGGAAATGTGACAAGGTGCTATTTTGGGCGATAGACATTTGAAGTTCACCTACCCAAAGCTCTTTCAAAGGGTGACGCATCATCAAGTGAAGGTTAATGAGATTTATGAAAGGAAGGACTTGAAAAGTACTTGGAATATTAGTAGCTCTTACAATATACTATTGGATTCCATTATCTCTCAATTGAATTGGAAAATGTTAATGCCTCTTAGCGTGCAGATGAGCTGGTTTGGAAAAAAGAAAGTGATGGTATTTTACTGTTATGTTTGTTTATAAATTGGTCTTTCATTACCGCTTTAGATGGTGGCAATTATCTTTAAATAAGGCCTAGAAATGGACTATACTGCATATGGTTCAAGCATTTCTTTGGGTCCTTATGCAAGGCAGGGTTTTGACAATAGGTAACTTGAGGAAGAGAGGAAAGATTATGCCTATCATGTGTCTATTACGTAAATCGGATGAAGAAAATGATATGCACTTTTTCCTCCACTGCTGCTTCACTTACTCTATATGGATGTGGGCTGTGGGATTGATTGGACTCCTTTTGGTATTGCCTCAGAGTCATAAGGATATTTCACAGCAACTAGTGAATAGATTACCAAAGGTGGGTAAGATTATTTGGAATATTTTTCAAGCAGCTATTTTATCGGAGATTTCTCTGGAAAGGAACAAAAGCACATTTGAGGGGATGCTTATAGAATTACCATGATTAAAAACAAGATCTTAAGTACAGTTTGGAATTGTTTTTTGTAACCAAAGAGGGAGATGGTGTTTCCATGGTAGATATAATGGTAAATACGTCCAATGTGATCAAGATAAATTTTCTTAAGCTTTGGTCGTAAGCTATTTGGCAATAACTGTCTCAATCGGTATTTCTAAAACTGAATTTTCATGAGGGTTCCAAAGGGAAGTTACGACCATCTCGTTATGGAGGACATGTTAGAGATTGTAATGGGGCTATTATCATTTCATGTGCTGGTCCATGTGGTTGTCTCTGCAAATCAAGAATAGACGTGGGGCAATGGTTTGAGGACTTAAAACTTTTATACCTAAGACAGATTGCAGATATTTGTATCGTGGAAGATATTTGTATCGTTGAAGGACACTCCCTCAATATCACTAACTGGTGGTATAAGGAATCCAGCCTCCCTTAGAGGTTAAAAACTTTTTGGATGGAAGCTAGGTATATATCCAATTCATTAACAGTTTCGCGAGACCAATGATTTGGCACATTGTTCAGCACGTTTAGGGGTGGAGCAACTGAATTTCATTATAAATGATAATTATTAGTGTAATTATCTTGTAATTCTCCATGAGGTTAAGAAAGCTAAATAATGTTGTCAAAAAGACAAAAAAAAATAACAAAAACAAAAACAAAAACAAAAAAACAAGAAAAAACAAAAACAAAAAAAACAAAAACAAAATCAAAAGAAGAAAAAAAGATTGTGACCTTAGATAAACTTTTTCCTTTGCTGCATATTGCTCTATATTTTATATCCCACTTTATGTGAGAGTGTCATATGGTATTTTAATTTTATTTTCTATTCTATTTACCTAAAGGAGTATATATTAGATATAAATTCTAAAATATGAAAAGTTAACATTTAAAATTTAAAGAATTAGTCATAAACTACATTCCAATCATAAAATACAACGTGGAGTTTGCCAACGCGTATTAACAACATGTGGTTGCCAAGTTTCTTTTTCTCTAAAAAAATAATCATATTTTTTTAAGTACTTCATAATTTATTATAACAATATGAAAATTGATTATAAATTAATTTTAAATGATAGAAATTTAGTAATATGAAAAAAATTAAATTTTATAAAATTTCAAAAATGCAAAAAAGTATACAGAAATTAACATAAATATAAAGTATTTGAAATCTAGAACTTAAGATATGAAATTCAGAATGTAGGGACATAAATTACTAAAATTCAGAATTCAAGATAATTAAATATTTTAAAATTTTGAAAACTATTTAAATTTAGAAATTTAAGAATATAAAATACTTTCAAAATATTTTTGATAGAAAATACAACATATTTTCCTTTAAAGATTTGACATTACTATATTTAAATTTTTGGAATGTAATTCCAAACAACTTTTTAGAAGCCTACAAATTAATTAAAAAAAATTCAATTTATTTCATTTATCAATAGAAAGAAAAATAAAATACAGTTTTATATCTCCTAACTGATGTATGAAGTCTATATACTTCTCTAGAGCAATGCACAAATTTTTGTGCGAAATTTGGAAAGGGAAAGCTTTCTATGTTCCCCCTACAACATAGAAGTTAAGCTTTCTATGTTCCTCCTACAACATAGAAGTTCTATCCTCCCCTTATCCAAACGTCCATTTTTGAATGGAGGGCTAAGATTGAGCCAATCACAATGTCATGTCTTTACATTGTTTTATTTTTAATATTTTTTCTATAAACTGTTTTGACACCAAATTTTGGACTTTCATTCATCTATTAAACTCGCACTAACGAAAAATATAAAAAAAATATTTTCAATAAAATAAAATGATCAAGATACCCCTAAAAATTTCAAAGGGTATTTTCATCGTTATTTTTTATCGAAAAATTATTGTTAATATTTTTTATAGGTGTACCCCAATGAGAAGATGGCACACACCAAATTTCATATTCAGAAAAATTATATTAAAAAATTTAAAAATAAAATACTTTGAGACATTGGATCAAGATCAAATGGTGAGTGGCTCTCTTGATAAAAAATGAATGGCTGGATGGTAGGGGGAGGATAGAACTTCTATGTTATAGGGGGAACATATTATTTTTAAGAATAAAGCGTTTGATGAAAAATAACCTTGTTCTTTTATTCTCTAAATTTATTAAAAAATAAAATAAGTCATAAATGAAATTTAAAAGGCATTCAAAACAGATTAATTTTAAGAATAAAAATTTTGATGAAAAATAGCCCTTTTTTTTATTCTCTAAAATTATTAAAAATAAAATAAGTCATAATTGAATTTTAAAAGGCATTCCAAACTGATTATTTTTAATAATAAAACTTTTGATGAAAAATAACCTTTTTTTTATTCTCTACATTTATTAAAAAAAAATTCATAACTGAAATTTAAAAGGCATTCCAAATTGAAAATGAAAAATATAGAATATAATAAGAAAATGTATCAATGTTGTTATTCTATTGTTAGTGAAGAGGCAACTAATTTATTTAAATTTTAAAAAATCAGAATAAATATTTATTTTAACAAATAAATATAAAATCGGTTATTGCTAAATGTTAAAAAGACAATAAATTTCAAAAGTATAAAGCTCTTTTAATAATTGAAAAAAAAAATATAATTATAACGAGTTTCTCACAAGTTACTTGTGTAGAAAAGTATGCATAATTTTTGTGGAATATTCAAGAATTATTTTAAGAAGTTTCGAAAAAGGTCATAAACTATTTTCAAGTTTATAATTTCTTCTAAACAAGAAATTTCAATTATAATATTCTAAATGTCCTAAAAAAACAGGTTAATGAGACATTGATGAAATTTAAAGCATGGAAAATAGAAATTGAAAATTGGAAAGATTTTAAAAGTAATTTTGTATTTTGAATACCTAAATTAGAAAGGAATGTTTTAAAATATTGGAAAATGAAAACTTATTTGAGATAGCTTTAAATATGTGTAATTAAAAATTAGTCATAAACTATTTTTTGATGCATAACATTTTGCACTCGAAATTGTAAATTCTTAAAAATCCATTAAAAAAATCAAAGTTATTTTCCTACTTTCTTATAGTTAGGACATCATAATTTTTTTTCAAATATTTAAAATGAGCAAATTCATAAACTAAAATTTGAAAATATGAGATAAAGAGGTTTTGGTATTTTGAGATATTGTTAAATATAAATTTGGTACCCCTTAAAATTAAATTATGACATTAAAAATTAAAAGTACTCTGTATTATTATTTGCATTTCTACTAAAAACTAGATAATTTTCTTTAATTATTTTAGGTGGATTACAAAAAAAGTATTAGGCATCATAATATATCAAATCTATTACCTTAAAGAAAATGTCGTAAAAAAATAATTTGTGAACAAAAACTTGTAAATGAACCTTTCTCAAATATAAACTCACTCTAAAATTTTTTCTACAAACACTCCAACTAATCAAATTTTAAAAATTAAATAAAAGGCGCATAGGTATAGAGAAATAAAAAAAATGGTTGTTGAGCTTAACAAATTGAACAATAATATCTGCACGAGAATAATGTATTACAAACGCCTAGGTATAGAGAAATAAAAAAAAAGGTTTGAAAGTTAAAAATTAACGAAAACATATAAGAAAAACAATAAAAATAAAACTAACGATGTGGCCTTTTTATGCTAATTCGTCCACCTTATCATTAAAGAGAACGAAGAAGTAGAAGATGATTTTATGAATCTTTCTTCGTTAATTAAGAAATATAGATAATTATTGAGGTCACATATCTTTGTAAAAATAAGATCTTGCAAGTAAAATAGTTGAATGGCCTCATAAAACATGTCGATAGATGTAGACACCCCAATCCTGATTGAGGAAACGATGAAAGGTCAAAATCCTCTGGGAAGACCATCTCGAAACTTGAACCAATCCCAACCCAACCACGACCGACCATGAACAAATACCTTATACATCAGATCAGTTTGGCAAAGCTTGAAGCACCAAAGAATGCCATCAAAGATCAAATAAGGCAGATCAGAACCAAGAACCACCAGTTTGGAGGCAATCAAGAAGCAGACAATTTCGACAGTATTGGCAAATATGCTGGCGCTACTCTGAATTCGACCATATCCGATGTTCAATATAGGCCAAGACAACTTACATCTCGAGATACGAGCCAACCGACATAAAAGTTCTACATGAAATTGCCATAGCCACCAATGCCATTGGTAGGCTATGCCGAGCTCTGGTAAGTCAAAATAGCAAGACAACCAGAGCCAAAAGGAGAAAGTCCTAGGATGTGGGGACTTTTTGCTTGATCTTGTGAATGGAGAGGTTGTTGTCCTCAAGACTATACTCTAGGTATAAGAAAGAATTTGATCTTGGTTTCCAAGATGAGTAGTACGAGTTTTGCGTTTGTTTTCAAGGAGAACAAGGTGTTTGTCAATGAGGGAAGTGTGAATTGTGAACTTGTTTTTGTAAAAAAAAACCACAATAGGCTTTGTCAAATGAAAATAAAAAGTAAATTTGCTTATGTCTCAGATCATGTGAATGATTTTCTATCATGACACTTAAGGCTATGACAAACAAATCAATGATGGAAAAGCTTATAAGATATAGAAGGTTGAAAGAAGGTGAGTTGTGAGGCTTGCATACAAGGCAAAATCATTAAGAAATCTCATAACAAGGTTGAAAGGACTATTAACCTATTAAAATTAGTACACATTGATATTTGTGATCCCATGAGTGTGCCTTCCAAAGGAAACAAGACCACATAATTACCTTCATTGATAATCATTCCCAGTATGGTCACACTTACCTTCTTCAATTCAAAAGTGAAGCTCTAGGCAAGTTTATGGAATATAAGGCCGAGGTAGAAAACCAAATTGGAACCAAAATTAAGATCCTTAGGTCAGACTGGGGAGGTGAATATATATCCCATGCCTTTCATGAGTTTTGTACCTAAAATGGCATCATACACCAAACCACCATGCCATATTCCTCTGAGCAAAATGGGTTGCGGAAAGAAAGAATAGGACTTTAATTGAAATGGTTAGGAGCATGATGGGAACTGCCAAAGTCGCATTTGAATTTTGGGATGAAGCAGTTTTCACCGTGACTTATGTCCTTAACCAGACTCCGACTAAGGCGGTGGCATCAACGCCTTTCCAAATGTATATGGGGCATCCAACTTCTATTAAGCACCTCAAAGTTTGGAGTTGTTTAGCCCATATTTTGATTCCCTCTCAAAATAGAACTAAACTTGAGCTCAAAACCATCAAACGTGTCTTCATTGGTTATCCCTCACATGGGAAAAGAGACTAGTTTTATGATTTGCCCAATGGCAATGTGATCGAAAGTTGTGATGCATATTTCATTGAGGATAAATTTTTTGAAGGAAGGATGAGTCATAAGCAAGTAGATCTTTACGAAAGGAAGAAGAACAAACAAGTTGAGCAAAACCCTACACCCTTGAATCTACCTAGAAGAAGTTCAAAAAATGAGAACGCCTAAACTTTTCATATACCTTGGTGAGCTTTATGAAAGAATTTGTCGTGACCCGACCATGAATACGATACATAACAAGAAGCCATTAATTACCCGAAAAGAAAACAATGGAAGGAAGCCATGGATAATGAAAATGAAATCCATGGAGAGAAACCGAGTGTAGGAGCTTGTGTCATTACCTCCTCATAGAGTAAGTGGGTTTTCAAAAAGAAACTAAACTCGGAAGGGCAATTAGAGAAGTATAAGGCTAGATTGGTAGCTAAGGGTTTCACTCAAACAGATGGGATTCATTCTCAAGATAATTTCTCACAGGTTGCCAAAATGGGATCCATTAGAATCCTTCGTACGATAATCGCCCATTTACACCTTGAGCTTCACCACATGGATGTCAAAACCACATTCCTTAATGGGGATTTAGAAGATAAGATTTATATGATACAACCCCATGATTACATAGTAAAGGGGAAATAAAAACATGAGTATAAGCTTGTTAAATCTTTACATGGTTTGAGACAAGCTTCAGGGAGATGGTTTATAAAGTTCCATGAAACTTTGGTTAAAAATGGTTTAGAACCAAATGAGGAAGATAATTGCATCAATTCTAAAGTGAGTGGGAGTGACAGAAAATGAGGAATGAGGTAGGCTCTGTTAGGTTTCGTATGATTGAAGGTTTGTGCTCATTGCAGCCATGGCAGTGAGATCTTGCGATCTCCGTATGGATGATAATGACAGCCTTAGCTATGAGGAGGTACTTCTCATGGATGGGAAACCACCAGATCCTAAGACTAATGTGCTGGCTTCCTCTTCTCTAGGATCTAACGGAGGTGGACATGGTTATGGCTATCAAGTTGTTTATGATGGTAACAAGGGTAACCAGGCTCTTCGTGGATCTGCTGACAGCTGTGGCCATGGTTCTAGGTGCGCAAATCTCAGTGGAGTTCCTTCTTCACTGGGATCAGGCAGTGATAAGGAAAGGCTCGTTTATGGGCCTGGTTTTTTTGTCATAACCAATTTTGGTTGTGAAGGTTTTTTTTCCTACTGGTGGACTTGGCCTCAAGGATGGGAGCGTGAAGATGGTTCCAGTTGGTGGTTTGGGAGTCCCTTGTGAAGCTGGTGGTGAGTATGGAGATGGTTACCAAGTTGCACATGATGGAAACAAGGGCAATCAAGCTATGGACGGTGGTCATGGTGTGGTTGGTATGGTGGACTACATTAGTTCTAAAGACACTGCTGCTGCCACATCATCCAAGTTGCTAGCTTCATTGATTGAAGGCTACCTCGCACGATATATGATGCTTGATGGCTCCTCTAATAGCAGCACCTCTGGTGCTAAAGGTGCGCATGAGTCAAATTTGGGCTGGGAATTGGGTGATCACGATGAGGGTGTGTTGGCTCGGATCTTTCGTTGGGTGATCAAGATAAGCGTGTATTGGCTCATCAGGATCTTTCTTTGGGTATCAGCATTCTATTCATAAGGACGTCAATGAATTTCTTAGGGAAAGTTATACAAATCTCATTCACAAAGGTGGAGATCGCATAGACAAATTTTCCACTGTTAAAACTCTTGGTAAGGAATTAGGTGCAGCTCTTAGAGAGCAACTCCTCGAGAAAATTGTGGCTGAATACCGTGATGAGGAGCATGGTAAAGATGGTCAATCAAAGAGTGCTCTTGTGTCTCTCCATGAGCTTTCTGAAGGAGTTGCAATCAATTTTATATTCGGGCCTAATGATGGTATCAATGGAGCTAGTGGCAGAGGCAAGGGGCTTATGTCCTTGGGTGAATCTTCTAGTTCTTCTGTCAGCAAGGATGTGAGGGAGGGTCATGTTTTTTATGCTCCTTTATTATTGAGTGCGAAAGACAAAGGTAAGGGTACTGACTCTAGGAATTTTAATATAATATTTGATAATGTTCAAGGCACTAATAATAGAGATAATGAGGAGTTTCCCCCTCTGATTTCTTATCATAAGAATAGAAGGGATCTGTTATAACCCCTAAATGCTGGGATTCAGGTAAACCCATGGATCTTCTTTTTAGAGAAAAAGGGATTGAAAATAGTGTTTGTTAGTTTGAAAATATGGATATTACTCCTACAAAAACCATCGATGGCAAATCTTACATGAGAATTGAACAGGAGTTAGTAAAATCTTGCTTTGAAAAGTGGGAGAAAAGTGCTTGGCTTGTAAAACAAAAGTGCTTGGTTATTCAAGAATGGGACCCATCTGTTCAACCTTTTAGACGCACACGATAGACTGTCCTAGATTGGATCAAACTGCCAAATCTTCTTCTTATTTTTTGAGAGTCAGGAATTCTCTTTCATATTGCATCAAGTGTAGGGAACCCTACATTTATGGACAAAACTACAAAATTGCGATCGTGGGTGGAGCCAAGGATTTGTGTGGCAATGGATGTGGACAGAACATGTTTAACGGAGGTGTGGTTTGATATCATGCTTAAGGAGTATTGTCAAAAGATTATATACGACTTTATACCAAGTGAACTGGTCATAAGTCAGATTCATGCCGAACATCTTTTGCTGTGAAAGACTCAAAGGTAAAAAATGTTGAGAGAAAGGCAAGAAATGACAGTGGAGCAGTTATTGTGTTATCCACGGGAGAGGAAGGGTAGAAAGTTGTAAAGGGTAGAACACAAATGATTTATAAAAAAAGGAAGCGGTTATTGTTCCTAATACCTTTCAGGTCTTAGCTGATGACAAATATGCAAATGTTGTGAATGCTTTAGAGCTGGGGGATCCGGCTTCAGGGGATCATTCGAGCGTGTGTGATGGACGAATGAATGGTGTGGAATCAAATTTAATGTGTGTTGACGATGCTCTCATAGGCTTGCCTAAAGAGCAAATAAATGGTTATGCAGTTGTTATGGCTTCCAGTTTGTGTGACCTGCAGATTGAGGTTTTAGAAGCCATTGAGCCAACTACTAATGAAAAAAGTGGTAATGTCGTGGGTGATCCTGCACCTTCGAATGCCTCACCCTCGGGTGTGTGTAGTTGTGTGCATGAAGAGGTAGATGGGGCTATTGAGGGCTCAAATGTTTTCTCTTTGGAGGGCAAGTGTACTTACAGGGTTGATGAAGGTTCCAATCAGAAGAATGATGAATCAATATCCTTAGATGATTTAAAGCGTAGAAAACCTATTTAGGATGGAACTGCTAAGGTGAAAGGTCCTAGCAAGTGTTTTCAATATCAAAATCCAGGGGACAGGTTGAATAAACCGCTAATTCAGTCTCAAATGAAGGGGTCTTCAGAAGTTATTGGTGGTTGTTTTAAGGAAGTTTTCAACACTTGTATCCTTGGGGCGAATAAGGAGGAAGCTAATCGTGACCTCGGCCCACAGGTACCAAAATGCACGTGGATCACGAAAGCACTGTTGAAATAAACCTTGATCTGGAGCACATTTTCTAAAGACAATAGATTGGTCCCAAAGCACATATGGAGGTAGCCCATGACTCCCTAAGAATACCCACTAGTTTCGTCACAATTTGACGACGTTAATGCAGATCAGAGATAAAATCAGTTTTTAGATTCGACCTCTAACATGCTGAAAATGAACCCTATAATTACATCCCTATCACCGGAGCTTCATATGAGCACCAGACTACTCTCATTGGATTTAGACGATCCGAAAACCCCCAAATATCAAATTTCATCTCATTCAGACACTTTTGGACCATTATGTGGCCAACTTACCCAAAAAGAGTGGGTTACGCACTATTCTGGTACACCATCGGTGAACCAGTTTCTATAAATGGAACCAGTGTAATGTGATTTCGAGATCACTTTTGAAGGGTCATAACTTCTTTATCTTAAGTTGAATCAAACTCAAATTTCATGAGGATTTTTGTCTCATCGGCGTACACGTTTTGATATATGGCACGACTTATGACACGACCCAAGACGAGAAATCTTAGAGAGAAGTCACTTAAGAAAACTCATGTGCTACAGATTTTTGGAAGAAGAAGACCCCTTCAATCAAATGGCCACATCATGAAGCCCCGAGAACAGATCGACTTGAAAGTGAGTCTGTTGTGACCGCAAGGTCAAGGGCTTCGTCTCCTCACGACCAACCGGGTAGGCGGCTAAGCCACTGGTCTGCCTTCTCTTCCTCTCTTTCTCTCTCTTCCTCTCTCTTTCCCTCTTCTCCCTCTCTCTTTCCCTTTTTCTCTCTCTCCTCTCTCTTCTTCTCTCTTTCTCTCTCTTCTCCCTCTTTTCCTTTCTCCTCTCTTCTTCTCTTTTTCTCACTCTTCTTTCTCCTCTCTTCTCTCCATTCTCTCCTTCTCTCTCACACTTTCTTCACGATCAACCGGGCCAGCCCACCTTCACTCTCTCTCTCCCTTCTCTTTCCTTCTCTCCCTTCCTACTCTCTTCTCTTTCTTCTTCTCTCTCTTATTTTCTCTCTCTTCATCTTCCTTTCTCTCTCCACCTCTCTCTTTCATCTCCTCTCTCTATCTCTCTCTTCTCTTTTTCTCCTTCTCTCTCCTCCTTTCTCTCCTCTCTGTCCCTCTCGCTTTCTCATGGTCAACCAGACCGACGGCTAAGTCGCATGCCCACCTTCTCCATTTCTCTTTCTCTCTTTCTTCTTTCTCCTTCTCTCTCCCTCTTCTCTCCTCTTCTTTCTCTTTGTCTCTCTTCTCCCTTACGACCAACCGGACCAGCGGCTAAGCCGTCGGCCTGTCTTTGCTTTGTCCCTTTCTCCTCTCTTCTCTCTCCTTTTCTTTCTCTCTCCTCTCTTCTCTCTCCCTCTCTCTTTCTCTCTCTTCTCCTCTCTCTCTTCTCCTCTCTCTCTTCTCCCCTCCTCTTCTTTCTCTTCTTCCTTCTTTTCTCTTTCCTTTTTTTCTCTCTTTTCTTCTCTCCTATCTTCTCTCCTCTCTCTCCCCCTTTCTCTCTCACGGTCAACTAGACCAACGGCTAAACCACCGGCCCGCTCTCTCTTCTCTCATTCTCTTTCTTTCTTTTTTCTCTTTTTCCTCCCTTCTCTTTTCCTCTCTTTCTCTCTCTTCTTTTTTTTCTCTCCCTCTCTTCTCTCCTCTCTCTCCCCCTCACTCTCTCAAATTTTATTGGACCGACGGCTAAGCCGTCGACCCGCTCTCTCTTCTCTCCTTCTCTCTCTTTCTCTCTCCTCTACTTTGTTTCTCTCTTTTTCTTCTTTCTATTTCTCTCTATCTCCCTTTCTCCTCCCTTCTCTTTCCGTCTCTCTCTCTCTCACTCTTTCTTCACGATCCACCGGGCCGACGGCTAAGCCTCCGGCACGCCTTCTCCTTCTCCCTTTTTCTTTCTCTCTCTCTTTCTCCTCTCTTCACTTTCTCTTTCTCTCTTCCACTTCTCTTCACTTCTTTCTCTCTGTCTCTCCCTTTCCCTCACGACCAAGCGGCTTCTTCACGATCCACTAGGCCGACGGCTAAGCCTCCGACACGCCTTCTCCTTCTCCCTTTCTCTTTCTCTCTCTCTTTTTCCTCCCTTCTCTTTCTCTTTCTCTCTCCCACTTCTCTCCTCTTCTTTCTCTCTGTCTCTCCCACTTCTCTCCTCTTCTTTCTCTTTGTCTCTCCCACTTCTCTCATCTTCTTTCTCTCTGTCTCTCCCTTTCCCTCACGACCAACAGGATCGGCGGCTAAGATGTCGACCCGTCTTTGCTTTCTCTCTCTTCTCTCGACCAATCGGATCGACGGCTAAGACATCGACCCGTCTTTGCTTTCTCTCTCTTCTCTCTCCTTTTCTTCCTCGCTCTTTGATCTCTTCTCTCTCTTTTACTCCTCTCATATTCTTTCTTTTCTCTCTTCTCCTCTCTCTTATTCTCCTCTCATCTTCTCTCTCATCTTTTATCTCTCCTCTCTCTCCCCTTCTCTTCTCTCCTCCCCTTTCTCTATTTCTCCCCCTCACTCTCTCACGGTCAATCAAACCGACGGCTAAGCCGTCGGCCCGCTCTCTCTTCTTTCCTTCTCTCTTTCTCTCTCATATTTTTCTTTCTTTCTATCTCTTTCTCTCTCTTTCTCCTTCTTTCTCTTTCCCTCTCTTTCTCTCTCTCTCTATTCTTTCTCTTTTCTGTTCTCTCCTTCTCTCTTTCTTCTCTCTCTTCTCTTCTCTTCTCTCCTTCTTTTATCTCTTCTTCTCTTCCCCATTTCTTTCTCTTTTACTCTTTTTTCTCTCTCCTTCTCCTCTCTTCTCTCTCCTCAATCAGATCGATGGCTAGGCTGCCGACCCATTCTTCTCTCTTTCTCTCTTTTTCTCTCTATTTCCATGTCTCCTTTTCTTTCTCCCTCTTCTCTCTTCTCTCCTTCTCTCTCACCCTCCTTCTCCTCTCTTCTTCTTTCTCTTCTCTCCTCCTCTCTCTCTCTTATTCTCCTCTCCTCTTCTTTCTATTCTCTCTTCTCTTCTCTCTCCTTCTCCTCTCTCCTTCCTTCTCTCCCCTCTTCTCTTTTCCTCTCGTTCTCTCACGGTCAACTGGATCGGCAGCTAAGCCGCCAGCCCGCTCTCTCTTCTCTCCTTCTCTCTCTTTCTCTCTCTTGTCTCTCTTTTTCTCCCCTTCTCTTCTTTATCTTCTCTCCTTCTCTCCCCCTCTCTTCTTTCTCTTCTCCCCTTCTCTCTCCTCTCTCTCTCTCTCTCTCCCCCCTTCTCTTTCTCTTCTTCTCTTCTCTCCTCACCTTTCTCTCTATTCTACTCGCTCTCGTTCTTACCTTCCTCCCCTCTCTCTCGTCCTCTCCTTCTCTCATAAAACCCCCATGCTATACCCCCTATTTATTTGTTTATTCATAAACTGTCTCGCTTCGCCCCCTTTTTTTGTTTTACATATCCCTTTAACGACAAGTAAGGGTCTTTTGACCCACTTGTCTGGCAACCTTATGCGTGTGTTTAAGAGTCGCAGAGTGTAAGCAAGGAGGCTAAAGTCGAACCAGCCTCAAGCTAGGGGATTTCCATCTTGATCTAAGAGGGTGCCTAAGCGAAACGCCTGAGCGTGTCACAGACCCACTATGAGGTAAGTCGCGCCTCACACCATACAATCCTCTCTCACTTGTTGGAATCTATCCTCACGTGGATCCCACGCACCACGGTCCTAAGAGTGCGATCTCGAGCCGGACCCAAATCCGGGTCCCCGTGTTACCCAACGAGATCGATGCTCAACCATCTTGGTGACTCCACTGGGGATATGCTACCCCATCGTCGGTTTAGTGTGCTTGCCAAGCATTCCGCACTAGCACACATACACATGACTTCGGGATTGTTCAATCCCTACATCCGAGTTGGCAATTTCATTATCCCCACACTCGTGAGCCTGTCCTCTGGGGGCGAAGTTCTGCAAACCTCGTTCCCCACCTTCCTCTTGAGCGTCGATCAGAATTCGCGCTCCCGAGTTCACCCGACTTAGGGTAAGGAGGGACCTCCAAATCCATTCTTCTCTATTTACCCGCATCAACGAGCATCTCGTTAATGCTACTTCCATCGGTGGTACTACATCTACCTCTCACAGCATTCACCCAGCTACTGGCAAGTCACTTGCCAGTACTTCTGCTAGGGGCAGCTGAAAGGCCACCCCTCTATCTTCCACAATTTGCAGGAAGCTTGCCATTGGCTCTGCGAGTTGCCATAAGTCCACCCCCCACTCTCAGTTACTATGAGCCGTCACTTTTGGTGGTTTGACATTAAAGGTAGGCTTTAAAGCCGCTCCCTCTCACCCACCTTCAATGGCTAGCGGCTCAGCCATCAAGTCCACATCCCGGGGCAGCCCCAAGGTTCCCCGGGTACATCATCATAGGCGAGGTCTTTTGGGACCCAACCTCGCACACGCAGGCAACCCAAAGGTTGCCTCGTAAGCATGCTGCATCTGTCTCCCCCTGCTCTGGGTGGCACCAAAGCCATGCCTCCACGAGCACATGGGCAACGACTCCCATGTCGGCCCCACTCGCACATATCTATATATCCCATGGGGGTGGCCACAAGGCTACCTCATCATGCACAACAGCTCGTAGGGACAACATTCTTGAAGTTGAACCGTTAACCCCCAAGTCACCCGAAAACCTTCTGTAAACCATGCACATGCACGTGACCCTCAGGCCGCCTCGAAGGTTAAAGGCCATTGGCACGTGTTCAACCCTTCGTGTGCCTTGCTTGTCCAACCAAAACCATTAGCCACCTAGTACTCGAAGACGTTTCCATCGAGTACCCTCTTTCAGTTCCCTCAACAACCCCACATGACTATTGGCCCTTAGAAATGAGCTCGAGGCAGAACTCCAATGGTAAAAAAGGTTTAGTCTACCCCATCCTTCTTGGTTGAATCATTGCCACCCAAAGAAGTCGTAGAACCGGCCCTCTCAAGTCCCTATTCCCTGCCTCTACTGATAGAGGTAGCTTTGGCTTCCCTAAGAAGAGCCAGCCATCTGCGATCCCATTCCTAATTTCAGTTCTGGGAGACGTTATACTGAAATATGAGAATCAATCACAAGAAAGGTGTGCAGTTTATCCAAAGGGAGAAACCTGAGAGACCTCCATAAACAAAAACCCCTTCTACCCTTGCAAATCGTAATGGAGTCTAAAACAAGAAAAGGAGAACAATGCATGGTGATTCAAGTCGTGGGAGATGACCCTAGCCATAAGAATCCATGGTTCCAAGATCGTCGCGAACTGATGATGACCTGGTCCATCATAAGAGCCTAAGCTCAGTTGGGACACCCCCAACGCCTTTTGACTGGCCTCCCTGACCGAGTCGCTTGGCAACATAAAGTCCATGTCATGCTTGATGCATCATTTCCTGAGGAAAGGGTTGAAGTCATGGTTGTTAATGAAACCAATGATGAGCCTCAAGATCGCCTCGCTCAACTTGAGGAAGCCGTCAATCGAATGGGGGAGAGGCTTGACCAGGTAGAAATCGTCAGGCCTCCAACAAACTCTTCCCACCATGGGGTCAATTCGCCACAGCTACCCCACTCCAAAGATAGACTCCTTAGGCAACCCCCTCCACCATCGACGTATGGTTATCCTCTAACATCATCCCAAGCTCTCCGTCATCCGGTTACACAGGTTGATATTGATGCTATGGTCAACTACAGCCTGCGAAACAAACAGATCCTTGGGACACGAGAGACAACTCTTTACCAAAAATGTTACCCCGCATTAATCGACTTGCTTCCCTTCCCATCGAACTACCAAAAGGGATATAAGCACGTAATGTGCTTATGTAATGGGGGCTTCCTCGATCAATAAAATTTGGGCTTTTTGTTTAAGTTTTTGGGTCATGGTTTAGAGAGAGAGAGGAGAGAGAAGATCTAGGTGAGTACCCTTGAGCCTTAAAGGTAACTTTCTCTACTTTCTTCTTCTCTTCTTTCCATCTCTTCTTTCTCTCTCATCTTTCTTCTTCCCTTCTTTCTTCTCTCTTCTCTCTCTTCCTTCTTTATATTCTTTCTCTCTTTTCTTTCTCTCTTCTCTCCCTTCCTTCTCTCTCTTCTTTCTCTTTGCTTCTTTCCTCTCTCTCTGCTTCTCTCCTTTCTCTCTTTGCATATTTCCTTTCTCTCTCTTCTTCTTTCCTTTCTCTGTCTTTGCCTTTTCCTTTTCTCTTTTCTTATTTCCTTTCTCTCTCTACTTCTTTCCATTCTCTCTCTGCTTCTTTCCTTTCTCTCTTTTCTTCTTTCAATTTTCTCTTTGCTTCTTTCCTTTCTCTCTCTTCTTCTTTCCTTTCTCTCTTTTTCTTCTCTCTCTCTTCTTCTTCCCTCTTTCTCTCTCTTCTCACTCTCTGTCTGGCACAGTGGGGTATACTGTCGTGCACGTTATTTCTCTCTCCTTTCTCCCTCTATCTGGCATGACGGGGTACATCACCATCTGGACTCTTTCTCTCTCTGTTTGACAAGATGGGGTACACCGCCATGCACACTCCTTCTCTCTCTGTTTGGCAAGGTAAGGTACATCACTGTGCACAACTCTTTCTCTCTCTGTCTAGTATGATGGGGTACACTGATGTGAGCACTCTTTCTCTATCTTTTCTCTCTCTGTCTGGCACGACGGGGTACACTATCATGCACACTCTTTCTCTCTCTGTCTGGCACGACGGGGTACATCACTGTGCGTAACTATTTCTCTCTTTATCTGGCATGGCAGGGTACACCACCATGTGCACTCTTTCTCTCTCTGTTTGGCACGGTAAGATACACTATCGTGCACACCCTTTCTATCTCAGTTTGACATGGTGGGTTACACCATTGTTCACAGTCTTTCTCTCTCTTTTCTCTCTTTATCTGGCACGACGGGGTACATTGCTGTGCACACTCTTTGTCTCTCTGTCTAGCACGGCGGGTTAAACCACCATGCGTCTCTCTGTCTAGCACGATGGGGTACATCGCCATGCGCACTCTCTCTTCTCTCTATCTGTCTGGCATGGCGGGGTACACCATCACGGGCAACTTCTCTTCTCTCTTCCCTCTCTTTGTCTGGCACGACAGGTCCCCGCCATGCATGACATTTCTCTCTTCGCTCTTCTTATTTCTCTCTCCTCTCCTCTTTCACCCCTTTGCTTGCTTGACAGGAGGGCATGCTGAGCCTTGTTCCATTGTGTCAATTTTTCCACCGAGCAGTTTAGCCCTCGTGTCGGTATGGTCACTGTACTTGTCTAGCTACAGCGCCAAACCTGCCGCTGTGTCAGCCTTCTTCTTCTTCTTTTTGAAGGATCTGGGTGAAAAACAAACCAGCCTTTTTCTCTCTCTACTTTTTTTCTCTCTCTTTGAAGAGCTGGGTGAAAGCAAACCATCTCTTTTTCTCTCTCTGTACCCTCCTTTTTCTTTTTCTTCTCTTTAAAAATACCTTCTCTCTAAAGTCTTATCCCCTTTTCTTTCGTCCTTCCGCTAAGGAATGATGTTATAGGTCCCTTAAAAGAAGATGCCGAAAGTCTGTTCAATTGACATTGACCTAATAACATCGTTCCCTCATTTTCCCCTAGAATGTACACGCTTGTGTGCATTCATTCAAAAGACAAGATGGGGTCTCCTGACCCACTTGTTTGTATTCTAATGTGTGTGTGTAATTAAAGGAAAGAAGAAACAGGTCAAAAGAGGCGATTCCAAACTGGCCATAGGCTAGGGGGCATTCCACATGATCTAAGAGGGCGCCCAATCGAGAGCAGCCCGAGTGTGTCATAGATCCATGCGAGGTGAATCCCATCATGCTATCCATATTCCTCACTCACCCGTTGGTATTTTTGCCCGCATCTCCTTTACGTGGTTCCCGAGAGAGCGATTTCAAGTTTCGAGTCTATCTCGAACATGGAGCCATGCCACCAGGTCATCCCAGCCCGGAGGGCGAGATCGAGGTACCTAACCAGCTTGGGGACTCCACTGAGGATGCGCTACCCCATCGTCGTTCGTTCTCTCTTGGCTTCCTTTCTTCTCGCTTCTACTTTATCATAACACACACATGACTTCGGCATTAGTCAACTCCTTCATTCGAGTCGGGGATTTTCTGAACCTTGCACTCATGAATCTGCTTCGGGAACAGGTTCAACGAACCTCGTTCCCGACCTTCCTTCTAATTGTTGACCCCGTGTCACGCTCTTAGGTCCTAATCTGGATTGGTGTGAGGAGGGATCTTAAGGTTCCTCACTCCCCATCTCCTAGCCTTGGTGGACCCCCAACCAATGCACCTTGCATGGGTGGTGCACTAGCCACTTCACACCACATGCACCCTGCTACTGGTAAATCAATTGCCGGTCCCATTGCTCTGGCCAGCCAAAAGGCCTTCCCTTCCTTTCTTACACATAGCAGTCCAGCTGTCAGTGCTCCCGCCGGTCGCCGTAAGGCCACCCCCACTCTCTATCATGTCAGGCCCCTATGACAAGAGGCTCGACAAATAGAGGAGGAGGTACTAAGGCCCCCACCTCCCACACACGCACCAGAGCTCGTGGTCCATCCACTCAAGCTATACCTCGGGGCAACCCTCAGGCTACCTCAAACCACTGTCCGGGTTTGGATCTTCTTGGACCTGACCCTATATACCTCTTGCATATGCATCGCACTTCTCGAGGCAGCCCTGTTGCAGTGTTTACCCGAGTACACGAGAGACGGCCCCCTCATCATCCCTCCCAATAGATACCTGTTCACTTTGTGAGGGGTGGTCATAAGGCCAATCCCTCATAAACACGTGCTCGTGGTATTCAGTCTCCTAAGGCCAGAACCTACTGCTCGAGCCCGAGTCAACCACCAGGTCACCCAAAACCATTTTGCAAGTGGTACACACGTGCCACCCCCACAAAAGAGTCCAAGCTCCCTACCGAAAGGTCATTGGCAAGCTGTCTCCTCCCCCGTTCGTCCCTTCTCCTCCGATCGAACCCCTCAAGACCTGGTACTCAAAGGCCTTCCCTAAGAGTACTCTCTTACAGTACCCTCTTCAGACCGGCCCTACCTTTGGACTTCACAAAAGAGCTGATGGGAGGCTTCTTCTCCATCAGTTTGTCGAAACTCTTGATGGGCCAGCATTCAAGTGGTATGCTCGACTCCCCCCGAACTCAGTGCAAACCTGGGAAGAAATGGAGCAATTGTTCTACAAGCGCTTCTATGAAGTTGAAAGAGAAGTCCAGACTATTGAGCTTCTCACATTGACCCAGGGATGAGCCGATTGATCAATTCATTGCAAGATGGAGAGGTATGGCTGTGTACCAAACTACTCCCATGCTTAAAATTGAAGCAGTCCAAACATGTGTGCGCAACATGTGACTGGAGATTTCCCTGCATGTCGAGGTTTCAAACCCGACTTCTATATCGGACCTGATCTCCAAAGCAGTTTGGATAGAGAGCCTCCTTAAGCATCATGGCATCATAAAATGGGGGAAACAATCGAAGCTTTGATAATGTTCATCCCAATTCTCGAGGCAATCAATAGAATGGAATGATCAGTGTTGTTGTCACTGTATTAGATCCCAAGAAGGCCTCACCTCAGACTCTAGATTACTCCAAGGGAGTGAACCCTACAAATGATCAGGGAACACCTCAGGCAAGCTAACAAAAACCTCAGCCCTACAATAAGGTGCCTCCACATCAAGAACCTCTACGGAAAAGACTACAAGGCAGAGTAGAAAAAGAAAGTCTATAGCTTCGATAAGGAGTGTGTTCCAACCTTACTCTGAATGTTAATAGAGCAACAAATGATCACCTTGCCTGAGATAAAATGTTAGAAGATGCTGATTTTGCCACCCACAAGTATTACTGCGCTTATCATAGAATGTTGGGGCACCCTGTTCACGATTGCTTCACTCTTAAAGATCACATCAAGGCTTTAATCCAGTAGGGGCAAATACAACTCGATAGCCTCAAGAAGGCATTTAGGGCAGCTAAAGCATCTCACTGGTTAGGTGCCTCAATCTCGCCTCCTTGGATCTAGGTGATCGGGTGACACGTGTCTCAGGTTTGGAAGACCCGAGACTTGAGACGGCTCTGTTGGGAACCTTGTTCACAGAACAAGGGCAGGTGCCCAATTGGTGAGAGAGGAATTTTGAACGTGAGGTGGGGATCAACCTCACCTGTGTCTGTGACTTACTCGGGCTGACTAGCATAGGCGCTTTCTTAGATCAAATTAGAAAGCCCCCCAACTGCTTCAGCTGGTTCAGAATCTCCTCCCTTAACCTGCAATCTCCTGGTTTTCTGTACAACACTATCATGGTTAACTTGCAAGACAAGTGGGCCGAAGGACCCACCCTTGTCTTTGGGCAATGCACATTCATGAGAAGTTAGGGTGATGAAGAAGAGAGTTTGAATAAAGAGAGAAAATAGAAGATGGCTTGAAAAGGGGACAAGACTAACATGATAGCTGGATCAGTACAATGACCTGCTGGGAGTGGTAGCAAGATGGGTACGGTAACTTAGACCAACACGATGGTAGTACTACTCGAAACCAAGGCCGACAAGACTATCCTAATCTAGTGTGGCAGCAAGACGGGCATGGTACTTAGGACCAGCACGACGGTAATACTGCTCGACAACCAGATCGTTATGACGGTGCTAGACTGAGTCTACCCTTCAGTCAAGTGAGAATGATGAGAAAAGAGAAGAAGAGAAGGGGTGAGATGGTGAAGAGGGAGGGTCCTGACGGCATTAAGCATCACCACCCACAGCCACAAAATAACAGTGTCGTGGCCCCTGAATGGTGCTGGACACTATTGCTCACGGCAAAAGGGGTAGGCAGCGAAATTCATACAGGATTAGGCCTCACTGTTGGTAACACGAGAATGCAGCACATCCCTTTGCGGGCGGCTATAGGCATCGCCGTTGGTAACACGAGATGGCAGCACATCCCTTGCGGGCAGCGATAGCTTCTGGTGAGGTGCATGGCGAAAACTTCTCATGAAGTGCATGATGTTAGGCGTGGGACACAAGAGAAGCCTGCGAATGGGGATAGGCATCGCCGTTGGATACACGAGAAGGCAACACATCCCTTGCAGGCGACTATAGCTTCTGGTAAGGTGCATTGCGATAACTTCTCGTGAAGCACACGATGATAGCTTCTCGTGAAGCACACGACGATAGTCTTGAGGTGCAAGAGAAGGTTGAGGACGGCGATAGGCACCGAGTGCTTGGAAGAAGCCTGCGGACGGCGGTAGGCATTGCCGTGACCCTTCACGGGCGGCGATAGACATCACCATCTGTGATAGGCACGCAACAGGGTGACACCCTTGCGAGTGGCAATAGGCATCGCCATCTTGTGCTTACTCGAGACGCTAAGGATATGCCTGCAGACGGCAATAAGCAGTGCCGTCTGCGAACCTCGCTGAGGGATAAAGACGAATGAAGAGAGGGAGAAAGAAGCTCACGCATGACGCTGCCATCGTCATGCACGACCTGTGAAACCATAGGAGGGGGGGTAAAAAAGAAATGGACATGCACGACACTGCCACTGCCGTGCGTAGCCTTTGAGAAAAACTCAGATGAAGAAGAAAAAAGAGAAGAGGAGAGAGAAGAAGAGAGGGAAGAAGAGAAGAGAGAGAAAAAGATTTACCTTAGCTTAAAGATACCGACCTAAAATTTTCTCTCTCCTTCCTGTCTCTCTCAAAACTTGACCCAACAATAAGAAGAGATGAAATGGCTCACCGATGTTGTGTTAGTTAAAAAGAAGAACGGATAAATCAGAGTCGACATTGATTTTGGTAACTTAAATGCTCCTTGTCCAAAGGACATCTTCCCATTGCCATTTATCGAAATGCTTATCGATTCCACTGCCCTTTGCTAAATCATCTCCCTTATGGATGGATATTTAGGGTACAATCAGATACGGATGGCATCAGAAGATGAAGAGGCCACTGCCTTCTTGACTCTTAAATGGGTCTTTTGTTACATGATGATGCCATTCAGATTGAAGAATGCATGAGCGATGTATCAGAGAGCAGTGACCACCATTTTCAAAGACATGTTGCACAAAGAGGTGGAGTGTTACGTAGATGATTTGGTGGTGAAATCCAAAAAGTAGGATGTTCACATGCATGACCTTGAGCAAGTGTTTGAGGGGCTTCGCCTTCATCAGCTCAAGATGAACCCCTTGAAATGCGCCTTTGGTGTACGTTCAGGGAAATTCTTAGGGTTCATTGTCAGATATCGAGGATTAGAAATCGAGCTTATCAAGATCAAGGCAATTAGAGAAATTCCATCACCAACGACACTCCGAGAACTCTGGTCTCTTCAGGGCCATCTTGCTTATAATCGAAGATTCATTTCCAATCTCTTAGGTCGTGGCAAGCCTTTTTCACATCTATTGAAGAAGGACACTCTTTTCATATGGGATGAGGCATATCAGGCAGCTTTAGATGATATTAAAGAGTATTTACTAAACCCCCTGGTACTCTACATGCCAGTGTTAAGAAGGCCACTCATTCTGTACGTAACTGTCCTTGACTAGTCGCTTGGTGTGCTCCTGGCAAAGAACAATGAGGAAGGGAAAGAAATCGTGTTGTACTACCTCAACTGCAGGATGTAAGGGGCTGAAAAGAATTACCTGCCAATCGAGAAGATGTGATTGGCATTGATCTTCGCAGTCCAGAAGCTTCATCATTACTTGCTCGGTCAAGAGGTGCAGCTTATTTCAAGAGCTGACCCCATCAAGTTCTTCATGACATGCCCTTGTCTATCAGGGTGCTTAGCTAAATAGTCTCTATTACTAATGGAGTTCAACATCACGTATGTGCCGTAAAAGGCTGTTAAGGGCCAAGACCTGGCAGATTTCTTGGAAACACACACCTTATCGGTAGAATCTCCCCTGTCGAGCGACCTCCCCGATGAAGAAGTGTTTTGCACTGAGTCAACATATGATTGGAAGATGTATTTTGATGGGGCCTTTCAGTTTGAATGACGTGGAGCTGGTGTGGTGTTTTGACCCCTTAAGATGGCGTCATACCCTTGTCTTTCTCTCTCGCAATGACTGGCTCACACAATGAGGCTGAATATCAAGCGCTCATAATAAGACTTGAAATTGCCTTGAACCTGGAATTGGAAAGACTAGCTATTTTCGATAATTTCGAGTTGGTGATACGACAACTTAAAGGAATTTATGATGTGAGAAAAGACAACCTCGAGCCTTATCATGACATTGTTAAGACCTTGATGGTGAATATTGAGGATCTTTCCTTAGGGAACATCCCCGGAAGGCTGAATTCCCAGGCTGATGCCCTTGCCAAGCTCGGTGCTACAATCTAAGTCTCTTCGAAGGAACCCATGCCTATTTCGGTAACAGAGTGCAGACACATCGAGCTAGTTAAATAGTTGGATGAAGATGATGAAAGGAGTCTTTTCTCAGAATTTCCTCCTTACCCATTCGAGGCAATCCTTGCTACCAAGAATGCACTCGAAGCTGAATGAGAGGAAAAACATGTTCATGGCGCTAAGTCCAAAAAACAAGAGGGGGAGATCTTTGACCCAATATGCGTCGAGATTGCGCAGGTTGAAAACTAGAGGGAACCCATAATCAACTTTGTTAAACACAATCAACTACCCTATGATCGCATCGAGCGCAACAATATACGAAGAATGTCTACCAAATACACTCTTCTTGGTGGAGATGCTCTCTTTCGACAATCCTTTGATGGTATCCTCCTTCGATGCATCGACACAAAAGGGGCGAAGCAAGTACTGGAGGAAGTGCATGCCGGGATCTGTGGCCTTCATCAGTCCGGTCCTAAGCTCTACGAACTGATACGTAGGTTGGGATATTACTGGCCATTGATGGTCGTAGATTCGTTGACTTATTCCAAAAGGTGCTAAGTATGTCAAATACATTCAAAACTCTTTCATCAACCACCAGAGCCTCTGCATCCTCCGGTAATGTCATGGCCCTTCTCACAATGTGGTATGGACATTGTCGGACCCATTGACCCTCCCTCAGCGTTGGGCCATACCTTTATCTTAGCTACTATGGATTATTTCTCCAAATGGGCTGAAGCTATCCCTCTCAAACATGTCCTCGGGGAATCGGTAACCAGCTTCGTACGACATCACATCATTTACCAATTCGGTGTGTCAGACCTGATCACATTAGATAACGGTCCTAGTTCAGAAAACCAACACATCGACCACTTGGTTAACCAATTTGGCTTCGAGGGGAAGTACTCTACTATGGACCACCCTTGGGCCAATAGTTTGACAGTGTTATGAGAAAATCGACGTAAGAAACGAGGATAAAATTGACATGAGAAGCTTCTTGAGGATTTATGGGGTTATTGCACCACCACCCGAAGTGCCACCAATTCTACTCCCTATTCTTTAGTTTATGGGAGCGAAGCGGTATTACCCCTTGAAATCTGACTTCCTTCGCTTCGCATCGCTGTACACCATGGTATGACAAAGGATGAACATGTTAAATTGCGCTACCAAGAGTTAGACGCACTTGATGAGAAGAGGCTTCAAGCCAAGCAGAACCTTGAACTCCATCAGGGGAGGATGAAAAGAGCTTTTGACAAGTCAGTCAAAGTTCGTTCATTCACTCGTGGTGACTTGGTCCTAGCAGTAAAACGACCTATTGTGATGCATGGGCGACACAAGGGGAAGTTCGAACCAAAGTGGGAAGGCCCTTTCATAATCAAGAAGGTATCTGTAAATGGAGGTCACATATTGGCCCATCCTGATGGGGAGAAGGCAATGCCTCCTATCAACGGATGACACCTAAAAAGGTACTACCCATGACTTACAGTCTCGGAGGCACGACCTCAAACATGTCCCTTGCCATATGCTATCACCGATTGTGTCCCTTGCTAATATGCTGTGTGCGTACTGTCGATCATGAAGACTGTCATGCCCACTCTGCCACAGCGCACGCCCCTCACCACATGCTGCTGCCAAGGGGTGTTTGCACCGCCTAGTGCGAAGACTGCGATGCGGCCTCGAGCATGCTCCTGTCGAACGCAACCCCTGTACTATCAAGCGCAACCCTCCTACCTCTGAGCCCACACCTTTTGCATACACCTCCACGCATGCCTTCCCTAACCGGCTCGTTCATGTGTGTAATGGCAAGGACTGACCCTCATCACCTTCCCATCCCTACTAGAGTCATATTCATGCTTCTCATCACATGAGTCGACCCATTGTAATCACTAGGGAGTCACATTCACTCCCTAATCCCCAGTGAGTTTGCTCTCGCTTACCATCCCTCACTGGGCCACGTTCCTCGTTTGAACCCACTACCTATAGATGGTCCCATCCATTTGCATTCCTAGTGAGCTAGACCACCATCCACGGGCTCATTCACCATCCAGTCTCATCCACTGCACATCCCCAGTGAGTCCACTCCTTACAAAACTACCCACATATATGGCGACTTGAACAACGGTCCATTTGCATGATCTTAAACTGTAGCGCACGTCCTAGCCGTATGACATTAAATTGCTTTGTACCATGGTCCAATTGTATGACCTTAAACTGTAGCGTACATCCTAGCCATATGATGTTAAACTGCTTTGCACCACGGTCCAATTGCATGACCTTAAACTATAGTGCACATCCTGATCGCATGACGTTAAACTGCTTTGCTCAATGGTCAAGTTGCATGACCTTAAACTGTAGCGCACGTCCTAGTTGCATGACCTTAAACTGTAGCACAATGGTGAAGTCGCATGACGTTAAACTGCTTTGCACGACGGTCCAGTTGCACGACCCTAAATTGTAATGCATGTCCTGGTCGCATGACATTAAACTGCTTTACACAATGGTCAAGGCTATATGACCCTAAATCGTAGCCCAAGTCCTAATGGCATGACCTTAAATATGCCTCCATACACGTGCGCACCCTCCACTACGCGCACGCCCTCTGCATGCCCTTCCACACATGCCTCCCTTAGCCAGCCTGTCTGCACATGCATACCACCTTCACTGCAACCTTAGTGAGTCCATCTCCATTGCCCTTCATAAACTCATAACATTCCCCAGTGAGTCGGGCCCATGCTTATGAATCCTTGGTGAGCCATTCCATCATCCATACTCATCGACAGTTAGTGGGCCACCCATTATCCATCTTCCACACAAAACACCACATAGACGTCCTCGTGCCATCTCCCCCAAATAAGTCAAGCCACCACCATACTCACTCTATGGCCTTCACAGACCGTCATCCATCACCATCATGGTTCAAGTTATATGACCTTGAACTGTAGCGCACGTCTTGACTGCATGACGTTAAACTGCTTCACACAATGGTCAAGGCTATATGACCTTAAATCATAGCCCAAGTCCTCGAGGCATGACCTTAAACTCGCTGTAACGACCCAAATTTTTATATTAATAATTTTATATTATTAATATAAATATTAATTAACAATAAATAATATGATATTATTGTTCAATAAGTTAGTCCTAAAAAATGGTCGCACCCTTGTTAATATATCATTGCATAATAATTGAGGGTTTATCTTTATAAAATGAACATTCAGTCCACCATCTTTTTCTCTTACTTTTACCTCTCATTAAGTGGCGTGGCATCTAAGCAAGCCCATGTCATTAAAATTTGACACCTCCTTTATGAGGTGTTAGGTGTACTCTCTCTCTCTCTCTAGGGTAAACTCTTAAGTTCTCTACCCACTACTCCATTAGAGCTCACTGTGGAAGCTTGAGGAGACGGTGTAAGAAGGAGTTGGGAGCACCGTTTCTCATCAAGTAGGTGGATTAAGAAGCTATGTATTACTAATTTTATTCAAACATGAGGTGTAGAAGAGTAGAATGTAGGAACATGTGTATGGATGTGCAAGAGTAAGCCTGAAATCTTGGAAATTAAGTGTTAGAATCCATGCTTGGTTAGCCTATGTTAATTGTGAAATTGTTTGTAAAATCCTTCTATGAATTTAGTTAAGTTGAAGAAGGTTTTGACTGAATATCATAATTTGGCTTGAAAGACATTATTTATGCTTTAGTAGGTAGTAAAATTGGGGAATGAATTGGGAAATGAAATTTTCAAGAATTGTGGGTGTTTTTGTATCGAATTGTTCAGTGGCCAAATGGTGGCCAAATGGACCCAAATCAGTCTTGAATGAAAGATATACTTGTCTAATATAATTTTACTTCTTGTACTATCTTGAAATTATTCATATTTTAGGATTTACAATCCATAATGTGTGAATATGTTATTATTGACAAAGAATAGAAATTCCAGCCACTATCACCTACTTTTCACCGAACTTTTGGCCAACCAATAAGTGTCAAAATACCTCCAAATTACTGCCATTTGAACCATATATATTCATGTTAAAACCATATTAAAATTCTTCATGAATGAGAAGTTATACTCTCAATTAGGTAAATAAGTCATTGTGGACAGTTTTAATAAATTGCAGAATTGATGTTCATGTAGTCATGCATTTTAAACAACCAAATGATGCTCATTTACTTCCAAACTATAGTCATTTTAAAGAGTTATGAGTAAGCTAAAAATCACATGTTGAGCACTTTTTGAAATTCTTCTTAATTTGACAGTTACATGATTAAATGTGAAGACATGTCACTGTGGGTGGCTATTATGGAAACGCGGAACTGATGTCACTGTTGCCATCAATTTTGACTGACCAAAAGAGATCATTTTTCTTCCAAATCACCACCATTTGAAAGGTTTATGGGAAAACTCAAAATTACATGTAAAGACTTTCGTGAAAACCCCTAGATTGAAAGCTACGCCCATTTTAAGGGGATTAGGTCGCTATTGACAAAACTTTCCAGAAATTGTGCATGCTCAAGTATGAATGCTATTTAGTGAATGTTATATGATATTCAATTAGTGAATATGAATGCTATGCAGTGAATGAAATTCTATTTAGTAAATGTTATGTGATATTTAATTGGTGAATGTGAATGCTATACAGTAAATACAAGGGATGTGAATGCTATTTAGTGAATGTTATGTGATTTCTAAATAGTGAATGTGCATACTATGTAGCGAGTATCATGACATGAGTGTGAATGTCAATTAGTGAGTACCATGTAATATTCATATGTTGAAGTGCCATATAATGAATGCTATGCAATGAAATTCTATGTGTTGGCAATGTGAAAGGCCTGAGTGCCAAAGAATGAATGCTAAGTGAAGAGTGATATGAAGGCATGCTACAAGCATGACCCTCTTTTGTGATTGATAATAATGAAGTGATTCAGTGACACCATGCACGGGTTACCCATGGTGGTATGATGTAACTTGCTAAGAGAGTAAGGTCGACAATGTTTGTTAACTCCCTATAGGATAGGAGGGGAATTAGGTGGAAAGTGTAATGGATGGGTCATGCCCCTCGAAATTTAGTGTATTATAAGAAGTAAATAATAAATCATGCCTTGCAAGGCAAATGTATATCAAAGCCCCAAAGCACACTGGGGACACTGTGTGTAAGTGTGAGGGCATTATCGAGTAGGATACTCATTGTCATTATCCTCTTTCTCGAGTGATGGTAGAAGTCCTAAACAATGGGATTTGGATTGGCCTGATTAATAGGGCTTCTATTTAGGGAATAGGTGAATCTAAGGATTGAGTGGTTAATGATTGGATGTGTGAATGTGAATGATGATAATTATATTGATTATATGATAGTCATGATGTTCAATATGCCATCTGTGATGATTATATTGATAAGATTGCTAAATTGAATGCTTTTTCCACTATAATTGCTTATAGTCAAAAAATTACTCATGATGCCTGAATGGATATATCACTGATGCATAACAACTAGATATTCTTATTGGGATTTATAGCTCATTCCTCTTTTTCCATCCCTGTAGAGTAGAAGCTGCAGGTCAAGCACAGTCGGTAGGGTGATCAATCTGGTTGACGAAGGCTCGTACCTACCGAGGAGATCTTTTACTTGTATGTGTCTAGTGGTTGTGGGCCATGTTTCTGTTTATGTTGAAGTTAGATGTTGTGTACCCAGGCCTTTGGTGTCTTGAAAAATTATATTACTCCAAGTTATTTATGTAATAATATAAGTTTCAATTTTATTTTACCTAGATCTTGTGCTTTTTTGTATAGAGTATCTTTACTTTCTTGGTTTACTGGAGTTACTGCTTTATCAAAGCAACAAGCCACTCTGTCTTGAGTAGCCCATACCTTGCCACCCTTTGACGAGAGTGGTAGCGGTCAGGGAGTGGCGTCATGACACTCGCCCCACAAAAAACGGGCATGGTGTAAAACCGAAAGGGGAACGACATGAGTAAAAATGATGGACGAGCATGGTCATGAAACCATGAGTAAGAGTGTTCCGTAAAATAAAACCGGGCATGGTGAAAGCCGGAAAAGGCATCATGAGAAAAATTGGAAAAAGGGCAAACATGACAGTCAGGTCATTGGTAAAAGATCCTAATAAAAAGAAGTTGGTGAAAACTGTCTTTATGACACCTCTTTCCCCAGTCTGAGTGAAAACCCAAAAGGGCGCTCGGACCAATAAGCAGGTTGATGCAGCGTTGGCCTCCGCAGGCGGCTTCAGAGGAAAAGTTCTCGGTAGCAGGATACTCTTTTATCTGGACCCAAAACCAAGATCCTTCATAGGCAAGAAACTGTCAAACCAGTTCAAGCAAACTTGATGTAGTAGCAAACAACACCACCCATATGTTCAATAGGGTGTAGACATTAAAATCATTCTGCCATATGTCCAACGGGGTGAGGGCTTTAAAATCATCTCTCAATAATCCTCCTTTATCTCTGAAGCGTTAAGTGAAAGCCAAACTAGCCTTCGTCTCTTTTTTCTCTCTCTACATTCTTCTTTCTCTCTGAAGAGCTAGGTGAAAGCCAAACTAGCCTTCGTTCCTTTTTTTATCTCTCTACCTTCTTCTCTGAAGACCTAGGTGAAAGCCAAACTAGCCTTCGTTCCTTTTTTCTCTCTCTACCTTCTTCTTTCTCTCTGAAGAGGTAGGTGAAAAACAAACTAGCCTTCCTCTCTTTTTTTTTTTTTTTTCTCTCTGTACTTTCTAAAGAGCTAGGTGAAAGAAAAACTAGCATTTGTCTCTCTTTTTTTATTCTTATCAAGCGTTCCTTAAATACGTCCAACAAAGGTGAGGACTTTAAAAGCATTCTGTATGTCCAACAAAGGTGAAAACTTTAAAAGCATCATGTACATCCAACAAAGGTGAAGATTTTAAAAGCATCACGTTCAACAAAGGTGAATACTTTAAAAGCATCCTGTACGTCCAACAAATGTGAGGACTTTAAAAGCATCATGTACGTCCAACAAAGGTGAGGACTTTAAAAGCATCCTATACATCAAACGAAGGTGAGGACTTTAAAAGCATCATGTATGTTCAACGAAGGTGAGGAATTTAAAAGCATCTTGTACATCCAACAAAGGTGAGGACTTTAAAAGCATCTTGTACATCCAACAAAGGTGAAGACTTTAAAAGCATCATATAAGTCCAACAAAGGTGAGGACTTTAAAAGTATCATGTACGTCCAACAAAGGTGAGGACTTTAAAAGCATCATGTACGTCCAACAAAGGTGAGGACTTTAAAAGCATCCTGTACGTCCAACAAAGATGAGGACTTTAAAAGCATCCTATATGTCCTGCAAAGGTGCGGACTTTAAAAGCATCCCGTACGTCTAACAAATGTGAGGACTTTAAAAGCATTCTGTATGTCCAACAAAGGTGAGGACTTTAAAAGTATCCTATATGTCCAACAGGGGTCCCTCAACGTCTATTCTCCCCCCAAAAGTCTCCATATTGGGTCTACAAACGTTTAATCAAGGTCCTCAGCAGTCTGAGCACCTTGGTTACCCCTTTGGAAAGCATCTTCACATGAGTATCCCTTCGGTATTCGTGCGATTCAGTGGTCAGGAAGAAAACTAAAGTCGAAGGACAATTTTGATTATGAATGTTGTCCTCTCGCTTCTCTCGAAGCACAACATTTGGCAGGGCAAGCTGTTTGAGCGTATTTTTCAACACTTGTATCCCTGATGCGAATAAGGAGGGAGCAGTTCACAACCTAGGTCCGTAGGTACCAGAACACTTGTGGACTACGGGAGCCGTATGACAATAAGCCCTGATCCAACAGTGAAATTTTTGACAGTCTCTTAATAGCTCGAAAACACACAGAAATGTGACTAAGGGTCTCCTAAGAAGGCCTGCCAAGTTTCGTTCCAATCCGACGAGTTTAAGGTAGTGCGGACGACAAAACAGTTTTGGGAAATTTCACCTTTATCATGTTGAAAATAGACCCTGAATTACAAAACCACAATCAGAGCATCAAAAGAACTTCGGATCATCACCGTTGGATTTAAAACGTTTGAAAATCTCAAAGTACCAATTTTTAGCACATTCGGACGCTTATGGAGCAAGTTATGGCCAAATTACCTAAAATGGGTAGGTCGTACAATGTTACGATGCACCCTCAGATAACCAGTTTCTATTAATGGAAACCGTACTTTACTATTTCGGGGGCAAATTTTTCATGGTTATATCTTTCTCATCCCGTGTCGGAAGGATCCCAAAATTTGAGAGCGTGTTCGTCTTGTTGACCCTGTCGATTTGATATGTGCCACGAGCGATGTCACAGCTCGAGCCAAGATAAATTGAAGAGAGAAGTTTGCAATAAAGTTCCCAAAGTAGCAAAAAATTTTCAGCAGCACGTCCCCTCGATCGAATGCCCAAATCACGGCGCTCGCATGTTGGATCAACTCAAAATCAGTCCCGTTATGTCCAGAAGGTCGAGAGCTTCCTCTAGGTCGAACCTCGCGGGTGATGGACGGTCGGATACTTCCAAAATCAGGGATGAACAAGAGGTAAATTTCGGCCACTGGATCCAAATTCCGGTAAAAACTTCCCAATGTAGAAAACAGTCATTCAGACACCAAATCAAGCCGTTCTTTTTACAAAATGATCGTGGCAACATGCTCGTCACACTATAATGAAGAAATTTGCAAAACACATTGAGAAACCAGTCGAACCTTAAATATAAAGTGGCACATTTTATCGTGTTTTGCCATGTCATGATTGTGGCTGTACAATCCGTTCCATGGCTCGAAATGGGTATCAAAATGACTATCTTCCCAAGTCGATCAAGAAAAGAATAATCTTTTGGCCGGATGAAGATCGAAAGGACCCCGAATGGATTCTGGAAAATCACAAAGGTTGCATGGCCATGACAAAGACTTAATTGGAATTTTAGGATTTGTGGGTAAGTGGTAAAATCATCATTTTGTCCCTAATTTCTTAATTTTTTTAATTCTTTTAATTTCTATTTTTTCACAATTAGTTTAGAATTTGATCATCCACCCATGTTTGGACTTAAAATCTATATAAGCACGTAATGTGCTCATGTAAAGGGGGCTTCCTCGATCAATAAAATTTGGGCCTTTTGTTTAAGTTTTTAGGTCTCGGTTTAGAGAGATAGGGGGAGAGAGAAGATCTAGGTGAGTACCCTTGGGCGTTAAAGGTAATTCTCTCTCCGCTCCTCTTCTCTTTCTCTCTCTTCTTTCATCTTCTCTTATTATTATCTCTTCTTTCTTCTCTCTCTTCCTTCTTTCTATTCTTTCTCTCTTTTCTTTCTTTCTCTTTTCTCTCTTCCTTCTCTCTCTTCTTTCTCTCTTTTCTTTCTCTCTACTTCTTTCCTCTCTCTCTCTGCTTCTTTCCTTTCTCTCTCTTCTTCTTTCCTTTTTCTCTTCTTCTTTTCCTTCTTTCCTTTCTCTCTGCTTCTTTCCTTTCTCTCTTTTCTTCTTTCTTGTCTCTCTCTGCTTCTTTCCTTTCTCTCTTTTTTTCTTTTCTTTTTCTCTCTGCTTCTTTCCTTTCTCACTCTCCTTCTTTTCTTTCTCTCTCTTCTTCTTTTCCTTGTCTTTTTCTTCTTTCCTTTCTCTCTCTAGTTCTTTCCTTTCCTTCATTTCTTCTTTCCTATCTCTCTCTGCTTCTTTCCTTTCTCTCTTTTTTTTTTTCATTTCTCTCTCTGCTTCTTTCCTTTCTCTCTCTTCTTCTTTCATTTCTCTCTCTTCTTCTTTCCTTTTTCTCTTTTTCGTCCTCTTTATTTTTCTTCCCTCTTTCTCTCTCTTCTCACTCTGTCTGGCACGGTGGGGTATACTGCAGTACGTGCTATTTCTCTCTCTTTTCTTCCTAAGAATGGCAGGGGGAACACCACCGTGCACACTCTTTCTCTCTCTTTTCTCTCTATGTCTGGCACGACAGGGTACACCGTCGTGCGCACTCTTTCTCTCTCTGTCTGACATAGTGAGGTACACCATCGTGCACAACTCTTTCTCTCTCTTCTTTCTTTGTTTGGCCCGACGGGTACACCACTGTGCACACTCTTTCTATCTCTTTTCTCTCTCTGTCTAGCACGACGGGTACACCACCATGCACACTCTTTCTCTCTCTGTTTGGCACCGTCTGGGTACACTAGCGCGAACAACTCTTTCTATCTCTTCTCTTTTTGTCTGGCACAATGGGGTACACTGCCATGCACACTCTTTCTCTCTCTTTTCGCTCTCTATCTGACATGGCGGGGTGCACCACTATGCGCACTCTTTCTCTCTCTATATGGCACGACGAGGTAGACCGTTGTGCACACTCTTTCTCTCTTTTCTCTCTCTGTTTGGCACGACAGGGTACACCGCCATGCGTAATCTTTCTCTCTCTTTTCTCTCGCCATCTGGCACTCTCTCTGTGTTTGGCATGGCAGGGTACACCATAGTGCATAACGTCTCTTCTCTCTTCCCTCTCTCTGTTGGGAACAGTGCGATACACCGTCGTGCACGACATTTCTCTCCCCTCTTCTTCTTTCTCTCTCCTCTCCTCTTTCTCCCTTTTGCTTACTTGATCGAAGCGCAAGCTGAGCCTTGTTCCATTGTGCCAGTCTTGTCATCGAGCAGTTTAGCCGTCGTGCAGGTCTAGTCACTGTACCCGTCTAGTTGTCATGCTAGACCAGTCGTCGTGCCTGCCTTGTTCTGCCATGCCAGTCTTACCGATGTGCCAAGTCTTGTCATTGTGCCAGCCTTACCGCTAAGCAGTTTAGCCGTCGTGCTGGTCTAGTCACCATGTCTGTCTAGCTGCTACGTTAGACCAGCCGCCGTGCCAGCCTTGTGCTTCCGTGCCAAACTTCTCTCTCTTTCTATTCTCTTCCTCTTCTTTCTTCTTCTCTGTTCTCTTAACTTATTCGTTTCATCTCTTCTCCCTCTTGGAAGGTTTAACGAGAGCTAAGCTAACCTTTATATTCTCTCATCCCTTTTCTTCTTCATCTTTTTGAAGGATCTGAGGGAAAAACAAACCAGCCTTCATCGCTCTTTTCTCTCTCTACTTTTTTTTTTCTCTATTTGAAGAGCTGGGTGAAAGCCAAACGAGCCTTCCTCTCTTTTTCTCTCTCTGTCCCTTCCTTTTTCTTTCTCTTCTCTCTAAAAATCCCTTCTCTCTAAAGTCCCTTCTTCATCTTAACCCTTTCCCAGTCCTTCCACCAAGGAAATAATGTTATAGGTCCCTTGTTAAGAAGACATCGGAAGGCTGTTCAATTGATATGGACGTAATGGCATCGTTCCCTCATATTCCCCTCGAATGTACACACTTGTGTGCATTCATTCAAAAGACAAGGTGGGGTCTCCTGACCCACTTGTCTGTATTCTAAAGTGTGTGTGTGTGTGATTAAAGGAAAGAAGAAACAAGACAAGGGAGGCGATTCTGAACTGGACACATGCTAAGGGGCATTCCATGTGATCTAAGAGGGCACCCACGCGAGCAGCCCGAGTGTGTCACGGACCCACGCAAGGTGAGTCCTGCCTCACGATCCAAATTCCTCTCTCACCGGTTGGTATTCCTGTCTGCGTTTCCTTGACACAGCTTCCGAGAAAGCGATCTCAAGATCTAATTCTATCTCGAATCAAGAGCCATACCACCAAGTCATCCTAACCCGGAGGGCGAGATCGAGGCACCTAATCAGCTTGCGCATGCTCTACCTTCATTGTTTTCCCAATGAGTCAATCTCCCCCTCCTGAGTGAGGCCCTGGTGAGCCATTTCATCATCCATACTCACCAACAGTTAGTGAGCCACCCCTTATCCATCGTCGACACAAACACACCCCTTATCCATCGTTCACACAAAACACCAACCATCATACATAGACGGTCTCGTGCCATCTCCTCCAAGTGTGTCAAGCCACCACCATACTCACCCTATGGCCTCCACAGTCCATCATCCATCGCCATCATGGTCCAAGTTATATGACCTTAAATTGTAGCGTATGTCATGACCGTATGACGTTAAACTGCTTTGCAAAATGGTCAAGACTATATGACCTTAAATCATAGCGCAGATCCCGGAGGCATGACCTTAAAGTTGCCCCCAAAAAAAAATGGGCATGGTGTAAACCCGAAAGGGGAACGCCATGGGTAAAAATGACAAACGGGCATGGTCACAAAACCATGAGTCAGAGTGTTCCGTAAAATAAAAACCGGGCACGGTGAAAACCTGAAAGGGCATCGTGAGAAAAAATGGAAAAAGGGCAGACATGGCTGTCAGGTCATGGGCAAAAGAGCCCAATAAAAAAGGAGGTTGGTGAAAACCGTCTCCACCCCAGTCCGATTTTAAACCCAAAAGGGCACTCAGACAAATAAGCAAGTTGATGCAACACTCGCCTCCATAGTGGCTTTGGCCAATATTTCAACGACAATCCTCTGTAGCAGAATGCCCTATTATTGGGACAAAAAGCCAAGAGCTACAAGAAAAACTCGACGGTCTAAGTCCATTCATGAAAGGATCCAGAAGTCAAAAGAATCACCGAGACGACAGGTCAGGGTTCCATGCTAAAAGACCCCATTCTCAAGAAGTCAAACAAAAACAAGAAAGTCACGACGACACGTCAAAGATGCTTTCAAAGGTAAGAAACTGTCAAACTAGGCCAACAACTGCCTACAACAACCAGGGTAGAGCCCTTTCAAGGCTGCCTCACCAAAATCCCTCTCTGACCGGGCCAGACATTCTAGACAGGCTAATAAAAAGCCCCCAAATGGACTGGTCAGGATGGGCCCCACAAATGTACCCTGCTTCTCAAAATCAAACCTGGTGTAGCAGCAAACAACGCCCACCAAGGGCTCTTTGGCTCTCTATCCAAAGAAAAGCTCTTGATGTTGATGATGGGCATTAAATGAGATGTCCCCCACCAGCAGCCAAGCAAGCTCCCGACATGGTGGATGGGCATTCCACGAGATGTCCCCCACCGGCAGTAAAACAAAGGCCCCTGACATGGAGGACGGGCATTCCATGAGATGTCCCCCACCAGAAGACACAGAAACCCTGACTGATTGGGAAGAAAGCCCTTAAGCAAGGCACTCGACTGCCAGACAAGCCTGGATTCTGACCAACTGGGGCTACAAGCCCTTAGGAAAAGCCCCCCACTGTTGGAACCCAAGAAGAGCTCCTGACTTGGATGATGGGCATTCCATGAGATGTTCCCCATCAGTAGCAATACATCCAACCAGGGTGTAGACTTTAAAATCATCCCTCAAAGAGTTCCTGACATGGACCATGGGCATTCAATGAGATGTCCCCCATCAATAGCTCAAGTCTCTTCTCCCCCCTAAAGTCTCCACGTCTAGGTCTACAAGCCCTTAAACAAGGCCCCCAGTCATCTGATCACCTTGGTTACCCCTCTGAGAAGCAACTTTGCATGAGTATCCCTTCGACGTTCATCTTCGATGGCCAGGAAGAAAACTAAAGTCGAAGGACAATTTTTTGTTCTTCATGTTGTCCTTCTCGCTTCTCTCGAAGCACAACATTCAATGAGGCAAGCTGTTTGAGGGTATTTTTCAACACTAGTATCCCCGATGTGAATAAGGAGAGAGCGGTTCGTGACCTGAGACCACATGTACAAGAACACTGGTGGACTACGGGAGCCGTAGGACAATAAGCCCTAATCCAGAAGTGAAATTTTCGACAGTCTTAGAATAGCCCAAGAACGTGTCAAAATATGGATAAGGGTCTCCTAAGAACACCTGCTAAGATTCGTCGAAATCCGACAAGTTTAAGACAATGCAGATGACAAAACAGTTTTGTAAAATTTTGCCTCTATCATGCTAAAAATAGACCCCGAACTACAACTCCATAACCGGAGCGTCAAATGATCTCCAGACCATAACAAACCCCCGGGTACCAATTTTCGACGCATTCATACTCTTTTGGAGCAAGTTATGGCCAAATTACATAATATGGGTAGGTAGTACACTGTTACGGTGCACCATCAGTGAACCAATTTTCATTAATGGAAACTGTGCTACACCATCTCGGGAGCAAACTTTTCAAGGTCGTATCTTCCTCATCCTGGGTCGGATCGAGACAAAATTTTAGGAGCATGTTCGTCTCGTCGACCCGAGTCGAGAGAAATCGAAGAGAGAAGTTTGCCAAAAAGTTTCAAAAGTAGCAGCAAATTTTCAACAGCACGTCCCCTCGAACAAACGGCTGCATCATGGTGGTCGCATGTCAGATCGATGTAAGATTAGATTCGTTACGACCACAAGGTCGAGATCTTCCTTTAGTTCGAACCTTGCGCGTGATGGATGACCCGATTAGTCAAAAATCAGGGATGAACAGTGGTAAATTTTGGTTATTGGAATCGAAACTCTGGCCAAAGTTTCTCAATTTGAAAAACGGTCGTCTGGGCATAAAATTGAGCCATTCTTTATGCAAAACTATCGTGGCAACATGTTCGTCATTCTACAACGAATAAATTGATGAAAACACAGAGAAACGGGCCGAACCTTAAATCTAAAGTCGCACGTCTTCTCATGTTTTTTGCCATGTCATGATCACGGCCAAAAGTCCGATCCATGACTCGAAATGTGTATCAAAACAACCATCTTCTCGAACCAATAAAGAAACGAATAACATTTTGGTCGGATGAAGACCTGAAGGACCCCGAACGAACCCCGAAAGATCGTAAAGGTTACATGGCCATGATAGGGACTTAATTGGAATTTCAAGATTTATGGGTTAGGAGAAAAATCATCATTTTGCCCCTAATTTCTTCAATTTTTTTAATACATTTAATAACTAGTTTTCTACAATTAGATTAGAATTTGATCACCCACCCATGTTTGAACTTAAAATCTATATAAGCACGTAATGTGCTCATGTAAAGGGGGCTTCTTTCAATCAATAAAAATTGGGCTTTTCATTTAAGTTTTTGGGTCATGGCTTAGATAAAGAGAGAGGAGAGAGAAGATCTAGGTGGGAACCCTTGAGCATTAAAAGTAACTTTCTCTTTTCGCTCTTATTCTCTCTCTCTTCTTTCTCTCTCTCTTTCTCTCTCTCATTCTCTCTTCTTTCTCTCCTATCTCTCTTCTCTCCTTCTCTCTTCTTTCTCTTTCTTTTTTCTCCCTCATCTTTCTCTCTCTTCTCTCCTCTTTTCTTTCTCTCTCTTCTTTCTTTTTGCTTCTTTACCTTCTCTCTTCTTTTCTCTCTCTTCTTCTTTCCTTTCTCTCTTTGCTTCTTTTCTCTCTCTCCTTTCCTTTCTCTCTTAGCTTCTTTCTCTCCTTTCTCTTCTTCTTTCCTTTTTCTCTCCTCCTCTTTCCTTTCTCTCTCTTCTTTCCTTTATCTCTCTTCTTGTTTCCTTTCTCTCTCTTTGTCTTTCCTCTCTCTATGCTTCTTTCCTTTCTTTCTCATCTTCTTTTTTTTTTCTCTCTTTTTTCTCCCCTTTCTTTCTTCTCTCTTTCCATGTCTTCTCTTTCAGTCTATCACAACGGGTTACACCATCGTGCGCACTCTTTCTCTCTCTTTTCTCTCTTTGTCTGGCACGACAGGGTACACCACCATGCGTACTCTTTCTCTCTCTTTTCTCTCTTTGTCAGGCACGGTTGGGTACACTGTTGTGCGTACTCTCTCTCTGTCTGGCATGACGGGTACACTGCTGTGCACACTCTCTCTTTTCCCTTTTCTTTCTTTGTCTAGCATGGAGGGGGGGGTACACCGTCGTGCACACTCTTTCTCTCTCTTTTATCCCTCTGTCTGGCACGGTGGGGTACACCGCCGTGCACACTCTCTCTATTTTCTCTCTATGTCTGGCACGACAGGGTACACCGCCATGTGCACTCTCTCTTTTTTCTCTCTATATCTGACACTATGGGGTACACCACCGTGCGCACTCTTTCTCACTCTTTTCTCTCTCTATTTAGCATGACAAGGTACACCACCGTGAGCACTCTTTCTCTCTCTTTTCTCTATCTGTCTGGCACAGCAGGGTACCTCGTCGTGCACAACTCTTTCTCTCTCTTCTCTCTTGATTTGACAAGGTGGGGTACACCATCGTGCGCACTCTTTCTCTCTCTATCTGGCACGACAGGGTACACCACCGTACACACTCCTTCGCTCTATTCTCACTCTCTATCTAGCACAGTGGGGCACACTGCCATGCACACTCTCCGTCTATGTCTAGCATGACGGGGTACACTACCATGTGCAACTTCTCTTCTCTCATCTCTCTCTATTTGGCACGGCAGGGTACACTATCGTGAGCGACATTTCTTTCTCCCCTCTTCTTTTCTCTATATGTTTTCTCTCTCCTCTCCTCTTTCTCCCTTTTGCTTGCTTGACCAGAGGGTAGGCCGAGCCTTGTGCCATCGTGCCAGTCTTTCAGCTGAGTAGTTTAGCCGTCGTGCCTGTCTGGTCATCATGCCCGTCTAGCTATTGTGCCAGAATAGTCGCCATGCAGGTCTCACCAACATGTCAGTCTTGCCGCTGTGCTAGTCTTGTCACTGTGCCAGGTCTTGCCATCATGCCAATCTTACTATTGAGAAGTTTAGCCGTCGAGCCCGTCTAGTCACCATGCCCATCTTGCTGCCGTGCTAGACCAATCACCGTGCCAGCCTTGTGCCGCCGTGTTAGTCTAGCTTTGTGTCAAACTTCTTCTCTCTCTTTCTCTTCTCTCTTCTCTTCTCTTCTCTCATTCTTTTTATCTGTTCTCCCTCTTGGAAGGTTTAACGAGAGTCAAGTTAACCTTTATCCTCTTCCATCCCTTTGTTTTCTTCTTCTTTATGAAGGATATAGGTGAAAACAAACTAGCCTTCGTCTCTCTTTTCTCTCTTTTCAAAAAATAAATATTATCTTTGAAGGATCTAGGTGAAAAGAAAACCAGCCTTCATTTCTCTTCTCTTTCTCTGAAGAGTTAGGTGAAAGCTAAACAAGCCTTCGTCTCTCTTTTCTCTCTCTACTTTTTCTTCTCTCTCTCTGAAGAGCTAGGTGAAAGCCAAACTAGCCTTCATCTCTTTTTCTCTCTCTATCCCCTTCTCTTTCTTTTTCTTCTCTCTAAAAATCTCCTCTCTCTAATGTCCTTTCTTCATCTCACCTCCTTACCCCTCGTTCTTCCACCAAGGAAATGATGTTGTAGGTCTCCTGTTAAGAAGACGCTAGAAGGTTGTCCAATTGATATGGACCCAATGACATCATTTCCTCATTTCCCTCTCGATTGTACAGGCTCGTGTGCATTCATTCAAAGACAAGGTGGGGTCTTTTGATTACTTATCTGTATTCTAATGTATGTGTGTGATTGCAGGAAAGAAAAAACAGGTCAAGGGAGGCGATTCCGAACCGGCCACAGGCTAAGGGGCATTCCACGTGATCTAAGAGGGCGCCCACACGAGCAGCTCGAGTGTGTCACGGACCCATGGGAGATGAGTCTCGCCTCGCGGCCTAAATTCCTCACTCACCAGTTGGTATTCTTGCCCACGTCTTCTTTACCCAGTTCCTTAGAGAGCAGTCTCAGGTCCCGGGTCCATCTTGAGCCCGGAGCCACACCACCTGGTCATCCCGACCTAGAGGGCGAGATCAAGGCACCTAACCAGCTTAGCGACTCCACTGGGGACACACTACTCCATCGTCGGGTTGTGCTCACTTGGATTTTCTTTCTTCTCACTCCTGCTTTATCACACACACACACACACATGACTTCGGGGTTAGTCAACTCCTTCATCCGAGTCGGGGATTTTCTAATCCCCATACTCGTGAGTCTGCTTCGAGAATAGGTTCCACAAACCTCGTTCCTGACCTTCCTTCTGAGTGTTGACCCCATGTCATGCTCCTAGCTCCTAACCTGAATTGGTGCAAGGAGGGACCTAAAAGTCCCTCGCTCCCCATCTCCTAGCCTTGGTGGACCCTCCACTAATGCACTTGCATGGGTGGCGCACTAGCCACCACACACAGCATACACCCTGCTACCGGCAAATCACTTGTCGATCCCATTACTCAGGGCAGCCGAAAGGCCGTCCCTTCCTTCCTTGCACATGACAGTTTATTTGCTGGTGGTCTTACGGGTCGTCGTGAGGCCACCCCCCACTCTCAACCACATTGGGCCCTTATAGCAAGAGGCTCGACACTTCGAGGAGGAGGCCCTAAGGTCACCACCTCCCACACATGTATCAGAGCTCGTGGTCCATCCACTCGAGCCACACCTCGGGGCAACCCTCAGGCTGCCTCGAACTACTGTCCAAGTTCGGGTCTTCTTGGACCTGGTCCTATATACCTTTTGTTTATTCATCGCACTGCTTAAGGCAGCCTTGTTGCTGCATTTACCCGAGTGCATGAGAGATGACCCCCTCTTCATCCCTCCCAGCATATGCCTACTCACTCTGTGAGGGGTGGTCACAAGGCCACTCTCTTACAAACACATGCTCGCAGTACACAACTTCCGAAGGCCCGACCTATTGCTTGAGCTTTGGTCGACCACCAGGTCATTCAGAACCCTTCTGCAAGTGGCACACACTTGCCACAGACAACTCCAAGCTCCCGACCGAAAGGCCATTGACAGTTGTCTCATCCCCCGTTCGTCCCTTCTCCTCCTGTCGAACCACTCAAGACCTGATACTCGAAGGCTTTCCCTAAGAGTACCCTCTTGCAGTACCCTCTTCAAATCGGCCCTACCTTTAGAGCTCACTAAAGAGCTTGGGGCAAGGCTCCCTTGGGTGATGAGGTCTTCCATCCCCCTTCTCTCCCCAAGCCAAGACAAAAGCCCGAGTTGACTCCTGTTTTTGGCCCGCATCCTTTGCCTCACCTCATGGGGACAACCGTGCCATGTTTGAGAAAAGCGAACCATTCACAATCACGGTCCCAGTCTCATTTCTGGAGGGAAGTATACCAGATCCTGAGAGCCAAACATGACCAAGGCGTGTGAATAGTGTCGAGAGAAGAATCCAAGATACTCAGGGCAAGCAAGCTTGCTTACCCCCTGTCTAGGAACCCCTCTTATCCACTATAGGCCACAGCAGAGTCTATGGTGAAAGAGCCAAAATTCTGCATGGTCCGGTCCTGAACCGATCAGCATATAAGGCTCGAGCTCAGTTAGGGCATGTTGAACCCCCGTTGACCGACTTGCCGCACCCAGTCCGATGGATACACAAGACCCTGACTGCATAAGAGATCAACCTCCCTGAAGAAACAGTCAGCGTGATGGTCATTGAGGAGCCCAATGATGATCAAGAAGACCGTATGAATCGGTTTGAGGACATGATGCGTAAGATGATGGAGAAGATCGAAATGATTGAAGGTACTCAGCACCCTGGGAACTCATCTCACCAGGAAGCCAATTCTCCTCATCCAGCAGATCCCGTCCAGAGGCAGCCACCTCCTTCGCATGACCATTCTTCCTCTAATCAGGTCTCACAAGCTAACATCGATGCCATGGTTACCCACAGCTTGCGAGGTAGGCAGATGTCGAGCATGCAAGATACGTTCCTGTATCAAAAGCCATATCCCTCTTACATTGATCAGCTCCCGTTTCCCCCTAATTACCATAACGGGAGACACCCGCTCTTCAATGGCACGAGTTCCCCTCAGCAGCATATCGCCTACTTCTATTCAGCATGTTAAGAGACAACAGCTGATGGGAGGCTTCTTCTCCATCAGTCTGTTGAAACTCTTGACGGAATAACATTCAAATGGTATGCCAGACTCCCCCCAAACTTAGTGCAAACCTTGGAAGAAATGGAGCAATTTCTCTACAAGCGCTTCTATGAAGTTGAAAGAGAAGTCTAGACTATTGAGCTTCTCACATTGATCCAAGGCCCAGATGAGCCGGTTGATCAATTCATCACAAGATGGAGAGATCTGGCTGCGTACCAAACTACCCCCATGCTTGAAATTAATGCAATCCAAACATGTGTGCGCAACGTGTGGCGAGATTTCCCTATATGTTGAGGCTTCACACCCGACCTTTATATAAGATCTGATCTCTATAGCAATCCGAATAGAGAGGCTCGTTAAGCATCATGGAAAATTTCAAACACCATCATCAAATGGGGAAAACAATCGAAGCTCTGGTAGTGTTCGTCCCAGTTCTCTGGGCAATCAACAGAAATGAATGATCAATGCAGTTGTCACTATAACGGATCCCAAGAACGCCTCACCTCAAACTTTGGATTTCTCCAAGGAAGTGAACCCACCTCAGGCAAGCCAACAAAAACCCCAGTCCTACACTAAGGTGCCTCCACCTTGGAACCTCTACCGAAAGGACTACTGGGAGGAGCAGAAAAATAAAGTCTACAGCTTCGATAAGGAGTGGGTCCTGACCTTACTCCGAATGTTGATAGAGCAACAAATGATCACCTTGCCTAAGATAAAAAAGTTAGAAGATGCTGATTTTGCCACGCACAAGAATTACTACGCTTATCATAGAATGTTGGGGCACCCTGTTCAGGATTGCTTCACTCTCAAAGATCACATCGAGGCTTTAATCCAGAAAGGGCAGATACAACTCAATAGCCTCAAGAAGGCATTCGAAGCAGCTGAAACGTCTCACGTGGTGACAATTCAAGAAGAAGAAAAGAAAGAGTCTTGTCTTGATGGACTACCATCAAACCTTCTTCAGGCGCTATTCTGTATAATGCTTCAAGTAGAGGTCATCGCATCAAAGCCATCAAGATAGCCCAGGGACCTTGCTTGAGGGACTGAGAACTCTGGTGTCCATATCACCAGATACGAGGCCACGATTTAGAAGAGTGCTTTGCATTCCAAGCTATAATGACAAAGAAAGTACAAGGAGGATACTTCACCAGCCCTATCCCAGAGGATCATGCTCAATCCACTAGACTCTTGACACAAGAGGTCGCTCAGACATAGACCCCCTGTGATTGCACGCTGCCTGAGTCTTTTAACCTCGATGAACCCTCAACTTCCCAACCATGGCAAGTCTATTGAGGATGAAACAAAATGAAGTTTATGAACAGAGAAGCGGTTCACCTAGCAAAGCTAACTCCCAAACCATGTGAACCTAGTCAACCTGCGCGTGTTCACAAAAATGGTAAAAGGCGACGAGCACCAAGGGCTGCCCACTAAAAGAGGAAACTCCCTCAACCCCATAATGAGGTTGAATTCCTCAAGCCCCTTCCTCCATTGCCAACCCTTGGGGATTTTATCCCCAATCAGTCGCTTTCACTAACCAAGACCCTCAATCCAGTCAAAAGGGCATTCCTGAGCCTTCCTCTGCTCAGGTTCCCAACACGTCCGATAAGGGTGACGACAATAAAAGCATCCCTCAAAGGTCCAAGTAGGGTGAAGACTTAAAAGATTTTCGACGCACGTCCAATTCTAGTGATGGCACTAAAAGCTTCCCAGATCAGTCCAATCTGAGTGACGACCTTAAAATCTCTCCACCATCTTCTATCCCCGAATCTTCTAACCCTTCTTCTTCTGCTGCTAACACGTCTTTTGAAAGCACGACTCTCAAATGCCCAGACTTTGAAGCTCTTACTAAAGAGCTGAAACGTTGCAACATTAGCAGGCGACATCAAAAACAATTGAAGAAGACAGTGGCCCAACTAGCTGAGTTCTTGACAGTCGTTGATGCTTTGACATCTAAGGCCAACAAGAAGCCTTCTCCCACTATCGAGGAGCTCATCAAGCGACACAGGAATCCTAAGGCCAAAGGAGTCCAATGGCTTCTCGAGCCCGACTTCGAACAACGGCTGAGAGAGTTAAGAGGGTAGAGCTTTTATTCTCACGAAGCATGCCACATGGTGCATAATCCGGCAGGAAGTTACAACTGCTCATGCAAAAACCTCTACAACCGAGACACTTGAAGTACCCCGGTCCGCCACTCATCCCATACCCTAACACATCAACCAATCCACCACTCCTTAGGTACTTGAGACCACCATTGGTTCTGTACACTCCACCATCACCAAACCCTCAACCTCCATCAACCTCTATTCCACCCACACCTACTCTTATCGCCCAATCTAACCAGTCCGCACTGGACTCGGTTGCATGACCTGGTCAGTCAGCACCAAATCCAGTGGCGCAATCTTAACCTACCCAATCCTCACAAACTCTTAAATCCATACCGGTTGAACAGCAAAGTCAACCGGTACCCCAAAACAAACCTCAACCACCTAAGCCTACCTCACAACCTTCCATCTCACTGAAGCCCATGGCAGATCCAGGAGTACATAGAAACGGTGATTGTAAAAACAAGAATGATGTGATAGCCGTATCTATGATCGTTGAATCTCAAAACTCTCCCCTCGCACTCTTTGAGCCCTGCTCTTCCCAATTAACTCAGGAGTCTCAAAATTCACTCTCTCAGCCATATGTTCTTCCTCCTCTTGAAACCGACCCCTCCTCTAGCAAGCAAGCAGAAGACATGGCTATCATGCTCTATACCGTCAAAGCCCAAATTGAGGTGAAGATGTCAAAAGCAAGGGTACATATGAACTCGGAGGTCGGGATATTCGAAGTCAATCAAAGACCCTTGAGTCACAAACTGATGACAAAATGGAAGTTCAAAAAGACCTCAAGGAATGGGAAGAGGGTGGACAAGCTACGGCCGATGATCTCGTGGAAATAAACTTAGGTGATGAGGCTAACTCGAGACCAACTTTTATTTCAACTAACATGTTACCAGATGAGAAGGATCTCTATATCACCTTTCTACGAGCAAACAGAGATGTCTTTGCCTGGCACTACCATGAGATGCCTGGTCTCAATCCCTTAGTCGTGGAACATCGGCTCGGCATTGACCCGTCTTTCAAACCCGTAAAGCAGAAATCGAGAAGGTTCCGACCTGATCTTGAAATGCAGATAGATGCAGAAGTGATTAAACTCAAGGAAGCAGGTTTTATTCGGGAGGTCAAATACCCGAAATGGCTCGCCAATGTTGTGCCAATTAAAAAGAAGAACGGACAAATTAGAGTCTGCATTGATTTTTAAATGACGCCTGTCCTTTGGATGACTTCCCATTGCCATTCACAAAAATGCTTATCGATGCCACTGCCCACTGTCAAATCTTCTCCTTCATGGATGGATATTTAGGGTAAAATCAAATAAGGATGGCACCAGAGGATGAAGGGGCCCCCAAAGGGGTCTTCTGTTACACGATGATGTCGTTTGGATTGAAGAATGCAGGAGCTATGTATCAGCGAGCAATGACCACCATTTGCAAAGACATGTTGCACATGGAAGTATAATGTTATGTGGATGATTTGGTGGTGAATTCCACAATAAAGGATGTTCACATGCATGACCTTGAGCAAGTGTTCGAGTGGCTCCGCCTTCATAAGCTCAAGATGAACCCCTTGAAATGCACCTTTAGCTTACGTTAAGGGAAATTCTTGGGATTCATTGTCAGATATTGGAGATTGGAGATCCAGTCTGTCAAGATCAAAGCAATTCGAGAAATGCCACTGCTAAAGACACTCCGAGAACCCCAGTCTCTTCAGGGCTAGCTTGCTTATATTCGAAGATTCATTTCTAATCTCTCAGGTTGTTGCAAGCCTTTTTCACATCTACTGAAGAAGGACGCTCTTTGCATATGGGATGAGGCATGTCAAGCAGCCTTAGATGGTATTAAAGAGTATTTACTAAACCCCCTAGTACTCTCCACACCAGTGTTAGGAAGGCCCCTCATTCTATACGTGATCGCCCTCGATGAGTCTCTTGGTGCTCCCCTAAGACAGAACATTGAGGGAGGGAAAGAAGCCGCTCTGTAGTACCTCAAACGCCAGGGCTGAAAATAATTACCCATCGATCGAGAATATGTGCCTGACACTGATCTTCGCAGTCCAGACGCTTCGCCATTATCTGCTCGGTCATGAGGTGCAGCTTATCTCAAGAGCTGACCCCATCAATTTCCTCATGATGCGCCCTTGTTTGTCAGGGCTCTTAGTTACATGGTCGCTATTATTAATGGAGTTCAACATCACGTATGTGCCATAAAAGGCTGTTTAGGGCCAAGCCCTGGCTGATTTCCTGGCGGCACACCCCTTACCAATAGATTCTCCCCTGTCGAACGACCTCCCTGATGAGAAATTATTTTGCGCTGATCCGGCATATGATTGGAAGATGTATTTTGACGAATACTTTCAGTTTGAATGAGGTGGTGCTAGTGTGGTGTTTTCGACCCCTCAAGACGGTGTCATCCGCTTGTCTTTATCTCTTGCAAAGACTTGCTCATGCAATGAGGCTGAATATCAGGCGCTCATAATAGGACTCGAAATTTCCTTGAACCTGGAATTGGAACAAATAGCTATTTTCTGTGATTTTGAGTTGGTGATATGACAGCTCAAAGGAATTTAAAATGTGAGACAAAACAGCCTCAAACCTTATCATGACACTGCTATGACCTTGATGGAAAATATCGAGGATCTTTCCTTAGGGCACATCCCCAGAAGGCTGAATTCCCAAGTTGATGCCCTTGTCAAGCTCGGTGCTACAATCCAAGTCTCTTCGAAGGAACCCACCCCTATATGGGTAACAAAGTGGAGACACATTGAGTTGGTTAAAGAGTTGGACGGAGATGATGAAAGGATCATTTACCCAAACTGCTCTCCTTACCCGTTCGAGGCAATCCTCGATGCCAATGATGCCCTTGAAGCTGAAAGAGAGGCAAATCAAGTCCATGGCGATCAGTCTAAGAAACAAGAGGATGAGATCTTTTATCCAATTTTTGCTGAGATCGAGCAGGTTGAGGATTGGAGGGAACCCATAATCAACTTCGTTAAACACTGTCAGCTACTGGACGATTGCATCGAGCACAACAATATACGAAGAATGTCCACCAAATACACTCTTCTTGACGAAGATGCTCTCTTTCGACAATCCTTCGATGACATCCTCCTCCGATGCGTTGAGACAAAAGGGGCGAAGCGAGGACTGAAAGAAGTGCATGTCGGAATCTGTGGCCTTCATCAGTCTGGTCCTACGCTCTACGAACGGATACGTAGGCTGGGATATTACTGGCCATCGATGGTCACAGATTCATTGACTTATGCCAAAAGGTGCCAAGTATGTCAAAGACATCCGAACCTCATTTACCAACCACCAACGCCTCTGCATCCTACAATGACGTCATGACCCTTTTCATAGTGGGGTATGGATATTGTTGGACTGATTGACTCTCCCTCAGCATTGGGCCACACCTTCATCTTAGCTGCTATGGATTATTTCTCCAATTGAGCTGAAGCGATCCCTCTCAAACAAGTCCCCAGTGAATTAGTGGCCAACTTCGTGCGACATCACATCATTTACCAACTCGATGTGCCAGACTGCATCACATCGAATGGTCCCCAGTGCAAAAGCCAACACATCGATTGCTTGGTTAACCAATTTGGCTTCAAGTTGAAGTACTCTACTATGTACCACCCTCGGGCAAACGGTTTGGCTGGCGCCTTCAACAAGACACTTTTGGGTTGTTCTTAGAAAATGGGTGTAAAAAACGACGAAAATTATGCGAAACTTCCTGAGGCTTTATGGGCTTATCGCACCACCACCCGGAATGCCACCGATTCTACTCCCTATTATTTAGTTTATGGGAGTGAAGCAGTACTAGCCCTTGAGATCCAGCTTCCATCCCTTCGTATTGATGTACATCATGATATGACAAAAGATGAACAGGTTAAGTTGCATTACCAAGACGTAGGCACTTGATGAGAAAAGACTTGAAGCCCAGCAGAACCTTGAACTACATCGGGGGAGGACCTTGAACTACATCGGGGGAGGATGAAAATAGATTTTAACAAGTCAGTCAAAGTCCCTTCATTCACCCGTGGTGACTTGGTCCTAGCAGTAAAACAGCCTATCGTTATAATGTGTGACGCAAGGGGAAGATCGAACCAAAGTGGGAAGGACCTTTCATAATCAAGAAGGTATCTCCAAATAGAGGTTACATATTGGCCGATCCTGATGGAAGGGAGGCAATGTCTCCAATCAATGAACGCTACTTAAAAAGGTATTACCTGTAACATATGGTCTCGGAGGCACAACTTTAAATACGTCCTCAGGTCTTGAAATCAAAACTTGAACATCTCCTTTCAATACGGGTTGTCATGCTCCCCTTGCTAATGCTCCCACCGAGAGCATCCCTCACCAGCGGCCTTCGAGCGCAGTTTCACCGCCGAGTGCGAAGACTGTTGTACACATGTTGCTGACGTGCGTGTCTGTCGTCTACGAGCTACCACTGAGTGCAACCCCAAAGCGCAACCCTTCTGCCTCTACGCCCACACCTTTTGCATGCATTTCCATGTATGCCTTACCTAGCTAACCTGTTCATGTGTGCAATGGCAAGGTTCAACCCTCATCACCTTTCCATCCCCACTGGAGTCATATTCATGCTTCTCATCACATGAGTCATCCCATTTTAATCACCAAGGAGTCACATTCACTACCTAATCCCCAATAAGTCTGCTTTTGCCAACAAATCCTCACTGAACACACCTTCGCTTGAACCCACTACCTATAAATAATCCCAGCAAGTTTCATCCCCAATGAGTCTGACCACCATCCACGGACTCATTCCCCATGGAGTCTCATCCACTCACATCCCTTAGTGAGTCCACCCCTCATTGAGCTACCCACATACATGGCAACTCATACATGGTCCAGTTGCATGACTTTAAACTGTAGCGCATGTCCTGGCCGCACGACATCAAACTGCTCCTCACCATGGTCCAGTTGCATGACCCTAAACTGTAGCACATGTCCTGACCACATGACGTTAAACTGCTTTGGTTTATGGTCTTATGACGTGAAACCATTTTGCACTACGATCCAGTTGCATGACCCTAAACTGTAGCACCAATCCTAGCCGCATGACATTAAACTGCTACGCACCCCAAACTGTAGCACACGTCCTGGCCGCATGACATTAAACTGCTTTACACCATGGTCCAGTTGCATGACTCCAAACTGTAGCACACGTCTTGGCTGCATGACGTTAAACTGCTTTGCACCACGGTCTAGTTGCTTGACCTTAAATTGTAATGCAAGTCCTAGCCGCATGACGAAATACTGCTTTGCACTACGGTCAAGTTGCATGATCCTAAACTATAGCACACGTCCTAGCTGCTTGACGTTAAACTACTTTGCCTAGGTCCCGGTGGCATGACCTTAAACATGCCTCCACATATGTGTGCACCCTCCACTGTGCGCATGCCCCTTGCATACCCTTCCATGCATGCCTCCCCTAACCGGCCCATCCGCACCCACACACCACCTTCTTGCCTCCGCAGTGAGTCCATCTCCACACTCCCTAATGAGTCGAGCCATTCCATTATCCATACACACCAACAGTTAGTGGGCCACCCCTTATCCATCTTCCACACAAAACACCACCCATCATACATAGACGGTCTCGTGCCATCTCCCCAAGTGAGTCAAGCCACCACCATACTCACCCTATGGCCTCCACAGACCATCATCCACCGCCATGACGTTAAACTGCTTCACACAATGGTCAAGCCTATATGACCTTAAATCATAGCCCAGGTCTCAGAGGCATGACCTTAAAGTTGCCCCCACAAAAAAAGGGGCATGGTGTAAACCGAAAGGGGAACGCCATGAGTAAAAATGCCAGATGGTCATTTGTCACAAAACCATGAGTGAGAGTGTTCTATAAAACAAAAATCGGACACGGTGAAAACCTGAAAGGGCATTATGAGTAAAAATGGAAAAAGGGCAAACATGGCCATCAGATCATGAGCAAAAGAGCCCAATAAAAATGGAGGTTGGTGAAAATCATCTCTACGACACCGCTTCCCTAGTTTGAGTGAAAACCCAAAGGGCACTTGGACCAATAAGCAAGTTGATGTAGCGCTCGCCTCCATAGGTAGCTTCAGCCGGCATTTCAAAGAAAAATCCTCAGTACCAGAATGCTCTATTATCGGGACCCAAAAATAAGAGCTTCGAGAAAAACCTGACGGTCTGAATCCATTCACGAAAGTATCCAGGAGTCAGAAGAATCGCTGAGACGACAGGTCAAGGTTCCATGCTAAAAGACCCCATTCTCAAGAAGTCAAACAAAAATAAGAAAGCCACGACAGCATGCCAAAGATGCTCTCGAAGGCAAGAAACTGTCAAACCAAGCCAACACCTGCCTACAACAACTAGGGTAGAGCCCTTTCAAGGCCACCTCGCCAAAATTCCTCCCTAGCTGGACCAAACATTAGGGACAGACCAACAAAAAGCCCCCCACTGGATTCGACAGGATGGGCCCCACAGAGGTACCCTGCTTGTCAAAAGAAAACTTCGTGTAGCAACAAACAACGCCCATCAAGGGCTCTTTGGCTGTCTATCCAAGGAAAGCAGCTGACGTGGATGATGGGCAATCCATGAGATGTCCCCCACCAGCAGCCAAGCAACCTTCAAACGTGGGGGATGGGCATTCCATGAGATGTCCCCCACTGGCAATCCCTGACATGGATGATGGGCATTCCATGAGATGTCCCTCACCAAAAGACACAAAAACCTTGACTGATTGGGAAGAAATCCCTTAAGCAAGGCACCCAACTGCCAAACAAGCTTGGATTCTGATCAACTGGGTCTACAAGCCCTTAGGCAAGGCCATCATCTCTCAAAGAGTTCCTAATGTGGACCATGGGCATTCCATGAGATGTCCCCCACCAGTAGCTCAAGTCTCTTCTCTCACCTAAAGTCTCCATGTCTGGGTCTACAAGCCCTTAAACAAGGCCCCCAGTCGTCTGAGCACCTTGGTTACCCCTCCGGGAAGCAGCTTCACACGAGTATCCCTTCTGCATCGAAGGACAATTTTGATTCTGAATGTTGTCCTTCTCTATTCTCTTGAAGAATAACATTCGGTAGGACAAGATGTTTGACGGTATTTTTCAGCAATGGTATCCCCGATGCGAACAAGGAGAGTGCAGTTCTTGACTTAGGACCACAGGTACCAGAACACCTGTGGACTATGAGCGCTGTGGGATAATAAGCCTTGATCCAAAAGTGAATTTTTGACAGTCTTAGAATGGCCCAAGAATGGGCAAGAACATAGCTAAGGGTCTCCTAAGAACACCTGTCAAGTTTCGTCGCAATTCGACAAGTTTAAGGCAGTGCAGACGATAAAATAGTTTTGGGAACTTCTGCCTCTATCATGCTTAAAATGTACCCTGAAAATAGCACCATAATCGGAGCATCAAGTGATCTTCAGACCATTGTTGTTGGATTTAGAATATTTGAAAACCCTTGAGTACCAATTTTCAATGCATTCAGACGCTTCTAGAGCAAGTTATGGCCAAACTACCTAAAATGGGTTGGTCATACACTATTATGGTGTACCCTCAGTAAACCAGTTTCCATCAATGGAAACTTTGCTTCACCATCTCGAGGGAAAACTTTTCATGGCTGTATCTTTCTCATCCTAGGTAAGATCTAGCCCAAATTTTGGGAGTTCGTCTCATCGATCCGGTCGGTTTGATATGCGACACGCATGATGACACGACCCGAGCCGAGAGAAATCGAAGAGAGAAGTTCATCAGAAAGTTTCAAAAGTAGAGGGAAATTTTGAACAGCACGTCCCCTCGATCAAAAGCCCACATCATGGCGCTCACAATCGGATCAACGCAAGATCAGACCCGTTACGACCACAAGGTCGAGAGCTTCCTCCGGGTCGAACCTTACGTGTGATGAATGGTCGGAATCATCAGAAATTAGGGATGAATAGTGGAAGATTCTGGTAATTGGGATCCAAATTCCGGTCAAAGTTTCTCAATTTGGAAAACAATCATTCGGATCGAGCCGTTCTTTTTACAAAACGATTGTGGCAACATGCTTGTCACGCTACAATGAAGAAATCAATGAAAACATTGAGAAATGGGTCGAACCTTAAATCTAAAGTCACACGTTTTCCCATTGTTTTGTCAGGTCATGATCGTGGCTCAAAAGTTTCATCCATAACTCGAAATGGGCATCAAAACGACCGTCTTCTCGAGTTGATCAAGAAAAGAATAATTTTTGGCTGAATGAAGACAGGAAGGACTCCAAACAAACCCGGAAGTATCGTAAAGGTTGCATGGCCATGACAGGGACATAATTAGAATTTTAGGATTTGTTGGTGAGGGGCAAAATCATCATTTTGCCCCTAATTTCTAAATTTCTTTAATTCATTTAATCCCTACTTTTCCACAATTAGGATAGAATTTGATCATCCACCCATGTTTGTACTTAAAATCTATATAAGCACATAATGTGCTCATGTAAAGGGGGCTTCTTTCAATCAATAAAATTTGGGCTTTGCGTTTAAGTTTTTGGGTCACGGCTTAGAGAGAGAGAGGAGAGAGAAGATCTAGGTGGGTACCCATGAGCATTAAATGCAACTCTCTCTCTTTTTCTCTCTCCTTCTCTCTCATCTTTTTCCCTCTTCGCTCCTTCTCTCTTCTTTCTCTCTCATCTTTTTCCCTCTTCTCTCCTTCTTTCTTCTTTCTCTCTCTTCTTTCTATCTCTTCTTTTTCTCTCTTCTTTCTCCCTCTTCTTTCTCTCTTCTTTCTCTCTCATCTTTCATCTTTTCTCTCTTCTTTCTCTTTGCTTTTTTCCCTTCTCTCTCTTCTTTCCTTTCTCTCTCTTCTTCTTTCCTTTCTCTCTCTGCTTCATTCCTTTCTTTCTCCTCTTCTTTTCTCTCTCTTTGCTTCTTTCCTTTCTCTCTCTTCTTCTTTCCTTTCTCTCTTTGCTTCTTTCTCCCCCTTCCTTCCTCTCTCTTTCCCTCTCTTTTCTTTTTGTCTTACACGGTGGGGAACACCGTCGTGCGCACTCTTTCTCTCTCTTTTCTCTCTTTGTCTGACGCGATGGGGTACACCGTCGTGCACACTCTTTCTCTCTCTTTTTTATCTCTGTCTATCACGACGAGGTACACCGCTTTGCACAGGCACTCTCTCTTCTCTCTTTGTCTGGCACGATGGGGTACACCAATGTGCGCACTCTTTCTCTCTCTTTTCTCCCTCTATCTGGCAAGGAGGGGTACACCGTCGTGTGCACTCTTTCTCTCTCTGTTTGGCATGGCATGATAAACTGCCGTGTGCACTCTTTCTCTCTCTTTTCTCTCTTTGTCTATCATGACAGAGTGCACCATTGTGCGCACTCTTTCTCACTCTTTTTTCTCTTTGTCTGGCACGACAGAGTACACCGCCATGTGCACTCTTTCTCTCCCTTTTCTCTCTCTATCTAGCATGATGGGGTACATCACCATGCACAACTCTTTCTCTCTATTCTCTCTCTATTTGGCACAATGGGTACACCATTGTGCGCACTCTTTCTCTCTCTTTTCTCTCTCTGTCTGGCACGGCGGGACGCATTGCCATGTGCACTCCTCTCTCTTCTCACTCTCTATCTGGCACGGCGGGTACACTACCGTGCGCACTCTCTATCTAGCATAGCAGGGTACACCACCGTGCGCAACTTCTCTTCTCTCTTCTCTCTCTGTTTGGCACAGCAGGGTACACCACCGTGCACGACATTTCTCTCTCCCCTCTTTTTTTTCCTCTCTTCTTTCTCTCTTCTCTCCTCTTTTTCCCTTTTTCTTGCTTGACTGGATGGCAGGCTGAGCCTTGTGCCGTCGTGTCAGTCTTACCAGCGAGCATTTTAGCCTTGTGCCGGTCTAGTTATCGTGCTCGTCTAGCTGCCACGTCTGACTAATCACCGTGCATGTCTCACAGTCGTGTCAGTCTTGCCGTTGTGCCAAGTCTTGCTGTCATGACAGTCTTGCCACTGAGCAATTTAGCAGCTAAGCCGCTCTAGCCACTGTGCCCATTTTGCTGCCACGCTAGACTAGCCTTGTGTCAGCTTTGTGTCGCCGTGCCAATCTAGCCACCGCGCCAAACTTCTTCTTTCTCCTCTCTTTCTCTTCTCTTTCTCTTCTCTCCTCTTCTCTTATTTTCTCTTCTCTCATTCTTTTCGTCTCTTCTCCCTTTTGAAAGGTTTTGCGAGAGCCAAGCTTACCTTTATCCTCTCCCATCCCTTTTCTTCGTTATCTTTTTAAATGATCTGGGTGAAAAACAACCAACCGTCATCTCTCTTTTCCAAAAATACATTTTATCTCTGAAGGATCTAGGTGAAAAGGAAACCATCTTTTGTTTCTCTTTTCTATTTCTCTAAAGAACTGGGTGAAAGCCATATCAGCATTTGTCTCTCTTTTCTCTCTGTACTTTTGCTTCTCTCTCTCTGAAGAGCTGGGTGAAATTCAAACCAGCCTTCGTCTCTTTTTCTCTTTCTATCCCCTACTTTTTCTTTTTCTTCTCTCTAAAAATCTCTTCTCTCTATTTCCTCTCTCACCGGTTATTATTCATACCCATGTCTCCTTTACATGGTTTCCAAGAGAGCGATCTCAGGTTCCAGGTCCATCTCGAACCCGAAGCCACGCCACCAGGTCATCCCGACCTGCAGAGCGAGATCGAGGCAACTAACCATCCCAACTAACAAAAGAAAAAAAAAAAAAAAATTTCATGTGCGGCTAACAAAAAATAAAAAAATAAAAAAAATTCTTAGGCGACACGACCTGTGTTTCCCAACTAACAAAAAACAAATTCAGAAAAATTGAAAAAACTCTAAAAAAAAAAGAGAGAGACCTTCAAAGTCCTAGAGAATCAATGAAAACTTATAATAAAATTCTAGATGTCGCAAAAGATCAATCTTATGCATCTATTGAAAATGGGTTTATTACATGCAATCACACAATAAAATCTAGTCATGAGACCAAACTTTCTATGATCCTAACAGACTTCAGTGGAAATAAAACTGCTGAAAAATAAAAGTGATCATGACATCAACTTATTCAAAAATCTAAAAAAATACTACGACTACTCAGTCTTTGACTTGGGATTAGCATCCTTCTCCTTAAGGTCCGCCACAAAGGCCACCCATCGAGCCAACTCAACTTCATTATCTTCCAAACTGATATCCAACACATCCTCATTGGATTTGACTCGCTTATGTGAAAAAAAGGTATCGTCTCGAGAAGGCACAAGTTTCTGAGAAGGGACAGAAGACTTACCTCGAAGTCTCGGAGTCCTAAGGCATAATGGAAGAGGACAGACACGTTCCCACCATGAATCATAGTTTGAAGTGGTTGTGGGCTTGTCTAACTTGATCAGCCCTTCACCAGAAGAATGTTTCTTCCCCTTCCATGATAAAACTGCTTTAACTAGAAGGGTGGAAGAGTGTCGTCGAAGTAGAAAGACAAGATGATGATCAATTGCCTCTCTAAGAGATGTATAGTTTTGATTATGCCGAAACTGGCGAATCACCTTTTGAGGGAAATAGCCCTCTATGAAGTATTGCTCGGCCAAGAGGAGACACGAATACCCCATAAGCGGTAGAAACATGAGCACATTCTCAAGGCCCCTGATTACCCAATCAAACGATGACAACTCGTCAAAAATCCTACGATAATGATGGACTTCACCAGGCCAGGTGGTATCACAGACATACGCCAATCCCAAAGCAGTAGATACAACTATCGTGGATCGAGGAGGACGGACAACTGCGATGTGTTCATAAGCCCAAATCTGCGAGAGACAGGAGCCAAAACACCCCAACAGGTCATGGAACTAAAATTCAGAACCTCGAAACCATCCAGGGCAAGATGACCTGGGCGACACTACTGGTGTTGCTCAGGCTGTGGGCAGCACTACCAGTGTCGACCAGGCAACACCACTAGTGTCGCTCAAGTCAGACTCCCCCAGAATAGTCCCGGTGTTTTCCAATGAATATTTATGATAAAAAACTAGATTCCAAGAATAAAAACGAGGAAAAAAACTGAATTTTAGAAGCAAAAACGAAGTAAAAGATTGAGTTCAAGAACACACCTGCAAGATTAGGACACTGCCCTCGACGAATCAATCCTCTCAAGTAACTTAGTTGTGGAGACCCCGGTATATGCCCGCTAACACAGCCAGAATAATAGTATAACCCACTCTCTCCTTGAAAGCATGGGCTAGAGGGATGAGAGAGCCACGAACGGCCTTTCGACCACTCGAAAAGAGGATTGATCCCAAAAGCACAAAGAGAAAGATAGGAATTTGCTCATTGGCCTAGGATCGCTCTCAATTAAGGATCACCAACTCCATGTCAACCCAATCACCATGAAAAGAGTAGGTGGTCCCCAATAGTCATGCACGCAAGAAGGAATGATCATCTGTCACTGTGGATGGTTGATATGCAATACCAAACATACTCAAGCCAGAGATCCTAGCAACTTCCTCCAAAGTAAGAGTCGTCTCTTCCGTAGGGAGGAAGAATGTGTTGGTCTGAAAGTTGAATCTTTCAGCAAGGGCCTCAAGAAGGGGAAATTCACATGGTAAGAGGCCATGCACAAGATACCCACCATCGAAATCAAAGCCAGAAAGGCCATTAACTCAGGCCATTGCCGAGCAGAGAAAAACCAACCCCTGAACCAAGGGCCAATAACTGGATAACCCTGAACTCACCGAGGAGCATCACTCGTTATTAGGCCTTGCGAAATATGGGAGGGGAGGCCCTCCGGAAAATGCCTAACCCTAGCAAAAGGAAGGAGAGCATATTCCTCTCTTATATCATCATCTTGATCTGCACTCTTTCCCTTACCTTTAGAAAGGTCTCCTACGAGCCATGGAAAACCGGGAAGAAGAAGATGAAGATGAAAAGAAGAAGGGAGAAGATGATGGATGGAAAGAAGAAAGGAAAAGAAGAAGACTTAGATTTTCTAAGAGGAAAGTGAAAGGTATGAGAAATTCTGTCCAAAAACCCATCTTGTAGGTTCCAAATCCGAAATCCATGAGGATTTGGCAACCCCAAGACCTTCCAAAACAAAAATTTTGAGATTTGGTGGTCACTAACCTAGGCGACACAGGGTTTGTCCCCCATATCCGTACGCTCAGTTTGGGCGATGCAGGGTGTGTCGCCCAATAGTTTTTGGGAAAAAGTGCCCCTGCTCAGCCTCTAGGGTATTCCCATGTCTAAAATCATCTTCTTTCATTTATTGTCTTTCTGAAATTAACTTTTTTCAAATTATTTTAAAATAAATTAGCCTTAGCTAGCCCGTCTGATGCTTCTCAGTGGCACGAGCCTAAACTGCCTATCAATTTCAAAAGAAAACCCAAAACATTTCAAAAAAATAAGCATAAGGTAGCCCCAAAAACCTCAAGAATCAAATTCATTTGATTTTGCAAGTCGATGGCTTGGGCAACATAGGTAGTGTCACCCAAAACGTTTTGGACAAAAATGCCCCTACTCCAATTCCAGAGCCTTCTAGGGACAAAAATAGGTTTTTTTTTTTGCATTTTTCTTACGAAAAAGACTGTTTTCACACATTTAATTAATTTTTGAATATTTTTAGAAGCTCCTCGGTGGCACGAGCATAAACTGCCAACCAAAATCCAATTAAGAAAACGTCAAACTCGTGCGACATAATAGAGCCGATACAGGAAAACATCAAACGCGTGCGACGTAAAAGAGCCGAGACAGGAAAAACGTCTAACCCGTATGACGTTAAAGGTCGGGTGTATTCAGAAAATATCTATCCCCGTATGACATAAAAGGTCGGGTTTATTCATCTAGCCTCGTATGATATAAATGGCGGGTGTATTTGTCCATCGCTGCATGACGTTAAACTATTTAGAGGGCTTTATGGGTGCAGGAGCTAAAACTGCTAACTAAAATTTTTTTTTTCAAAATATTTTTCTCATTTCAAAATTTTCATTATATGTCTTGTGTTTTCAAAAACTCTAATTTCTGTGTTAGAATTGTGACTTGTCCAAAGCTCTGAGTTCTATTTCAAAATTGCCCCCTTGTTTTCAAAATTTCTAAAAAGACTTTTAAAAACGAAGGAGCTTGGACACCCGTATATGATGATTACCGAGTTGTCGCCTCATCTCTCTGTTGAGATTTGACCAGACAAACCTTTTCCTAAAACAAGTAAAACCTATAGAAGACCTTAGGAAAGCCTAAGTAAATCAAAGAAAATGCTAGGTTTAAAAATTTGAAATTGTGAAAACCCGTGTAGTTTAGTGGCATGGTCAGAAATCCAACTCGAGTTTCAAGGTTGTGTAACTCATCGACATCTCACGCCGAAAACCCTAAGATGAAAATGCTCTAAGTGAGTGAGCGCGGAGCGCAATGTCTTAGAGAGATAGTTAGTATGCCCTTAGACCACGAAACGTCAAGTTAAAATTTAAAATATCTACATTATCTTTGCCACTTACCTGCCCCTTGAAGGAAAGGAAGCGCCAAAGAGTGTATATTGTTTGCCACTCACCTGTCCCTCGAAGGACAGGGAGTGCTAAAGATGGGCAACTGTAGACACCCCATTTTAAAATTGACAACTTCTATGATATTCCTGAACCCTTAGGACCACACTATCCTTGTAAACCTACAGACCGTAGACCACTATAATCCATATTGCTTGCCTTGCAATCTAGAATCCTACATAATGCCTTGTTTTAGTAAACTAATCTTTAAAAATAACAAAATACCTTGTTTTGACCCAAATTTTGGCAGGCAGCATCACAAGAGCCCGTAGATTCCTTTAGAACTAGAAATTTGCCATTTTGGGTAGTTTTAGTCTGAGTGACACTACAAGTGTTAGGTCGCCCAGCCTAGATTGATCCAAATTGGCTGATTTTTTGCAGGTAGCATCTTGACAGCCCCTAAATCCCTCTGGAACTAGAAATTTGCCATTTTGGGAAGTTTTGGTTTGGGCAACACTAGCAGTGTCGCCCAGCCCAGACTGATCCAAAGTGGCAAATTTTTTGTAGGAAGCATCCCAACGATTCCAAAATCACCCCAGACTAGAAAAATCTGACTTTGAGCAGATTTGATCTGAGCAACGTTCTTAGTGTCGCCCAGACTCGACTGCCCCAAATTGGCAGTTTTCGCATCCCAACACCTCCCAAATCATTTTTAGCTAGGTTCAATGTACCTGGACCAAGCCCAAGCCTTAGACCACCAAAATAGTTGTCCAACTTGGGAAATCTTTTGGCTAGGGTATGTTACCCATTCCAGACGATTTTTAGCTTATAAAATGTCATTTTGAAACTTTTAGACCCTAGAGACCCTTAGACTCTAAAGACCCTTTAGATTCTGGAGACTCTTTAGACTTTGGAGATTCTAAAGACCTTTTAGACCTGATTGTCTCTTGTGTGCCTAGAAAAATCTTAGATATTATGAGACCTAAAAACCTAGAGTTAGGAAACGCTAGAGTTAGGAAACGCTAACTTTAGGCTACTTGCAGCCCTTAGATCAAGAAATCCATCCAACAAAGCCAAGGCCAGGTCAAAACCTGAAAAAATACAAAGAGGGCACATAACATAAACTCAGCCGGTCCTGATATGAGCGAAGCTTTGAAACCTCGGGAGTCTCTGACCAACTGGCCGTTCCGAGACATTTTTATTATTTATTGTGTTTCTTCTGTATTTTGTTTATTTTATTAGAATTCAATTAGTTTTATTACTTTTTTACATAGTATTTCGTATTTCGGATCAATGTTGGCTATGCTATTAATCAGAGAGCAGATCTACTCATCTCTGAGTAGATATGACCTCATATCAAAATTTGATTGTCCCACTCTCTATCACATTTTTAAAAATCAGTTTGTGGTGTTTAGATATGAGGAATCTTCCTCTGAAAATCTCTCTGATTTGCATCGTAAACAATTCCATAAGAAAAATGGTATAGAAAAAGAAGTAATTAAATATTGGATTACCCAGATCTATCAAACTGCAAGAAGCCCTCACAAGTCTTGTTGTAGATGAGCCTTTTGCTTCCTTATACATAAACATATGATGAAAGACATTATGCTTTAGTGCTTTAAGTAAAGAACTAAACATTATGTCCCTCACGACAATAGTTGAATCTTATCTCACTCAGTGCCGCCAATTGATATTTAAAGTTCATCTCTAACCTCTCAATAATATATTTCACCCTCTTGATAACCTTGTTAGGAATAATAAGTATTGAATTTCACTATCTTGATGACCTTGTTAGGAATAATAAGTATTGAATAGACACAATTGGCGTTGAAGTAGAAACCTATATACAAAGATCGAGAAACTACTTAAATTAACAACGATGACATATTTTAATCCAAGCTTTCTAAGCATGTAAACAAAAATTTTACTTGCATAGTGGATAAGGCGGACCAATTGATTTTTCCACCTTTTATTATGATTTCCACCATTGCAAAGGAACAACTGCATTTCTCCCAAATAGATTTTTTGTACTCTCGATCGCTTCATAGATGATCGTTATAATGGATTTCTTGCCACCATCCACCATTCTTAATAGCGTAACTAAAGGACCACTTACGAATTCTATGTGGTTGCACCTGGATCAGATTCTCATATCGGAGGTTATGCCCTCAACGTTCCTGGTTAGGTGCCTCAATATCGCCCCTGGATCTGCATGATATGGTGGAACGTGTGCCGGGTTTCGAAGGGAACCCAGGACTTGAGATCGCTCTCTCGGGGACCTTGCTCAAGAACAAGGGCAGGTATACCAACCAATGAGAGAGGAATTTGTTTGTGACATGGGACACACCTCACTTGGGTCCGTGACTCACTCGGGCTGGCTCGCATGGGTGCCCTCTTAGATCACATCGAAAAGCCACCCAGTCATGCAACTGGTTCGGAATCGCCCCCCTTGGCCTGTATTATCATGTTTCTGTGATCACACATACATGGTTAATTTTACAAGACAAGTGGGCCAAGAGACCCCACCTTATCTTTGGGTGAATGCACATAGGCGTGCGAATTCAGAGGATAAAAGAGAAGAAACGATGAGATGAGGGTTGGGAGAAGGAAGACGAGAGAAGAAAAGAAAAGAAAGAGACATTCGATCGAGTGGCTAGCCTAGCATAATGGCTAGATTGGCATGATGATTGACTTGACGTGGTAGCAAGATGGGCACGATAATGGGGATCAGCACGGCGGTAATACTACTTGACGACAGAACACCAACACCAACCAGCCTGGCACAATGTCGAGTTCGACGTGGCAACAAGACGGGCATGATAACTTAGACCAGCACGACGGCAATACTGCTCTATGACGAGACTACCGTGACAGTGCTATACTTATTCCTTGGTCAAATAAGAGAGGAAGAAGAAAAAAGAGGAGAGATAAGAAAAGCAGAGAGAGAGAGAAAGAGAGAAGAAAAGAGATAGGAGAAAAGAGAAGGAAAGGAGAAGAAAGGAACGAGAAGTGAAAGGAGAGAGAAGAGGAGAGAGAATAAAAGAGAAGAGAGGAATGTAGAGAGAAGAAGTGAGTGAGAGAAGATAAGGGAGAGAAGAAGAAAGGTGAGAGAAGAAGAAGGGAGAAAAAGGAGAGAGAAAGAACATGGATGGTGATATGTTCCGCCGCCCATGACAGAGTAAAGAGGAGAAAGAAAGAACATGAATGACGATTGGTTCTGCTGCCCATGACAGAGAAAAGATGAAAGAGAAAGAACATGGACAACGATGGGTTCCGCCGCCCACGACAAAGGAAAGAGGAGCGAGAAAGAACATGGACGGTGATGGGTTCTATCTCTCATGACAGTGGAAAGACGATAGAGAAAGAACACATATGGCGATGGGTTATGCCGCCCATGACAGAGGAAAAAGGAGAGAGAACGAACATGGACAATGATGGGTTCTGTCGCCCACTACAGAGGAAAGAGGCAGGAACGAGAAAAGGGAAAGACATGTGTGGCGCTAGGCATCGCCGCTCGTGTCGTAAGGGACTCAGACACGACCCAACCCACCACTCAGGAAAGGGCCTGATTCAGTGTCTTTGTTAAAGAATGAGGAAAGGAATGTCATGCGCGGTGATGAGCATCGCCGTGCACAACATGGAGAAGGGAAACCTTGAACAGAGGCCTGGCCCACCACTCGGGTTAAAGCCCAGCTTACTGTGCATGTTTCTAGAGGATAAGGCAAGAATGAGAATGTCATGCCCAACGATGGGTATCGCCGTGCATGACTGGAGAGGGGAGAGAAAAGAAAGAACATGGTAAGAGAAAGAGAGATAGAGAGGCAGAAAGTGGATTTAGGGAAGAGAAAAAAGAAAGGAAAGTAAAGATAAGGAAAGTGAACAATGAGAGACGAAAAGAAAGAAGAGAGAGAAAAAGAAAGTGAAGAAAGGGATTAGGAAAGAGTCAGAGGAGGAAGAAGGAAAGAGATTAAGAAATACCTAAAGGAGAAAGAAGGAAAGAGAGAGAAGGAAACACGCACGACGCTGCCACCACCATGTGTGTTAGAGAGAAAAAACAAAATAGAGAGAAGTTCATGCATGGCGCTGCCATTACCATGCACTTTCAGACAGAGAGAAGTAGAGAGAAAGATAGAGCCAAGAGAGAATAAAGAAGGAGAAGAGGAAAAAAAGAGAAGGACACACTCACAGCGCTGCCATCACCATGTGTGTTAGATAGAGAAAATAAAATAGAGAAAGAAATTCATGCATGGCACTGCCATCGCCATGCACATTCAGACAGGGAGAAACAGAGAGAAAGATAGAGCAAAGAGAGAATAAAGAAGGAGAAGAGAGAAGAAAGGAAGAGAGAATTCACAGAGAGGAAGAAAGAGAAGCAGAGAAAAGAAGAAGAAAGAAAAGATAGAGAAAGAAGGGGAGAGAAAAGAAACTAAAGAAGAAGAAGAAGAGTTAGAGAGAGAGAAAAGAAGGAGGAGAGAGAAGAAAGGAAGAGATAATTACCTTGGGTAAGAGGGATATCGGCTTAATTCTTGTCTCTCCTCTCTCTCTCTCTCTCCAAGATGTGCCTCTCCAATTCAATGTAAAAACTCAAACTTTATTCATCAATTGAAAGTATGAGGGAGATCTCTTTTACAATTAGGTTTAGCATGTATTTATAGAATTAGGCCCTAAACATGGGTGGATGCCCAAAACCTATCCTAATTGATGATAATTACAATTTATTTGAATTAAAAGAAATTCTAAAAATAGGCACAAAATTATTGTTTTGCCCCTGCGTAACAATACATGGATTTTCAAAACAGTCCTTGTTGCTGCCCTAGAATGTGCGTGATATTCCATGGATGATCGAGGTTGCTTTAGTGCCTGTTTGACAAAAATATCATTACTTTCTTGTAGGGCTCATCATGGCGATCGATTGGATACCTACTTCAAGCTACAGATCGTGTTTTTAAGCCACAATCATGCAACTTGAAATTCGTGTGAATCTTGAAAACTTCAGATCGATAGTGTGCTCATATCTTGATGCTTCTTCATGATTTCTTTACTGTATTGCACTGAGCATGCCATCACGAACGTATGGTTACAAAGGCAGCTTGATTTTGTGCCCGCATGAAGATTTTGCAGTCTTGGGTTTTTTACTAGAATTTGAATTCCGACGATCAAAATTTACAGCAACTTTATCTGCTTCATGCGTGAAATCCCATTATACATCACACATAGGGTTTGGATGAATGGTAGCCCTAGACCTTACGCACGTAATGAAACTATTCTCATGTCAATCCGATGAGCGAGCACCGTGATATGGCCACTCGAACGGGACGTGTCACTGCTGAATTTCCTACAACTTCCTTCACGAATCATCTAATTCTCTCTAATTTTTCTCCCAACTTGGGCGTCTTCATGGGGCATGCCACATATCAAAATGCTCTTCTTTACGAGATGAACATGCTCACCAAATTTGAGAGTGATCCGACTCGGGATGAGTGAGATATGGCTCCTGAAATTCACTGCCCGAGACTGTTAAAATAGTTACTTTTAATGGTGATTTGGTGCAGTGTGCGGCCTTCCCGTTTTCGGTATTTTACCTATAACGTTGTCCTGGAGAGCTCGATTAAACCGAAACATGACCTATAAAGGTTTTCGACCATGTCGCATCTAATGAGGTGGTCTCACATATGTTTAACACCAAAAATAGAGTTCTAGTTATGGGGTCTGTTTCAAGGTGCTAGAGACTGATTTTTTCGAAATTTTTTCTTTATCTGTACTGCCTTAGACATGTCGGATTACGATGAAACTTGACAGGTGGCCTTTTGAAGTCCTTATTAACATTTTCACTTGTTCTGGGACAATTCTTAGACTGTCAAGAATTCCACTATAATTGAGCCTTTATTGACCAACTTCTCTTTTTATTCCGCATTGGGGACCCATGGTGTTGAAAAATGTCTTCAAACAACTTACCCCACAAAATGTTGTGCTTCGAGAGAAGCAAGAAGGATAACTTTTGGAAAATTTCTTTCGGCTTTATTACTTTTTTCTTCCTAGCCACAGGACCACGTGAACATCGAGGGGATCCACGCAATGTTGTAACTAGGATGCTCAGACATTTGAATGTAGCGTACAAGTCCATCCAAGGAGACTTTTGGGGGAGAATGGACTTTTAAAAGGATCCTGTTGAAGTCCTAACCCTCAAGGGACTATTTGTGATTCTGACAGCTAAGGATTTTATACGGACCTCTATGGTCAGAATCAGGCTCGTATGGTGGTCGATTGCCATGCTGAAGGGAATTTTTCCCATTTGGTCTGTGTTTCTCTATTTTGTTGTTTGTTCTGGATGGTCTGCTGAAGGACCTTTGGTTGGCGTCCGTTTGCATGGTGCACCAGATTATCCTTGGTGGGCAGTGTACCTCAGTTTATCAAGGTGACCGGCTTTGGGTATAACCCCTACCTACTACTAGCAATTTCAACAATCAGGATACCTCTCTTCTTTGTCCGAGGGGTCCCTTAAGAGCTCAATCCTGTTGCTGCATAACATGTCCAAGGTCTGGCTGACTTAGCTTTCCTGGGGAGTCTTAAACATCTTGAAGTGCGTTAGGGACCTCAAAAGAATATCTTCTTCATGAGACTTGTCTTGACTTCTTAGCGAGTCTTCTATCCTTCGAGACCTTTTTGTAAATGGACTCAGGTTGTCTGAACATTTCCTTGATGCTTGTATTTTTTGGTCCTGGTATTGTGACACCATAGATTTTCCTTTTTGAATGTGAGTTGAAGCCACCTGTAGAGGCGAGTGCTGCATCAACCTATTTATTGGTCTAAGCGCCCTTTGCGAGTTTTCACTTGGACTTGGGAAGCGATGCCGTAGAGATGGCTTTCACCAACTTCCTTTTATTCAAGGCTCTTTTACTCATGACCTTTTGGTCATGTCCACCCTTATTCTTTCATTTTTACTCACGGTGCCCTTTTCGGGTTTTCACCATGCTCGGGTTTTTATTATCACGGAGCTCTCTTACTCATGGTTTCGTGACCGTGCCCGACCGTCATTTTTACTCATGGCGTTCCCTTATTCAAGTTTACACCATGCCCGTTATTTTGTTTTTTTTTTTCTTCTCTTTTTTTTTGGTGAAGGTGTGTTTAGGGTCATGCCTTCGGGACCTGTGAGAAGCCTTTTAACATAGGACGTGCACTACAATTTAATGTCATACAGCTAGACCATAGTGGAGATGGGTAGTAGTTTGTTGAGGCCATGGAGTGAGTATGGTGGTGGTTTTGACTCACTTTTGGGGAGATGGCACGAGACTACCTATGAAAGATGGATGATGTATGAATGGTGGGTAAAAAGTGGTGACCCACTAGCTGACGACGAGTATAGATGGAGGGATGGCTCGCCGTTTTGTGAGCATGGGTGAGACTTACTTGAGAATGATGAATGGTAGTGAAGAGATTCACTGCGGAATTATGAAGGTTGTGCACGCACAGGACGGGTCGGTTAGGGAAGATGTGCGTGAAGACGCACGTAAAGGGCGTGTGCAAGTGTGTGGTGGCGTATTTAAGGTCATGCCTCCGGGACCTAAGCAAAACAGTTTATCGTCATGCAATTAGGATGTGCACTATAGTTTAAGGTCATATAGCTTGGACCATGGTTGTGCAGTTTGAAGTCATGCAGCTTGGACCATGCAGTTTAAGGTCGTGCAACTAGACCTCCGCTACAGTTTAAGGTCATATAGTTTGGACCATGCAGTTTAGAGTCGTGCATCTAGACCGTGGCTGTGTAGTTTAAGGTCATGCAACCCGGACCATGTAGTTTAAGGTTGTGTAACTTAACTTCCGCTACATTTTAAAGTCATATAGTTTGGACCATGGAGTTTAGGGTCGTACACCTAGACCAAGGCTATGCAGTTTAAGGTCATGCAGCAGGGACCATTGGTGAGGGTTGCCATGTAGGTGAAGCTCCATGGGGGATAGGCTTATAGAAGGTAACTCGACTCCCTGGGGATAAAATGGTTAAGTCCATACACAAGCAGAGGGCTTAGATGAAGATGGTGACCCCCCCCAATGAGGGATGGCAAATAGAAGTGGACTTCACTGGGGATTAGGGGGGCAAGTATGACTCCCTGGGGTGAAAGATGAGACTCCATGGGGAATAGGCTTACGGAAGGTAACCCGACTCCCTAGGGATAAGATAGCTTGGTGCGAGATTGAACCACTGGGGATTAAAGGGGTAAGCATGACCTTTTTGGTATACACCTAACTCCACTAGGGATGATGGGCTACGACACCGGTGTAACTCCTACTGGTGATGATGGTAGAACAATCACAGCTGTGAGCAGATTCAGACATGTGCGGCTCTAGCATGGAGTCACCAGTTGCACGAACGGTGTTGAGCAATCTCTGGTGCGCGACGTTGGTACGCGCGGCATTAGTCACAAGCGGCATTCGTCAGGGAGTTTCACTCACGGCGTTAGTCACGAGGTTTTACGCGCGGCATTAGTTGCGAGGTTTCACGCGTGGTGTTAGTCACATGCATTGTTAGCTGTGAGTTGCATTGGTCTGATTTTGGGCCTCAGGTCAGAGCCCGACGCAGTTCGACCTATTGTCATTTGGCCTTCAGAGACCTGTCAGGTATTCTTTGTTTGTGAGGGGCACTTCGAGGACGCGTCTTCTATATAAGGGGGTAAGCCCCATTTTTACCATTTTACCGAAGGTAAAAATGGCTAAGGCTTTTAACAGTCCCGACTGGAATTCGACCAAGAACACGGAGCTTACAGGCGAGAGTTTGCCAGCAAGCACGTCATCTAGAAAGAACCAGCAGAGCTGCGCATGGGGGTTCACGAGGGTCACTACTGCAAGAGTTGAAAAGCACGTAATGCGAGCAAAACAGGGAGTTTGGACGGAGACTGTAGAGATTTCGGCAGTGGTTCTGGGAGTACTAGAGAAGGGGAAAGGGATCCAAGTGGCAGTAGGGAGCTGTCAGTGAACTTTCGCTTGTTTTCGAGAGTTTTCTAGTGGTTTTCTACCGTCGGAAAGAAGAGGGGAAGGTCTACCAGTGAGTGAGAGGGGTTTCTCGACAGGAAGTCGAGAGGTCATAGGACAGTGAACAGCCATTGGCAGTGAACGGTCACTAGGAGGTGAACGGCTATTAGTCCACATGTGCGAGGGTGTGCGTCATGCCACATCATGGCTGTGGTTGTCAGGTGGCATCCCCAGGGCTCGAGGTGACATGTGTTCAGTCTGTGGCACGTGGGGGAGATATAAGCACCTCTGCCTCAAAAATTACAAGCGGTGATAGTCTTGAAGACACAACCGACGTTAGCCTTTTGAGAACCTTGTCAGCGTTAGTCCTTGAAAACGCAGCTGATGTTAGTCCTTGAAGACACAGCTGACGTTGGGTTTTGGCAAACATAGTCAGTGTTAGGCTTTCCAAATGCACCCGACATTAGCCTTCAGTAAGCACAGCCGGTCGTTAGGCCTTATTTGACACAATTGATGTTAGTCAAGCGCGGCGCTACTCAGTGCCTTTCTTACGCGGTGATAGCCTTGTGTCTTGGTGATTTCCACACAACAGTGAGTGCTTAAAGTCAGTCTAATGGTTGATCCTTCAAACAGAATCTCTGATGTGAAGAACCTTCCAAAGGGAGGAGAACTTGGCACCAGTGAATTTACTGGTGAGAGTCTGGTCCAGGGTGAACCTATTTGGTTGACGACCCCAATATGCAAACCGGAGTGGCCCCTTAGTGTCACTTTCATTACTGACCTGGTTCGATTTGAGGTCTAGGAAGATAATGACGGGAACATCAGTGTTGAAGAAGGGATGGCTCTTCTTCATTGCATGCACCAGAACGTGGCTTCTCGAGAAAACTTGTCCACTCTATGAAAGAGCATGGTGAAGACCAAGGGGTTGATATGCTCTTCTACTGGTCTCAAAATACAAGGGGAGCACCAGTACTTGAAGGGGTACTCTTCCTGAACCATCCAGGTGCTGGGGTCACACAGAAGCATTCTTGAGTGTGCTTCTTTGCTAACAGCAGTTCAATGCTCATATGGTTATTATGATCGGTGCTCCAACACCATTAAAGTACTACTAGAGACCTGGAGTCACGTTAGCAACACATGGCTCCTTGGGCGTGGGGAGGCAGAAATCTCCTTACTTGATCTTCACTTCATTAGCGGCCTTCCACTGATTGAAGCAATGTATGACGAGTTCGTGCCTCGGAACTCAGTCATCTTTGGCGATGTTCACATAGGAGAAGAAGAACCGCTTGCTAGTCTTCAGAAAATATTTGAGATTTACCAACTGCTTATTCCAAGGCTAGCAAAAGTCGGGTGACCTTCACCAAAGGGGTGAAATTCTTTTGCAAGGATTACCCGAGGAGGGTGGTTCAGGTGCTTGAAGAAGGAAGGGAAAGATAGTTTTGAATGGGACACCTCCAATGTACCAGCCTAAGACCAGTGATGACTGCGTCTTCTGTGCCACATATTTCACCCTGTTTCTATGCAAGTTTGTTATTCTTGGAGGGAAAGATGACATCCATCCAGTCACATTCTATGTGGCTTGCGACATTGTGAGGGGGCACCAATACGCAGTTGCGCAACCAGTTATATGCAGTATCTACAACGGACAGGGAGCCATCTCTAGAGGGAAAGCCTATAAAGGCACAAAGGGGGATAATGGCCTTGTCGGGGGCTAAGCTTTCCCAGGGGACTTCAAGACACCATTCCCTGTCCATTACGTATACGGGTGGCTAGGAGCTTATTTCCCTACCACTAATGTTAGAAGTCTGGTTACGCGGGAGAAGATATCCTCCTTCTTGATGACGATTGTCGGGCAGAAGGCTATCTTTCACAGTCTGGGGGAGGCTCATAACATGTTTGGGAATGAGTTCTCCAACATGCGTCGGGTCGCTTTTCCAGTTGGAGGCTTTACTGACCGCACATTCATTGATGAGCTAAGCAAGAAGCTGGATGGTGCTCCCACAACCATCAAGGAGCTCATGTTTATTTTGAGCGTCAAAGACGGGGTTTTGGCCTATCGAACCCCACACAATGCTAGACTTGAAGGGTATTTCCCCCATCGGTTTGCTCGTCAGCATGGGCTTGATCAGGATTGTCCCTTTTCTGTATTCTTTGAAAAACACCATGGCGAAGTGAACACTGGCAGGAAAGAAGAGCTAGGGACTTCCTGTGAATCATGGCTGCCAAAGCATATCCGTATCGCATTGTCTACATGTTCACAAATGACTAAGGTCAGCAAGGATGTGGTACCACATTTTGGCAGAAGGACCCAAGTGACCAAGGCCTATGCACGCTGGTGGAGGATTAACAGCCAAGGTGTACTGGGAGGCTGATCACCCCTAGAAAGGGGAGAACTACAATTGGTGCCGGGATACCAGGCAGAAGAGGATACTCAGGACTCCTCCTCTAGGAGAGATTTTTACCTTGGACTACCCTTGGATTTGGGAGGCTCATGGATACCTCGCGAGATAGCAACGAATGAAACTTCACTACAATTTCTTGCTATGGAAAAGAGGACGGGGAGCCTTTTTGACAACCTCACCTCTATCTTCTAATGGAAGGAGGGTTGAAAGGTCTCGGGTCATGAAGGGCGCCCGATCCCAGACCTGAATGCATTGATAGGGAGTGGCCCTCATAATGCTCTTGCTACAAGCTCTTCTCACGGGAGGAGTTCTGAGGCAACTGCTCCTCTACCGGGGGTAGGAAAGAAGAGGAAGTGTGTTGGCCCCGCTGTCACATGCGCTCCGCCCCAAGCTATCAGGCCTGCTCATAAACACAGGAGTGCAAGACTTATAGTCATCCTAGAATCAGCTAATGGCTCTTCATCCTCTGCTCTTTCTGAGTCACCTTCTGCCACTCCGGAGCTATTTTTGGCCTCTTCGAAGACTGCTTTGGGCTCAACATAATTGCTTCTGATAGAGAGGAGACACTTGAGCTGAGGGTGGTGCCCGAAATTCCTAAAACAACTACTAAGTCAGATCTGGCTCCAATGGAGATTGACGGGGCTGGAAATGCAGGTGCTAGAGTTAGTGCTCCTGAAATCGACAGGACCTCCAAATCTTAGGAGATTGTTGCCCCAACCAAAGCAGAGGCTATAGTTGAAGAAACGGCTGAGTGACAGGAAGCTACTGCCACGAGTGATGGAGTTATAGATAGAGCAGACCCAGGCCTTTTTGAGAGTTAAGAGCCCCAAAGGGAGGAGGTCAGGAAGATGAAGGACTTGAGCTTTTTGTGGCAGAGGTTCTGGCTGTAGAAGATGCGGGCCAGGTAGAAGAGGTCATAGCTGAAGTGGTGATCCTTGAACTTATCGAGGCGACGTCTAAGGGTAAGAGACAAGAAGAAGAGTCTACTTTGGAGCCTGCTAAGGTTGATGTGATGGCTCCAGCAAGTGAAGGTCAAAGTAAGTGAATTGACCTTGTTGAGGCTTCTCCACAGAATGAGGGGCAGAGAGAAGAAGTTGGCTCTGAAAGGGCTGAGGCTGCTTTGGAGCATATTGAGACTACTCCAAAAAACGAGAAGCAAGGAGAAGAGGTTGGCCTTGAAGGGACCAAGCTTGCTAATGGTGAGGCTGAAAGGCCAGGTTGGGAGGCTAATACCATGGGGGCCGAGGAGCTTGAGATTGGGCCCCCCTCCGAATATGCAAATGATGAGACCTTGGGCTTCACAATTGCTCGAGAAGAGCCAGTGACTCACGTGGCCATCATCCCTTTGAGCTACGCCATTGAGACTGATGCTCCTTCTATTGCGACGGCCTCAGCAGCATGGTCCAGATCTAGTTTCAGTGGGATGTCCAGCATAATCATGGATATGCTTCGTCTGGGGATGAAGAGACTGAAGGATCTGCCTCTTACTTAACTTGATAATGCAATCCAGAAGCTAAGGTAGATCTCCCTTCTAAGGGGTGCACCAAAGGTCCTCCCATATTTCGATGGAACCATAAACGAGCTAGAAGGGTGGAGAATAATGGCCTTACAAGAGGAAGTAACTGCACAACAACTAGAGAGTTCACAATTGCCCTCTTTAAAGTCCTCGCTCATATGCCATCGCGAACTGGTAGATGCTCAATTACATGAAAAGGACGCTGCGATTTCCCAGAGATCCAACCTTGCTAAGGAGGCCAGTGCTCGCCACAATAAGAGGATGACTCTGAAGGCGGAGATAGTGAAACTAACGTAAAAGCTTGATAAAGTGGAGGAGGAGACTGCAGCCTAGGAAGCAAATGATAAGGTGCTTGCCAATAATATTTTGACCCTTGAGTACTCCTTGGAGGAATGGACTGCCTTGATGGAGCATGAAGTTGAGATGGTAGCAGAGTTGGAGGGATGCATCCAGCAAGTTAAGATATCAGCTGCAACATACAGGGGAAAGATCAATGAAGTGATGGATCGATTTTGAAAGTGTCGTCTTATTTTCTTTCTATTTTCCCTTGCTTTCATTTCGACACTTGTAATATCCCCTTGGTTTAGGAATAAAATTCTCCTTTTTCTTCAGTATGATACGTGACTTTTTCTTTTTCCATTTGCTTCTCTGCACTCTATCTCTTACTCTTGTTCATTGTTCATGCCCCTTCATGGAATGGGAAGTGGAGGAAGACCCTACGCCTTGCTTCATTTTATGACAAGTTGTTGTAGCTTCAATGACCTCGAATGGGGGAGCAGTTGCTTCTTCTCCCCTTAATGTTTGATTAAACACGGGCTCATAATTCATTATTCTCATAATGTGATGAGTTTGCTCACTGTAAATAGTCCAATCAAGAGGGGCTTTGGCTTCTGTTCGAGATGAATTCACTCCAAGCCCGTCGTAGCTCTTGGTCTTAGGCACGAACTCTTTTAGGTGTTTTGAAGCAATACACATAACGCCCAATTGATTTTGGAGACTGCGAACTTCGCTTCATAACTCTGCCAGGAGATCCTGCCCTTGAGGGCAAGAGGGTTGTCCTTTCCTTAGCTGCTCTTTTCCCACAGAATCAGGGAAGCACAAGACCTTTCGTGATGGTTGGTGCGTCAATTCTTCTTTCAAGAGTGCTATACATAAATGCAGGACTTTTTTATTGTCTTGCGTGTAGGTGATCTTCGGAGAAGGAAGATCTATCCCCATAACTTCCTCATTCTCAAGAGTGTCTTGTGGTTCATCTTCTTGCGAAGGTGGCTCAGTACTAGAAGCAGAGGGGGAAGCCTCATCATCAAGGGAAGATGGATTTTCCTCAGGGATGATGGATGGCATACTGGGATAAATGGAAGTCAGAGGGAGAATTTTGCCTTGTCTTTCTTCCTCTTTAAACATGCTTGCAAGCGTTCGCCCGATGTCCTCAACATCTTCATGAGGCGAAGGTTCCGCCTTCTTCACAAACTTGTGATCGCCTTCTCCTGACTTTTGAGGTGACACCGAATCTGTGAAGTAATACTTGGCATCAGTATAGTGAGTTTTAGCTACAGGAAATGGTCTTCTATCAGCACAGACCATATAATGTTTCCCATCTCGACTATACTTGAAGCACTGATGCAATGTAGATGGAACCTTCTTCTGATCATGGAGCCACGGGCGGCTGAGAAGGACGTTGTAAGATGTGTCAGTGTCGATCACATGAAATTGGGCATAATCGTTTAATTCACCAATCCTGAGATGAAGGCGGACTGTGCCAGCAGGCTTTTCTCCTGACTGGTTGAACCCCTGGACAGTGATGTGAATCGGAGTGAGATCCTCAGACCCTAATCCCAAACGAGTAAGGATTCTCCTTGGGATAAGGTTGACTGTTGACCCTCCATCCAACATAATTCGGTTGATGGGCCATGCATGAAACTCCCCAGTCACAAAGAGAGGGCGATTATGAAATTTTTCTCTTAATGAAGGTGATCATCATGCATCCACTTAAGATTGCTGGTCCCACCTCAATGGGTTCCACCTCGATCTCGTATACCTCTGGATTTGAAAGATCCTAAATCAGAGCCATACGTTAATCCCTTGAGAGCATGAGGGCATCATAGATGCTGAGAACGGTTGGAAGCTTCCTTATGTGCCCTATCACATCATATTTCACCTTTTCTTCGTCAGCCTTTTGTGTTCCTGGTCCTGCCACCGGTGTTGGTAGTATAATGGGTTAAGGAGTAGGTTTAAGTGGAAGAGGTTTATTTTGAGCTACTGACTAGCTTGATTACACAGCCAGCTTGGTCTGAGAAGTCTGAGTGGATTGGGTGACAGGGATTTGTTTTACTGAAATGGAGGTTTGAGGTTGAGGCTTAGGAGGTGGCTAGGCAGATGGTATCAACGGCATTCTAAGGAATTGGAGGATGGGTGGATTGTCCATGGTATTTGGGCAAGGAAGGAGACCAGGAAATTGGAGGATGGGCGAATTGTTTGGAGTGTTCGGTTAAGGGTGAGGTGGAGGACCAGGGAACTTCAGGACCTTTGGCTTCTGGGGTGCAGGTTGTAACGTTTTCCCTGACCTTAAGTTCATTTGCCCTGTGCTGGGTGATGCTTCTGAGCTTTGCACCATGAAGCTTCCTGAGGATAGAAAATATGTCTTGTTGATTCTTTTAGCCTCAACTCAAAGTCGAGCTCAGGAGGCTTTCTTTGACTTTGACCTCTTGTGCTTCTTTGTAGAAGAAGATGGATCTGACTTGGCTCGAGCTGCCAGGGCATCAGCATCTGTCAAGAATCTAGCTACCTAGGCTAACGCCTTTTTCGGCCTTCTCCGGTGGGCCCTGCTTATATTAGTTCCTTCGAGCTCTCTGTCAAGAGCCTCGAAATCTGGACATTTCAAGGTTCTACTTACAGGAGACATAAAAGATAAAGGATAAGAAGAAGAAGAACAACAACAACAACAAGAAGAATAAGAATAAGAAGAAGAAGAAGAAGAAGAGGAGGAGGACAAGGGTTCAGTAACTGAGGGACTTTTAAGGTCTTTTCCCTCATTGGACTGATCTGAGCAGTTTTTTACGTCATCACCAAAGTTGGACATATGCAGGGATTCTTTTAAGTCTTTCCCCTGCTTAGACTGTTGGGGGGTGATTTTAACGTCGTCACCCTCATTGGACGTGCCCAGAGTAAGAGATGACCCATGGGTATCCTCTTCATGAGATGAAGGAATAAGGTGGATGGCGACCGATATGAAGTCTTGTAAGATCAGCAAGGGAGGAAGAGGCCTGAGAAATTCTTGCTCGACCAATAGCTGAGGAGCCTTGTTCTTCTGACGAGCAGCCCTTGGTGTTCGGTGCTTGGTCGGTCTTGCTAGGTTTGTGAACATCCTTCGCTTGACGAATCGCTTCTCGCTTTAAAGACTTGAGCCTGCTCTACCCATGATGGACTTTCCATGGCTGAGAAGTTGAGGGTTCAACTAGATCAGAGGCATCCTTTCGGAGGTCTTACGTTGAAACGTCCTCCTGGATGCGCATGGTGCCTTGAGGGTGTTCGGCATAAGCAATGTAACCTCTTTGGACTTTTTTCGCAACCACAGCTTCGAACTCATAGCATTCGTTCAGTTCATGGCCCCATATCTGATGGTATGCGCACCAGTGATTCTCGATTCCCTGAGCAAGGTGCTTGGGTTGCCTCGCCGGCTTTGGTGTAATGAGTCCTTGTTGGAGCATCATATCGAACGGAGCGTGGAGAAGATCTGTTGACAGCTCATCATAAGGGCGTAGGCTTTCTCTTTCTCCTGTACTGTTACCACATGGGAAGCCTCAGTTTCCTCGAATGCTTTCTTGAGTTCTTCAAGCTTGATATGACCCTTATGGATTAGAGCCTCGATAAGGTCTTTAAGTGTGTAGCATTCTTCTATAGAGTTGTTTACCATTCGATGATAAGCACAGTATGTTGCGCGTGCATCAAGGCTAGCTTGATCGAGAAACTTAATCTCGGGTAGCTCAATCGTGTTCTGTTCCAGCAATAGTCGGAGCAATGTAGGAACCCATTCCTTTTCAAAAGGATAAACCTTATTCTGATGGTTAGTCTAATAATCACTTCGATTAAGGGTCGCAGGTGGGGGTACCCGGTTGTATGATTGTTGTTGTTTGCCTACCTAAGACACTGTCAGGGTTTTTGTTGTGCGTACCCCTTAAAGAGGTCCAAAGTTTGAGAGGCAGACTTCTTTGGATCATTGACGGTAATGGCCGCACTGATTACCCCTTTTTGCTGGTTGCCCCGGAAGTTGGTCCTAGAATTGCTATTGCCCCAATTATTTCCCGAGCTTGAAGGCTATTGTCGTGACCCTCCATGGTGGCGTGACAAACTCTCTATGCGAACTGACTTAGAGATCAGCTCGAAATGGAGGTTGGATTGGAGGCCTCAACATGTAAAGCGATCTCAGGTCTCATGTTTCGAACACAGGTCTGAACTGCTTCCTTCTCAAGCATGGGATTAGGATGGCAAGCGGCCAAATATCTCCACCTTGTTATGAATTGATCCACAAATTCATCAAGTTCCTAGGTCAAGGTGAGAAGCTCGATAGTTTGGACCACTCTCTCGACCTCATAGAAATGCTGGTGGAACAGTTTCTCCATTTTCTTCCAAATATGTACTGAATTTAGGGGAAGCCGAGCATACCACTGAAAGGCGGAGCCATCAAGGGTTTCAAAAAACTGACAAAGGAGGAATCTCCTATCAGCCACTGCCACTCAACATGCCGCTTGGAAATGCGTGATATGCTAGTGTGGTATGTTGTTTCATTGAACAGGGGAAACTTCCCCTTTTTGTAGTCCGAGAGAAATGGAACCTGGTTAATGTAAGAGGGGTATGGTTTTTGATAGAGTATTGTACCCTGAATACCTGAAATTTGAGTGCTTTTTAAGCTGTGGGTTACCATAGCATCGATGTCCGCCTGTGAGATTGGGTGAGGGACATAATTGTCTTGTGAGGCCGAGGGAAGAGGCTGCCTTGAAGCTACATCATCTGAGTGATGTTAGTTGGCCTCATGGTTAGCCGAGTGTCGCATGGTTTTCATGTTGTCAATCTTCTCCATCATTACGCGCACCATGTCTTCAAACCTATTCATGCGCTCTTCTTGGCTGTCACTAGGTTCGTTTACAACCATAACATTGACCTTTTCTCCAGGGAGGTCAGCCTTAAGTGCAGCTGAGGGATACAGAGCTTGGTGGGTCACACGTGGCAGATCAGTCAGCAAGGGGTCAGCAGGCCCCAACTAGACTCGAGTCTTATATGCCGACCGTGTGAGGACCAGTTCTTGACGGTCTTGGGACCGTGGCTACTGGGTGATCGGGTCATCTTCTATGACACTGACCACGGTGCAGAATTATTGTACCTCTTCTTCAGTCTCTGTGATTCGAAGAGGGTAGAAGGGATTTTCAGGAAGGCGACCCTTGGAACTGAGTGCCCCGACTTTTTTGGTCGGCTCCTTAATCATAATCTGCAGTCCTTTGTTTTTCTTATCTTTGAGGCTGCGGTAGACTTCTCTCCAAAACTGAGACTGTGATCGAGGTTGACCTGCCTTCTTAGAGCATGAGAGGGTCGTATCCATAAGATGGGGCAACGAATGTGGAACATGGACAGGGGCCAGCTTGGACTGCTGCCTTGGAAGTTGTAGAACTTCATCAATCATCAAGCCTTTGCCCCAAACTCCTTTGTGGGCTCCAAAGGTATAACCGACCTAACAGGGCTAGCTGAGGATGGTACTCTTAGGGAAAACCTTCGAGTATCAGGTCTTGAGATATCTGTCGGGAGGAGAAAGGGTGGAAGAAGAGGGACTGGTTGTCAACTATGTCTAGGTCAGGAGAAAGCAGTGGCATGAGAAGGTGGCATGTGTGCGCCCCTTGAAGTAGCATTCAGGGTGACTTGAGGGTCAGCCTGGGCTAGAACAAGTAGTCAAGCCTTAGGAGGCCGGGAACTATGAGCAGGTGTCTACAAGGGAACCGGTGAGGGCCTGTCGCTTACAGGGTGTGCTAGTGTGTGCTAAGAGGAAGGACGAAGAGATTGTCTTCCATGTGCTTGGGTTGGCGCTGCAACGACTTTGCCCCGAGCAATGAGATGCATATATATGCGCACAAGTTTCTACCCAAGGAGGCCTGATCCTAGATGCTTACTTGAGGTAGCACAAGGGTTGCCCCGAGGTGTGACTCGAGTGGATGACCCATGAGTCTTAGGGTGTGTGCGTGAAGTGGAGGCCTCAGGTTTTCCTCCTCGATCTGTTGAGCCTCTAATCATAGAGACCCGAGGTGGTGCAGGAGTATGGGGGGTGGCCTTGCAGCGACCCACAGGAGCAAAGGCAATTTGTTTTCCCTTTGCAGCTAAGGACTGGGCAGCCTTTCGGTGTACCTCGGCAATACGACCGAGAAGTGACTTGTCAGTGACAGGGTGCATGTTGTGAGTGGTAGCAGATGTGCTACCGATACATGGTGCCTTGGTGGAAGTTCCACCAAGGTAAGGAGATGGGGAGATAGGGACCGTTAAGTCCCTCCTCACTCCTATCCAGGTTAAGACCTGAGAGCTACACATTGGGTCTTTTCTCAAAAGAAAAGTTGGGAACGAAGTTCGAGGAACTTGTTCCCAAGGGAAGCTCACGAATGCAGGGATGAGAACATCCCTGATCCGGATGAATGGGTTAAGGAAACTGAAAGCCATGTGGTGTGTAAAAACAGAAAAAAAAAGAAAGGAGAAACTAGCCAAACCAGTACGATTCGACGAAGGGGTAGTAAGTCCCCAGTGGAGTTGCCAAGCTAGTTAGGTACCTCGATCTCGCCCCCTAATCTGGATGACTTGATGGCACATGTGCCTAGTTTCAAAGGGAGCCCAGGACTTGAGATCGCTCTCTTAGGAACCTTGCGCAAGAACAAGGGCAGATATACCAACCAATGAGAGAGAAATTTGTTTGTGAGGCAGGACACACCTCATCTGGGTCCGTGATTCACTCGGGCTTGCTCGCGTGGGCTCCCTCTTAGATCACGTCGAAAAGCCCCTCAGTCGTACAACAGGTGTATTCTCTTGTTTCTGCGACCACACACGCATGGTTAATTTTACAAGACAAGTGGGCTAAGAGACCCCACCTTATCTTTGGGTGAATGCACACAAGCATGCACATTCAGAGGAGAAAAGAGAAGAAATGATGAGATGAGGGTTGGGAGAAGGAAGAAGAGAGAAAAAATAAAAGAAAGAGACATTTGATCCGGTGGCTAGCCTAGCACAATGGCTAGATTGGCATGATGATTGACCTGACGTGGTAGCAAGGTAGGCACTGTAACGCGGACCAGCATGGCGGTAATACTACTTGACGACAGAACACCAACATCAACCAGCCTGGCACAATAGCGTGTTCGATGTGGCAACAAGACGGGCACAGTAACTCAGACTAGCACGATGGCAATACTGCTCGACGACAAGACTACTATGACAGTGCTAGGCTTGTCCCTTGGTCAAATAAGAGAGGAAGAAGAAAAAAGAGAGAGATAAGAAAGCAGAGAGAGAAAGAAAGAGAGAAGAAAATAGATAAGAGAAAAGAGATGGAAAGGAGAAGAAAGAGGAGAGCGAAAGAACATGGATGGCGATGAGGTCGCCGCCCATGACATAGGAAAGAAGAGAGAGAAATAACATGGATGTTGATGGGTTTTGCCACCCATGATAGAGGAAAGAGAAGAGACAAAGAACAAGGATAGCATGTGTCACACCCCAAGAAATTTCAATACAGATATTCTTGAGATGTGACAGTCCAAAACATATATACATCTCTTAATAGGACAAATTTACAGTGGCGAGGTCTTACAAAGTAAATAAAGAAAGCTAGCATAACAACAATATCTTCCAAGGTTGATCTTGACTAGCACTCAAAATGAAGCCGCAGTTATCCTGAAAAAATGTTTAAAATAGTTTGAGGAGTTTGGCTACTCGGTAAGTGATCATCATAATCCTAAAAATAATCATGGTTGAAAGATATCAATATTTTCAAAAAGGAGATCTATTAACAGAAATGCATCAACAGTTTCACTTTCAATAAATACATAATTAAGTATAATCCGAATAATTGAAATGCATATAGCACTTTAACGGCAGTGCATAATTCAAAGGATTTCATAAAATATCCTACTGGCATCCCAAGTAGGTCACCTATATACCCCATCAGCGTCCTGATGGGTCCACTTAATCCCTATCGGCGTCTCAGATAGGTCCACTTAATCCCTGCAGGTCCACTTATACCTCACCGACGTATCGGATGAGTCCACTTAATCCTTACCCGCGTCTCGGATAGGTCCACTTATACCTTACCGGCGAACCAGATGAGTCCACTTGCATACTTAAATTATTTCTAAATCTCTTTAAACATTCGAAAGCAGCAAATATCATGTACTCAACATATCACTGAAATCACTAATATGAATCTCACTGACACCATAAATAACAGTCACTTTCAATAACATTTCAACCAATCAAATATTTTGGGCTCAAATTTAGAAAGGTAGCAGTTCGTAAAAACATTCTAGCATAATTGCCAATCTAATATGTATAGAAAAACTCTTATAGAAATTCAAGAATACGGAATTATCACAATTTATGGGATGTTAATTTGTAAATAAACATTTCACAACAATGCTATAATCAAATGCAAAAATATCACTTTTCAGATAATAAGGCAGTCATTTGCACATGAAATTCACAATGTCTAAATATTTAAAAACAGTAGAAAGAAATCTCACAATTTTACCAAAAGAAGAAATATCACATTTATTTCTAATAATTTGATAGTATCCAAAATTTTCTAACAATAGACAAGAAAAATAAATTAATTTATTTTTTTAAGAATTTACAGCATTTAAAATTTCTAACATAGATAAAATATCACAATTTTTTATTAAAAAGATTATTTTTCAAGATAATGAGGTCGTGTGCGCATAAAATTCATGATAATAAGCAGAAATAATTATTTCATTTTATTTTTAAAAAGAATGGATTATTTTTCGAGACAATGAGGTTACTTACACACAAAACTTATAAAATAAAGATCCTGGACGGAAATATCCCTATTTATTAAAAACAGACTATTTTTCAGGAAGACGATGTCACTTACCTAAAATATTTTGAGAGGGAGCTTCCGATAAAAATTCGGCTAGAGAGAGAGAGAGACCTCAAAATTTTCTAGGGTGGGAGTCCTCGCCTATCGTATTTAAACTCTTACGACACCTTATAATAATATTTTATTAAGTTACACCTCATACACGAGGTGTAACGTTTATATTACCTCTTATACGCTTAAAGCCCACGTCCACTGGACGTGGCAAGGCAGCAGCAAACAAAACAAATTCAAACTAAAAGCTTTGAAAATGGTGATGGTCCCTAAGGAATATCATGCTCATATGGACCATCACTTATTAAAAGTTTCTTTTCTTTTTTTTTTTTTTTTTTTTTTTTTTTTTTTTTTTTTTTTAAGGATTATTAGCATGACTTCCACAGCCCACGACAAAGAAAAGAGGCAGGATCAAGAAAAGGAAAAGACAAGCGCGACGCTAGGCATCGCCGCTCATGTCGTAAGGGACTCAGACACGACCCGACCCGCCACTCAGGAAAGGACCCAGTTCAGTGTCCATGTCAAAGAATGAGGAAAGTAATGTCATGCGCGGCGATGACCATCGTCGTGCACAACATGGAGAAGGGGAAACTTGAACAAAGGCCTGATCTGCCTCTCGGGTTAGGGCCCAGCTTACTGTGCATGTTTCCTGAGGACAAGGGAAGAATGAGAATGTCATGCCCAGCGATGGGTATTGTCGTGCATGGCTGGAGAGGAGAGAGAAAAGAAACAATAGGGTGAGAGAAAGAAAGAAAGAAAGAGAGGAAGAAAGAGGATTTAGGGAAGAGAAAGAAGAAAGGAAAGTAGAGAGAAGGAAAGAGAACAATGAGAGATGAAAAGAAAGAAGAGAGAAAAGGAAAGTAAAGAAAGAGGTAAGGGAAGAGTCAGAGGAGGAAGAGAAAGAAGGAAAGAGAGAGAAGGAGACATGCACAGCGCTACCACCGTTGTGTGTGTTGGAGAGAGAAAACAAAATAGAGAGAAGTTCATGCATGATGTTGTCATCACCATGCAGGTTCAGACAGAGAGAAGCAGAGAAAAAGATAGAGCAGAGAGAGAATAAAGAAGGAGAAGAGGAAGAAGGAGAAGAAAGAGAAGGAAACGCGCATGGCGCTGCCATCGCCGTGTGTGTAAGATAGAGAAAATAAATAGAAAGAGAAATTCATACATGGCACTGCCATCGCCATGCACATTCATACAGGGAGAGACAGAGAGAAAGATAGAGCAGAGAGAGAATAAAGAAGGAGAAGAGAAAAGAAAGGAAGAGAGAAGAAAGAAAGAGAAGGAAGAGAGAAGCATGCACGGCTCTGCCACAACCGTGCATGTTCACAAAGAGGAAGAGAGAGAAGTAGAGAAAAGAAGACGAAGAAATAAAAGAGAGAGAAGGACGAGAGAGAAAAGAAACCGAAGAAAAAGAAGAGTTAGATAGAGAGAAAAAGGAGGAGAGAGAATAAAGGAAGAGAGAGAATTACATTGGTGAATACGGATATCGACTTAATTCTTCTCTCTCCTCTCTCTCTCCATGATGTGCCTTTCCAATTCAATGTAAAAACTCAAACTTTATTCATCAATTGAAAGTATGAGGGGGATCTCTTTTATAATTAGATTTAGCATGTATTTATAGAATTGGGCCCTAAACATGGGAGGATGCTCAAAAACTATCCTAATTGGTGATAATTATAATTTATTTGAATTAAAATAAATTCTAAAAATGGGTGTAAAATGACTGTTTTGCCGTTGCCTAACAATATATGAACTTCCAAAACAGTCCCTGCTGCTGCCCTAAAACGTACGTGATCTTCCATGGATGATCTAGGTTTGCTCTGGTTCTCGTTTGACAAAAAGATGATTGCTTTCTTGTAGGGTTCATCATGGCGATCGATTCGATACCCACTTCGAGCCACGAATCGTGTTTTTAAGCCATGATCATGCTACTTGAAATTCAAGTGAATCTTGAAAAACTTCGGATCGATAGTGTGCTCATATCTTGATTTTTCTTCATGATTTCTTTGTTGTATTGCATTGAGCATGCCGTCATGATCTCGTGGCAACAAACGCAGCTTGATTTTGTGCCCGGACGAAGATTTTACAGTCTTGAGCTTTTTGCCAGAATCTGAATTCCTGCAACCGGAATTTATAGAAATTTTATCGGCTTCACATGTGAAATCCGACCATTCATCACGTATGGGGATGGGACCAATGGTAGCTCTGGACCTTCCGCACGCGATGGAACTGGTCTCATATCAATCCAATGAGTGAGCGCTGTGATATGGCTGCTCGAGCGGGACGTGTCGCTGTTGAATTTCCTGCAACTTCCTTCATGAATCATCGACTTCTCTCTAGCTTTTCTCCCCGCTCGAGCGTTGTCATGGGGCGTTCCACTTATCAAAACACTCGTCTTGATGAGACGAACATGCTCACCAAATTTGAGCATGATCCGACTCAGGACGAGTGAGAAATGGATCCCGAAAGTTACTATCCGAAACTGTAAAAACAGTCACTTTTAATGGTGATTTGGTGCAAGGACGGCACACAGGAAAAGTGTGTGGCCTACCCCTTTTCGATCTTTACCCATAACTTTGTCTTGAAAAGCCTGATTAAGCCGAAACTTGACCCATAGGGATTTTCGACCGTGTCGGATCTAATGGCAGTGGTCCCACAGCTGTTTGATGCATCAAAAATAGAGTTCTAGTTACGGTTTCAAGGTGTTGAAAAATGTCTTCAAACAGTTCCGTCCCTTACGAGAGTTTGCAAGTTTGTCATTTTTTCATTCCTCACTAGTGAACATCCTTGTTAATGCGGCTTGCAACGGCACAATAGAGCTCATGGCCAAGTAGTCCGTTGTAAAATGGGTGATAGCATGCCTGATTAACTCCCTACCGGTATGTTGTCTAATCAAATAAAGGATCCTAAAGTGTTATAGATAAATTTTATGATCGGCCTTGTGGAAATGAGAGTCTCCTTCACATTCTTGAGCCTGCCAGTGTCCTTTAATAAGATATCATTACAATGGGAAACGCACATGGTCCATACAAAATGTTTCTTTTTTTCCATCAACTTTGACCCAGCTGAAATATAAGCCCTGTAATTATCTATAACAACTGGGACCACATGTTTTTCCCCCACCTCCTTGACTATTCGGTACAATAATTGTGCATTGAACTTTGCTTCCTTCTTTACCCTACTGCCTCTTTACTGAACAAGAAGGTTGTACTAAATAGGCAATAAACTAGAAAGTTTAGATTTCTTTTTCTTATTGACATTGTCCCACTAACCAACACTCATGATGGTGTCGCCCATTCTTGGCCAAATTTCTTTAAGATCCCCAATCCATTTCTGAATATCTTTTAACTCTGCATCTAAGATTGCCTCGTTAAACTCATATGTTTTAGGAGGCTCACCCCAGGTCCTGCTTCCTGAAGTTCAGCTACCATAGAGGGGATGAGTTGTTGGCTGCATTGAAGGGGATCACTTGGCCATACCACCATTTCCCCATGTGCTTTCCATTAAATGCCTTACACCTTTGATCATGCCTTTGAGGGTCATTTGTTGAGATTTAGACTTTGAGGCAAATGGATCAATGCGACCCTCAATCATTGACCTCACCAATCTACTGCATGCTCCTCTCATGCTAAACAAGCTCAGAGTAGTCTCCTCTACATCTAAAGTGTGGAACGAGGTTGCCTTAGATGACCCCTCTACTACAGTTGAACTTGAACTGGTACCAGGTGCCCCTCTATTGGGCCCTCCATATGTACTCGGGGCAGGCCCGCCATACATGCTCATATATGCTCGAGCTGGGCCCTCCATACATGCTTCGACTGGGCCCTCCATACATGCTTCAGCTAAGTCATCCTTACATGGCCATTTTGTAACCACTATGATGCTTCATCCCACTCTCTCATTGGTGCATTTTTTCCAAGCTAGCTCCTATTGCAAGCTCCATGTTGAGGTCAAACTGCTGGTCTAGATCCATCCCACTCAATGGCACATATAGACTGGAGATCTCCTCATCCATTTTCTGTTTGGGTATCTTCTTACCTTTATTAGCCTTGAGGAGTGTCACCATCTGTTTCCTGACATTGGCATGCATTTTATTGCACAAGGTGACCTCTCCTCTAACCTCTGCGAAATGCTGCTTGAACCGGTTTATTCTACTAGTTATGACCATTTAGCAATAATTACATATGATTTTGTCTTTCTTGTTTGGATCAACTCTAACCCCATGTTTCCATATAGGGTCTTCTAAAGATTTCGACATGATGATATTGTTGAATATGCAATTGGTCATAAAATTATACTGAATGTTCGATAGGAAAATCAATGTGCCCTTCTGATAATAAAATAACTTTTTTTATTACTAATATGCCCCAACATTTTCATTACTACTTTATTAGTCATGTGTCCTAACAAAATAACTACTTTATTACTAATGTGGGACCTTTGCTTTGCAACAATTTGGAAGAAATATGGGAACATTTGAAGATGTTCTTGTAATTACTAAAGCAGTATCTAAAATGGAATTCATTATCAAATAACAAAAGATTAGTAACTTGTACTTACCCTAAAAAAACAAGATTACTAACTTGTACGAGTTATTAAAACATTGTCAAGTAGAACTAAATACTATATTTTCATAATAGAGAGATAATTTATAGAACTTTATCATGAACTTGAACAAAAAAGGAAAAAAGAACAAAAAAATGTTTCACACTTGCTCAAATTCAACATGGAAATAAACAATTTAACTCCAAAACCTGCCAAATTTTAAATGATTCAAAAGCAACCTTTTAAATGCCAAATGTGATATTTTTCATTTTCAAGTCCTTTTTTAGAATCTTTCTTTCAAGGATTAAGAACACACAAGAGACATGAATTTTTTTTTTCTTTTGTAATCTGTACTACAGCAAGGGAATTAAACTATAGAGATACAACATTTTGAACAACCAAATATTAGCTAGTAATCCAAATGTCCTATTTGCATTACTTCAAGATTTTATATTTTCTTCTAAGCCACCCATCAAAGAAATATGCTATTACAAAATTGGAGAGAACCTTAACTACAATTAAACAGACAAAAATATAGAAAGATCAAAGATAAGTACATCGAAGTATTCATCATGAAACAAAAACATGGAACATGCTAGATTATTCAAAAATAAATAAAAATAACACGTAAAAACATATACTCTTCAAAGAAAAACACAACATGCATTTAAGTCTAAATGTTATAAAAAAAAATGATTACAAGATACAACAATATTATAAGATTAAGTAAAAAAATTATAATATGCGGCAAGTCTATATATTATAACATTAAAAGAAAAAACAAAAAGTAAGAAGATAAAAAACTGACATTTTGCCCCTAAAATTTTGCCAAGTCATGAGATAAAATTGAAGATAATAAAAAATAGAAAAAAAATCTTGTTCTCACATGATATGTAGCAAGAGCCCATATTCAGGAAACAGCTTAATTTTATTTTGCGAAATAATTTTTTTAGAAAAACCATACAAAAAAAAATCGAGTAGTGTTTCAAATAAAAAATCCATCTACCGCCTTCTTTAGATTGAAAAATTCAAAACACAAATCATGTAAATTGTTCAATTTTCTTGAAAATGCCCAAATTTCATCCAAAATGGTTGGATATCGAAGATTAGTTCCACAAAATGACAAATTTTTTCATAACCCTAAAACTTTCATTACATGCGAGCAAGAAAAAATTCATAGAAAATAATTACTACATGATAAATTAATCTATCTGATTTATTTGAGAGTTGAAGACTTGTTGATAAAAAACAACAATTTTATTTGATAAAAATCGGGATATAAAGCGATTGGGATCTTCAATTATGGATTGGGGTCACATTTTTCAGCAACAAAGTTTCGAGCAAAAACTCACCTTTCTTCTTTAGATTGAACTCAACACAGATCATTCAAGCCAAGAAATCTAATTGCAAAAAATATTATATTATATTATAATGATTTTTCAAAAATATTTTACAAAGGAACACCTAGCATAAAAACTTCAAGTCGTTGATCAACTGATGAGCATTTGATTAAAGTACACTTATCTCTTTAGGTACCAATTAGAGTGTGATGCCAATGGTTTCCCCTAGCCTTACTATTATTTTGTTTTAACTTGACTACTTTCCTAGCTCTGCCTCCAACTCGGTCGAACTATGCATGATCATGGGAGAGCATGCTAAAGTGGCAACATCAAATCTCTACTTATTAATATAGTCACAGGGTCGATAAGGGCATTCTAGATCATTAAGTGAGAGACTATATCTCGCACGGTGTAATAAGGAACAATGCAACTCTACTTCTCTGGTTGTAGTAGTCTTGTTAAGCACGTGTGGTATGAGTCACACACTATAGTATAAATGAAATAATACTAGGATCCACGTTGGATTAACACTATGCAAGACTTAGTTAAGTCATCGCTTCCAATGCACCCATGAGTCGCAGACAAGAAACTAACCTGAGCATCCCCGATGGTCACTCCTGGCTATCATACAGGGTACTTGACCTGGTGGGAGTGAGATCACATCGATTCCTAATTATGAAATCTTGTCTTGATCTCATATCAAGGCGATACTCAACATCCCGTGTGTGTCTCCTCCTCCAATGTCCCAAACAATGAGGGCGGTCAATGATGTGCGAGAAAGCAAACAAAGCCTACCGACAATATTATCTATCAATGAACAAACATCCTAGTGTACTGGTGTGAATGTGCAATCAAATCATGTGTGTGTTGTGAACAAACTATAATACCAAAAATCACTCATATAAATAGTAAATTAAAAACAACATCCATTTATTGAAAGAGTCAGATAGTGATGATGATGTAGAAAACTGATTAGGGACTCTAAGTCCTAGTCCCATGACGCAAGCCCTATACTTATCTCAAGCTATAGGGTTAGTCATAGGATCCACTAGTGGGATAACATGTCATGATTATCTCTCTTCTCTCAATAACACCTCATAGATAGTGATACCCAGTCTCTATGTGCTACGTCTTATTATGATACTTGAGATCCTTTACGAGAGCTTATGCTTCAGTGTTATCACCAAAACACGTTCACATGCTCTCTAACACTTACTATGATCCCTAAATTTGCATGTTCCTTGTGAGACATATGCTTTCTTATAATGCTCCACATTAATCCATATACTCCATATCCATATTGGACATACCAACTATGTCATCTGACTTATTGCACCAAGAAATTTCTCACAATCCCAAACTGGAGATATTTTTTGATGTCAACCATCGATAATCTAGATAACCATCTCACTAGACTTACTTTATCCTCATAGTGGGAATCATTTCCCATAAAGATCTATGAGTAGTCTGTGGTTCTCTAGAGATATTGGAGTGTCATTTTACTGTTTGCTAATGTTTTAGATATAGATTGCTCTAATTGAGGCTTGACAAGCCGTACAGCACATCATGTCACATTGGTTAGTACTCACATATGGTACACAAATCATCTTTTAAAATATCAGTCTCCATCTAGGGATAGAGATTCAAATGAAGCACATGACCTTTCCTGACTGAAATATCAACGGACTCTCCCTCATGCATCCTATCTTTATGAGATTTTTATAATCTGAATCAATCACGGCAAAGTTAAGAAGCGTTTCAAAATGATTTTGCTTGATCTGAACATCTAGCATGTGATGCACCTTGCCCATGTTCTTCACATCAAAATTGGAGGACCACTCTTTAGCATTATCTATCTTCTCCTTGTCATTCCTTGCCATTAGGATCTCGTCAACTCATAATAATGAGATCATGGAACACCCACTATTATTGATGACAGGTCCTTTCAAGAAATATCATATGAACAACCATGTGGTCAAATTCCAGAGCTTAAGTCACTATAACGGCAATGTGAGGCAATCTACTACTATTCTCACCACCAGGGAAGATATGTCACTATAGTCCACACACTCAATTGAGTAAACCCTTTCGCCAGTTTTAAGGTTTTGTGCTTTGTCTAGAATTCCATCAACCATTCTATCATATGGAAGATCCACGAGTTCCCATATCTTGTTCTTCACCATGGAACTCTTATCTCTTTGTCCATTGCAATGTTCTCTGATATGAACCCAGTTCATTCTCATCACTAGAGATGCAAGCCTGACCTTTCCTCTTTAATCTCAAAGTCTCTGAGGAACTCTACTGCATGTACTCCTATGAGGCCAAGATAGAATTTCATATGTACTAAAGATTGATCTACTAGTAGTTAGTGATAAACCAACTGAAGAAGAAAAGAAAAGTTAGAAAAATTCTTAGAAGATGACCTCATAGCTATGACATCAATGCTAACTTTTATGCATGAAGACCTTATTACGGTATTCAACATTATGAAACATCTACAAAAATCTGTAATAAATGTAAAATATGATTAACATATGAGGCTGACCTCCAATTGCTATTAGAGCAATATAACTCAGTTAAAATGAAGGAGGTGATAATGTAGTGGAACACATAAACAAAATTCTAGTTATGGCTAAGGACTTAGCCATCATTGGAAATGAAGTTCCCAGCGCATGAAAGTTTCCATTGTCTTAAATAGTCTTCCATGTTCTTGAAGCATGGTGACCATAGCTCTCAAATTGAATGCAAAATCTCTCACTTTAGGTGACCTCCCCATGCAACTAGCCTTAGAGCAAGAAACATGAATAAAGATAAAAAGTGTGAGCTCCAGCTTACTCAATGATCTCCCAAATCTTGCCAATCCAAGCCTGACAATAAAAAATTTCAAGAAAAAATTAATAAGAGGAACAATAGGGTTAAAAAACAAAATAACAAAGCCCTACACCCAAGAGACTAAACAATGACAACCAAAATGCTTCTTATATGGTCAGCCAGGTTCCTTAAAAAACCATTGCCCATAGAATAGAAACCCGCAAAATTCAAAGCATATTGGAAATGGAAGCAAGAGGTGTGAAGTTATTTGTGTGGTCTTAGAGTCCTTGCTTGCTGACCATGACATCAAAGGATGGTAGGTAGATTCAGGTGTTAATTGTCATATTACAAACTCAAAACTTTTTCGATGAATTTGAAAAAATAAAATATGAGGAGAGATGCATCTACATGGGGAACAATGCTTCTCTGATGTATTAGGTATAGGACTATGTAGGTTGTATGTAGCGACAATCAATCTTGTATTATCTGGTGTATATTTTGTCCCTAGTATGAGGCGAAACATTGTATCTATCCCCTTGCTCATTAGAAATGGTTTTAAAGTTTGCATCTGATCATTGAAAGTATCGATAAGAAAGGAAGTTTATGCTTGGGAACAATTGGGGGATAACTATAATTTGTTCCTTCTTCATGTAAATGAGAAAGTTTATAATAAAAATTCTACTTATTCTGGTTATGTCGATCATGCAATGGTTGTTGATGCATACACTTGGCATCTTAGGCTTGACCACATAGGAAGATATAAAATAAATGGGTTAATAAAGAAATGTCTAATTCCAAATCTAAATAATGTGGAATTTTCAACCTGTTAAGCACTGCTTGTCAAGAAAAATGACTAGAAAACCATTTAATAAAAGGGAGAGAGCTATTGAATTATTGAATGTTGCTAATTTAGACATTTGTGGGCATCTCAATGTTAAAACGAATACAGGGATGTCATACTTTATCATTTTTATTAAATATTTTTCTACATTTGGATATGTCAATTTAATCCACCATAAATCAAAAGTCTTAGAAATTTTTAAAATATATAAAAAGGAAGTAAAAAATCAATTGGGTAGAAAATTAAAGTTCTTAGGACTGATAGGGGAGATGAATACACATCTGAAGTTTTCAATATTTATTGCCATGAAAATGGAATTAAAGGACATACCACTATGCCTTATATGCCACAACAAAACGACATAGATGAAAGGCGTAACATAACTATCTTAGAAATGACTAGAACATGATGGTTCATGCTAGTCTACTTTCAATACATTTTGGAGAGAAGTAATAAGCACATCCATGTATGTTCTTAATAGGATTCCAACTAAGGCGATAGATTATACCCTTTATGAATTGTGGACTGGTAGATGACCTGATCAAAGCAACATAATGAAGTGGGGGTCAACAACACATGTTCTAATTCCAAATCAGCATAAATGCAAGTTAGAAAACAGAACTCTCGCTTGTAATTTTATAGGGTAGCCAGAAGGTCCAAATGGCTATAGATTTTATCATAAAGATAAGGGACTCGTTGAAAGTAGAAATGTTGAGTTCCTGGAAGATTTTTATAAAGAAAACCTACCTGCGGTGGATAATGATGATCCACTTAAAACCTCCTTGATAATTTCTATGTCTACATGAGTGAGGAGATAGACAAGCTTATTAACCTAGATGAAATCAATGATCCCTTTGACTTCAATGATACGATGAAGTCATAAGAATCTCAAGAATGACTTAATGCCATGAAAGAAGAATTAGATTCTATTGAGAAAATTAATGTTTCGGATCTATGAGATTTACCATCAGATAGAAAACCTATAGATTCCAAATGGGCACTTAAAAACAAGCTAAAATATGATGGATCAATTGATAAATTTAAAGGTAGTTAGTAGCAAAGGGCTTTACCCAAGAAAAGGAATTGACTATGTTGACACTTATTCCCCTATTGTAATGTTTATATTCATTAGAATAATTTTGGCAATTGTTGCATATTATGACTTAAAACTTTACCAAATGGATGTAAAGACGACATTATTAAATGAAGAACTAAAGAAAATCATCTACATGAAGTAACCTGCGGGCTTCATAATTAAAAGCCAAGAAAGCAAAATATATAAGCTAAACAAATCTTTATATGGTTTTAAACAATCTTCAAGACAATGATATCTAGCATTTCAGTCAAATGTAATATGAAGTAAACAGACTGGACCATTGTATATTCATCTTGAAGAGTGGGAGTAAGTTCACAATACTCACATTATATGTAGATGATATCCTATTAGTTGAAAATGACTTAGAAATTATTGATAATACTAAGTCATGACTTTCTTCTCGGTTTGAGATGAAAGATATAGGAGAAGCATCGTATGTCCTAGGTATAAAAATAACTTGAGATGAAATCTAGAATGTTATGTTTGAGCCAATAGAGCTATCTTGATGATGAAAGATATGGGAGAAGCATCGTATGTCCTAGGTATAAAAATAACTGGAGATGAAATCTAGAATGTTATGTTTGAGCCAATAAAGATATCTTGATTATGTTCTTAAGAGATTTAAAATGAAAAATTGAAAACCACTATCCACTCCTGTTGAAAAAGGAGTAAAGTTCTCTAGGAAGGATAGTCCAGTAGAAAGACAAAAGAAGCCTAATGTTTCATATGCACAAGTTATTGGTAGCTTAGTATATATAGTATGATGTACAAGACTAGATTTGAGCCATGTTGTAAGTGTTGTAAATAGATATCAAAGTGACATGGGCATAACCTATTGAAAGAAGTCAAAAGAGTTTTAAAGTACATTAAGTGAACAAAACACCTTAAATTATGTTTTCAAGCAAATAAACTTGAAGATCTAGGATATTCAGATATTGATTTTGCTAGGGATAATGATGATAGTAAGTCCACCTAAGGGCATGTTTTCCTCTTTAGATGTGTAGTTGTTTATTGGTCTAGCAAAAAACAAGGGTGTGTTGCTAGGTATGCACAAGAAGCAAAATACATTACATGTAGCATTGTATGTACTTACATCATCTAGATAAAGCACTTCGTAGATGACTTGAAGCTGCAAATAATCGACGGACCAATTCAAATATTTTGTAATAATCAAATTAATACAAAGTGGTGCAAATAGCTCCAAAGGAATACGCATAGATGTATAATATCACTAAATTTAGGATGTAAATGAGAAAAATGAAGTAATTGTTAGTTATTTGCCTCATCAGATATGGTTGCTGACCCATTAACCAAGGGTCTAAGCGTTGAACTATTTTCTAAGTACACTAGCTTAATGAGACTAAAAAATATTTAAGGTAATCGGTTTCCATGAATGACAATTCCGCATTAGTGCGAAAATTATAGGCAATTGTTATGAGAGGTATATCGGCGATAAGGTGAGAAAAACCTCATAACAAAATATTTTCTTAAGGTCATACTCAAAAGGGGGAGTGTACCTATGACTTATTATTGCGCTCGGATGTTAGAACGTGTGGCCATTAGGCTTCACGTTGCCTCCCCTATTTCTATGGATATCATCTATTTTTATGGGAGGTATCCATGTATATATATGCTTATCCATTTGTAAAGGATTTTGTTAAATGTAATATATATAAATAAATTATTTATTTTCTCAAGGTTTTCCAACGTTTATGTGGATAAGTGTCCTTGAGATTTAGGAGTCTGTTTCTCAGAGACCCGTTGAGAAAATGAACACTGGCCCCATCTTCTTTTTATAAGCATGGGAAGTTAGAGAGAGGAATACACAACAAAAAGACAGAGCTATACAAAATGGCTTCTCTTCTCTCTCTAAAAGGTTCCTATATAAAATCCCGACTATGCAATCAGCAGCCTCACGGTACACCTCTCTTAGATCTCGGATTTGTCGCTCATCCTCGCTCTCTATCAATTTTGCTTTCATTATTAACCACTCAAGTCTAAGCCCGATTGCTATTTTATCGTGGAACTATCCGGGCCTAAACTCACTTTACCAATTCTGCCTAGTGAAAGATGGCTCTAGAATCCTGAAAACTGAGTCCAAAGTTTTCAATGAGGAAAGGTACTATAAAAAGTTTCGGCAGCCTCGGACATAATACATTTGAATAAAACACTCATATCTCACAAATTATGTACCGGACAATTCTGAAATTTTGTAGCAAGAAAATAGATTCACAAAAAAGAAGAAAAGTGTCCTTTGCACTTGGAAAGCTTGCTGCCAAGCGATGAACTAGAAGGGCAGAATATTGCAGGAGAAACAAAAAACAAGAGCATAGTACTTCGTAGGGTCCTCAGTTTCTCGGACCAATAACGCACCGAAGAGAATACAAATCCTATTTCGTATAGCTTTTAGGTCACAAAGAAATATCAAATTACCTGGTTTCCATTTTCACGGACACCATCCCACTCAAATTTTAAAAACGATAACTCCTAAACTATTTAAAAAAAATAAGTATGGCCTGTCTTCCCCCGGATCACCAAAAACTACAAAGCTCTTAGAAAGTCCTCCATATACTGGCATAATCTTCTTAACTCTCTCTAGGACTCATATAACCTGTGTGGAATGTCATCCACATCTCTCTCTCATATGTCAGCCTAAGATGAGCCTTACATGATTTTATATGAAGAGGGTGGTTGCCTTTATACAGACATTGGTAGGGATTAGTTTATTATTTAATATTTTATCTTTCTTTAGAATCATGAAACCTAAGGGATGAGAGAGAAACCTAAAGGATGAGAGGGATTAAATCCTAGTCATCAGCCATCATATTCGAATCACACTCTTATCTATGGTATGAATCTTCCTAATAAACTTTCAATCGAGGGAGTTGTTTTATACTCGCTAGTTCAATGTATGTGATATAAGTGTTAATAATTGAAATAACCTCTCATCTTGAAATAAAAAGATTCGGTTGTCTAAGCATATTTTCCAAATTAGGTTTAGATTCTGGAAAATATAAAATAATAGAGACAAAAATATATATATAAAAAAGGAAGTAAAAGGTAAAACACTAATGAATAAATGACGAGATTAAGGAATGTTTTTTGCATTACGAAGTATTATTTATCTAGAAATAATTCTTTCGTGATAATAAATTATAATTTCAGCTACATTATCTAATGGGTGTGGTTTCTATAAGGTTGCAACCTTAAACAATCCAATTAAGGTGTACCTCCAAATTTTATCATAACATATAATTTTGAAAACAGACGATCTAGAAAATCTTGAAAACAGATGATTTAGATAATGTGAGGCAAGATGCAATATTTCAGGAACTTCAATTTTTTTTTTCATTAATATTGATGTTAAGATAATCAATTAGATGGTTTTTCAACATTAAAACAATATTTTTTGATGGATTTTTTAGGCTCATTTGTACTTCAACATTTTAAGGTTGAAACCTTATATAATCTTTTTCCTTATTTAATTACCTTAATTTGCATTTTAAGTTTTTTTAGTCTTTTCATATCTTCTATTTTTGTATTTTCACTCATAATATTTAATATCATAATTGAAATCACTTTTATTTATATTAGCAAATTTATTATTTCGTTACACGTAAATATTTTGCTGAAAAGTTATAATGACTACATTATTTACTTATATTATTACATATATTATTTCAAAATATCAAAGTTTTGAACACTTAGAAATTCATTGTAAAAAATTTGAAAAATGATTATAAACAAATTTTATAATATAAAAAATTTGCGTAAAATAACTTCAATTTTTATATTTAAAAAAGATATAAAAGGGAAGATGTTATTAACAAAAAATTGTAGCATCAAAAATTCAATATTTATTAATATAAGATATCTAAGACTAATTTTCTACTATTATAGTAGGTACAACAGTTTTTTTTTGAGACACTTTGAAATTTGAAATTTCCCAAAACTAAATAAAGATTTGAGACACTTTGAAATTTGATTTTTCCCAAAAATAAATAAAGATGGTTTCCATTGTGTTTAAAAAAGTCTAAAAAGTGATAAAGCTTGTTTCCTATTTTTAGTGAAGAGAATGTAATTAACTTCATACTGTTGAAAAAATGCAATAAAAAATATGAATTAGTTATATATATTTTGGGTACATAAAATATAGAGATAAAAAATTGGCATGCTAATTTAGAACAATTATAATTTCCTAATAAAATTTTTATAATATTAAAAATAAAAATAATGAAAATGAAAAAATATTTAATTTAGAAAGAGAAACTTTTTCATAGAAAACAATGCATAATTTTTATGTAGAATTTTAAAATTGTTAAAATATTTATAAAAATAAATGAGACCAAAATTTCGCTGGCAAAAGTAAATCCTTGGTCATAATATAAAGTAATAAAGTAAGTTCATATTTGATTAAAGTCAAAAAGTCAAATTTACATACATAAAAATGCAAAAAAAGAATCAGAAAATCTAAATGCATATCTAACAAGGAAATCTGATCTATTTCACTTTCTCAGCATGCTTCTTAAATGTAGGAGAAATTCAAAAGGATAAAAATAAACGAACTAGTTCACTTAAAAATAAAAACTTTCATAATCTTATAGCAGAAGAAATAGTAAATTAATCACGGACTAAAACAGAAAAAGTAGTCTAGATTATAAAAGTTTGCTATAAATTAAAATAAAAATACCAAATAAATCTAATTTATTAGCTTTTTATTAATGAAAAATTAAGAAAAAAATGAGGTCTATAAAAATGGTATATTAAAAAATTAGATAAATTATTTAAATATTGACTTTAGAGAGAATGAAAATTCAACCTAACTGCTCTAATATTTAACTATCCAACTTACATTATAGAATGCAATATAAAAAAAGTAAAAGAAAAGAACCATGACAAAACCAACCTATAATAGATACAAATATTGATAAAAATATATGTTTTTGAGAACAAAATGACAAATATATATTGAGACACATAAAGTTGATGACGGCCTTACAAATCATTTGCTTCAAAAGTGAAAAACCTAATGTTAAGATGAGATGTAATTAAATTATTGGGAAGTTATAGGATGAAAAATAATAAAAAAATGAAAAAATCATAAATTTGAATGTTGTCATAGTTCACATAGGGGAGGGAACACCTGCATAGGTATAATGTATAACTAAAATTAGATCATGATAGACATATAAAATTAATATAAAATTTCAAAAAAGAATATTTATTAAATAATAAAAATAATTATAAACATTATTGATGAATGATAAAGGCAAAAAAGGACAAGAAAAGGTGATGAACTAGTAAATTCTTTCTTTCTAAATTAATCTCTCTCTACTACTCCATCTTTCCTTCTTTCTCTCTCTACATAACTCCCCTACCTCTCATGCCCCCTCTCTCTCTCTCCAGGTTTCCTTACCTCTCATGCCCTCTGTCTCTCTCCCCCTCCCTCCCTCATACCGTCCCTTTGTACCCCCTCTTCTTCCTCCCTCCCCCCTACCCTCCCTTTGTATCCCTCTTCTCGCTCCCTCTCTTTCTTTCTCTCTCCATATCTTTTGGATTTGTTAACTCATTAATTTAGTTATTAGATTAGAAAAAAAAACTTATTTATGATTAGCATTGTAGTTTCTAAAAGAAGTATTGGATTAGAATAAGGAAATCCATATAGATCTCCATATAAGATATAAATACTTTCTAAAATACATCCCTAAACTCTTTAAACTCTATCTTTTCTATCTTCTATGTCATATCTCTAAATCTCAAAATTGATTTGATTTATCTAATTAGAAAGGTACCCTAATTTAAGATCCACTTATTTCTTGGGCATATACCCTACCTTATCTCTATGCATAGGATCCTTTCTTTTTTTTGCAACACATAACCATCCCTTAATTGTGGCTTCATGATGTAGTGTAGACAATATATAATAAATAGATAGATATCCAGGAAGGCAATGTGAAACTTGCCTTATCTGATTTGCGTGTAAGCCAAAGAGATATTTTAGTATTAAAAATACTAAAAATCAGGGTCTAGCCAATATATAGTTCACAGAGCTATTTACAACTTCATTTCTGTAAAATCCAGTACCACTGGCTAGATCTAGCTTAAAACCTTATAGAACCTAATTTCTTTGTATTTTTTAATTATAATTGAATTAAAAATAGATTTAACAAGATCAAAGCTAAAGTAAAATCATAAGAAGGAACACTAATAAAAATTAAGAAAAGAAAGTTAACTTACTAACTCTAACTACTTTTTATAGTAGAGAAAAACTAATGTTTTAAACAAAGTATTTCTATTAAAGGAAAATAACTTTTTTTAAGGAGGATATCGAGGAGGTTTTGCATTTTTTTGAAAATACCGATCAAAGAGGAAATTATAAACTAAAAAAATTAAAAATTTTAAATTAAAACAAAAAAAAATCTAAACTAGAAGGAAATAGATGATAACAAAAAGAAATAAAAGAGAAAAAAAATGCGTGGAGCTAGAGCCTAGATCAAACTGAAATTTGTATTGGTCTTCTCTAATACAAAAGAGCTCAATCTAAATGTTGAAGGGCAATTTTGGACTTAGGACTTTTTCCAGCACTTTAGGGGTTTAGAGACCTCTCAAAGTTCTATTTACTCTCCGTATAGAGTCTCCTTGAAACTTTCTCAAGCCCTCTCAAGAGTTTTAAGTGCTTCTGAGAGTTTTTTGATGCACTAGTGGTAGAAGGGGCCCTATTGATAGAATTTGGAGGTTATGCATACAATGAATTAAATGATATGGTTTTGAATTTCAAATCCTTGTAGACTTCTATTAGAAAATATGTAGAGGATTGATGTAGAATTATATCTAGTTTCCGCCTAGTACGTAATTGTTATTTTAGAAATTATTTAGTAGTTTGCCTATAACTTCAAACCACATACAGAACTAAGTGATTTTTGGACCGTTTGAAAATTTATGACGTCCTCTACAATCTGAAATTAAAATCAACTTAATTTAGATGAGTTTTGGAGGGCTTATGGTAGATAGACTAGAAAGGGTCAATTTTTAGTTGGATGCGGTTAGCATGAGGCCAAGCCCGCACATGTGCAAATGTGGCTTGGCAATAAATATATATTTTTAAATATAATTTGATCCTAATTTTTAGAGAATATATAATCTTTAACATAGAGATCATGAATATGAAAAATAAATAATTTTTAAAACTAGAAATAATAATTATATTAAAAAATATTTGGACAATTAATTAAAATTGTTTTTAGATAGACCACCTATTTGCATCCATCTTTAAGATGGATTCCTTTTACCTCTTGACCACATATTGAACAAATGCAGTCCAGCCCGCATGAAACAATTGTTCTTAAATAATAGTGATTCAAGTACATGTATGAACATTATAGAAAATAAGAGAAAATATCATGTTAGTTTCCATGTTTTATTAGTTGATGGGAATAAGGCGTAAGAAGCTGGAGGATAATGTTCTAGAACTTTTCTTTTAATCATGATGGTTGATCTAAAGAATTGATGACTCATATTTAACACTCCACAAGTCTTCTATGATCAATGGTCTAGATCAAATCTCATTAAAGATGGCTAACCTTAAGGAAACTCTGACCCTAGAGAAAGTCTATGAATAAGGGCCAAATCTATACACTTTCTTTGCACCTCTCATCTCTCTCTCTCTTTTCTCTCTACTAATCTCTCTCTCCCTCTCTAACATCTCTAAGATAGAGTTATATTTGCTCAAAGAAAAGAGGGTCATGCCCCAAGTCTAGGTGTTGAAACTAAGTCCATCATACTAGGTATTGAAACCTAGCCTACTAGGTATTGAGACCTAGACTATAGTTCCATTATTGCTCTCTGGTTTAGTTAAGGGTTAGAGCCAAGGTTTTCCTATACTTCAAAGATCTGAGATAGACCATTGATCATGTGCGCCATTGGAGGAGGAGACCGTTGTGGGGTGTACTAAGCACGGTTGAAGTAATATCCGACATATTCCTTTTATAATTTCTAGTGATCTCTTATTCCTATGATTATTATGTGCTTCAGGATCCCAAGATCAAGTTTATGTAATTTTATTTGTGCAATAAAAGAGTTGTTAAAGTGGCAGTAAATGAGAGTCCTTGGGATTCTTTTTGTTTTTATTATTTTTCATCATGTATTTGGATATCTGTAAATAATCCGGGTGGCAACATTAAAAAAATAAAGAAAGTTTTAATCGATATACACCTGCCCAGATTACATAGTCCAACTTTCAAATATCTCAAGGATTGAACTTGGGGTTGATTGGTTAAAAGAATGTCGATCCAATACTATGCCCCAAGGATCAATTTTTTTGAAATAATCTCCTTTAGATACATTTACCTCAAAAAGAAACAAAAAAAAAGGAAAAAAAAAAGACTTACAATCATATTGTAATTAATTTTACTTGAAACATATAATTGTGGCCATAACCTCTACAAACCTCAAAGGAAACAAAAGAAACTATTTGCTCAAGCTTTTGACATACAACAATGTGCATACATGCAACCAAAAGAAAAGAAACTAAACCATAAGGCGTAGTTGGTACATAGCCTATCATCATCATCAATAACATTATTATTCAAGCCTTATCCCAATTATTTGAGCTAATGCATGGCCCATCCGTTCTAAAAATTGAACATCAAAATTCAACTTCTACGGACATAATTTAATACTTCCTTACAATACACATGGACGATTCATAATATCCATTATATTACTTCCCTTATAAACCTGTCAAATACTTGCAAATTTTCAAAAATGTTTAATATTAAATTATATATGGAAGTATTAACGTTACAAAAATTTAAAACCCACATCAAAAGAGAAAAGGGTTCCAAAGAAGATCATTGACTGGTCTCATTATTGCAAGCATGAGGTGATTAATACATATATTCCCTTTTACAACGGTAAAATTTAACTATATTCTTACTTAGGGGAGCTGTGATAACTATCAACTGGTTACTAAATAGGGGATAACTATCACCTGTTAACCTTCACCTTCAACATATGGCCTCTCTCTTTGGGTATTTTTCTCTCTCTAAAATGAGAGCTGGTAGAATTGAAATTTTTTCTCTCTCCTCTCTCTCTCTAGCATGAGAGCTTGTAGAATTGAAAATATGGACCGTTAGCCTAAAGTATTTGGAAAAAAAGGGGAGGAATAATCTGAGTCCAAGTGTATTGGCCTTTCTCTCCCGAATTTGTCGCCTCTGCATGCCCCAAAACTCACTACACTTGTACTATCTCACATTTCTCCCTCTCTCTCTCCACCGTTGAACATTCACACAGTCTCTGTTTCTCTCTCTAAATTTTATGTTTCTCTCTCTAAATATTAGAACCTCTCTGATATTCTCTCTTTCATCATTTCAAAAACCACTGGTTTCGACTGCTGCCAAATCGGTTTGTTTGGTTCCTTGCATTTAGTCCACCATGAAAAGGTTAGAGAGAGAATCCAGGAGTAAAGACGGGCAGAGAGAGAAACCTCTAGAGAGTGAAATTCGGGGCATAAAAATATTCTGCGCTTTCTCTCTCTACCAATTTCGGCGTGTTCCAAAACGGGGCCGCAGCGCTGCAAGAAAACATTCTGAATGCAATCACACGTGGCCATTATGACGTCACTGAAGCATGGAGACATGTCACTGTCATTTAAGTCCGGTGGGGTCAGCACACGCACTCGTCTGAGAGGAAATGACACGTGCGCATCGTTTCAGCTCGATTTTGCCACGTGCGGGTATCCCGTTGGGCGGGGCGAGGATTAAACAAATCCGACGGAAGATGGTTGAGGAATCTGGCGGGGGCAGGGGCAGTTTCGCGGGCGGGGTTGGCGAGGGAAACATGTGTTTGTTTCCCTCGAGCGGTGCATGCCATGACGTCAGCCCTAATTTTCTCTCTCTAACTTAATCCTCTCTCTACTCTTTTTTCTGCAGGAATTTCTCTCTCTTCCTATAAATTCTCTCCTATCCATCCCACTTTCAGGTTTCTCTCTTGTTTATGTACTCTCTTGTGTTTCTGTCCAAATTTCGCTAAATTTCTCTCTCTAAAATGTTTTTTAGATATCCCTTGTTTCATCACCGTCAATTTATTTTATTTTATTTTTAATTAATTAAAGTAGGCAACATAAATTTTGACTCCCTATTTTGATTTATTTTATTTTATTTTAATTAATTGAGATCAGCTGCATATTGGCTCTCTATTCTGCTCTATATATCAAGATTCATTATGAGGTAGAAAAAGTTTATATAGAGATGACGCTTTAAACAATCAAATTAGAGCCCACCTCAAAAAATTTCACGGCTATTTTGAAGCTCAAATATCCTCAAATTAATCATCTCGACATCAATATGCATGGACATGAGAAAAAAATGGATTTCAAATTTTGAAAACAGTATATCGTGTAACGCATTTTTTTACCATCAATTTTCAAGATTTATAAGTTTTTATATATTTGTTTGATCTATGCTATTTTTTATGCTTTAAATTTTATAATTAATGACGAAAATATATTTTAAGGCTATCATAAAAATTTCCAATATTGAAACTACAATTCTTGATACTATTTGAAGATAGGTTTTATTTTGATTGTTTAGAGCCTCGGCACAATACAAACCATACCTTTATAATATCTAGTAAAATTTTTACCATGGCTGCCTAGCTAAGATAACCACACCCCTAGAAATGAGATGGGTTAAAGGGTAGTTTTCTCGCTTGTTTCTCTCTCTAAACTTCCTCTCCTTTCTCTCTCTAAACTTCCTCTCCACTCACTTTTGCTATATTCTTGGCCATGGGTGCATTTAATAGGGACTCCGCATGCGGTAAATTCCCCATTGTCTTCGGTTAGAGAGAGAAAGAGAAATCTATCAATCTATGAAACGAGCAAAGCACTGCCCCTGCATTTTTATTCTCACACAAAAACGCCAGTCGCTATTCCTTTCTGCCCTGCATTTCTAGAGAGAGAGAGTAGAGTTTCTCGCTCTTCCTTTTTCCCCTGCTCTTAGAGATAGAGTAGGGTCTCTCCCTCTTGCCTCAGATGAAAATGGATTTGTAAGAGAGACCACACAGTCTCATTCGACTTCAGGCTTGCGTTGTCGAAAAGAGTTCGGCTTCAGGCTTGCGTTGTCAAAAGAGTTAATAGGACGCAGAGCAAAGCTATGGAGAACTCGAGAAAGAGAGCCGGGTCCTCTACCGAAGAAGAGATGGAAACACAGCAAACGATAAAGTCCTCTTCTTCTGAGAACAACAGTGTGGGCGAGGATAGTTCGAGGCCTTCTGGATCGGTGAGACAATATATTCGTTCGAAGATGCCAAGGCTGAGATGGACAGCGGAGCTTCATCATTCGTTTGTTAACGCCGTTGAAAGGCTTGGAGGCCAATCCAGTAAGGCCTCCTCCTTTGTTTGCTTTTCTCCTTTTTTTCCCTTTTTTTTATAATTTTGGGATGATTTTCTTCTACCCTCTTCTCTTTCTTAACACAAGTTCTATTTTTTGATCCCCTTAACATTTACTTTTATCATGTTTTAAGAGAGAGAAACCCTAACTCTGTCTGGTTTCAGAAGCCACTCCCAAGCTAGTGTTACAGATAATGGATGTCAAGGGACTGACCATCGCTCATGTCAAGAGTCACCTTCAGGTACGCCATCATCCATTTGTGCCTCGTGTCTTTCTCTCTTATTTGCAACGGGCTTCTCTCTCTGTGTTTTCCATTTTGATGAGAGATTTTTATTTATTTTCTAGGAAGTTTAACTCATTCTAAGGTTTTGGTTCTCTGTGCAGATGTACAGGAGCATGAAGAACGACGATAATGGTAATCTGCATGCACCTTGTGATGCTTAGGAAGACAAACCATGCCTGTTATGATTACTTTCTCTCTCTACCACCTTACCAACTTTCTCTTTCTCTCTCTAGAACCTTACCAAAAGGAAAGCCCTGATATCATTAGATTGCTGTCTCAATAACCCTTTTCTAACATTCCAAGGATTCTGATTTACAAATCACCTCATCTACCAAAAACTACCCAAGAAGTAACATTCTCTTCTTATTCAAAACAAATAATTCTCTTTCTCTAAAAATCCCATTAGATCATGGATCACATAATAAAACAAGATTTAGTAGAGAAAAAATAAATAAATAAATAAATAAATATATATATATATATATATATACGAATTTAATCCAAATGACTCATCACTTTCTACCCTTTACCTCCAGAAGAATATGTTCTTTCCCCATCAATTTTTAAAAGTTGTTACTAATAGGGGTGGAAAGGGGCATGGCCAGGCCCTTGGGCTACATTTTGTAGCCGGGCCTAGTTTTATAGGTCCGGTCTAACCCATTGCCACCCTTAGTGTCATAAAGGTGGATCTCCTCCATCATTCTTGTGCGTGTGCCATTTCACACATGTGGAGTGGCGCATGCACTTCCTGCCTTAGAATCAGCATGGGAAAGCGCCTCCGGATCAGCTCTCTCTCTCTACGCCACATTTAATTCTAGCAGCTGCCACGTTCTTAGCCTTATTCAAAAATGGAAAGAGAGAGAGAGGGAATGAGCATTTTTTCCATGGAAATTAAGTGTTGTTGGTATATGAGTAAGCCCAAACAAAATGCGGAGAGTTGTTTGTCTTTTGTTAAATGAATTTTTGTGTTTCTCTCTCTTACGTTTACAAGGTTTGTTTTTGTTGGGGTTTGTTTAGGTTTGAAACAGGGTGGTGATAATGGAGGCGCCCCTGCTTCCTCTCACTACTTTCCTTCTTCAAACTATTTTTATAATTCTTCTTCAATGCCGTGGTATAAGCGGCAAGCGCAATGTGGCAATGAAATAGAATGGGGGAGAGAGAACATGCTAATCCCTCCTACTACTCATTCTACAAATGGAAGTCTTCACCAAGACCTAACTTCCTTCTTACGAGGCATTGACCACAAGCTTCCTACAAGGTCAGAATAACTACCACGGCGTAGTATCTTTTATTCTCTCTCTATAATTACTGGGAATGTAAACGATGAGACAACTTATTTTTGGTACAAGAAGGTCACAATTATCATAGATGTAAAATTTAATAGCTCAGAGCATATCATATAGTTCAGGAAACTTTATTTTGGATAGTTCAAGAAACTTTATTTTGGACCTTGTGCCTAGTCAATGACACATCCCCAAACATTTGATTTCACATCTGACGGTCGATAATGATTGTGACTTCCTTATATCAAAGATAAATGGTCTTATTTTATACATATTCATATTTATGTTATAGATTTGTGTTTGGGTCAATGAATAATCTCCAAAATCTAAAGGAAAAAGTTTTTATAAGGTTTCAACCATATGTAAGATTTCAACTTTATATTGTAGAAGTATGTTGCACCTTGAAAATCTAGCAGAAAAGAGTGTTCTAAGTTGGGAAACCTTCCAATTGATCATTTCGACCTTGAGATGTATGGATATAAAGAAATAAAGGAATTTCAAGATATCTTGACCATCTATCTTCAAGATTTTCAAGTGCTTATAGATCTAACTTGATTTGAACTATTTTTTAACTTTTAAACTTCACAATAAGGGTTGAACATGGATTGTAAAGTTATTGTAAGGCTTTTGACACCATAACTATATCTTCCATTAAAATTTAGAAGTACACCTTACTTACATGGTATAAGATGGATACCTTGTAATATATATATATATATATATATATATATAGAGAGAGAGAGAGAGAGAGAGAGAAAGAGAGGAAAGTCTAGGGAATGCCGGCTGGCGTATCGCTCGAGGAACACCCAAAATTTACGATTTTTCAGTGTATATTAGATGGTCCTTCTTAATCTTCCTCTTTCTTCTCAACTGATTTCAAAAACCTACCCCTTGACACACTACAGAAACCCCCTTGACACACGCCCTCTCTCTGTCTCTCCCAAAACCCCGTTGCATCTCTCTATCTCTCTCTCTCTCGTTTGAATGTGCCCCTCTCTTTCTCCTTCTCTCTCTCTCCCAGATCTCTACGCAGCAAATTATTGTTGACATGAGTGTTAGAAAGAACGAGAGAGAAAGGGGGTTACATGGGTTGGAAGCAGGTTGGGTTGTGGGAGAGGTCAAAGAGAGAGAGAGAGAGAGAGAGAGAGAGAGAGAGAGAGAAAGAGAGACAGACACCAAACACCTTGATTTTGGGTGCACTGGCTAGAGTAAGAGAAAGAGAGTAGATGCTTCTTGCACCTTCTAGATAATGAGAGATTGACCTTCTAGATAATGAGAGATTGCAAAGGAAGAGGGCAAAGGTTGATTTTGGGAATCTAAGGAGGTGGCCTAGAGAGAGAAGGGTGGAGATAGAGGAGTGAAAGAGAGAGGAGATGGGGCAGGTATGAGGGGTGGGGGCAAGTAGCAGGAGGAAGAGAGAGGCAAAGGTAGGGATGAAGGTGGAAAGAGTAGAGAGAGAAAGGTACAGGGGTAGAGAGAGAAACGATGGGGGACATTTTTTTTCTACCCAATTTTTTGATAACCGTTCATCTCTCCCCATTTTCATCACACCCGTTTGGCATATAGGGGCTGGTATGCGAGTTGTCGTTCTCTATATATATATATATATATATATTGATGTTGAGATAATTAATTATATAGGGAAAGTCTAGGGAACACCATAATTATATAAAGTTTGCGACCTTCTATTGTAGAAGTAAGGCCTACCTCAAAAATCTAACACGTTATCTGGAGGATCTATTTATAATTATGGTCGAACATGGATTTTCAATTGATAGTAAGGCTTTTATATTAAAACTACATCTTATGGCAAAATTTACAAGTGTGCCTTACTTGTAGAGTATAAAGTGGACACCTTATACAAATTCAAACGGTTTACCTCAAAATTCCTCTAGAAAAGAGGGTCCTAGTGTTGGAAAACTCTAAAATTTAATCATGTGGACATCAATTTATGTGGATATGAAGAAAAAAAAGAATACCTAGTCCTAAAAATAGTAGAATCTTGTAATAACTTATCTAAATTATCTATCTTCAAGTGTTTCTATACTGCATGATTTGTTATGTTTGTAAATTTAAATTTCGTAACTAGGGATGAAAATGGATTTTTAAGCCGTCTTATGGTTTCTGACACTAGCACTATATTTTTAGGCAAAAATTTGTGCTGTGCATTACTTCTACAATATAAGAAAGGCATCTTATACGAAAAACACCCATGTATATGTATGTGTGTGTTTGTGCATTTCCCTTTGTTACTCTCTCATGTCTCTTGAATCCCTCTCAACACACACACATAGTATCCTTTCATATGGAATGCCCCCTCTCCCTCTCTCTTCATTGCATAAAGTTTGCTTTTTATTATGAATATCATCATCGTCATCATCATTTTAACCTTTTCCCAATTAATTGGGGTCAGCTACATGAATCCTGGTTCTCCATTCTTCTCTAGTAAAAGTCATATCCTCAGTGAGGTCATAAGTCCCCATATCTTTTTGGACTATTTCTAACCATGTCCTTTTTGGCCTTCTCGTTATCTTTTTCAGTCCTTCCACTTGAACTAACTTGTACCTCCTAACAATTATTGTACTCGGTTATCTCCACACATGATCAGCCCACCTAAGTCTACTCTCTTTCATTTTTATCGCCTATTGGTGCCATGCCTAAACTCTCTCGAATAGATTCATTTTAATTTCTATCCCTTCTTGTCTTCCCACTCGTCCATCTCACCATCCTCATCTCCACTACACTCATTCTATGGGTATATTAGTTTTTATCCACCCAACATTCCAGCTATAGAGCAAAGTCGACCTCACTGTTGTCGTATAGAGTTTTCCCTTCAGCCTCATTGATATGCAACGATCACATAAAATTTCAATTGCTCATCTCCACTTCATCCACCTAGCTCTAATTTTGTGTGCTACATCTTCCTCGATCTCTCTTTTTTCGTAGATTATTGACCAAAGATATCGAAAGTGCAGTCTTTTTTGTAGTTCCTGGTCGTCAATATTAACTACTTCCTCATCTCTACTCCTATTATTACTAAACTTGCACTCCATATACTCTGTCTCAGTCCAACTAATTTTAAAATCTTTGGATTCTAGAGCATCCTTCCAAAGTTTTAACTTTGTGTTGACGTTGTTGCGGGTCTTATAAATCAAAATTATGTCATTTGTGAACAACATGTACCACGGTACCTCATCCTGTAGGTACCTAGTTAAGTCATCTATCTCTAAGACAAAGAGGTACTGGCTTAGTGCTGACCCTTGATGTTGACCTATTGTCTCAGAAAACTTACTCGTCTCTCCATTAGTTGTTCGTACGTTAATTAACGCTCCATCGTATCTCTCATCAAGTCGATCTATTGTCCAAAGATACCTTTCTTTTCTAACACCTGTCAAATCAAATCACAAAGTACTCTATCATAAGATTTTTCTATATTAATAAAGACCATGTGGAGGTATTTTCCTTTTACACTAAACTTCTCAATCAGTTGCCTAAGTAGGAAAACAACCTCAGTTGTTGTCCTTCTTGACATAAAACCAAATTGGTTTTAGATACACTCGTTTCATGCCTTAGTCGTTGCTCAATGACTCTCTCCCAGAGCTTCATAGTATGGCTCATACGCTTGATCCTTCGATAGTCTGTACAATTATATATGTCTCCTTTGTTCTTGTAGATAGGTACTATGGTACTTTTCCTCCATTCGTCTGGCACTTTCTTTGTTCTCAACACTTTGTTGTACTACTTCGTCAGCCAGTCAACGTCAATTTTTCCTATACACTTCTAAACCTTTATCGAGATACTATCTGGTCCTAAAGCCTTTCCTATCTTCATCCATTTCAAAGCTTCTTCCATATAATGGAACTATTGTTTTCAAAAAATTTATAAACCTATCAATCTAGAGGAAGGTTCTCTTATTTTATTATTTGGAGTGTCACAAGACTTAAAGTAAAAGTGGAGAACCAATTGCCACAAGTGCACACACACACATACATCCATTTTGTGTGTGTGTGTGTGTGTGTGTGTGTGTGTGTGTGTGAGAGAGAGAGAGAGAGAGAGAGAGAGATTCAATGTATTCCTTTGTCATGTGGTTTTATTTCTGGTAAAGGGTTTTCTGGTTTATTAATGGAAAAGTTTGGGCTATTTTATAGAGTGGAGAACCCATGGCAACTTAGAGCACAATGGCCAGGCATCAATTCTCAGAATGGCACCAATAACCCTCTCATTGGTGAAGATCAAGGCAATTGGATCAAACAAACGGTGTCAAGGCTCCAACCTGTTCACCCCTCATCATTTATTGTCTTCAAAGAGCTTATGGAGCATAATAACAAAGAAAAGAAGGAAATTGTCTTCAAAGAGATCATGGAGCAGAAGAACAATGCACAAAATATTGAAAATCAGGTAAAGAAAACCACAGATGACAAGAAACTCAAATGGAGAAGAAACACTAATTCATTGTTTCCCATTTGATTTTCTATATGTTTCCTATATTCTGCAGTGCCTCTCTCTATAGATTAATGCCTCTACACATCAGTCATGTTCCATACCGGAGATACCATTGCACTAAAAGATTCTCTAGTTAATACCACACGCGTGGTTTTAACTTTTCCTAGCACAAAGTCACACCAAAAATAAATTCTTATTTTTCAATGGTATTGCAGGATATCATAAACCAACTAATGCTAGAAGGTAATTCAGTTGATAAAGATGGACGATTTTCTAAACCTGGGAATCAACTATACATAGGAGAAAGTTCAATGGATAAAGATGTACAATTGAACATTGTCTCTCCTAGTATGCGAAGGGAAACATTGAATAAAGGCAAGGAAGTAGAGAGCACATTGCCTTTATCCTTGCTCACAAAGAATGAACCTGATCAGAGAGCTAAGGAAATGCGAGAGAGTGCAATGAGTCTAACACTGGGCAGTGGGGGAAAATTAGACTTGAAACTGTCATTGGCACCTACCTAGAATCACTTCTTATAATTTTGTTGTTTATGATGTTGTTGATGTTTGCTTATCACTTTATTATCCATGAGAACTTCTCAGATCCCTTTCTTAATGGATATAGAAATTACTTAGAGATCTTATTTTCTTATAATATAATTAAAAAAATTACTTGCTCATAGTATGAGAAGATTTATTCCAAAGCATTGATGGTGAAATACACATTTTGCAAGAATACTGGCCATTGGGATGATTTTTAAGATTTTTTGAAATAATTTTAAGACGTTTTTAATTCAAGGCTATGTCATAAATCTTTGAAGCGCTCTCTATGTTCCAACTCGAGATCATATGTTCTTTTATCGGTATATGGAAATTAAATTAAAAGCCATGGGTAAGGAGTTAAAATGTTCGTCTCATGGGTAAACTAATGAATTTCCCTATATCAACTAATCCAATGTAGTCAAAAGCAAAAGAAATGGCTAAAGCCAACATTTTTTTTATTTTCCCCAATGATAGCAACCATCTATTTGATCAGGATGATAGATCTTATGTACTTCTTTCATTTGTCCCTTACTTGGCATGGTATTTTATTAGAAAAAAGTATTGATCCCGGAGAAAAAAATACTCCAGATTTTTAAAGCAAAGAAAGTTCAAAACATTGCTTTATTGAAGGACTTCAAAGCTACCCTTCAACTTACATTTCATGCCTAAAACTTATTTGCCATGGCTCAATAAGGATTACCTCCACCTAGTTCGGTGGAATCAAACCTATAGATGTAAAGGATACTATCTCTCGTAGTGATCAGTTTATACATTCTTTTTACTCTTCTTTCATCTAATTCTTGCACAAACATATTTGAGTTTATATATTTAAACTCAGAATATCAAGCGATTTGTGTCCATAATTTCATACAGAAAAAAAATATATTATTTGAGTGTTAAATGATAAGTTGTATTGCGTGATTTTGTTAAACAATAAGCTAAATTATTTGATTTTGTTTGAGGTATTTTTCCAATTTATTCCATAATTTTCCATTGTATCACCATGCTCTGAGTTCCAACACATTGATAAAATATATCATAAAGTTTTATTTCTATAGACCACATATTCTTTCGTATGTGGCAAACTATTATTTATTAAACGTTAGCTTCATGAACTATTTCCTTGTGGTTTTAGATACCTTGGCTTGACAAACCAGAGCCCTATTCCCTGCTTTATAATCTACCCGCTCCTATTATTCCTCATTCTTAGAAAACTTCATTCTTAGAAGACTATCATAAGATGGGAAAAAGTATTGGAGACTCTTACATTTGGTTGAGTGTAGGAAATGTCAATATTTTTCATGAGGTCTAAGATAAAGTGATTCTTGACTATGAATGTTGATAGTATGATGAAAATTGATTAATTCTTTAAATTATTTGATGGCATTTATTTCCAAATAAGGTTTTATCCCTAGAATATCAATTCATGGTTTTAACTTGCATTCATTCCAATGCATGATAGATACTTTGGCGCGATGGAACTGTTGAGGAGGGACAATGCTACCGGAAATTTTTACTGATAAAATGCTAGTATGTTGATAGACTATAGGCTCCTAGCAGTTGAGGGACATGGCTGTTGAGGAGGGACCATACTTGCAACATGTGGATGAATATGTTACATGCATTTATATGAAACATTGTAGCAGTCCGAATTGAAATATGTGTGGGCCCAAGGAAATCACTTGCTCGATTTCCTGTTTAATGCTTGCCCCGATAAAAATTAAGCGGGGGGCCTGAACCACTTTACAACAGTTATTTGAATTGAGATTTGAGTCACGATACGCGCGGTGAATCAATCAATGAAGATAGAATCAAATCACTACTTGTGGTGACCCGACTGAAGGCAATCAATGCTGCTTGCAATAACTCTTGACCCTACGATGCGGCAGCACTTGTGGTGACTCATGGGGATTTGCTGACTTGTGAGCACGTCATGATGAACCGGATCGTCTTTTAGTTTGGAAACAGTCTCTCTTGCAGTTGCTCGAACCCAATCCATGGTATGATCATTTTGTGGCTATTCATATCCACCTCATGGTGGCTTACAACTTATACAGCCCCGGGGCCAGGTTGATGCATTATTTTGTGATAAATCACAATTATTGTAGGATCATCTCACAATTATCCTTGTTTTGCTTGTGGTAATCACTCCACAATGTTTAATTGGGCTGACTTTGTACTGATTCTTAAAGTGTATCATATCGCAAAAATTTCTAGGAGAATGCAAAAATAGGTTTTATTTTCCTGTGGGTATAATTCGTGGCATGTTTCACGCAAGAGAGGTGAAAAATGGGAATGGGAATCCCAAACTAGCATGTTAAAAGAATAGTAAAGTTCGGGTTAGTCGGCCACCCGGGCTCACAATTAATGGACTCATCTGTTGAACGCTAAGGATTACATTAACATAAAATTTCATGGAACTTCCTTTCTTAGCAAATTCCAGATTCAAGTTCTTTGTAATTTATCATGACATCTACTTCATTTTCATATTTGTTTGCAAGGAATCCTCTTTTCAACCATGAGTTTCTTTGCTTGGATTTCACAGTGGCACTTGCTACCCCAAGATAGAGCCCGGGCTCAAGTGGTTACCGCTTGACAATTTGCAATGCTGCGTCTTAGGCTCAATTCCTACTAAGGGTAGGGGTCCTCTCCCCACTGACTCACCGAAATAAAAAGAAATGGCCAAATCAGTATTTTAATATGCCACAATGTCAAGAACAAAGATAATTGATCCGAATGAACACTGTTTTTGTGGTTTTTTTCATTTATGCATTCCTCGGCATGGTATCTACTTACCAAAAAGTTATCATAATGGAAAGGAAGTATTACTATAAGTAAAATTCTATTGGTTATCAATCAAATAAAGAAAGTTTCCAAACTACCTTTTTAAGTGAATTACTACAGACATATACTTTAACTTCCATTTCTTGGGACTTGAGGCTTCTTTGTCATGGCTCAATGAGGATTAAGTCCAGTGAATTACTGATTCTTTTGATCTCATATAGCAAAAACACTAAAAGAATATCATTTATTGCAAAACTAATGAGAATCCTCCTTTAGATAAATCCACCAAATTAACATTTTTGTGCTTGCAAAAAATCAAACAAAGATTATTCCTTTTTGCCCCTAATAATACATCAAAAACTAGGTATTGAATATCAACATGTACTACATGACTCTATTTTAGGAATTTTTCTGAATTATTATGCAGTTTCTCATTGTTTCATGCCACTTTCAAACACATCGATAAATATATCATGAAGGTTTTTTTTTTTTCTTGTATAAATATCTTTATCTAGCTATGTTTTCTTTTTGGTAATGGCTTAATAGTTTGGACTCCAATTTTAAAATGAAGCGGTGATTAGGATCGAGCATCGCAAAAACCGGTCTGGATTGGTGAATCGGCGGTCCGGAGTGCCATTTTACTATGTGGATAGTGAACCGGCTAAAAAACATGTGTAAAAACAATGAACAATCAATAACCGGTCAGGGAACGATGAATCGGTGTTTTTACTGTAGCAAGGCATTTTACTATAGCAAAACGCCGTTTTACTACAGCAAATCGCCAATTCTCTTTTAGACCCAAACAATTTCCTATATATCGATTGAATGGACAACGGGTGATCGATTCCTGGGTCAGACTGGACGATTCCGTGTCGATCTGGAGCTTCCAAGGGATGCGCGATTCATTCTTACACCAACTAATAACATTTAAAGAGTCACCTTCACAAATACAACTAACTCCCAAAGCTCTAGAAGAAATGATATTAAGACCTTGCAGTAAAGAAGCAAGCTCGGCATGATTAGCCAAGAGGTTGAGCCCAGAGGACCCGCATAGCTGAGTAAAATCACCCCCAGATCATTACACAGGAACCCCCCAATACCTTCCAAGCTAGGATTCTCAAAAGAACTGTCATCAAAATTCAATTTGAAACAACCAGATTTTGGGGGAGAGCAAAAGCACCTGGGTCGCATCTTAACCTTTCCCAAAAGAAAAAGGTTTTGCAAGTTAAGCAAAACATTAGCTTGGGAAAGGCCCCAACCTTCCTTAGTTACTGAGAACCAATTCCAGATAGAGAGCAATACATTCTCAAGTAGGCGATCAATAGAGAGGCTAACACCATCGAAAGTACGCCTATTCCTTTCCTTCCAAATTTCCCAAAGGGTCGCTCCTCGAGCAATGTGCCAGAGGAAAGAACCACCAGGAGGCAAGTGGTAGAAGACAAACTGAGAAACAATATCTTGAACCAACATCAGGATAGTAGCATGCACCCCACCCCAAGTAAACCAAAACCAATACCATAATCTTGAAGCAACAGAGCAATGAATAAAGAGGTGATTCCCAGATTCACCATCAAACTTGTACATCAAACAGATATTAGGAAGCACTTTACCTCTTATGATCAGGTTATCAATTGTTAAAATTTTATTTTGGATAGCCAATCAGATGAATACCTGACCTTATGTGGGATAGGCCACTTCCAAACCTTAGCAGCAATGGGCAAGGACCGTCTCCATCTATCATGAAAAAGCATTCTATAACAAGATTTAACAAAAAAGGTTCCATCATTTTCAAGTTCCCACACTAAGTGATCCTTAGCCCCTTGGAAAATGTAGACAGAGTCCAAAAGTTCCAGAAGATGCAGCCATTGCAGAAAAGCATCTCCCTCAAGTCTATTATAAGGGAAAGACAGATTCCAAGCAGGTTTAGACCCTCTCAGATCAACTATGTTCGCAATCATAGCATTTGGATGAGAAAATTTATTAAAAAGATTCGAAAAAGTCAGCTTAAGGGGGGCATCTCTAAGCCACTTTTGATGCCAAAAGGAGATCAACAAACCATTACCTGCTATCCAACGAAAGCGGCTAGCAATCATAGAGCTGCATCTAAAGATAGGCTACCATAGAGACGACCCCTCCTGTGGTCGGCCACAACCCATGTCTATCCATGCCATACTTTGCAGAAAGAGTTGCAAACCAAAGTTGGTCTTGGCAATGAAAACTTCTCCACCACAATTTGCAAAGCAAAGCTTTGTTCATGAATTTCAGTTTGCAAATTCCCAAATCCCCTTCACTCTTGGGAGTACAAACGCGGTCCCATTTGAGCAAATGGAACTTTTGATCAGCCTCCAAAGTCCCCCACAAGAAATTGCGTATCATCTTTTTAATCTTCTTGGTGATAGAAGCAGGCACAAGAAATAGAGACATAAGGTAAATGGGCAAGTTCGCTAAGCGGGATCGCAGCAAGGTAACTTTACCACCAAAGGACAGACACTTAGGCTTCCACATATCTAACTTAAACTGAACTCTTTGAATCACCGTATCCCATACAGAAAAAGAGGGCCTGGAGCTAGCGATAGGAACACCCAAATAGGTGAAGGGAAAGTAACCAACCATACAACCCAGACGTGAAGCTAAAGAGAGAGTAAGATCAGAGGGACAATTGACTCCTGTCAACAGAGTTTTATGGTAATTAACCTTAACAACCAAAGCTGCCTCACAAACATCCAAAAAACAAGCTAGATTAGCGACTTGAATCACAGAAGCATCACTAAAAATGAGGGTATCATCAGCATACTGTAAATGGAAGATGGTTGGGCCTGAAGCAGAAACCGGAAATCATAAAAATCTGGCTCAAGCTTCCACATTTTGAAGTAAAATGCTGAAACATTTTGCATAGATGGAGAAAACGAAAGGGGATAGGGGGTCCCCTTGCCGAAGTCCCCCTAGTGGCTTTGAAAAAACCCAAAGGACTACAATTGATCAGAATAGAAAAATGAGTAGTGGATAAACAGTCGAAAATCCAGCTTCTCCACTTCACCCCAAATCCCATATTTCTAAGAATTTCCAGAAAAACTCCCCAGTCCACATGATCATTCTCATTATTAGAAAAATACATCATAAAATGGAACAAGTACTGTAGAGATTTTGATGGGTCTGTCACTCTCGCTTACATTTGGTTAAGTGAAGTGGGAAACGTGCATACTTTTCATGAGTTTAAGATCAAGGTGAGCTAGTTGGGTCCTGAAACTCCCGATTTCCAAATTATTTATGGGCATTATTTTTGAGCAAAAAGCTATTCCCTATGATTGCAATTCAGTCTACTATCATGAAATTGATGCATGGAAGATTATTTTGGCAAGATGGCACTGTTGAGTTGAACAAATATTATGGCAAATTAATGATAAAAATGTTGATGGGCCAGTCTCTTGCAAAACTTCCTATTAATGGATCTTTATTTTACATGCATTTAAAAGAAACTTCGTAGCTTTTGGAATTGAGTTGTCCTTGGCCCAAATCAATCACTTGCTCGGTTTCTCATCTGGTGTTTACCACAACAAGCACTAAGCGGGGTACTGAAGGGGTTTAATTATTAAAAACATGTCCTTCAAGGCCTTAAATTCTGACATTTTCAAATGGCTCTTAACTTCAGTGGGAGTATGAGAGCGACATGACTCTAAGATCTTAACACACTAAGACCAAGAGACATAGAACCCCGATTATGTTACGAGGAGGATTTATATATGGGAGGTACTGAGAGGGTTGATGATTACCTTTAAGCCAAGTTCAGTTGTTATGTTTTTGCGTTATAACTAGGTGATATGCCAAAGCAATATGATTAATGTATGAGCTTGATGATTAAAAGCCCTGTGCAGGAAGGTTAGGGCCAATAGAGGACATTGTCTTAAATCCTTGACTATTACGTACCTTCTCGTAGCATGTGTATATACATTCGCAATGCATAGGAGGTTGTTCTTCCAAGGATCCATTGGATAGAGCTATATACATGTGTCAAGATAGGAACTCACGCATCTTATGTGTGCATGTCCTCTAGGGGTGCACTTGAAATCCACTTAAAACTTGAGGATTTAGAGTCGCACCTTGGTTTAACGTTGATAGGCTAAGTGTTGAGTTTATACGGCCATTAAAGGCCTTATGGGAGCATGTAATCAATATCTGATATAGCGGAATAAATAACTCCAGTGGGAGTATAGTCTTGAGGGACCATGAGAATACGGTCCTCAAGGACCAAGAGAATATGGTCTAGAGGTACCAACAGATTGTGGTCCAAGGGATCAAGAGGTTATGGTTCAGAGAGACTGAGGTAGGCAATGTTATTTGCCAATGCTCAGACTTGACTTGACGTGCGAGGACAGTCGAGTTAGAAAACCCCTAATGTCTAGGTATAGAATAAAAGTGAATAGGATTTTATATGTCATCCATTGATGAGGTCGGAGTTACCCAAGTGTGTGAGCCAAGGGGACTACGTGCTTGTATGTGATGGTTGGCTTATAGAAACGAGAGTCAAAGCCTCTTCATCGAACCATCACACGACATGTATATGTGATAGCCGTATAGGAAAAACGAACCACCATTGAGGTCAAAGCTTGTACATGTGCGAGAGATTACCCCTATGCACCATAGAATTGTGGTTGCATCAAGTCTGAATGTCCTTAGACTCGTCTCTAGGGGAGAACATGTAATCTATAAACTGGGATTGTGTCCCTTTGTCTATTGGATGACTTTTGTAGCTCAATCACTAACCTCTATAGTGGTCTGTGGGTCATGGGAATTGCTAGATCAATTTGAGAAAGCAAGTGTGGATTATTGTCCACAATAGAAGATAGAGTGCTTCAATGATATTATAATTTCTAGACCGTATCGGATCCGATTCCCATCAACATTATGTGGTATTAATTATTTTGATGTTAAATGATTTTTAGATTGATTGTTTGAATTTTTATGAGTCTCTGGTTATTTTGTTTTTGCAAAATAGATTTATGGATTAAAAGGTTCAATTTTCAGTATTTAAATATTCAAAGAGAAATTTTTTTTATTTGCAATATTTTAAAAATTATTTTAATAATTTTATAATTCATATATATTTGAAAGGGCCCATGGGGCCCAACAAGTCAACCATTGGGATGCGTGTGGAACCGACATTAGGGCACCATGTGTGGCACACCCATTTAGTGGGGATACTTTCTTATTTTCTAGCCTTGTGAATCAAGACAATCAATCAAATCGAAACTTTATGGAAAGTGTTTCGGAAGATTATGGAAGATAAAGGTAAGTATGATATTATTTTTCATATTTTATTATTTGATGGGATTAGATTTAGGAAGCTGAATGATAAGTTTTAGCACCTTCCTTTGAATCATGATGATTGATTTAAGGATTGAATGACTCAGATCTTTCACCCCATAGGTCTCCTATGATCAATAGTCTGGATCTAATCTCACTAAGGATTGCTAACCTTAAGGAAACCCTAACCCCTGAAAACTCTATAACTAGGAGACCTCTCTCCTATAAATCTCAACACCTCTCATCTCTCTCTTTCTTCTCTTTAAGATCTCTCTATCTCCCTTAGAAAAATATTTCTTGAGGTAGAAATAGTGGCACGTACTAAGCTAGGAGTAAAGAGAGGCATGCTCCACATATACAAGGTATTGAGGGCTTGTAGTTTATGTGATGTTCCATGTTGCTCTCATATTGATTAAGGAGTGTAGCCAAGGCTTTTACATACTTTGTAGATCTAAGATAGACCATTGATCTCATGTGTCATTAGAGGTTAACACTCGTTATAGGGTGTATTAAGTCTGGTTAAGGTAATTTTTCGGCAATTGTTTATGGTTTAGATTTTGTATTTCTTATGCTTTTTGATTCACATAAGCATTGTGTTGGTTTTATTCATTGAATAAAAGAAGTTGAAATTAGTGGCTGCAAGTAAGAACTACTTTTGATTATTTATTCGTTTATTTAAATTGAGTTTTATTGTAAATGGACTTTTGTATGTGTTCTAATCGGTGAGAAAAAAAAAATTAGAAATCTATATACACCGTGCTAAATCACCTTGTCCAACTTTCACTAAGATTATTAACCCCTGATTATACAATATAAATCATGAGTCTATTGGGTCATTTCAAGAAGGTGGCTTTGGATTCCGATTCCGGGTCTAGCCGAGCGGAGTACTTTCTTTTGTAATTAGATTCTAAGTATCATAATTTCTCATGTAAATATTTTAATCAATACCAAAATGATTTTTTCTGAAAAATCATTAAAATTATTTTTATGGATTTATAAGAATTGTTTTGGATTTTTCTGGGCAAGAAAATATGGCTTTCAAAATTATTTTAAATTAATAACAAATAAGGACAATCCCATGGGACCCACATGGGACACCTACCCCCCCCCCCCCCCATGGAGATGACGTGGGGGTGACCTCTACCCCGTGGGGGGACCCCCTTGTCATTTGATTTATTGATTGTCTTAAGTTATGAAATGTTGTATTTTAGAATCTCCAAAAATATTGAGTTTGGAGAATTTAATTTTAGCACATTATAAATATCTATAACAAGTGGTTTGTGCACATGTATTGAGAGTTTGAGAAGGGGTATAGGATTTGTAATTACAAGTCTAACCCTAAAAGCATAAGGTAACAATGCATATAACAACTTAGCTTATGTGGCATGTTTTCAATAGACCTAAATGCTCTTATGAAAGGAGGGAATTTTCAAATATTTACTTTTGTTTGAAGTTTTGTTAAATGGCCATAATGGCATACCCTCCATCTTGGTTTTTAAGCATTATTAAATATAAAAAGCATAGGTTTTTTTATAACAAGGGAAATTTGAGTGAATTAAATGAAGATAAATTGTTCAAATCTATACCACACATCTTGATGGCATAATGGTGGATGATAGGCTACGATCATGCCTTTTTTTGTTGCCTTTGGTAGGTGACATGAAAGACCAAGATTCATTCATCTAAAAGGATATCCACTCTTAAGAGTTGAAAAACTATATATACCCCCTTACGACTCTTTTTCTCATACATGAGATCTCTCACAATCTTTCCTTCCAAATGTGGCACGTCCCTCTCTAAAGTCTCTCTTTGATTAGCATGCCCAAAGCCTTCACCTTCTTCTTTTCTCTCTTTAAAAGGCTTCTTCATGTTTTGATAGAGAAGACCCCCTTCGAAGGTCTCATACAGTCATACTACTCCATTGGTCATGATCCAAAGCTTAAAACTCAAGTTATTGATGATCTAGTCTTCAACAATTGAGTACGGTGTTTCCATTTTTATTGATTTTGTTTACTTTCCCTTTGCTATAAATTCTCAATTACAATAACTTTTCTTTCCCCTTTGATGGTTAAACCTCTACTTCCTTTAATCATCATAGATCTCACTTGATCCATGTAGTTTTAGGATTCACCCATACATAATTTGATATAGTTTTCCATGAGTTTTATCCCTTGATTATTCATATTAGTCACTTAGATCACCTTCTTCCCTTCTTAAATTGTTGATGTCACAAAGAGAGACTATATCAAATTTTTCGTGAGCCACTTTGTGAACAAAACTTCAACCGATGTTGCTTTTAAAGAGCCAGATGTTTCCCACGAACTTCCCACTTGTTTTAGATCTTTGAATCTCTGAAAATCCCTCCATATTTGAAGGTGTATCAGTAGATGCTTGGCTTCTAACTTTATTAGATAATGAATTGGCTTGGATTTGTGATATGCAATTACATGTCACCCATTGATATATAACTAAAACCCAAAGACGTAAATCGGGCACCCGAGAGCTCTGATTGGCTTCCCATAGTCATGATGGGCTTTATGCTTGAGAAGTTGTATGTTAGTGTAATGGAGAACATGTTGTGATATGTTTTTAAGTGTTCATTGATGTATACTTTTGTTTTGTAAGTTTGTGTGGTGCTTGGATTTTCAAGAGCACACTATTCAAGTGTAGTTTGGTGATCTCCCTTTATGGCTTGTCTTGTATACGTATAAGGGACCTCAATTGAGTTGTATTATCTCTTTTTTAGTGTATTTTGAAGTCATTAAGTTACTATAGTTATAGTAGCCTTACTGTAATTTTATTGTAGAGGTTCTAATTCAAGTCTATTGAAGAATTTTTAAAGTTGTATTGGCTCGTTCATTTCTACTTTGTAATCCATTGCAAGAGATTTAGTTTCTTATGCAAGAGAGTATGAATAGTATATGACAACCAAAGAAATCATTGAAAAGATGAAGTAAGCCTTTGACACTCCATCTTATTCTCACAGGATGATGAGCATGAATAAGTTCATGGATTTTCGGATGTCGTATCACTCGAAATTGGTGATCATGTGAGAAATTTCCGTCATATAGTGAAAGATATTGAGTTGAACGGCATGACATTTGATATTCCAACTCAAGTGACCCTCTTCTTGACTACTCTCTCCCCTTGGGAGAAATTTACCTCCAACAAAGTGGCTCATGACACCCCCAGGACTCTCGAGAGTCTCACATTCTTCCTTGAATTTGATGAGGAGTGCCAGATTGGAAGCATACATGGACCTAAGATCATGGTCACATGGTAAATTCTAAGCCTTCCTCTTCTTTCCCTTCTTATAGTTTCCATGTGAATGTATGTGATAATTCTCCTAATCATCAAAATGGGGAAAGTAACAATAATAAAAAGAAGAAAGGAAAGGGTAAATGGAATATGTCAAAGGGAAGGCAAGGTTAGTGGGTAGTGAAAATTGGACTTATGTGATGTAGCCGGTATATATAATTTTTTCTTTTCTCCTTTTTTTTTTCTTTGCCAACTTAAAACACTCACAAGTAGTCCATTACAATAAATTAATTTGAAAAAAATAAAGAAAAACAAATCTAGGATCTAAAACTTGATGCCTCTAAAACCTATCTTTTATTAAGCAACGAAAACTACAACAATATGCTTGAGAATAATAAAAGACATAAAAAATAAATATGCCAAGAAACAAGAAAGTGAATGTTAGAGATTACCTCAACCGGGCTTATTACACCCCACACTGAGTCACCACATTCCAATGGTATGGGATCCATGGTTAACCTTCAATCTTAAATATGAGAAAGGAATTAGGCCAAAACCTTCAATGAAACAAGAACTCTTTTAAAAAACTTGGATCTCAAACAAAGGTTTAACCCCTTGATAACCCAGTACAAAAAGATAGCATGTAACTATTACACCTTAACCCTTAGGCCATAAGATAGCAAGATGGGAGAGAGAGAAATCTTCCTACATGTGGGGCGTGCCCCTTTATCTTAGCTATGAGAGAAAGAGAGTCAAGATTTTGTGCGTGGCCGTTCTTATGATCTTGAGAGAGAGAGAGAAAAGAGAGAGATGTGTAGGAGATATGAGAGAGGGAACCCATTTATATAAAGGAAAAGTTTATATAGAGCCTAGGCTCGAAACTATCAAATTAGAGCCTACCTCAAAACTTTCACTAGAAGAGGTTATTTTGATGCCCAAATATCATCAAATTGGTCATCTGGACATCAAGATGTACGAACATAAAAAAAAATAGATTTCAAGTTTTGGAAATAATGCATCTTGTAACGTATTTTTAAACCGTCTATTTTCAAGATTTTCAAGTTTTCATAGGTCTGCTTGATCTACACTATTTTTGAAACTTTAAATTTTATAACTAAAGATGAAATTATAATTTAGGGCGATCATAAAACTTTCCAATATTGAGACTATATTTCTCAGCACTATTTGAAAGTGGGTTCTAATTTGATTGTTTAGAGCCTTGGCTCTATACAAACCGAACCCTTTGTATAATGCTCAAAGGGATTTAGGGTTTATTAGGGTTTTCCACTTCTAGTGAGATTGAGTATGCACCATTGATCTTGGATGACTTATGGGGTGAGAGATATGAAGCTTCCATGCTATAGATAGGCCATCAAGATGACATGGATGGTTCTAGAACCTTTATCCCCTATTTTTTAAACAATTTACCCATCAATTAATTTAAATAAGAAATATCTATAATAATATTGTGCTTTCTTATTTTCATGCACAAGCCTTTTTACACTTTCCTTTTTCAATTTCAAAGCTTCCTTCAAACATAATCTTTCCAAAACATAAGCTTTCTTCACCCTCAAGTAATAAGCAAGGGAAGCTCATAAGGTGAGGCGTGCCACCCTAGGTGGCACATTATGGGCCCACCAAATTGTCATGATGGCCCTGTATACATATTTGGGCCTCCCATATAATATTAGAATTATTTAAACTAATTTATGAGTTTTAGAAATTCATAAATCCAATTTGAATAATTAAATCAATGCAAAATCATTATCTCTGTTTTTATGAATCTAAATTTCATAAATAAAAATACCTAGATATTCAGAAAAAATTCAAATAAGAATTCTAAAAATCATATAATATTAAAACAAATATAATTAAATACTTTTGATGGGAAAATAATCCATATGGTTTAGGAATAAATAAATAAACACTAAGGCACTCCACCTTTTATTATGGACTACGATCTACATTTGCTTTCTCAAACTGACCCAGTGTTGCCCATGACCCACAGTCTATGCAGGGGCTCATTAGTGATCATCAAAGTCTAGCCAATGGGCAAGGGGTCGTAATCCCAGTATGTGGATTTCAGGTTCTCTCCTAGAGATGTACCAATGTTACCTAGACCTGATGTAACCATAACTCTATAGTGAATATGGGTAATCTCTCACACATGTACAAGCTCCACCCTAAAAGGTGGTTCGCTTTCCCGAAACAGCTATCATATGTGCATGCCGTGTGATGGTACACAGATGAAGCTTTCCCCCATCTTTGAAGGCTTTATCACACACAAGGACCCCACAGTCGCTCAGCTTATTCATCCGGGCATATTTCGACCTCATCAAGAGATGAGTTATTATAACCCTTATCGATTTATTCTCTATGTTCAAATAATATGGGTTTTTCCCAACCGACTGACCTAGCCCGTCAAGCTCAGTCCGGTATCAGTAAACATCATTTGCTTAGTATGGTCCACACAAGACCACACTCCCACTGAGTTCATGTTCCATTATATCAGAAGTTCAGTTGCAAGTACTCATAAGGCTTTTAATGGCCACACACACCCAACAGGTAGTTATTTCAAGCCACCACTGCCGTATCCATTTAAAAGAATTATAATCCAAGGAATGGGAGAGAAAAACAACCACATGCAACTAAGGATTTCTTTAATATGCAATGCCATAAATGTAAGAGATTCAAACACATTGCTAAGTATTGTCATGCACCTCCCCTCTCTCACTTAGCGCTTCCGCTGCTGCATAATGAGACCAGTAGGGAAGGGCCTAACACCGATCCTATGAATAAGAGAGAAGAGAGGGTTCTTGTGGTGTTTGAGGTCATGGTGGCCGATGAAGGGATCCACACATAGAGTATTGATTTTGGAGCCACGGTTCATGTGGTAAACACCATGTATGGATTCCTGTCCTTTAAAGAAGTGAAATCGGGGGCTCAATACGTCTATATGGGTGAAAACCAAAAGGAGCGAGTCTTGGGATGTGGAGACTATGTGGTTGATCTGGTGAATTGAGAGGTCACGATCTTAAAAAACACTCTCTATGCTCCGGATATGAGAAAAAGTATGATCTCGGTTTCCAAAATGAGTAGTGCCGCTTATGTGCTTGTTTCCAAGGAAGACAAAGTGTTTGGCGATAAGGGAAATGTGAATGGTGAATTCGTTTTTATAACAAAAACTACAATGGGCTTTGTCAATTGGAAATAAAAAAATAAGTTTGCTTGTGTCGGATTATGTGAATGAAATCTATTAATGACATTTAAGGCTAGGACACATAATCAAGGATGGAAAGATTTATGAGAGATGGATTTCTCAAAACTATGAATGTGAATTTTCAAAAAGAGGACAAGGCTTGCATACAAGCCAAAATTATTAAAAAATCTTATAAAAAAGTTGAAAGGACTACTAGCCAAATGTACATGGAGCGTCACACCAAAGCAATTGCATTAACTCCTTACCAAATGTACATGGAGCGTCCCCTTCTACTAAGCACTTCAAAGTTTGGAGTTGTTCAACCCATGTTTTGATACCCTTTCAAAATAGAACTAAACTTGAACCTAAAATCATCAATTGTGTTTTATTGGTTATCCCTCACATAGTAAAGGTTACTGGTTTTATGATTTGCCCAATTGCAATGTGATTGAAAGTTGTGATGCAGGTATCCTTAAAGATGAATTTCTTGAAGGATGGGTGAGTTATAAACAAGTAGATCTTTGTGAAATGGAAATGGACAAACAAGTTGAGAGAACTTGAACACCTATAAACTTACCTAGAGAAGTCAAAGAATGAGAAGAACACCCAAGTTTTTCGCTTACCTTGGAGAGATTTATGAGAAAATATGTGATAAACTCGACCATGAACCTGTTTCATACCCAAAAGCCATTGATTGTTCCAAAAGAAAATAATATTGATAGTGAGATGAAATCCATTGAGAAAAACATGAGCTTATATCATTGCCGCCTAGTTGGATACCGAAGTGGGTTTTCAAAATTTAGCCCTCGAGCTTCTAATATCTTTTTTCTTGCCCTTCTCCTTAGCTATATGGCTCCCTATGTCCTATCAGTCAACGCGCTCTAGAGTTTATCCAACAAAACTGATAGGGTCCTTTTCGTTAATATTCAGTAGAGAAAGGACAATTCCGTCAACTTTGGATATAACAAGTTACCCCTCAAGGGTGCGGGCCCATTGATAATTTGAAAGACCGCGTAACGGCACTTTTGTGCGTGCGACCTCTTCTCTTCCATTTTATTATTAATTTTTTTTATTATAATTCATGCTCCATTTATTATTCCTAATATTTAGTTGGCCATGGAAAATAAATCACCATTTTGTTGATAGGTGTTATTCAATGATTAGTATTAAATATTATAATCCTTTCTCTTTCGTTGTTTCATTTTGATTTTCAAAAGCTCTGACCTCTCCCCACCGGCGTGTTCATGTCAAACCCACCCTAATCAATCGGATGGATTCTTCTCTGGTTTCTAAAGCCAAAACAGGTAGACCTTATACCTCTTCTATTGATACATTTTAACTCATATCCTCTGTTTTTTTTTCTTTAATTTTTTCACTTTGATGTAATTTTTTTCTTTCTGTGGAACTCTTCATTAGATTGTCAATCTCATCTCCTCAATTTTTTATTGCTAATTGCGATTTTCTTTCAATGTATACAGATTAATCAGAAATAATATCATCGCCAATTGTTGTATAGCTAATTGCGATTTTCTTTTAATGTATACAGATTAATCAGAAATAATATCTTCGCCTCTGTTTTTCTTCTGTTATTTTCTTTGAATTTATGCAGTTTTGCATTCTGCTGCGGCTAGGGCAGAGAAGGTCTTGACTGATATCAAAGCTGATTTGAAGAGCGATCGAGGTTTTCTTTTCTTCATCATTTCATTACCGCTTTCTATAATTTGTTCATTGTGATATATTTTGGGAATTGTTTGATTGGGGCAGGGACTGAGGTCAAATTGCAGTCTGGTTCAAGGAACGATCGGGTGCATGAGGAGATTCAAAAAGATTGTCTTAGCAAAGAAGATGGAGTTGTATGTCTTCTCCTTTGATCCTCCAACCTGGCCTTGGTTTTTTATTTTTATTTTTTATATATGAATCATGTGTACTTGCTCGTTATTCTATTTTTCTTCTCTTTTGTATTTTTTTTGTCTTTAAATTGTGTTATTATTTTGTATTTCCCCCCCCTTGGATTGTATTGGAAATAGGATTTGATTGAATGCTTTCAACTCAAGAATGGTAAAACTTTTCAGTATATCAGTAATTTTTTATGCAAGTAGCGTTTTTCAGAATTAGAGAAGTTATTAGAAGAGGGAATTTAGTGAGATTAAGGTGATATGGTTGTTGTTTTGATTGCATCTAAGGGGATGGAAAAGAAGCAAAATTTGCATTCTTGAGCATTAAAAAGTATTTCAATGTAAAATGTCTTTAATACAAAATTTAATGTTGGACTCTTGCACCACCACAGTGGATTTGTTAAAGAATTGAGTCCAGATCACAACCACTTAATGTTTTTTTCTTTTAAAATTTTTAAAAGTTTCGTGTTTCAGAATCTTAGTGGGTTTTGTAGAACTTTATGAAAATTTCATGCTTTTGGTCGATCTTGTAACACATTTGATATGGAGAATACAGTCTTTGGCTTAAGTACAAATGAACTGATCTTTCTTTCACTTTTACAGTTGATTTCTGTTAGTATACAGAAAAACTTTTAGTATCATATCTTGTTTGGATGTCCATGAAATCTCCTATCGGAATAGGCTTTAAGTTTAACAGAGATTAGACATGGAACTGTTTCTATCACTGTGCAGGACAAGAATGAGTCCCAGAAACCAATATGTAAATCCATGGAACCAGCAAAAAGAGACTGGAAACAGTATCTGAAGAATATGAAAAGGGGTAAAGCATTTGCAGAGCGGGAGAAAATAAAAGATTTTTGTTTTGATAATTCAGATTTGGATGAAAACTCAAATAAGAAGCATCTTGAGGATATTATCCCTGTGGAGGTAATGCAAATGTCTTCCTTATTAAATGTTTGATATATCATAATGAAGAGTTTTTGTTTGAGATGTTTCACTATGAAGTTAGGCCTCTATTTTTGTTGTTTTTTGTTGTTGGGGTTGGGGATGCCATTTTAAACATAACAATTTCTCATTATTGCTGTGCCTTGTAAGATAACATACTCAAACACTGCAATTATTTTGTCTGTGGGCGCCTAGGCAGAGCTTGTCTTCTTGCATGATGAAATGTGTCACTCAGGCAGAAGTATCGCATTGTTGGTTACACAAATCTTGGATAAATAAAATATAAGACCAATAATGGACCACAATGACGATAGGCTGTTCTCAATGTACCACTTTCTTATGTAGATGGTAATAATTCATTTGGTTTTTCCTTGTGCTGGCATGTCAACCTCAGAGCCTGACCTTTACAAGTTATATTAAGCCGATGATTTCACTTTTCTTGAATAGCCAGTTCTACCTTTGCAGTTACTTTCTGTAATTGATTGAATCTGTCATATGATTTGCATTGTGAAAGGAGTGGCTTTGTGGAACTCAAGGTAGTAAATTAAAATTTTGTTGTTATTCAATATACCTGAATTCTACATACATGGGCCACCATACACTGCTATAAATCAAAATTAAAAACCTAAATACACTCTAAGATCTTTACTTTTACTGCCAAAGCAAACAAAACCTATCCAGGAGCAATAACCAATCTTTCACTATAGTTTTGAGTACAAAATATGTTCCTGAAAATTCACAAAAAAGTATAAAATATGATTGAAAAATAATTAAATCAATTGGGAAGACTTACAAGATAATGCCTAGAGTTACCATCACAGGGCTTGATACACCCCACACCCAATTGCCAAGCCGATAACACACTTTTTGTCTATTTTGATCTTGCTGAAATTTCAAAGATGGAAAGCTTTCATAGGCAATATCTCTTACTCTAGGGTTTTAGAGATCATGGAAACCTAACTAGGCTTTGTAGGGACCCTTAGGAACAAATTAGGGTTAGACTTGAAAGCATAGAATCCACCTATGGTTAGGCATACCCCTGTTTCTTTTCCAGTTTCAATGTGCCACCCTTGTCTTATCAATTTTTGGGTGGCATACCCTTTTTTGGAAAGGTTGAGGGAGAAAAATGAATTTTTTAATGAAAGAGAGAGAGAGAGAGAGAGAGAGAGAGAGATTTGGTACATGGAAGGAGAGAGAAATATGTATGATGAGAGAAAGGGGTTCAATGGTGTTTAAATAGAAATAATTCCTTTTCCTATATGGGTAAAAATTCCTTCTTTAGATATTGCTTATCCAATGACACAACTTGACCAATAGGAATTTAAGAAATCTGTGGGGTGAGAGAGAACAACTCTGAGCCATCCATCCCACAAATCAGCCATCATGATTTTGGGAGGATTATTAGGAACCTTATCCTCTTATAATTTGATCTAGGTCCAACTTTTATTTAAATTAGAATTATAACCAATCCAAAACTTCCTAATATCTTTCCAAAATCTATAGGATGTCAAAATAATTAGAGTTTTCATCAAACCAAATGCCCTAATTAAAAAATATTTTATTTTAAAATTCCCACTTGAGTAGGGAACAAATCTATTTTTTTTTTAAAAGATTCCCTAACTAACCAAACTGTAACTAAAAATGGTACAAACTAAATAGGAGGGGCGTGCCACCCTAGGGACATTATGTTGGGCCCCACGAGGCCACACGTCCCACTATTGGGTGGCACACACATGTGGGGCTAGATCCTTGGTCCCCACATGTGCCCTTCCTAGTTTTGAAAATTTCAAAAATACATTTTAATGAATTTGCAGCAGAATAAATTTTAAAATAATGATAAAAATTATAAAAATATTTTTAATACTAAAATAAATATTTTACAGTGGACTGGTACCATTAGGTCAAAATTAGCGACAATAAAAACACTCCACTTGACTTAAGAACCATGATCCACTATTTTTTTTTATTTAAACCAACAAAGACTCATGACCCGCAATCTCAATGTAGGGGCTCATGATTGGCTTGTCAAAGTTGGACAATAAACAGTGGAACCGTAATCCTGAAATGTGGATTAGAGTCCCTTCCCTTTAAGAGCAAGTCCAACAGTTGTAACTATAGTGAAAATGAGGCACTCTCTATGCACATGTACACATGTTGCTTTATAGAGCTGCTTCCTAATAATACGGCTGACATGTGTATATGCTATTGAATTATCTGCATGGCTTCCTTTTCTTCTGGAGTAATGGAACAAATGACTAGGTTAAGCTTGGTCTTCTTATCAATTGGGGTTAATATGGGTCGTCAATTTTTCATTTCAAATCTTTCAAGGATTTTCTTACAATATATCTCTTGAGATAATTGAATAGTTCTCTCTTTTCTGTTTCGGGTAATTTTGATTCCCAAAACATATGATGCTTCTCCAAGATCCTTCATGTCAAAGTATTGTGACAAGAAAGTGTTTGTCTCCAATACAAGACTCATCGAACTACTGACAATTAACATATCATCCACATATAGAGAGATGAAAAAACGTCAGTTCCACTGACCTTGATATACATACAGTAATCATCCTGGTTAGTCAAAAAACCAACTGATGACAAGGTCTCTTGAAACTTAATGTACCATTGCCTTGATGCTTGTTTAAGTCCGTAAAGGGATTTATTAACTTTATACACTAGTTTTCATTTCCTTTTTCTATGAATCCCTCTGGTTGTTTCATATAAATTTCTTCTTCTAGCTCCTCATTCAGAAATGTAGTCTTAACATCCATCTGGGGGTGTTCGAAGTCGAAATGGTCTGCTATGGCTATTAGGATTCTAATGGAGGGGAATTTTTCTACAGGGGAGAAGGTATCAGCATAATCTAATTCCTTCTTTTCGGGTAAACCCTTTAGCAACTAATCTGGCTTTGTATATCTTCGACTTCCCTTCCGAGTTCAATTTCATCGTATAAATTCATTTGCGGCCTATGGGTTAGGGTTTTCTATCAGGAGTTAGTTTCATTAGTTCCCACACACTGTTTTGTTTGCCCGAATTAAGTTCATCAATCATGGCTTTTTCCCATTGTATTTTTTCATGACAAGTTATGACTTCTTGGTAGGAACAGGGTTCGTGTAGGGATTCTTATTCAATTCTCTCATAATATTCTCCTAAGTAGGTGAAGAACTCAGGTTTTCTCCTAATTCGGTTACCTCTCCTAGGATGAGGTGGTTCAGGATCTAGGGCATGACTCGAGTCACTCTCTATCTCATAGACTTGGCTTGTTTCGGAGTTGCACGACCCTCGAGGAACTCTTAAGGAAATGGTCATCCCTACTTTGAAGAACAACCCCTATATCATGATTATAGAGACGGTATCCCTTACCTTGTGGTGGTTATCCTGTGAAGATGGACTTAACGATTTTAGGATCTGCTTTTGTCCTAGTTTGATGGGGTATTAGGACATGTTCAAAGCATCCCCTCACCCTGAGGTGATCAAAGGACGGACTACGACTAGTGAAAAATGTCATGAGTTAGTGGGACAGCTTTTGTGGGAATTCGATGAAGGATATAGTTAGCTATCAAAACAGCTTCTCCCCAAAAATTTAGAGAGAGTTTAGCATGTCCCATCATGCTTCTCACCATTTCCATCAAGGTCCTATTCCATTTCTCAGCTAACCCCATTTTGCTGAGGAGTGTATGACATAACTGATGTATAATACCATGCTTAATACATAATTCTTTAAATGGCTGTGAGGAATATTCTCCACCCCTATAATATCTAAGGACTTTAATTTTCTAATTTGTTTGGGTTTCTACCTCGAAATGGGCTAAGGCTTGGACTTTTCACATAACAACAGTATTCAAAAAGTTGGCTGCCTAGCCGCCTAGGCAGCCAATCGCTTAAAATGCTTAGGTAGAACCTGGGCGGGGCACCTAGGCGGCTGCGTTGAAGGACCCGCCTAGGTGGACAAGGCATTGCTTAGGCGCTAGGCGCCGCCTCAATGCAAGTTGCTGAGGGTGGAAAAATGGCGTTGGCTATGGTCAAAATAGTATATTCCCCCTCATAAAAAGGAGGAAAAAGAGTTTTGGGGACACTCTAAGCCCCCAAAACCAAATCCTTGCCATCTAAAGAGAGAAAAACTCCCTAAAACGCTCTATTTTGTGATTTATTGAAAGATTGATAAATTTTCAATTTCTTATGAAATCAAAGGCAATGCTTCGTGCTACTTTTTGGAGCTTCTAGTGGTCAATAGTGAGGACTTTTGGCGATCGAATAAACGAGGTTTAAGCCGAACATTGTTTTCATTGTGTATTTTTAGAGCATTATGTCATGATATTTGAATAAGGGTTTTGAGTTTTTTTGCTATAACGTATTATGTTTTGAATCATTAGATTTTTTTTTTTTTTTTATGCTTGTTTTCCTTTTATGATATATTTACATGTTTGTAGTTGGAATTATTTTTTTGTGATTAATTGAATATTTTTTTGATAAAGTGATTAATTGAATATTAACTCGTTTGGATGATGAATTGGTCGTATATCGAATTCTTTTATGAATAATTGGTTCTTATTTTGTACAATGTGTGATGTTTTGATATCCTATTAGTTTTGTTTTACTTATTTGATATTTTTACATATTTGTAGATGAAACATTTACCGATTTGGACTTAGCTCTTGTGAATAGTCATAAACATTGGATGAAATTGGTATTTTGTAATAGTCGATTTCCAAAACCAATTCTTATGGATAGTAATTAATAAATAATAATTATATTATAACTTATATCTTGATTCTTATGTGAATGGTCCCTACCCGTCCCTATTCCTAGGTGGCTTGTAGCTGCCAGGCCCCCAAAATGCCTAGGCACCCGGCTGCGCTTTTTTGATCACTGCTTAACAGATAAACATGGCCTAAATGGGTGTGATCATCAATAAAAGTAATAAAGTACCTCTTTCGGCCCTTAGTTTCCACATTTATAGTTCCACAAATATTATTATGGATAACTTCTATTATGCCAGTAGCTCTTTGAGCTTTCACAAAAGATTTCTTAACCAGCTTGCCTTGAACACATGATTCACAGGCTCTGGTTAAGTCTCCATTTAGATTATTTACTAATCTTTCTCTCTTTAATCTCTCCATCCTTTTAGGATTTATGTGCCCTAGTTTCACATGCCATTATATATGTATCATCTTTGTTATCATTATAACACGACATCAGAAATGGAATTCTTTATTTCAATTGAAAGGAAACGATCTACAAGATGACCATTCATGACCAATTCATACCCATACTTAACTTTCACCTTATTACCAATAAAAATGGTGGAGTAGCCTGCCTTAGCCAATCTAGTTGAAGGACGAAATCAAACTCTTCCTCACCTCAGGCACAAAAAGGGTTTGTTTTAGGATCATACTTTGTCCATCCTCAAGTTCAAGGACGAAATCTCCAGTACCCAGAATTTCAGTTTGTTGATTCCCACCCATATAGATATACTGATCCCTAGGGGCAATCGGCTTAAAAATTCTATACCCATCCTTGGTGTTTGAGACATGGGTTGTGGACCCTGAGTCAAAACATCACGACCCCACTTTAAGGTCATCTAGCATGGTCTCAAGGACCACAAAAGCCTGCTCCTTATCGCTTTTGGGATCGTATTCTTGGGTGCTCTATAAAACTTTGCAATGACCCCAAATTTGTTGCTGTTATAGCACTGGTTATTCTTTAAATCCCTTTTTTTCTTATGCCCATTATTCCCCTATTCATTCTCGTTGGTTTTGTTATTACTCTTGCCCTTGCCCTTCTTCTTCTTGAATGAACCCGAGTTGTGTTTAGGTTTTTACTAGATTCGCATCGTTATTCAAGGTTGAAATATTGTGAGTCAATCTCCTTTCTTCTTCGGCTTTAATCTTGGTAATGACCTCGTCCAATTTCGGCATGTTCTCTCTTGTGGTGACTGGTGAGGGCTGAAATGAAGCTTCCCATGAGCTTGGTATAGAATTCAGCAACTGGCAGATTTGCATTTTTTTATCCGCTTAACTTGTGCAGCCTCAAGTTCGCAAACTAAAGCTCTGAACTGCTGTATAGGGTCTATCAGTTTGCCTCCTTCATCTTCAAATCTGAATTTTGTTTCATAGCCATTGTTTTTCTAGTGAGCGAAGGAGTGGCATAATCTGCCTTGAGTCATTCATGAATCTCCTTTACAGTCTTCAAGGGCTCATACTCGAGAGTATGGGCGTCATCCATGGCCATAAGTACAACATGCTTTGCCAGGATGTTTTTGCCCTCCCACTGAGCATAGGCATCCCTTATGGACTGCCTTTCTTAAACATTGCCTCTTGAGGAAGGTAGGGGATCATCAACAAGCATCTGGATAAGTTCTTCTTTGAAGAGGACATAACATATTTTTCTCTTCAAACTAGTATAGTTTTTCCCATCAAATCTTTCAGACTTAATAAAATCAGCCAAAAAACTTTTTGATGCCATGTTTCTAGACTCAAATAAAAACTCCTAGAATATAGGCTCTAATACCAGTGAAAGGAGTTACTATGTGGAACTCAAGGTAGTAATTTCAAAAAAAATTCTTATTTATTTATTTATTCAATATACCTGAATTCTACTTACGTGGGCCACTATACACTTCTGTAAATTAAAATTAAAATCCTAAATACAACTTAAGATATTTGCTTTTACTTCCAAAGCAAATAAAAATCACCTAGGTGCAATTACCGATCTTTCACTGTAGTTTTGAGTACAAAATATGTTCTTGAAAATCCACAGAAAAATCTAAAATATGACTAAAAATCAACTGGGAAGACTTATTAGATGATGCCTGGAGTCACCCACAGGGTTTGATACACCCCACACCCGATTCCCTAACTGATGCCGTACTTTTGGTCCCTTTTGATCTTGCTAGAATTTCAGAGATGGGAAGCTAGGCAATATCTCTTAATCTAGGGTTTTAGAGAACATGAAAACCTTACAATGGTTTGTAGGAACCCTTAGGAACAAATTAGGATTGGGCTTGAAGGCATAGAATCCTCCTATGGCTAGGCATACCCCTTTTTCTTCTTCAAACAGCAAAACCCTAATTAGGGTTTCAATGTGCCACCCTTGTCTTATCAATTTTTGGGTGGCATGAACCTTTTCTAGAAAGGTGGAGAGAGAAAAATTTATTTTTTACTGAAAGAGAGAGATTTGGTGCATGGAAGAAGAGAGAAATATGTGTGATGAGAGAAAGGGGCTCAATGGTGTTTAAATAGAAATAATTCCTTCTATTTGGATGGGAATTCTTTCCTTAGATATTGCTTATCCAATGACACATCTTGACCAATGGGAACTTAAAAAATCTGTGGGGTGAGAGAGAACAACTCTGAGCCATCCATCCAACAAATCAACCGTCATTATTTTGAGAGGATTATTAGGAACCTTATCTCCTTGTAATTTGGACCAAGTTCAACTTCTATTTAAATTAGAATTATACCAATCCAAAACTTCCTAATATTTTTCCAAAATCTGTAGGAAGTCAAAATAATTAGAGTTTTCGTCAAACCAAATCATAGTTACCGAAATCTCTCCACCGATCTCGTATTTTCGGTTCCGAAACCCGATTCCACGTTTTCGTTAAGGAATCTCCACAGAAACCGTTTTTCGGAATCGAGAAAACTCGATTCCTTAATTTTAGAATCTCGATTGAACACATCTTTAGAAATCTTTTTTCGAAACCAAGTAAACTCGATTCCTTAATTTCGGTATCTCGATTCAACACATCTTTAGAAACCATTTATCGGAATCAGGGAAACTCAATTCCTTAATTTCAGAATCTCAATCCAACACATCTTTGAAAACTTGTACCTATTAATCGCGGGTAGCCGTTCCCAAATATATTGAATATGGATTCTAGCGAGATTAAATCTTGATTCCATGTCAATTTGGAGTCGAAATCTTCCTTTGAATGCTTTTAGTGGTTGCAGGGTTTCATTATTTTACTTGTGCCACCCTAGATGGCCTTTACTTTAAATTTAAAATATAATTGGTAAATACAACAAATACAATTAAAAGTAAAACCATGGTGTAGACATATAATTGTAAATCTCGATCTCAAATTGGCATGGATCTCTGATTTATATGATTTAAAAACTTGATTCCAAGTATGTTAGGATCATGATTCGAAACAACATATCTATGTTCGACATATGTCAGACACTCGATTCCATAGATGTCGGAAACTCGATTCTGCATATTCAAGAATCTTGACTCCTGGAGTGTTGATTCCAGGGGGATGGGAATCCTGATTCCAAGGAAGACGGAAAATATCGATTCCATAAGTGGATGAAACTTGGATCTATTTTGGTCGAAACACGATTCTCAAAAACTAGGAATCTCATTCATAGCGATTCCTATTGTACGGACAACGATTCCTAAGATAGGAATCTTCTAGCCGGATGTGATTCCGCGATTCCGGTTCCTAAAACAATTCGGGTTCCTAGGCATTTCTAACAACTATGAACCAAACTCCCCATTAAAATAATCTTTTATTTTAAAACTCCCACTTGAATAGGAAACAAATCTATTTTTTTTTTTTTTAATAATTCCCTAACTAACCAAACTGTTACTAGAAGTGGTACAAACTAAATAAGAGGGGCATGCAACCCTTAGGACATCATGTTGGGCCCCACAAAGCCACATGTCCCACTCATGGGTGGCATACACATGTGGGGGTGGGATCCTTGGTCCCCACATGTGCCCTTCCTAGTTTTGAAAATTTTGAAAATACCCCTTTCAATGAACTTGCAACAGAAGTAAATTTAAAATTCTGAAAAATTTCTAAAAATTATAAAAATCTTTCTAATACCAAAATGAAATATTTTAGAAATGGATTGGTACTATTGGGTCAAAATTAGCGATAATAAACGCACTCCACTTGACCTAAGAATAATGATCTACTGCTGTTTTCTTATCGAATCCAATAAAGATCCATGTCCCATAGTTTCAATGCAGATGGCTCATATTTGGCTTGTCAATGTTAGACAATAAACAATGGAACCATGATCCTAGAATATGGATTACAATTCCCCCCCTTTAAGAGCAAGTCCAACATTTGTCCCTATGGTGCGAAGGGGGCTCTCTCTATGCATATGTACACATGTCCCTCTAAATGGCTGCTTCCGAGTAATGCGGTTGTCATGTGTACATGCTGTGCAGAAGTTTGTTAAGGCTTTGGCCATTGCTCTAACAGGCCAACATGTATACACAGGAGACCACACAATTCTCTTGGCCTACAAACATCATTGGACATCTTTCGACCTCGACCCACTGTAAACCCTTCTCGATAGTGCCACATGCCTAAGGGTAAGCGTTTTGGACATAGCCAGGGCCATAAACCGTTCAAGCCATGGTCAATCAACATACACACTCCCAGTAAAGTGCATATTCGTTATTTTATCAAGCCATCTAGGCCTTTAAAGGCCACAAAACCCAACACATTGTTGAGTCCCATAAAGGAAATCCTCATCTTTATTTGTGCCACCTAATTAGGAGGTGCATCTCGAAGGCTTGCATTTCCTAGGGCCTGTGAGAGTCATTGTTGTGACAATGGTGTAGAGACCTTGAGGAACTCTGTGCTGGGCTTGATGCTTATGATGTAGTTGGTGATATGGTATCTGGTTTCCACAATCATCCAAATATTGGAAGTAATTGCAAGATATTATATAATTTCATTCCCTTGAGAATGTAGCATTAGGTCATTGAAAAAGATATGAGAACAATGATAAATGCGACACTTGAGTGGAACAGAAGGTGAGGAGCATAGTCATTTTTTTGGGCAAAAAGATTCACAAGGCATGACATTATGACGACATATGATGCATTTCCAACTATGCTCAAACTTAGAATCGTCTACAATGAACATGTATACTTTTTGAATATGTTGCAGATGACACAGTATTATTATGAAAGGACTGGAATGGCTGGCATGATCAATTGTACCAGGTACCGGACCTGTATTTAGTCCCATATGATCACTGAACTGGAAGATTGGTCAAAACCAGTATGAACCGGCTACTTCAATGGTTGAACAAGTTGAACCACTTGGCACAAGCGGGTTTAGACTGGGCTTTGAATGGTATTCACTGGTTTTTTGTAATGTTTTTATTGTTTTCCTTTATTTTTGAAGTCTGGTCTTACTGCTGAAGCAGCCGGTTCGGATCAGGCAGGTGGCCTCACCACTTTGATGATTGGTCCGGTCTTGATAAAACTGTAGTCACTTGGACCCATGGGGCAGTTAGGAGGAAATTCTAGATCTATTTCTCCGATCCTATTGGACAGAAAAGGTAACATTGCCATGTTTGGGGTCTTCCCAACTATTGACGTGTGGTTATCACTTTGTTGTTGTATTCGCTGTTCAACTAGTCTCTCAGTGATAAGAGCCATGCTGATGCCACTTTTTGCTTGCCCCCTCTAATGATGAATGCAATGCATTCAATTCCTAGAGCCCCACATATTGTGGCGTACACCATCTCCATTGTGTCAATAGAATTATTGTGAATCAACTGCAAAAGGTGAGTTCAATTTCAAACTCGGAGCCAAGTTCCGGAGACAATAAAGTTGATTTGCTCCACTCACAAATAAATTTGTTCTGGTGGAGCATATCAAATTTTGTTACAAAGAAATTGGGGTAAAGAAATCTGAAACTTATGGGCTGGTAACACATCTATTGTGCGCAGCAAACTTGTTGAAGCTTTCATATAGCCTTTATGGTCCCCATCTGTGATGCAAATATCATATAAACTTATGAACAATCTTTTAGCGATTAAATTAAAAGAAAGAAATTCTAGTGAATAGGCCGTCTTCTTTGTATTTTCTTTAGCTACTAGTTTTGTTCTTGCATTGTTAAAGAAATTGATGATATGAAAATTCACATATTGAGTTCAAACATGATATGTTCTAATTTCAGATCTTGTATTAATGAAAAATTTATTTTATGAAACAAATTGGTGGTTAAAAGTTGTGCTGTAATGGCGGATTTCCAGAATTCAGGACAGGACCTGACCACAGCGGTTGATTCCAATGCCTCTAGCATGGTGATAATGCCTCCGACATCAGTGATTAAACAGCTGGGAATAGCTTTTGAGTAAGTATGCCTGTAAGACGTATACCTTTTGTGTAATTATGCATTTTAGAAAATTTTTGACTTGCTTGTTTTCTGCAAATTGTTTACTTTAAGAACATTGTTGAATTTGAATTTAGGCTAGCATTTTGGAAATATGATCATGCATGGGCAGAATTCAAACCGAGGATTAGCTTTATATTGATATGTGAATCTTTGGAGTTGTAGGTTTTCTAATTTCATTTCATTCTTGGATCAACCATTTGAACAACATAGGTTGTCTATTAGTGGGTGAATTTATTGGGATGATGGAATATTTTTCATTTTTGGGTATCAAGGCTCCAAATACGTAATATGGGAATAATTCCATGTGCGAGGTAGGAGATTTGAGGACTTAATATTCATCCGTGGTATATATGATCAAGAATGGTCATGGATATCCATTGGCAACACCAACTCTTTAAGTGCTTTAATGGATCAAGTGAGAAATTTTTCCTCAAAAGAGTTATCTTTTTTGTTTTTTTTAGAATGGTTCTAAAAAAGAAATGCATAATACAAAGTTAACCAATATCCTTTCTTCACATGTAGAAACTAGATATGGTAATGGTTCCGGAATTTAGCCACCATATGTACTGTAATCATGCTCGATATTCTTTGTTAGTTCCTGAAAGAACATCACCATCATCATTATCCCGGCCTTATCCCAATTATTTGGGGTCGACTGCATGAATCCCGCTTCACCGTTTTTCTCTATTTAGGGTCATACCCTTAGTCAAACCATAAGTCACCATATCTCTTCTCACTACTTCCATCTATGTCCTCTTGTGCTTTCCCTTTGCCCGTTTTAGAGCCTTATACTTGAACAAAATTAGCCCTCCCAATCGGTGCTGTTTTTTATTGAAAGAACATATTATACAAAATATGGATGGGATTTATGTGGTACCCTTAATGAAGGTACAATTGAATAAGTGAAACCTCAGTTTGACAAAGATACAATGGCCTATTCGGCACATGTCGAGAATGTGGTTTGCTACTTTGCATTGACAATGGACTTGAAATTAGTCACCACTTGATCATAATAATCATCGTGATCCCCCAAGCCTTATCTCAACTATTTGGGTCGACTATATAAATCTTGTTTTTCCATTCTAGTTTATCAAGAACCAATACCTTCAGTAAGGCCATATATCACCATATCTTTTCACTACTTCCATTCATGCTCTTTTACGCCTTCCCCTTCCCCTTCCCCCCCCCCGTTTGGATCCTTCCACTTGAACCAAATTGCAACTTCTAACTGATGTCTTAGGTCTACGCTGCACATAACCAGCCCACCTAAGTCTACTTTCCCTCATCTATTAAAGCCACACCTAAATTCTCTCCAATGCATTCATTCTAAATTCTACCTTTTCTTGTGTTCCCAGTCATTCATCTGAGCTACACTCATCTTGTGGAAATGTTGTTTCTTGACCGTCCAATGTTCAGTCCCATAAAGCATAACTGGTCTTACAGCTGTCCTATAGAACTTTCCTTTCAGTTTCATTGGTATGCGGCACTCACATAAAACTTCAGATTCACGTCTCCACTCCGCTCACCCAGCTGTAATTCTATGCGCGGCATCTTCCTCAATCTCTTCATTCTCCTAAAAATAGTCACTAATTGGCGAAAGAAAGAAAAAAGAATGGACATGAAGGTATGCTCTAGCCATCTTTTAGGAGGTCATCACACATTAGTTTTTCCATGTTGTACCTAGTGTTTTTTGCATAGGGGTTATGCTTGACTCCTATTTAAAATCCATTTTTTATGTTCCTTCACATATATAGTTTGTTACAGGCCACTTGTCACTTGCTACCATAATTACCCAAATCTTTCACCAAAGGTTGTGATTTCTTTTCAAAAACTCGATTCGGCTTCCGATTAGGAATATTCATGGAACCTGTTTCCATGGTGGGGTCTAGAATATCGATTCTAACACTTGCAAAATCTCGTTTTCAATATTTATTGATTCTTGATTCTGCGATTGGTGAATCTCGATTCTAAAAAGTGATGTTTAGAACTTTTTAAGACATCAAACTTCTTGAGCTAGGCACTTAATCTCACGCTCTAACGTGTAGTCATCTTTCTTAACCTGAAATTACCAATAGAAACCAAAGTGGTAGTCCATGTTTGCTACTTAATTCTTTAAGTATGTATTGCATTAATCCAATGGAGAGATTGAAACTCCAAGATGTTGAAAATAATGTAAAGGTGCATGTATGGCATGCCAGTCAATGAATGACATGGAGACATGTATTGTTTCCCTCTAAGTTCCCTCCCGTTTCCAACGATGTCGGAATCTCGATTTCCATAAATGAAGGAATCTTGTTTCCATATTGGTCGATTCCAACTAGGTCAGAAACTTGATTCGAAAGTTCTAGGAATCTCGATTCCATCTATGTAGGGATCTCGATTCTAATTTGGTCGAATCTCGATTCCCAAAAATAGGAATCTCGACCCCACAGTTCCTTTTTTATTGACGTCTTTTGAAAACATGAATCTTCCATCCGGCGACTATTCCACGCTTTCGATTCCTAAATCGATTGGGGTAACTATACTTGCTGCCATACTAAGAGCTCGAACCAAGTGTTGTTGCTCTAATCACTCACTCATCAAATAACCAAAACTGAAAACTAAGAACCAAGTTCATCATGATTAGCATATGAATGTTATGCCGTGGCCCATTTGCATTGGCATGTCCACTAATATTAACATTGATCACATGCTGTCCTTTGCCTCAAAAGGTTTTGCAACATTGGGAAGTTATTTGTAAAGTGTTTGATGGGAGTTCCTTTCTTTATTAGTTGATTTTGTTTTGATTATAGTTGTTGGAAATGCCTATGATTCCGATTCATTTCAGGAATCGGAATCGTGGAATCGCATGTGCCAGATGATTCCTAATCTCGGAATCACCGTCCGGACAATGAAAACCATTGGAGGCAGGATTCTCAATAATCGGAATCGCGATCCGATAAAATAGGCATTGTGATCGTATTTGTAGGAATCGGTATCCCATCATATTACAATTGGGTCTCCTACCTTTCAAGAATCACACATAACCCCACACAGTTCAATGACTTTCAAAATCACGATCCGACGAAATAGGAATCGGTATTCCTATATTACTGGAATCATTGTCCCCACTCCCCATTGATTAGGAATCGAGATTCCCATAATTTTGGAATTGTGCACCCATCCCCTCCAGTATAAGAGAGAAATATTTTGCGAGAGAAGATTTAAAGTTTTATATAGATGATTGGGGATAGACAAATGATACTATAGTTTGACGCAAGTTATCTTTGTAAAAAACCAAGCAGATACTATAAATAATACCATAGCTTGATATTAGCTTGAAAGACCAAGATTTCACTTTTTCCTCCAAATCCAAGGACTGCAAGTGGCCATGAATTTCGATCACTGTTAACCCATTTCCTTTTTCTTTTCCTTTTTTTTTAGGGGTTTATGTCCATACCCCATCAAGTATACAATGATATAACGAGTGATAAGCATTTTACTCGGTGCTGTGGATGAACATTAATGAGCATTCTATTAATCACCTACCAAATATGCCCCACATAATCCTTTACTTGGTATAGTAAATGATCAATAATAAGCATTTGGTTATTGCAAGCATCCTATATGAACATCTTACTTTGAGGTGGGGTTGCCACCCAAATGTCTTACCTTGAGGTGGAATTGCCACCCAAATATCTTATGTTGAGGTGGAACTGTCGCTCACTTATTGATTTATAGATTGATAAATCCGTTGGGTAACTTGGCAGAGATTATTGTACATGGATTCATCTCGAAAGTTTATTAAGGCTTTTGGTTCACAACATCACAATCTTGAAACCCAAATCAGGGGTATTTAACCTTGTACGAAATTGTAACATGATACAAAAGATTTCTGAGAACTCTTTCGGTTGCATAGATTTAGTTCTTGGAACTCCTCCCACAACATACAATTTGTGAAAGTATTTCATTCAACATTTGCATTTGAAATTTGATTCCATGTCATTAGAACTTGATTCGATGTCGATTGAAACATTGTTTGGTGCATCTAAGAACTGTGAATTTTGATGATGTGGAGCTTGCTTCCAAGCAAGATGGATTCACAATTTGTAAAAAATTGGAATCATCTCCCACACGCTGAATCGCACTGTTGTGCAACTATGAATCGCAGATTCTGTGATATGGAATCTAGATTTCAGCCTTCTAAGAATCAAGATTCATATAATAATATGGAACGCGTTCCATGAAACTGGGAAACGTGATTCGTGTCTTCTAGATTCATGTTTCATCCTTGGAACCACAGAATCGTGATTCCAAACCAAAATGTTCGGAATCGCAACCTTGGTACGATTCGGGTAGCTATAGTTTTGATCTTCTCCACAAGCCTCTTGATATCCATTGCGTTGAAGAAATTGGTCATGTCGATGCACGCCCTAGAGTGCTTAATACAAAGTAGGGAAAGTAGTCCTTTTGTAAAGCATCCACTTAGTCCTTTCTATTTATAGACTAGAACTACACATTGTGGGCCCATAACTTGTTGTGTAAGTTACGATATAGGAGGTGCCCAAGTAGAATTATTTCTATAGAGTCAAAGGGTTTGAAGAATTCACATCAGAAGATGAAGTTGTATCTTTTGCAAAAAAAAAGCCAAATGTTTCTATTTTTATAGTCTGACGCATAGATACTTGAATATGCTTAAGGTACCGGTGTTATAAAATAAAATATTTTACATCATGATGTGGTGTATGCATCAACTTGTTGGATACATAGAGTTAACGCTTTATGGAAGCTATATTCACTTTGTCAGATAAGAAAGTTGTTTCTGTATCCCTATCCTGGATTTTTAAAAATGCAGAGCAATGTCCCTGCTCTCCGTCCCCTGCATTCATATCTATACCAGGGACCATAATTAAGGTTGTTTGTTTTTTAACTAATTTAAATTGGATTTAATGTTCCTATATATATTGCAGTAACGCGATGCCAACTTGCAAACCCCAATTTCTGGAGGGGATAAAAACAATTATTTAGAAAACAATTATTTAGAAAAGGTCAAAAGAATGTGCTGGGTCATACAGTACATTGGGGTAGGGGTTTGGGCTGTCAGTGTCATGGGTCAGGTAACCAGGTTACAAGCTGGTACATAATTGGTTACAACTGACATCTGATTCCACATATGCAGTAAGGTCCAAAGAGGATGAAGATGATAAGATAAGGGCTGTGGTCCAATTTATCTAGTAAGTGCCGCATGATGATCTGTTCGCTAGAATTAGGTGAAGATGAAAATGTTTGGAATTGAATTAGCTAGTGACATGTATGTGGTCTTCAGTTGGATCAAAATCATCTTTAGAGTACTTATTGTATAAGCGAAACAGGAGCACGAATGAAGAAGCTAAATTTGTGTGAAATAGGGATCATGTGAAGTTTCCTAAATGCTTACGACCAAGACAATGTACACCACCCCCTATGATACCAGTCAACTCAACGATAACTAGGATCTTATTCTTGAAGAACTGGGCATGTGTTTCTGATTGTGAAGAGATTTTTAGGAGATACAGCTGGGTCTACTCATGGATATACTTTGGATGCGATTCTGCTGATGTGATTCATATCCTTTTTGAGTTGAGTGATTTGACAATTTGGTTATATGAACTACTTCTGTTCTTGGGGCTTAGCATAATTGATTTGTAATCTTGTGTTCATATATTTTTGTTCTACTCTGCATTTAACAAAGGTTTAATATAATAAAAAACATGTCATAATACCTTCTTCTTAGATTTTTGAATCCTCTCCTTCTAATGAGGAGACTATCTTTTCACCTTTTCATCACAAGCTCATACCTGCCAGGTGTTGCAGGATTCCAAATCAGTGATTTTCAAAGGGGCAACTCTGCGTCTTCGTGCTTGGTCCCCATAGGAAGGATCTTTCAGAAGGCAAAAGTCTGGCTCACGCTACACCATTTGCCACTCCATGCCTGGTCTCCAGCAAGTTTTAGGAGAATAGCAGAAACTTGTGGAAATTTGATCTCGATTCGATGGAAATTTATGGAAACACGACCACTAGGATCCATCCTGCTCTTGGTGGAGGTCCTGGACCCTAAAAATATCCCACCTTGTGTGTGGATAGAAGTGGATAACACGTTCTATTCGATTTCTCTGGCCTGGTCTGAGGCTTCTCCCCCCTCGGTTAACTTGATAGATAGCCGTCCGCACTCGCTGCCAGAGATCTCTTCACCCCATTCTTGGTACGACGTTTCCAGGTAATCAGGCAAAGCCAATCGGCGCCACCACCGGAACCCCCATGACCATTTTCCTGGCAAGAGAGACAATCGGCCAAGCTTTTCGGCCAGTCACCAGTCTTCCCAGTGGATACCACGTGGCATCCTCCCAATGCCATCTGGGGACGGCGGGGACGGTGGAGTCAGAGAGTCGGTGCCGCTCGCATGCTTGGGGCCCACCCACACAGAACCAATCCCAGAAGGCGGTGGGGTTGGACACAGCTGTCACTTACCATCGGGTCTCCCGGCTTCCTCTATCCATCGACTCCGTAAGGAGGTAGTAGAGAACATAGTTCGCCAACCCTCTCCTGGGTTGTCGGGCTCTTTAAAGGATCCGTCTTCCTCGGTTGGGGCTATGGATCGGGCCTCGGTAGCTGACCCGACTCACGTGTTGAGGACCCCTACGGACGAAGTTACACATGTCGCCCTGAAGCTTGTCTCTTTGGTCATGCTGCAGGTGCCTCTATCCCCGTGTGTCCCAGGCTCTCATGAGGAGACAGCTGCCACCTTTTCGCTGCCCTCCATTGCTTCGGCAGCAGCCCTTGTCCCCTCGGATGACATTATGCACTCTGCCCAAGATACCCTCCCACCTCTCCCTTTGCCACTCGGCCTTTCGCCACAACCACCCCCTGACGGTCCACCTAACGGCATCCCTCCATCTATCCTTTCCTCCTATGAAGATCCACCTAGGCCTTCCAGCGAACCTACCCCCTCTCAGAGCTCACCGTTCTCCACGAGCCAGGCATTGCTAGCTTCCATCCTGTCCTTTCCTCCTTACAGGTCCTCTCTGTGCCTTCCAGAGGTTGCCTAAACCAAAGATGAGAGAGCCAGACCCACTTTCCCTCTTCACTTTGGGTCCCCCTCTATTCTATCCGTGACATTCCTACCCCTTCCCTTCCATTCCCACAGTGACCCTTCTCTGTTTGCCTCTTCACTGACAATGGAAGTGGACACTTCACTTCTTGCTTTCGGCATCATCATGGTTTACTCCCTCCATCTATCCCCCCTTGACCGTTCTCATCTCTCTGAGCTTCTTGGCCCCTTTCTTCCTCAACCCTCTCTCCTAATTCCTCTTGGCAGGATAATGACGGTACTCTTCCCATATGAGTTCTCTCCTACTTCGCCTTTCGACCTTGGTCCCCAACCTTACCCATATCACTTCTTTTATCATTCTACACCCCTCCTCTATCATTGCCTTTCAACCCTTGCCCCTATCCCGTTTCCAGCTGGGCTCCTCCCCCCGTCACCTACTGGACCCCTACCCAGCCTGAAGCCTCCCCTGAGCCCCCTCTTGGTTCACCACCTGCTTCTGCTCCCTCCCAGGATAACTCAATTTCTGAGTTTCCCGCGGCACCTTCACCTGATCTTAGCCAAGGTGAACCAGTGTCCTTGCCGTCTGACCTATATTCCCCTGTTTTCCCTGACCAGTCCTCCTAATCCACTGAACCTTCTGTGATAGCTCCTGAATCACTACCCCATACACCCTCTTCGTCCTATTCCTCAGAAGGCGATCCAGAGAGAGCTGGTGGAAAAGATAACACTCGAGAAGCTGGTAGGATGAAGGAGATCTACAGAGTAATGGGATTTGCACACCATGACCCGAAGGCCCCACACATCAGTTCTTGCAGGCGGACGCCCAAACCAGGTTCAAGGTGAACCTCAAAAGACAATGAGAATTGCTAAACCTCTTTTCTTTTATTACTTATGACAAATTTGGAACTGATGTCAAGCCTCTTCCCACCACCACCCAAACCTCTCCCACTCTTAGGCGGTCGCTTAGGATTGTCTCCAACCCCCCTGCTTCTTCCCTTAACTAATGAAGTTACTTTCTGGGAATATTAGAGGGTTGGGACAGAAGTCCAAAAGGGACTCGGTGAGAGACGTTTCAATAAAACTCTCCGCATCAATCCTTGCCTTGACAGAGACGAAACAACCGGAGCCTACTCTGCAATCTATTCGCAGCGTGTTGGGCAGAAGGCCGTGTCAATGGGAATCATTACCGGGCTTTTGACGATATTTGGGTAATTTGGAACTTAACTGAGTTTAATCTCCTCTCATCTCACATAGGAGATTTCTCGGTCATCGTCCTTCTCTCCAGGACAACAGATGGTGTGCTGCTTAAATTCTCTGCCATTTATGGTCCAAACTCAGCTTCCCTTCGCCCCCGTCTCTGGTCTGAATTGGATCTCGTAGCAGCCTTACCACATCCTGCATGGTGCCTGGGCGGTAATTTCAATATCAGCCGATGGTCTCATCAGAGAAACTTCAACACCAATATTTCCTAGGGAATGTTGGATTTCTCTGACTTCATCTCTCGACAAGAACTTGTAGACATTCCAATTCAAGGGAATGCCTTTACCTGGTCCAACCACTTTGCTTAGCCTTCCCTGGCTAAACTGGATCGATTTCTTCTGTCCCTGGATTGGGAAGTTGCTTTTCCTGATTCACACGCACTTACCCTTCCTAAACCTACCTCGGATCATTGCCCCATTCTTCTTGATACATAGACGATTTGTAGGGGGCCAAAACCCTTTCGGTTTCAATTGGCTTGGTTGGAAGAGCAGTCCCTTGTGACTCTGTCCCCAGTTGGTGGAATTCTTTCTCTTCCCAAGTCTCGAGTAGAGAGGGATTCAAGCTACAAACCAAAATCCAGCTGCTCAAAAAGTCCTTGAAAAATTGGACCCAATCTCAGCAATGGAATTATTCTCAGTTAGAAGCTCTTTGCTCAACTTTATCCAAGACCTTGATACCTTTATCCAATCCAAGCTGGAATACCTTTCTACACTCAAGAAAGTAGAGCTTTTTGTGGTACTAGAGATCTCGGGTCAATTGGTTAAAAGCAGGGGACCAGGACACTGCTTTCTTTCATCGTATAGCCAATTGTAGAAGGAAAGAGAATCTGATATCCACAATTTGGTGGATAATAGTTTTCTTACTCAGCCAGATGAATCGAAGTTGCCATCCTAAATTACCTCAAGTCCCTCTATACTGCCCCTGTGGGACTCAGGCCAAGGATGACCACTTTGGATTTCCTTACTGTTCCTGTTCATTGGTCCAGCGAGTTGGAAAGACCTTTTACAATTGAGGAAATCTCAAACGCCATTGATCAATTAGCCAAAAACAAAGATCCGGGGCCGAATGGTTTTCCCATGCCCCCCTTTAATCCTGGGTACTCTTCTACCTTATATTAGGAGCTTCTTTGAAGAATTCTATCTAAGGGGATCTTCAACAAACCTATCAATGCCATCTTTATAGCCCTTGTCCCCAAGAAAGAAGGTGCTGAAGAGCTAAAGGACTTTCGTCCAATTAGCTTACTTAACTCAACATACAAAATTCTGGCCAAGGTTTTGGCTTCAAGACTCCAGCAGGTCCTTCCTTTCATCATCTCGCAGTCCCAATTAGCTTTCATCCTAGAAAGGCTGATCCTGAATGGTGCGTTGGTAGCTCATGAGTGTATCCACTCTCAGCACCTATCCAAGAAACCAGGCTTGATTTTCAAAATCGATTGGGAGAAAGCATATGACCATGTGGACTGGTCATTATTGGATGAGACGATGGCTAGAATGAATTTTGGTCCTCGATGGAGAAAATGGATAAAAGGCTGCATTTCTATCCCCCATTTTTCGGTCCTTATAAATGGAAGTCCTAAAGGATTCTTCGCTGCTTCGAGGGGGCTCCGTCAAGGTGACCTGCTATCTCCCTTTCTCTTTACTATAGTCACTGAGATTTTCAGCAGGTCTATCTCTCGTCTCTACCAGGAAGGACTACTTTCGGCTTTCCTCTGTAGCTCACAAGGTCCATCGGTATCACACTTGCAATACGCAGATGATACCCTAGTCTTCCTAGATGCGGTCCCTCAGCAAATTGAGAACCTCAGAATCTTCCTCAAATGCTTTGAGAATGCCACTGGCTTTAAAGTAAATATGGAAAAATCAAAGATGATGGGAGTGGGTCTCACACTTCAAGAAATCAGATCCCTGATTCCATCTTGGGATCGTATAGTAGACGACCTCCCTACCACTTATTTGGGGATACCTTTAGGTTTAGGGAAACCAAAAAAGAGACATTGGGCCCAAGTGATTAGTAGAGTTGATAGGCGTCTAGCTGGATGGAAAGGAAGATTCCTTTCCCTGGCCGGTCGTTCTACTTTGGTCAAGGCTACACGGGCTAACTCCCCTATTTACTTGATGTCCATCTTCCATATGCTAGCGTCGGTGTCAAATAGGCTGGACCAACTGATGAGGAACTTTCTGTGGTCCGGCCAAGCCTAAAAGACGAGTCATCTAATCTCTTGGGATAGAGTCCGACTGCCCAGAGCCCAAGGTGGTTTAGGTATCAAAGATCTAAGAAAGCATATTCTGACTTTGTTAGGGAAGTGGTGGTGGAGATTGGCCACCAACCAAACTCTTTTTGGGCACAGGTAATTCGGAATAAATATAACATTCCATATCACAATTGCGTACCTGAAAGGCTCTCAAGAAGCATGGCTTCAGGAGTTTGGAAATCTCTCGCCTCCTCGCTTGCTCAGTTCAAGAAAGCGCTTCGTTTCCATCCAAAACAAGGAAACAGAGTTCGCTTCTGGTCTAATCTGTGGATTGGACATGCTCCCCTTAGGGACCTATTCCCTAACCTTTTTCAACTTGCTTTCAACAAAGAGTTTAGTATTACAGATGAATGGTCTTGGCAGGGGGGCGTAGAACATGGAACCCCACTTTTCGAAGGAATCTTTCGGAAGAGGAACCATTAGCTTTCACCACTCTATCGGCTGCTCTTCACCCGGTGTTCTTACCTTCATCAGGGAATGATTCTTTGGTATGGACACTATCCCCATCTGGTAAGTTTTCAGTAGCCTCTTTCTATAAGAAACTTATCCAGCCTCCTACTTTCCCTTTAAATCCCATCTCACCTCTTTCCAAAGTATGGAACACAATAGCTCCTCCAAAAGTTCAGTCTTTCAATTGGATAGCTGGCTGTCAACGGACTCTCACGCTTGATCAGCTCCAAAAAAGAGGTCTGCCACTCCCAAACAGATGTGTAATGTGCCTGAAAGAGGAGGAGTCAAATCCCCACCTCTTTCTACATTGCAGTGTGGCTTATGAGCTTTGGACGCTGATTCTACATTTATTTAGTCTCAAATGGGTCCTCCCACCTTCGGTAAAAGATTTATTTCTTCATTACTCAGGTGGTCCTTGGCCCAAAGCAGGTAGAACCTTGTGGAGGGCAGCAATCGCTGCTACCGTATGGGTTTTATGGCTAGAAAGAAATGAGAGGGTCTTTCAAGGACAGAAAAATGAAGTTTCAGGGCTGTTTCATAAGGTTACATCACTCGTAACTTTTTGGGATTCTACCCAGAGCATCTTTGGTGGGATTCCTATGAGTTCTTTCCTCAGGCAATGGGACAATATTATCCGACTCCAGCCTTTCAAGTTACAGCGACCTCACAACTGGTTACCTCCTCTAGAATATGCCATAAAGCTTAACTTCGATGGCTGTTCTTTGGGAAACCCGGGCCCTTCAAGAGTACGGGGAGTCTTCCGCGACCACAATCGAAATGTTCTCATGACATATTCAGAATATGTCGGACATGGAGATTCACAATTTGCTGTAGCATTGGCACTCCTAATGGGCCTAAATTTTTTTAATCCATTTTGGGGCCAATCCTTAGGGGTGGAAGGAGATGCAAAAAACATTCTATCATGGGCAGCAGGCACCACTACCCCTCCTTGGTACCTTTCTAGGATATTTGATGAAATTTACCACTTATGCAGGGATACCAATATCTATTGGAGGCATACATGGTGGACGTCGAACGAGTTTGCCGACCTTCTCGCTAAAGATGGTGCGCGGTGATGACCACACATGGAAGACAATGAATGGTCCACCTTTTTTGCATTGGACCATCGAGGTCTTCTAGGACACTAGATATTTTTTGGTTGTTGCTTTATGTAGTAGGGCGTGCTTATAAACCCAATTTTTTGAGACCTCAATCTTTTGGATACAGCCACTTCAAAAGGATATAAGTTGTATAGGGTTAATGGCTTAATTTTTTGACTGAGATACCTGTCTCATGGGTATTCTCAGTCCTCTCTGTATTCCTTCTTTCTATATAGTAATACAACATTAACATTATTAAAAAAAAAAAAAAAAGGTTTAATATAGTTGCAAAATTATTCTATGAATACTATCTCAGAGTTTCCATCCTTTACATTTCTTGAAGATTATTTATTTTAGATTATTTGGTTTTCGTCAAGCATCATTCTAATAGCACTGTTGTATTTTTAGGGCCGGGAAGAAGTTCAAGTCGATGAAAGATCTCTTGATAGTACACAAAGAAACTTCACCCGTCAACGAAAAGTCTGGCTTTGTTTCTAGTATTACTGCAATGAAATCACTTGTTCTTCGTGAAAAAGAGGATAAAATAGATTTAGAATATAGTGTTGATGAAGAAATCTGTTCCTTACTGCATACCTTATTTAATCGAGGTAAAAAGTGGTCCACTGATGTTATTGTTGCTTTTATCCTTGTATATGTGAATTATATGTTGTCATTGTTGTATGCTTATCACTTGATGGTCTTTCACTTTCATTATAATATCTGCAAGATATCTGCAGAGGAGCAATTTCCCAAGTTGGAAAAGAACTCTTGCTCTTCCACCTTTTGCACGGCACATTTACCAAGGGATATCCAAGGTGCGCCCCCAGGGAGCTTTGTTGTTAAGCTTGCTGAAGCTGTGGGGAGCATTAAGACGCTGCGTAAAATGATATCATTTTGGCTGATTCTAGTTGCTGAAGTGAGTATAGTTTATACATGTCACATCTATCAAATATAGTTGGAATTGATAAGAAGTCGTCACTTCTCTTTAGTTTGCAACTGAAATATTAATCTTAAAGGTGCTATATTAATTGAAGTCCATGTGTTTTCCTCACAGGGATATTATCTTTTTGATTTTCCTTTCAATACTGTAACTGTTCAATGGATTTGAGACATGTCTGTCCTCACAGAATTTGGGCATTCTGAATGTGAACCCTCTTGTGTGATCATGTACTTTATAACACTTTTGAGGCAAAATTCCAGCATGTTGCAGTGCGTTATACAGTCTATTCTTCAATATTCTCCTAACGCTGCTTGTCCTACGTAATTATATATTTTTTCTTTTTAGCTTTAATTTGACTTTGATAGCATACTATTTGTTTGTTCAGTACCACTAGAATAACTGCAATATAATTTTCTTCGATATTAGTTTTGCTAGGTTATTGAATATCATATTCATGTGGTGCATCATTCTCTCTTGACATGAGTAATATCTTGATGTTTTTTTTGTTTTTTTTTTTGTTTTGGGGGAATGAGTAAGATCTTGATTTGATGCGGTGTCCCAGGAGATCAATATATTTTATGCTATGATGCCTTAGTTTACATTTTTGCGCCTGTCATTAGATTTTCAGCCTTACTGATGTAGACTAAAATCTGGTTGCTACAAAATTTTAATTTTATTTTTAGAGATGTGGGTCGACTTTTTATTTTTTTATTAGGGTTAATTTTAGGAATATTATTTATTTTAAGATTTAAGGATGCAATTTTGTTTTTTAGGAAGCTTGTCTTTAGGTCCATACTTTTCTTAGTAGGTCTGTATTTTTCACATTATAAAGAAATAAGAAATTAGGTTGTTTTCTTTATTAGTAGGAGTAGATTAGGTTGTTAAAAAGATGAAGTTGTTTTAAGAAGGGATAAGGCCGTTTTTATTTTTAGGAAGGGTTGTGTTTTGGAGGCTTGAATGTTAATAGAAGATAAAGACGTGCTTACTATTAGGAGATAAGGTGACGTGCTTACTATTAGGAGATAAGCTGTTTGCTTTTAAAGGGGAATCGTTTTAGAATGTAAAGGGAAGATATAAAAAGAGGCGTTCCATGTAAAGGAGGTGGTGATTGATTTTTATTAATGAAAAAGAAAGTTATTTTGTAGATGTGAGTTTTTTTCTTCTCTTGTACTTGTGGGCCTGTAGCGGAATACTCGGATCCACATTCCTTTTGCTAGCGATTTCCTTTGCGGTTTCTATTTCTCTAAAAATCGTGGTTATTTTACCAGGTATTATTCGTAGGTAATTTTTTACTTCGTCAAGTGATATCAAAACGTAGTTGATTTTTGTGGATTGTGGTGTTCGTTGCTAGGCATCTTGGCTCGTGGACATGGTCTATGGCCAGATATCGGTACTCAACCCATCTGACGAGAATGGGACCTCAGAGATCTTTGAGATAAAGAGATCGAAAATTTGAGAAGGCAAGTAGAGGAGTTGACCTTATGCTTGGTGCAAAATCCAGCCCAGGCACACGATGATGATGGTAGTGAGTCGGATGCTATTTTTGAGAACTTGTTCCATGCTTACGCTCTACGTTTGGAGCCTCATGGTTGGGAGAGTGATCGAGTTAAGTTTGATAAAGAGCCGATAGTTTTGAATCTTCAACTAGAATTATCATTCCAAAGTGATCTCATATTTGATGAAGGTCCTGTATTTGATGAAGAGCAAGATGAAAGGAGAGAAGTTGTCCTTGAGGCAGCAAGGTATCTAATTTCTCACCAATGGAAAGGTGGAGAATCAAGATGTTGACTGGAACTCAGAGGAGATCGAGCCTTTGGAGATATATGACAAAGAAACCGATGCATACGTGGCCTAAGGTTAAGTTTGAGCAATTGCAGCAAGTTTATGTGGCTGAAAACTCAACATTTAATGACCCTTTCTTCGAGGGCTTATCATTTTCAATGCACAATTGTTATCTTTTAATTAGTGTAGTAACCCACGGGTCTCAAGATTGTAGTTACAATATTCGGGATCGTGTTGACAATATTCGGGTTGAAGAAGGATGCGAGACTAATACAAATATCATCTTTGTGCATTTTGAAACTCGAGGTCGAGTTTTCTCCATTGAGGGGAGAATGTGCAGACCAAAATCTGGTTGCTACAAAATTTTAATTTTATTTTTATAGATGTGGGTAGACTTCTTATTTTTTTTATTGGGGTTAGTTTTAGGAATATTATTTATTTTTAGGATTTAAGGTTGCAATTTTGGTTTTAGGAAGCTTGTCTTTAGGTCCGTACTTTTCTTAGTAGGTCCGTATTTTTTTTCTTCTAAAGAAATAAGAGATTAGGTTGTTTTCTTTATTAGTAGGAATAAATTAGGTTATTAAAAGGATGAAGTTATTTTCGGAAGGGATAGGGCCGTTTTTACTTTTTAGGAAGGGTTGTATTTTGGAAGCTTGCATCTTTATAGAAGATAAAGATGTGCTTACTATTAAGAGATAAGGTTATGTGCTTACTATTAGGAGCTAAGGTGTATGCTTTTATAGCGGAATTTTTTTAGGGAAGGTATAAAAAGAGTCGTGCCATGTAAAGGAGATGGTGATTGATTTTTATTAATGAAAAAGAAAGTTGTTATGTAGAGAGAGAGAGAGCCCTTTGTGGGTGTTTTTTTTCCCTTGTGCTTGTAGGTCCGTATCGGAATACTCGGATCTGCATGTTTGTTCCTTCCGCTTGCGATACTTTCTCGATTTTTATTTCTCTCTCTAAAACGAAGTTATTTTGCGAGGTATTATTTGCCGGTATACTGTGTCACTTGCCCCTAGTATCAGATTCACAGTTTGGTCATGTTTTTTACAATTTGATTTGATGAGCAAATTTGAACCACTATGTATTCTTATTGCATGGTAAAATGAAACTACAAATTATAATCGAAAGAATTGGGCTTCCCATGGCTGTAGATACCGGTCGAACTATTGATTTGGCTGAAATTTGGTGTCACATAACCCTATGTGGATGCTAGATATGGTTGACATGGCGAACTTGTGTTTGGCGGGTATTTCAGATCATAAGGATCATTACTATAAAAAGGAATTTAACGATCATTTCTAGCCATTCATTGGTGAAGCATGGCTTTTTATTTGCTTTTCCGAACTGTTTGAATATGGGTTTCAGGCCTTCTACCTGTGCGCGGAGGGTTTCATTGAGCAGTGTGGGTCATAATCTCGAGAAATGCAATTTGGTCTGTATGTTATGCAAAAACTTGAATTGGGGTTTGGTTTGTTTCTGCTGACATGATGGAGGAGGCATCTGTATAGTTTGTCAGTGGAGTAGATTGGAGATTCAGTTGCCCATGGTTGAGATTTTTCCTAGTTTTCCCAATGCATGTAGCTGGACTCTTTTACATTGCTTTCAATGGGTGTTAAACTCATGGGGTAGTTATGGTGATACCATGTTGGGGCTAGAGAGAAACGGTTGAATCTCCTTGAATGCTAGGTTATAGTGATGGTCTTCCTAGTTACTGTTGTTGCTTGTAAATCTATTGTGCAGGGACTTCTTTGGAATTCTTGATTTGGGCTTTGTTGTACCCGGCATTGAGGTTAATATACAAATCCAACAATTGGTTGGAATTTGGGAGATCTATTGTGCCTCATGCTCTTTCCTTATCCATTTGTGAACTTGGATGCGATAGGCATATCCCGTTGGTCACATAAAAGCCAAGGGTCTAAGAGGGCTCATGTGACACGAGTACGGGTGGTTCCCGAACCCGGTGTCCAAATCTTTCTTAATCGAAATTGTTGCTTTATTCATAGGTGTTTTCTCTAGTATCTTGGAGCATTTTCTGTATTTTGCAAACAAAACACAAACTCACATATCGACACAAGAGATCATGAACAGTCCGTTACGATGGACCGATTTTACACTGTCTTTTCTTTTCTCTTCTTTTCGAGGTTAGAGTCAAGATTGATTTACAATGTCAAATGATCTAATCTATATTGTCCAACAAATGTGGAAAGTTGGATTTTCGTGGGTGGATAGCTACGGTATATGATCTAAGTCTCCATTAACCGGCACAAGCATTCCCTCAACAATCAATTAGACAGATGGATTGAGGACACAACTCGGTAAATCCAACCTTTGGACGTTCATGATTATGGATATTGAGCCCTAAAACCACTTCATATTGTACCATCTATTCTGGGCCATCCATTGCAATGGAGCTCCAAATCCAATTTCTAGGGAAAAATGGAATTTGCAAATGTTTTTTTTTGGAATTTGCGGATGTTTTGGGATGCATGTTTTGTCCTTAATCCATGAAAAAAGGAGGGAGAAGAGGTGGAGAGGTGTCAAGATTGCAACATATGCTTTTCCTTTATACACCATTTCATATCTTTTATTTAGTATTTCATCATCATCATCATCCGAGCCTTATCCCAACTATTTAGGGTCGGGTACACGAATCCTGTTAAGCCATTTTGCTCTATCAAGGGCCATACCTTAGTTAGACCGGACGCCTTCTCACTACTTCCATCCATGTCTTTTTGGGTTTTTCCCTTGCCCTATTAGAGTCTTCCCTTGCCCTCTTAGAATTACCATTGATGTTTTAGCTATGAGGTCATCTTCTAAGAATTTTTCTAACTTTTTCTTTTCTTGTTTACTTGGTTTATCACCAAGTACTGGTGTATCTTTATTTAGTACATATATAATTCTATCTTGGACGAGGAGATATTTCATCTTCCTCTTCCACATGCCAAAATTGGTTCCATTCAATTTTTCAATTCTTGAAAGTTTAGCTACTACGATTCTACTAGCCATTCAACTTGCTAACTTATGAAGGAGCAGCCTAAATAGTTTCTAGGTTCTAAGCAAAATGAGATTGCTAAAGGAACTAAGTAGAAATCACTAAAAATAGGTAGGGCCATGTGAGGCCTCATGGCCACACATGCCAACATTTTTATGACATCATGAAACATCTAAGAAAATGCTAGATGCAATAAAAGAAAAATATGACATGCTCTGAAACTCACTTCCAATTGCTATTAAAGCAATATAACTCATTTAAAATGAATGAGGGAGATAATGTAGTGGAGCATGTAAACAAAATACTTGTTATAGCTAAGGACTTAGACATTGCTTGGAATGAAGTTTCGGAGTGCATGCAAGTTTCCACAATCCTAAATAGCCTTCCACCTTCATGGAGGATGATAATAATGACACTTACGTTGAATGCCAAATCTCTTACATTAGGGGACCTACCTATGCAACTAGCATTAGGAAAAGAACACATGAACAAAGATGAAAAGAGTGAGCAAGCCTAACAATAGTAATTTCAAGGAAAGTTTAATAAGAGGAATAATAGGTTCAAAAATAAAAGAAGCAAGCCTTGCAACCAAGAGAGCAAATAAGGACCGTTAAAATGCTTTTTATGTGGTCAGCTAGGTCACTTCAAAAATTGCTGCCCACATAACAGAAACTCGCAAAATCCAAGGCAAAGCGAAATAGGAGCAAGAGGTGAAGTTGTTTGTGTGCTCTCTAAGTGCTTGCTTGCAGACCATGACATCAAAGGATAGTGAGTAGACTCAGGCGCTAATCGGAATATTGGAAGCTCAAAAGGCCTTTTCAAGGACTTCAAAGAAATAAAAGCTGGGGAGAAACATATGTACATGGGGAACAATACCTTTTCTGATGTATTAGATGTAGGAACATGTAGGTTGCATGTAGGGGCAATTGATCTTGTATCGACTGATGTATATTTTGTCCCTTGTATGAGGCGAAATATTGTATCTATCCCCTTGCTCATTAGAAAGGGCTTTGAAGTCCGCTTCCGATCATTGAGAGTATTAATTGGAAAGCGTGGACAAATTTATGCTTGGGGACACTTGGTTGATGACCATAGTTTGTTCCTTCTTGTTGTAAATGAAAAAGATGATAACTAAGATTTCTACTTATTCTGGTTATGTTGTTTGTGCAATGGTTGTTGATACATATACTTGGCTACATAGGAAAAAACAAAATAAATAGGTTAATAAAAAATGTCTTAATCCAAACCTAAATGATATAGAATTTTCAAGCTGTCAGCACTGCTTGTCAAGAAAAATGATTAGGAAATCTTTCAGTAAAGGGGAAAATGATTAGGAAACCATTCAATAAAAGTAATGTGGTCCACTCAGACATTTGTGGGCCTCTCAATGTTAAAACTCATAGAAGGATGTCGTTCTTCATCACTTTTATTGATGATTTTTCTAAGTTTGGATGTGTTTGTCTAATCCACCATTTAATCAGAAGCTTTAGAATTATTTAAAATATATAAAGAGGAAGAAGAAAACCAATTCGGTAGGAATATCAAAATTCTTAGAACTGATAGGGGTGGTGAATTCACATCTGAAGCTTTCAACACTTATTGCCAAGAAAATGGTATTAAAAGACAAACCACTATGCCTTATACGCTACAACAAAATGGCATAGCTGAAAGGCTTAATAGAACCCTCTTAGAAATAACTAGATCCATGATGGCTCATGCTATTCTACCCAAGACTTTTTGGAGCGAGGCAAAAAGAACATCCATGTATATTCTTAATAGAATTCCAACTAAGCCAATAGATTCTACCCCTTATGCTTGAGCCAAGAGAGACAACTTGATTCTATTCTTAAAAGTTCTAAAATGTAAAATGGTAAACCTTGTTTGCTCCTATTGAAAAGGGAGTGAAGTTGTCTAGGATGGATTATCTAGTAGAAAGACAAGAAACGCCTAATTTCCCTATGTACAAGCTATTGGTAGCTTAATGTATTCAATATGATGTACAAGACCTGATTTGAGCTATACTATAGGTCTTGTAAATTAATATCAAAGTAATCTGGGCATAACCCATTGGAAAGAAGTCATAAGAATTCTAAGGTACATTAAGGGAACAAAACAATCTAAAATTGTGTTTTCAAGCAGACAAGCTCGAAGTTTTCGGATATTCAGATGTAGATTTTGCTGGGGATAGGAAGATAGAAGTCCACCTCAGGGCATGTTTTTCTCTTTGGAGGTGCAGTTGTTTCTTGGTTTAGCCAGAAACAAGGGTGTCACTAGGTACACACAGGAAGCAGAGTACATTGCATGTAGTATTGCATGCACTTTCACCGTCTAGATAAAACGCTTCATTGATGACTTAGCTGAAAATAATTGACGGACCGATTGAAAGGTTTTATGATAATCAAGCGGCAATTAAATTAATTCAAAGTGGAGCAAATAGCTCCATAGGAAGACATATGGATATACATTATCACTACATTTAGGATGTAGTTGAGGAAAATGAAATAATTGTTGGTTACTAGCCCTCATCAGATATGATCGCTGACCCATTTGACAATGGGTCTAAGCACTGAACTTCTTTCTAAGCATACTAGCTTGATGGGACTTAAAAATGTTTAAATCTGTTGGTTTCCCTGAGTGACAAATCCGCATTAGTGTGAAAATCCACATGATGAAAATTATGGACATTTATTATGAGAGGGATATGCGCAAAAGCATGAGAAAACCTCATGACAAAATATTATCCTAAAGGTCACACTCAAAAGTAGGAGTATACCTATGACTTATTATTGCGCTCTGCCTTTATGGCCAAGTGGGAGATGTTGGCACGTGTGGCCTTACGTGGCCTTTCCTATTTTTGAGGGCTTCATTATGTTTATAGGAGGATTTCATTGTTTATTTAAGCTTATTTATTACTAAAAAATTCTTTAATGTAATATGTATAAAGAATTAATTAGTTTTCTAAATATTTTTCTAACATTCACATGGATAAAAATCCTTAAAATCTGGGAATTAGTTTTCATGATGATGTTGAAGTACCGACACATCCTATGCTAAGTGGTCAAAAGAGGTCTAGTGCTCCTCCATCATACCTTGATTTCTATGTCTCCATGAGTGAGGAGATAGACAACCTTATTGAGCTAGATGAAATCAATGATCCCTTTGACTTCAATGTTGCAATGAGGTAGTTTCTCAAAAAGCTCTAGGCGGGTCTTAGGCAGCCTGGGGTGTCCAGTCCGCCTAGTGCCTAGGAGGGCGTCCAAAACCTGGGCGGCCTAGTTGAATCCAAAAAGGATTCTACAGTCTCTAACAGTATATATATTGTATAAAATATAAAAATTAGATATTTAGGGTACATTAGAATTCAAAATATACCACACATTGACACACACTCCATAAGCATAACCGTATGTCGGTCCATATCCAATTAAAACTTAAAATTTACCGACCAAATTACCAAACCAAAGTTACCAAATACCAAACCGGTGAAACTACAAATCCACTATCCACAATATACAAGCAAGAGTACGAAAACAAAAGTGAAAGTCATACTTGAAGACTCAAAAGAATCTTCAATCAATGTTCAAAGTTTAATCATTATTCATCATTCATCATAAGAAAAAGTAGGGTCAATCGCCTTTGCATCATATTCATCGACGTCGTCACCCTGCTCGACATATTGGTCATCCTCTTCTTCTGAATCTGCCTCTTCTTCCTCCACCCTCGTCCATTATGCAGAAGATCTAGTGGGCCTAGGAGGGTCGGCTGATGTCCCTGAAGCATCCATGACCATGTCCCATGTCAATCCTTTATGCCCCTCGACCTCATCATCATTAACTAACCACTCCATAGCATTGTCTATATTTTTTTATATGATGGCGTCTCTCTTATCTCTCTTAGCAAGCCTGTCCTTCAAGCATCGATTATATTTGACATAGATTAGGTCATTGAGCCTCTTTGATTCAAGCCTGTTCTTTTTCTTTGTACGAATCTAACAAAATAAAATGAAACTAATTAAAATATTTGGTTCATGTATTATTAATACAATCATACAAATTATCCTTACGGCCTTACCCCTTCAAAAGTACTCCAATTGCACTCACAATCGGATGAGGAAGTGGTTAGGTTTAAGGTGCGAATGGCCAACGTTTGGGGAACTACACCCATGTTGGCTCCACTGATTGACTGCAAAGATATAGAGTAAAATCATAAATAAATAATAGAATCATAAAAATCAAATTTGATTACTTGAACTTGATGAATGTAAGAATATTATTACTGCCTAGATCAATTTTGGTCTTTTGCCTCATCGCCATTGGACTCCCAAAATACTTTAGTGAGTACTTGTAATTTATTAGCGCATCAACACATATAATATCCTGGATATCAGGATCAGGGACTAGGACAACTACCCACTTATTAAATCCAATCATAATTGTGTCATTTGTGTGTATATCCTTGTCAACATAAAAAAAAGCTGGGTTCAAATAATAACCAGTTGCATGCAATGGCCGATGTAGTTTCCTATCCCACTTCTCATCAATAATCTCCAATAACATTGTAGCAGTTCTCATTATCATCAAAATTTTGGGCTATCTGTCGTTTACATTTCTCCATAGTCTCATATATGTAGCCCATAGAAGCCTTGTCACTATCAACCATGCGAAGGACTTTGACAAGAGGAAAAAGTACCTGAAGAGTGCCCTTCACCCCTCGTCAAAAAGCCTTAGAACAGATAATATCTCGCACCCGAACCGATCTTTGGACCACTTGCATTCTTTCTAGTCGTCGGAAGTGAACATCTGCCTTAACTGCACTCTCCTCGAATGTATGCTATCTAGGCATAAGTACCAGGTCGCAAATCTCGTGACCCCAGGTCTCACAATCTCTTTTTTCTTTATAAATCTATGTATCATACTGAGGGTGAGATAGTGGCTGTAAATGAAATTTATAACTGACTTTGCCTTCTGCACTGCACCTGATATTTTGGTTAAACTGCTAAGAGCCTCAAGCATGAGGTTTATACAATTTGCTGCACATGGTGTCCAAAAGATAGTAGGATAAGCTATGTGCAAAAAATTAGTAGCAACAACATTAGGAGCAGCATTGTTTGTGACAACCTGTAGAATAAGATGCTCCCCAACCTCCTTGATTCCCTTCTCTATAACTTGGAATATGTAATGGGCATCATGGGTATAATCCGATGCATCAATAGACCTCAAAAAAACAGTCCCTAAAGGATAATTCACAAGCAAATTCATCTGACTTCTTCTCTTCCTATCACTCTAAGCATCAATCATAATAGAAACTCCATACTGAGCCCATGCATCCTTCTTAACTTCTACACCATCCTTCGTGACACTCACCGCTTTTGTCAAAAGAGGCTCTGAAAGCTCATATGGGGTTGAGGGTTTCATCTTAGGTCCAAATTGGCCAATTGCCTCTACCAAGGCATAGAAGCTACTTAGGCGAGTGGTATTGAAAGAAATGCTTGCCTCATAAAACCATGTAGCAATAAAAAGCAACTCTATCTCTCTTTTCCATCTTCATTATAATTTCAATGGTGGTTTGCTTTTTTGTTTTCGCCTTCAACCTCAGGGTTAGGCGGGCCAAAAAACTATCCATAGGGCCTCTAACCCGATGCTTCTCTCAGAACTCGAACCAGAAGCAATTACAACTGTCTTTCCCTTTCTCTTAATAATGGATTGTTCTGTCTTAACATCCCTCCCCATCCTCATCACTATCATCATCATCATAACTAACCCAAATCCCAAACCTAATCTCTGATTTGGAGGAAAATTTCTCCTCTTTTTTCATTTTGCCATTCTCAAAAAGTTGGTTATTTCTTCTTTAACATCATCAGGATTTTTTTACATGGGGCAACATCTCCCTTGTCACGATAAGATGTTTTTTGAACCGGTTTATACCCCTTTTTGTATCCTTTTCACAAAACTTGCATCTTATGCAATTTTTATCATTAGGATCTGGGTTGTAGCCATATTTCCAACCGGGATCACCACTTCTATTAAATCCCAAAGAAGACATCTCAAAATAATACAACTTATACAAGCAATAAAACAAAATCAGTTACTTTGATTGCTCAATCACCAAACTTCTACCTCAAATATGCTTCTAAAGACTCAAAATCTTCTAAAAAATCCTCCAATAGATTTATAAAACATACAAATTAAATCTAATATCAATGGATGATGTTTTGATCAATTTCTCATAACTTTGAAAAACCCTTCAATCTCAAAGAAATCACCAAAAACTAGTTTTTTGAGGTTTTTCTCTTTCTAAAATGGTCTCTAATATTTTTTAGGTTACAAATAAACTTAAAAACAAGAAATTTGGCCCTTTAGTATAAAAAAAAGGACAAAAAATTCCGCTACTGAAACTAATTTTTGCATCTGGGCGGGGCGCAGGCCTTGGGTGCCTGCTCAGGTCTGGGCGCTCGGCGGCTGTCTAAGTGGATTCCTGGGCATCTAGGCGCGCCTAGGGTTTTTTGTTTTTTTTCCCGCTTAGGCCTGGGCAATGCGCCTAGGCCCCTAGAACCGCCTAGGCAACCGCCCAGGTGCTGGGCGGTTAGCTTTTTGAAACACTGCAATGAAATCACAAGAATCTCAAGAATGGCTTAATGCCACGAGAGAAGAATTAGATTCTATTGAGAAAAATAAAGTTTGGGATCTATGTGATTTACCATAAGATAAGAAACTTATAGGTTCCAAATGGGTACTTAAAAGGAAACTAAAATCTGATGGATCAATTGATAAATTTAAAGCTAGGTTAGTAGCAAAGGGTTTTACCTAAAGAAAGGGTGTTGACTATGTTGACAATTATTCTCTATTGCAACGTTTATATCCGTTAAAATAATTTTGGCAATCGTTGCATATTATGACCTAAAACTTCACCAAATAGATGTGAAGACAACATTCTTGAATGGTGAATAGCATCCTGAGGGTTTCATAATTAAGGACCAAGAAAATAAAGTATATAAATTAAATAAGTCTTTATAACTGATTCCCTGATCTCAAGGATTCTTATCTATGTGAACGTTGGAAAAAAATTTAGAAAAATAATTAATTATTGAAATATATTACATTAAAGAAGGCCAATAAGTATATCTTGAGTTGGTACAGAAATGGATAAACTTAAATAAACATGAGATTCCTCCCATAAAAATAGTGAAGCCTACAAAAATAGGCAAGCCCACGTGAGGCCTCATGGCCACACGTGCTAACATTTGGACATGATGACCGAGTGCAATAATAGGTCATAGGTGCACTCCCACTTTTGAGTGTGACCTTCAAGATAATATTTTGTCGTGAGGTTTTCTCACGCTTTCGCAGATATGCCTCTCATAACAAATGTTTATAATTTTCATCATGAGGATTTTCACGCTAATGAGGATTTATCACTTATAGAAACCAACAACCTTAAACATTTTAAGTCCCATCAAGCTAGTGTGTTTAGAAAGTAGTTTAACGCTTAAACCCATTGTCAATGGGTCAACGATCATATCTAATGAGGGCAAGTAACCAACAGTTACTTTTTTTTTTCTCAACAACCTTGAATGTAGTGATATTTTACATCTATATGTCTTCCTTTGGAGCTTTTGCTCCACTTTATATTAATTTAATTGCAGCTTGATTGTCACAAAATATTTCAATCGGTTCGTCCATTATTTGCAGCTTCAAGTCATCTACGAAGCGCTTTATCCAGACGGTGAAAGTACATGCATTGCTACATGACTCTACTTTATGTGTGTGCCTAGCGACACACCCTTGTTTCTTGCTAGACTAAGAAACAACTACACCTCCAAAGGTGAAAACATGCCATGAGGTGGACTTACTATCGTCCTTATCCCTAGCAAAATCTGCATTTGAATATTCTAGAACTTCAAGCTTATCTGCTTGAAAATACAATGTTAGATGCTTTGTTCCCTTGATGTACCTTAGAATTCTTTGGACTGTTTTTCAATGGGCTATGCTCGGATTAATTTGATGTCTACTTACAATCCCTCTAACTTAGCTCAAATCTGGTCTTGTACATCGTACTCCATATACTAAGCTACCAATAGCATGTGCATAGGGAACATTACGCTTTTCTTATCCTACTGGACAATCCTTCCTAGACAATTTCACTCTGTGTTCAACAGGAGTAGACAATGGTTTACAATTTTGCAATTTAAATCTTTTAAGAACAGAGTCAAGATATCTCTCTTGGCTCAAACATAACATTATAGATTTTTTATCTCTAGTTATTTTTATGCCTAGGACATTAGATGCTTCTTCCATATCTTTCATCTCAAACTGAGAAGAAAGCCATGACTAAGTTTTATAAATCATTTCTAAGTCATTTCCAGCTAATAGGATATCATCTATATATAGGGAGAGTACTGTGAATTTACTCTCACTCTTCAGGACATATACACAATGATCCAATCTATTTGCTTCATATCCCATCTGTAGGATGGCATCATGAAATGTTAAGTACTATTGTTTAGAAGATTATTTTAAAACATATAAAGACTTATTTAATTTATATACTTTATTTTTTTAGCCCTTAATCATGAAGCCGTCTGGTTGCTTCGTATAAATGTTTTCTTTTAGTTCACCATTCAATAATGCTGTTTTTATATCCATTTGGTAAAGTTCTAAGTCACAATATGCAACAATTGCCAAAATTATTCTAATAGATATAAACGTTGCAACTGGGGAATAAGTGTCAATATAGTCGTCTCCCTTTTTTGCTTCCTTTTAAGTACCCATTTGGAACCTATATGTTTTCCATCTAATGGTAAATCACATAGATCCCAAACTTTATTTTTTTCAATCGAATCTAATTATTTTCTCATGGGATTAGGCCATTCTTTAGATTCTTGTGACTTCATTGATGTTTTAGCTATGAGGTCATCTTTTAAGAATTTTTCTAACTTTTCTTTTCTTGTTCAGTTGGTTTATCACCAAGTACTGGTGTATCTTCCTTTAGTACACGCATATTTTTATCTTGGATGAGAAGATATTTCATCTTCCTCTTCCACATGTCAAAATTGGTTCCATTCAATTTTTCAATTCTTGAAAGTTCAGCCATTACGATTCTACTCGCCATTGGACTTGCTAAGTTATGTAGGAGCAGCCTAAATAGATTCTAGGTTCTAAACAAATTGAAATTGTCAAAGAATCCAAGTAGAAACCAACAAAAATAGGCAAGGCCATGTGAAGGCTTATGGCCATACGTGCCAGCATTTTTATTACATCATGAAACATCTAAGAATATGGGTTCTCTCAATGAAAACCCACAAACAAAACACTATTGGGGATTTTTTCTTTTGGGTGGTTTTCTTATATTCAGCGTCTTTAGTGACGCTACAGTGGTAGCCTGCTATTATTATTATTTTCTCTTGCCAGAGTTCACTAGAAACCCAACTTCAGTTGGATTATTATTTTCTTTTAATACAAAGACTCACGCTTCATTGATATTGGTTCCTCTTTTAAAGTCTCACACTTCACTGAAATTGTTTCCTCGTTTATCAATAACAATATATTTGCTTCTATTATATGATATTACCCTCAAAATATTGCTCATCTAATTGTAGGATTTACTTGTTTACTCTTGGGGGGTACTTGACTATTTCGGCTGTTTTATTAAAATCAATAGGTTCAGGATTCATGAAACGATGTTGGAAAGTTTTATACTAGCTGCCCTACATAACGCAACTCTCCTCCTTTATCCGAGCTTAGGACCAGTATGATTTGCTTGGGACCGGCTGTGGCGGAGTTTTTCATTCAATTTTCCTTCCATTCGTGATGTTAGAGTACTAAGTATCTGTTATTCATGCAATATGCATGACACCTGAGCAAAATATAACAAGTTAGAAATTTCTTGTATCTAACACCTTTAAGTTTTTTTTGCATTGCCTTCATTTTTGTTTTGAGTGTCCATGAAATGCTGGTTACCAATTCCATCTATTTATTGTCAAAGATTATAAGAGTTAAAGGTGTAGGGCTATGGTTTATTTTTCTTAGGGAGGGCCTCAATTCCTTTTTCAATCCGGTTTGCATAGCTGCTTATTTATATTTCACATGCCCACATGCAGCTGAGAAGATTATGGAATGAAGGACGACCAATCCCCCTCTTGCCTGTAGATGAGATCCCAGATCTGGATTTCTGTCTTCTACACCAACAGTTGCAAGTTATTAATTGTTGTGTTGCTAGGAAAAGGCGGCGCCATTTAGACATTGAGTCTCTAAAATCTGTAATGGAAGACAACACCCCAAATACTGGAGGGTCTGTTTCCTTAATGCCATCTCTGATTTATGCAAGAGTGAAATCAGGACGCTTGGTGCTTCGACTTGGAGCTGATCATCCTTCAGAAAATCTAACGATGTTAGAAACTGGTGAACCTATATATTCTCCTCGAACTCAGGTTTGAATTAATTTTTATTTCTTACCTGTGGTATGCATTTTACATTATACCGAGCTCATTTTCATTCATCACCTTATAGGAGGGTCCGCTTTTTACAGAAGATCTTCTTAAAGAAACAGAAGAAATTGTCCTACGTACAGGAAGGTTGATCATGATTTGATCCAATTTCTCATTGCTTCTTTTCCAACATTGAACCTGGCATTATTCATCTCTACTTGTTACATGAGTATACTGATTTCATACTATGTATAGTGGTTTTTCTATAGATTGGGTTCCTTTTTTCTTTCAACTTTTTAGGATTGGACTATCTGCATTGCATGTTTATCCCTATTTGACATTGCACTTCTTGTGGTTTTTTATCAGTTTTGGTACCGGCTGTTCTCAACTCTTCTCGGATATGCAGGCGTTTAAGGTAGTATATAGGATTTGAGTGGAGCACTTGCATACATGATGAACAGAATCATATCTATCTGTACATTTATACTCTTTGTAGGCTGCAAATCCTGGATGCATCTTGGAAGATTTCATTAGATGGCACTCTCCACCAGACTGGACAGAAGGTGATACAAATAATGCAGATAAGAATTACCTTGAGGAAGATGGATCTTGGAAACGGGGTCAACTGAGCACACGAATGCAGAAAGAAGGTTATCTCTACTTTTCTTTGTATGAAATGCCTCTAAACTCACAATAACAAACCTTGTACTTTAACAATCCTTGTACTTATGCATTAAGTCCATGTTGCATTGTTTCTAGTATTAAAAAACCATTCTCTGCATAAAATAAGGATGAGAGTTACAACTTAGTAGGGCTACAGAATTTGGAATATGTTTATGAGCCTCCTGTAAGTTTCAAAGTATATTCCTTGATGCACTAGGATAGAGATCATTTAGTATCATTTAGTCAGACAACTGGACTGGAACCATTAAATATTTGCTGCATTGAGATCCAGAGGAATGAAGCCGCTTTCATTTGTTTTCCTTTCATCCTGAATTTCACTAAGGTTTTCATTCAACTTTTTCAGGTAATGGTTGTTCTTCATCTTGAAAGCAAACACATTTGTGGAATCCTTAGGGATGGCTCTCATTAAGTTTGTTTGTTGTCATTAAACATATGGCAGATTAAAATATCATCTTGACTATTACTCCCTGAATGTTTGGTGTTCCCATCCTCTTTTGTTGTCTTTTTCCTTGCCATGATAAAAGTTCCATTCGTCTGTTTTGAGGTCTCTGTAGTTTGATCTTATTAATGCAATTTCAAATCCTCATGTGACATCAGCAAAATAGTGTATAGAGGGCGGGCATTTGTGGCGCTTTACAGTCTATAAGTTGTTCAACAGTTTGTACTGACTTTCAGTCGTTGTTTCCTTCAAGTTAGAAGCTGGAATGCTTGTTTCCTGGTTAGATATTTAAAGCTTCTCAAAAGTCATGAATACATACGTACAAACACACATCCATACATACATGCGTACATACATACCTATGTACAGACATACATACATACATACATACAAATATACATAGATAGGAATGACTTCATTCCACTGTGTCAATATAATATAATGGAATTGCACTTCCAGAAAACTGTGTTTGTGCTATTAGTATGACCTTGTATTTTACACAAGCACTCTGTTCATCCCAACAATCAATCACCAAAAACAAAAAGAAATTTAATTTGTATCTTAGAAATGGTCAAAATGAGCCCCCTTCCAAAAATCAAACTAGACAATCCATTTGGTGAATTTTTTTATCTACGCCTTTAGGAATTCAACATCGATTTTTCCTTTTCAATACTTTCATCTAAAGATAATAAAGCCATCTACAAAATTTAGAAAAGTAAAAAAGAGAATCTCTCTTATGGCCTATATCAAAGCATCTCACGAAACAGACGTCAAATGTTAATTGGGTTAAAAGAAAATTTTTTTATGGTGCATTTTCAAATTTTGTGTTTTCTTTTATTGTTCGTCACAATGAAAAGTATGTTTAAAAATTGTGCTCTGTCAAATAAATGACCCTAGGATGGTTTTTGATGTTTTTACTATATTACTATTAAAAACCATGACATGAAATCAATATATATATATATATATATATATATATATATATATTGCAACCTTAAACAATCCAATTAAGGTGCACCGCTAATTTTTAAGAATATCTCAAAATCTATTTTCATATTTAATTATAAAATATTAAACTCCAAAAATGGTTAAAATTAAATTTATCTATAAACATATGAAAATCTTGAAAATGGACGGCCTAGATAATGTGTTGCATGATGCACTATTTCTGGGACTCAATATATATATATATATATATATAATTTTTTTTTTTTTTTTTTCATATTCATGCATCGTGATGTCGAGACGATCAATTAGAGGTTTTCAACATTAAAACAATCTTTTCTAGTGGATTTTTGAGGTGCATCCTTAATTCTACTTTTTAAGGTTGCAATATATATATATATATATATATATATATATATATATATATATATATATATATATATATATATATATATATATATATGTATGTATGTATGTAAATGTTTATATTGATAATTTATGTATGGAGATGGTTGTGTGATGTAGGGAAATTGAGGGAAACAACAAAAATAATAAGGAGCAAAGCTAAACACAAGCATAAATCGAAGAAACCTAGGGTTTCTTCTCCATACCCCATGCTAGGTTCCAAAATCCTAAGCTTTTCTCTTTTTCAATATCTAAAAATCATGTAGAATTTTTTATCTCAAGGCCCCACACACTTTTTATATATTCTAATTCAATGTTCAAAGATATTACATGTCCATACAATGATTAAAATGACCTATATATTTTAACTTAAACTTAAATTTCGTAATTACAATTTTATACCTGTGAACAGTACCCATGAACAATACCCATGAATAGTACTTATCAATGTTATCAAATTTGCCTCGCTTTGGTCGAAGAGGCTGACACGTTTGGATTTTAGGCAAAAGCCGAAGAGGCCGCTTTGGGCTGCTTCGGTTAGATTCGGGTCTGCTTTGGGTTTGCTTCGAGTATCCATTGGGTCTGCTTCGATCAACATAGATACAACTATATAAAAGTATATTTTTGATTTTTTTGATTTTTTGATTTTTAAATTTTTCCATTGTTTGTATAATATATATGTGTGTGTGTATATATATATATATATATATATATATATATATATATATATTATGCTAAATTAAAAAAACAAGTCTGAAGTCTTCCCCTGAATCGGCGAAAGCACCGAATTACTTCATTTTTCTCACCAAATCGAAGAAGACTTCGAAGCGAATCTGACAACATTGGTACTTATGAAGTAGATAAAAAATGAAAACCCTATAAGCCCTAACAAACTAAAAACCCTAGAAATAAACCCTAAAGCTAAAAGTATAATATATGTCCTTTAAAGTGGAATAAAAATTTAAAATAAGAATAATTTTGCCCTCCATCATTTTTCCCAGGTTGGAGAAACATCGTCCTCGAGTTTTGAAGTGTCTTAAGATGGAATTGATGCTATTTCGGCTAAATTCTTGAACTCGAATATTGTAAACATAATCATGGGACTTGTGGGTTACTGCATTAATCAGAACACAATGATTGTACATTAAATCTCAGAGTCCCTCGAGGAAAGGGCCATTGTATGTCGATAGAATATTTTTAATCACATAAATTTGTTGAAATTACATCGCTTCAGCCATATAACCACCCTATTGAATTTGCCTAGATCAGCTCTAGAACATACCACGGGTGCATCTTTGAGATCAGCGACTAATTAACAACTTCACCTATAAATTCTCCTTTGTGAGTCCATCTTTTTCCTTGTCAAATACCAATTCAACCATAAAATCTTGATCATCATTGTAGATTGGATCTTGTACAAGATCTTGTTCTTCATCTAAGTATGTGTTGAAGATTGGTGGCAGATCCCCATCTACATCCTGCAGATTTTCGATACAATTTGTGTCAAATTCAAGAATCTCATCCTCCAAATCGAAAACCTTAGAGTGATGTTCCCTCCATCTAGGTCTTATATCACTATCCTCATTACTAGACTTTCCACATAGAACGCAAAAGTAACACAGAAATCCTCTTGTGCTAAAAGATTATCGTCTTGCCCATTATTGAGTCTCGCGAATTGTTGCGATAGCTGTTGTAGTTGCCTTTCAATTTCCTCAATTCTGTCATTTATGGGATCACGGAGTGGATCTACAAAATTCCCCCTTCTATGGCCCCTTGTCATTGCCATTGATTCATCGAAATCACAAACTTGAGGCAAATAATCAACAAAAAAACTGATGAAATCAGCAAGATCTAGGTTGTTTTGCTAAAACTTTGGCCAAAATCAGCAAATCGTAGATCTCCACTATAACTTCCGCTCTTTGTTGTTGATCTAGGGCACCAAAAAAATCGATGCTACAATAACTCCGTACAACGATATAGTGACTCTGTACATTGCTACAGTCCTCCGTACACTGCTATAGTACTTTGATACAATGTATAATACTTTTTGTGTAGAGTGTAGGCTTTGATACCAATTTGATGCAGGGAAATTTGAGGAAGCAGTAAAATCAACAAGTTGTAGATTGGGATTCACCTCGAATCTTGTAAAAATACTTAGATGAAAAATAAGATCTTGTAGGAGATTGAATCTATGATGATGATGATTAAGATTTGTAGTTCAATGGTGTTTGACGAGAAAAAAATAGAGGACTCAAAGGAGAATTGAAAGGTGAAGTTGTTGGTTTAATCACTGATCTCAAAGATGCACTCGTTGTGTGTTCTAAAGCAGAGCTTGGGCAAGTTCAATAGGATTACATGGTTGAAGTGATGCAATTTCGACAAGTTTAGGAGATTAAAAATATTCCAGCGACATATAGTGACCCTTTCCCTGAGGCTTTCTCAGTTTCAATGCATAATCTTCGTGTTCTGATCAGTACTGTAACCCACAAGTCCTATGATGATGTTTATAATATTCAAGTTGAAAACTGTTGTCAGACTAACACCAATTTCATCTTAGCACACTTCAAAACTCGAGGACGAGTTTTCTCCAATCAGAAGAGAATGATGGAAGAAAAAATTGCTCTTGTTTTTTTATTTTTATTCAATTTCAAAGGATGTATATTATAGATTTAATCTTTGGGTTTTATTTCTAGGGGTTTTTAGTTTTTAGGAATTCCAAGGTTTTTATCTTTTCTGTTTATTTCATGGATACTATTCATGTGTACGATTTACGAGTGTTGTTCATGGGTACTGTTCATAGGGGTAAAACTGAGATTACAAAATTTAAGTTTAAGTTAGGATATATAGGTTGTTTTAATGATTGTATGCACATGTAATGTTTGTGAACATAATTATAATTTATAGGAGCTGAGTGGGGCCTTGAGATGGTCAATTCCATATGATTTTTAGAAATTGAAAAAGAGAAAAGCTTAGACTTTTGAAACCCTGGCTTGGGGTATAGAGAAGAAACCCTACGTTTCTTTGAATTATGTTTGTGTTTAGCTTTGTTTCTTGTTGATTTTACTGTTCTCTCAAAGTCTCTTACATCAAGTTGGTATCAGAGAGAAGGAGTTACCATGGGGTATAGGGTTTGCTGATTTTGGCCAAAGTTTTGTCAAAACAACCTTAGGTCTTTGTGATTTCAGCAGTTTTTGTTGATTATTTGCCTAGGGTTTGTGATTTTGGCGAACCCATTGTAGCAACCAGGGGGATTTTTGTAGATCCACTTCGTGTTCCTAGAGATCGCAGAATTGAGAAACTTGAAAGGCAAGTTCAACAACTGATGCAGCAATTCACGAGCCTCAATAATGAGTAAGATAATGATCTTTCATCCGAAGAGATCTTGAGTACAAGCCTTTTCACTTTCGCCCTTCATGTGGGGAGTCGAGTGTTTAGGATAAGGGCAAAAGACCTAGATGTTGGGAACATAACTCTAGGGTTTTTGATTTGGAGGATGAGATTATTGATTTTGACACAGATTGCATAAAGCATCAGCAAGGAGTTGATTGGAATTCACCTCCAATCTTTGACGCATACTTGGATGAAGAACAAGATCTTGTAGGAGATCGAATCCACGATGATGAACAAGATTTTGAGGAAAGGGTCCTTGTGTGTCTATAGAATATTTTTAAAAATAAAGTTGTTGAAATTGCATCACTTTGTGCATGAATTTGCTCAGGCTCAGCTCTAGAGCACACCACGAGTGCATCTTTGAGATCAGTGATTAAAGCAACAACTTCACCTTTCAATTCTCCTATGAGTAAATTTTTTTCCTTGTCAAATACTAATTGAACTACGAAATCTTGATCATCATCGTAGATTTGTTGTCTTACAAGATCTTGTTCTTCATTTAAGTATGCGTCGAAGATTGGAGGTGAGTCCCAATCTTTAACTTGCCGATTTTCAATGCAATTTGTATCAAAATCAAGAACCTCATCCTCCAAATGAAGAACCCTAGAGTTATGTTCCTAACATATGGGTCTTTTGTACGTATTATCAACACTCGACTCCTCATGCGCAGCACGAAAGTGAAAAAACTTGTACTCGAGATCCACTTGGGCTGAAAGATCACCGTCTTGCCCATTATTGAGGCTCGTGAATTGCTGCACGAGCTACTAAACTTGCCTGTCAAGTTCTTTAATGCTGTAATCTATGGGATCACGAAGCGGATCTACAAAAATCCCTCTTCTACTGGCCCTTCTCGCTGCCATGGGTTCGCCAATGTCGCATACCCTAGGCAAATAATCAATAAAAACTGCTGAAATCAGAAAGATCTAGGTTGTTTTGGCAAAACTTTGGCCAAAATCAGCAAACCCTAGATCCCACTGTGACTTCACCTCTTTGTTGTTTATCTAGGGCACCAAAAAATTGATGTTACTGTAACTTCCTACAGTGCAATAGTCACTATCCGTCTAGATCGTGGGCTCTGATATCAATTTGATGTAGAAGGATTTGAGGGAACAGTAAAATCAACAAGAACAAAGCTAAACACAAGCATATTTCAAAGTATTCTAGGGTTTCTTCTCCATACTCCAAGTTAGGGTTCCAAAAGTTTAAGCTTTTGTCTTTTTCAATTTCTAAAAATCATGTGGAATTTTTCTCTAACTAGTCCCCACACATTTCTTATATATTATAATTTAATATTTAAAGACATTATATGTCTATACAATGATTAAAATGACCTATATATCATAACTTAAACTTAAATTTTGTAATAACGGTTTTACCCATGTGAACAGTACTTGTGAACAGTAGTCATGAATAGTATTTGTGAATAGTATTTATGAAGTAAATAAAAAAAATAAAAACCCCATAATCCCTTAAAAAACTAAGAAATAAACCCTTAAACGAAAACGATAATATACATCCCTTAAAGTTGAATAAAAATAAAAAATGAGAATAATTTTGCCCTCCATCATTGTGCCTACAGAATGAAGGAGTGGGGATTGCATCATAGTTGTTGGCTGGGAGGGAGGAATTACAACATAGTTGTTGGGAGCAGCGGATCATCTCGTGCCCAAGTTCTTTTCCTTTGGACTTAATGGGATTGCTTATAAAGAAGCATCTTAGGAATGCCGTTAGAATATCTGTGTTATGTATTATATCTGTTACATATATACTTTGGTACTCAAGTCAGACTGCGCCTCTAGAATGTATCCTTATATTATATTATATTTATAGTATTATATTATACTATACTGTATTATATTATATAAATACAATCATATTTGTATATGTTAACATGAGGTGAAGTTGGGTAAATTTGTAAGCATTAAAAAATGAATGGTTCATGAAATAATACTTTAAATATTATTTGCACATGGAACATGAAAATTCCATATTGAGAGAGTCCCATAAAAAAGACTTAAGATAGCAAGGCATGACAAGAAAGCAATTTGTTAGAAGCAGACAAGGCTGGCTATCAGAGCTATGAAATGGTGAACTAGTTGCCGTTCCAGTCTAGAATCACCCTTCGGGACCGAAATAGCAATCGAAATGACCTCAAATAGTTTGAGCAGCTGGTCTGAATAATGATATGCATAATAGTAGTATATTATTACATGTAATAAATACTACAATTAGTATTAATAATTGCAATACTACTAGTAGTTATTATTTTGGTGGTATACACATCTCAATGTTTTGGCCTCAATACGTGGACACAAATATCCATGCGGAGACTGAAATCCCATTTGCAAACTACATCCAAATTGCGGAAATGGCTGGTATCCATGAAATTGAGTTTCCCGTAGACCTATTTCTAGGAAATAGAAGGGACCCTTAGAGTTTTATGAGGGGAATTTTTGTAAAATGAAATACGGATGGTTTTTGAGTATAAAAAGTACTTTTTTCGAGAGAGAAAGGCTTTGGCAATTCTCTCTCTTCTCGCACTCTCCCTGAACTGAAAGAAAAACTAGGATTTGGGCCAAAATCTTTGAAGTAATTAAGTCTATTTGATATTTTTTTTGGTTCATTTGTTTTGGGTCTAAAATAGTAAAGAAAAATTGAAAACTTTCAATTTTTCTTTATTAAGACTTTTACACTATAGAACTCTTCTTTTTACCCCAAATAATAATGGGTTGTTTCTTGCATTCATTTGAAATATTCTTAATTTTTTTTGGCTTTAATAGTTTAATGTCGTAGGTATTTTCTTGTTTTGTCGATTTTGTGAATTTTTTGTGTAAATGTGTTTTTTATTTCTATTTTCAATCTATTTTGTTTTATTTTTGGTTGTTTGATACTCTCTTTTTTTTTTTTGGTATTTTTCAGATCGTTCTTAGTTTCAATATTGATGTGGAGTTGAGGTATTGTGGCTTTGTGTTATGTTTTGACCTTTTGCTTTATTACTTCATTAGTTCATTTCATAGTTGTTGGAAATGCCTAGGAACACGAATCGTTTTAGGAACCTGAGTCGTTTTAGAAATCGGAATCACAGAATCCCGACCGGCTAGAAGATTCTTATCTTAGGAATCGTTGTCCATACAATAAGAATCGCTAGGACCGAAATTCCTAGTTTCTGAGAATCGTGTTTTGACCAAAATAGATATAAGTTTCATCCACATATGGGATCGAGATTCTGTCCTCCTTGGAATCGAGATTCCCATCCCCCTGGAATCAACACTCTAGGAGTCAAGATTTATTAATATGCAGAATCGAGTTTCCGACATTTATGAAATCGAGTTTCTAACATATGTGGAACATAGATATGTTGCTGTTCTGAATCGTGATTCTAACATATTTGGAATCAAGTTTTTGAAGTATATGGATCAGAGATCCATGCCAGTTTGAGATCGAGATTTACAATAATATGGACTATGGAATGCGATTGACGACCCTTATCAGGAAACCAATGTTTTAAAAAACGGTCCACCTGGTGCCTAGGAGCCTGCCTAGGCGGCCTGGACAAAAAATTTGCACTCCTCAACCCAGGCGGCCCTACACGAGCGGATGTACTTGGGCGGGCGGTAGGGCGGGTGGCAAGGCGGGTGCCTAGGCGAGTTAGGGAGGCGCCCATGCCCGTAGAGCCTTTTTCATTTTTTTAAATAGCCCAAAAGGACAAAGGGGGTCATTTTGATCCCGAAGGTTATATAAAAACATTATGAGGTTTAGTTTTAGCCCCCAAAGTAAAAAAGAAAAAAAAAAAACCCTCAATATATGAAAACCCCCAAAGTGAAAAACTATAGGGCACCCGAGGTTCTGGGCGCCCCGCTTAGGCACTAGGCGCCAGGCAGGCCGCCTAGCATTTTTTGAAACCTTGTAGGAAACAAGATTTCATTTTTTTATGGAGAAGGAAGTTGGATGTCCCTTACTAGATGGTTTCCCAAATTTTAAAGTGATTATGTTGACTATTGAACTTACGATCATTATACACAAAAGAAAAGACAAGTATTTGTAAATCGTTATTTTGGCTTCATTATTATAAAGACAAAATGGAATTATGTCTACGCCATGGTTTTATTTTTAATTGTAGGTGTTGTATTTACCAGTTATATTTTAAGTTTAAAATAATGGCCATATAGGGTGCCACAAGTAAAATAATGAAACCTTGCAACCACTAGAGCATTCGAAGGAAGATTTTTGCTCCAATTGACGTGGAATCAAGATTTAATTCTCGTTGGAATCCAGATTCGATATATTTAGGAACGTCTACCCACAATTAATAGGTTCAAGTTTCTAAAGATATATTGGATTGAGATTTCGAAATTAAAGAATTGAGTTTCCTTGGTTCTGATAGATGTTTTCTAAAGATATGTCAAATTGAGATTCCGAAATTAAGGAATCAAGTTTCCTTCGATGCAAAAAATTGTTTCCGTAGAAATTCCTTAACGGAAACTTGGAATCGGGTTTCGTAAGCTGTAACACGAGGTTGGTGGAGAGATTCCGGTAACTATAGTTGATTTTCATTGGTATTGCTTGATGTCCTATTGGGGTATATCATGAGATGGAATTATGGAGGATAATTTTGCTTTTGGAACATTGCATATAGCCTCCTACCTCAAAGATCCTTCTCATACGTCCCGATAAATGTTTTCTAAAGATATGTCGAATCGAGATTCTGAAATTAAGGAATCGAGTTTTCTTGGATACAAAAAATTGTTTCCGTAGAGATTACTTAACGGAAATGTGGAATCCGGTTTCGTAACCAGTAACACGAGGTCGATGGAGAGATTCCGGTAACTATGGTTGATTTTCATTGGTATTGCTTGATGGCCTATTGGGGTACATCATGATGGAATTATGGAGGATAATTTTGCTTTTAGAACATTGCATATAGCCTCCTACCTCAAAGATCCTTCTCATACGTCCCCCGACCAAATTTCTATTTCACACCAAATCCTTGGCACTGTTTTTCCTCACATCTGTCCACCATCCCCATGCATTATAAAAAAACAAAAAAAGTGAAAATTTAGGCAATCTAGAAGAAAATGTCATCAAGTCGGTTTGGCACTCCCATTACCGAACCGAGCATGGGTGACACAAAATAAAATATAAAAGAGGACCAAAGTTATTTCGGTGCTTGGAGTGCTGAAGCAACCTCGGGTAAGGAAAGAACTTCAGTTCGGCACTCCAAGTACCAAACCTACGTGAGGGCTTTTTTTTCTTCAATTGTATAAAAACGTAACTCTGCGGTTAGATAAAAAGAATAACAATGCCAAGGGATTGTCTATGAAAATATTTTAGTGGGGAGTCCTACAGGTAGGATGTTTTAAGCATCCGGGTCTATGTAATTTTCCCTTTTATTTTCATTCCTAATATTTTTGTGAAATCTTCCCATTTTTCTGTATTTTTTCATATGGTTTCTGTGCTTTTCAAACTTCTTTTATTTTTCTTAGTTTTTTATCTTTTGATTATATGACTGCTATGATAGCAAACTGGTCCGGTCCAACTGGACCGGTGCTCTTACTGGTTCGGCCACCCATCTGCTCCTGAGAAAATTGGATGGAAACTGAGAAATTTGCTTAGACCACCATAGATTTTAAATGTTGTTCATGAAATCTTGGGATTTGTCTCTGATCTGCGATGTTGCAAGGCATATATTCAACATATATGATGCACACAATCACACTCCTTAACTTAGTAAAATGTGACTATAGTCAGGGATTTGTCTCTGATCTGCTATGTTGCAAGGCATATATTCGACATATATGATGCACACAATCACACTCATTAACTGAGTAAAATGTGTCACTGACTATAGTCGTCTCTATTAACAAGAATTCATCTGATCGTGTATTATTTATCCCCCCTTCCCCCCCCCCCCCCCCCCCCCCCCCCCCATCCTCCCAAAAAAAAAAGAAGAAGTCATCTAATCATATCTCTTATGTCTATAGATCATGATCTCATGTTTAATGGGATTGAGATCCCATGCTGAATGGGGTTCAGATCCCATAGAATCAGTAGTGAGGTCTCGATGATATCATCTTTGGGAACATGGAACTGTGTTCATGGAGTAGAGAAGGCACTCCCCATAATTATAGATTATATACGATGGTTATATATTTTAGGTCTTCTTAGTCTCCTGATGGTCCCTAAGTGAATTTATTTCCATAAAAAATATGAGCAAACATCTGCTAATGGGTCAATATTCATTGAAAATGCGGCCATTATGGTCAGAAAATGACTCCTAACCTCTCCAAGGTGTACTCTACAAATAGGAAATGGAACAAATGACTTTTTGGACTTATATGATAGGTTATAATGGTTCATTGGACGAAATAATCTTGGGGGTGAAACAAATTGAAAGGTATGTGATGATTTCAATGTTACTGCTTTTGTAAAACTAAGTTAAAATAAGTTCTAGCAATTAAAATTTGAGTTTCCGTTACATCTGTACCATTTGATGATTGGTTACTTGCTTCTTTGGGTCTCTTTGAGACAAGTCCTTAGGATATGCATTTGGAATGGTGGACTGTTTGAGAACAATATTAACTTGATTTTTCTTAGGTAATTTGTGGCGTGAATTATGGGAGAATGCCAAACCTTTGCCTGCTGTTAAGCAAACACCACTATTTGATGAGGATTTAGCAGTGTAAGTTGTGACTGTATGATACTTTATCTGGATATTATGTCTTTCTAGTGTTAAAATGAATTTTTTATGTGTAGAGAAAGCATTTTGAACTACTTGGAGGATGTTTCACCTTCGGAGATCTTCATACAGCTTTTTGTTGTTGTTGTAAGCATCTATTTTTTCTGGTACCTTTTCATTTTGCTACATTCAGAACAAAGAAATACATTATGTGCTTTGTTGATCACATTATTTTCATAGCTCTGTGTTACAGTTTTTTCCTTTGTTGTTTGTATTCTGAATCACCATGGATTCTCTCTTATGTCTGCCAAAACTGGTGTACTAACTTGAGAGAAGTTGCTGAAGTCACAAACATTGAGCAAATTTACACTCGAGAGTTTGAGTTGGAGAGTTTCGCAAAGTCAGATATGAAACTTCTTGTTGCTAGAGTAGATTCTAGAGCACACTACGGATGTTCGATGATAGCTCGCTGCTAGGAGATAGATTTTCACTTTGGGAACTTTGGTGATGGTTAAACTGCCGCTGACAGATATTGATCCTTCCAAGCTATGATGAACCGTATGGCTATGATATGTCTAGAACTCCAAATTTATGTGAATTTACATTGGATTTTGAAATATCTGATGAGCATATGACATCCTTATTGAAGCATTAAAGCATCATAGCTTCCAAGGAGCCCACATTCTCCCATAGTGCTTAGCCACTGCATATATGGAGCTTCTTTAGCATTCCAAATCAAAAGGGGATGATGCTAGAGCTGTAGGAATCCTACCTTGGACTATCCATGTTGTCTGACAAGTATTTATCGACTCCAGATCACATGGCCTTGCTTTTGTGTTATTCTTATGCCACATTAAAGATCTTAATCAAATTCTCTTATTACAAGCTTCAGAAAGGGGCCTCGCAATGTCATCTACATATTACGAACAGGGGACCACCATGGTTTTAAGACTTGGAAGTAGAGTGCCATTCCATGCAGTGATGTACCAAGCTGGCATTTGAATATCGAACCAGATCAAGTTATGAATTCCCAAAAAATAGGGTACATTTCTTGGAGAAAATACTGCTGAGAAACAGTAGCCAATTACTAATTTTTGTATCCACCAAACTAAGCGATGCCAGAACAACTATATCAGTAAGATGCGACTCATGACGTAGTCCCATGGGGTAGTGAAGTGGCTGCCACCTGGCATCCCATTGAAGGACACTCCATGTCATTCCCCAAGGCAAACCTAGCCCACAAGTTGCTTTCAACTTCATCAAAATATGTAATCAAAATAAAACAAATATTTATTCCTGGAGAAGCCCTTTGTTTAGAAGAAATTTTTATTTTGAGTCCTACAAATTAGCCAAACCAAACATATTATTGAGTTGATCAAAGTGGACAATAGAAATATTTTTATTTTTTTTTGGAAACCCTAAAAAAACTGTGGAATGATTTCATTTGAAGAGTGTGTATGCCATGTGAAGAGAAGTTCCTTTTCCACTAGGTACTCCTGTATGACACTCATAATCACATACCCTCAAACTAACCCAATGGACCCTTGAACCACAAGTCATTTTGCAAAAGGGTCTTGTGATTGGTCCATCAAAAAGTTAGCCAAGGAATAGATTATCGTTAGTTGTAGGTGTAATGCTGATCCCATATCTGGGGCTCAGACCTATAACTAGTCAATATAGAAGTCATGAATTTCGTGATGTGAATAATGATATTGTAGAAATTAAGGCCTTTGTCCTTATAAGCCCCAATCTTCACATAAAGGCCTATACAATTCCTGTAGATGAAAGATGAACCACTGCTGGAATCAAGTTACTTTGACGGGGTATCTGTGATGCCCACGCTGGTAGAGATGTATCTTGGGTAACAAAGACCAAACCAACTCAATGGTGCAGAGCCAACTTTGTAAGGAAAGATCCTAGATTGCAAAACCATGGCAAGATTCCCCGTGTGCACTAAGACACGTTGACGTCTTGCTCTTAATCGTATATAGCCTGTTTAAGATAACATGTCATAAACTGCTTTAAATCACACATTCCCAAATACTCCCACTGAAACTGGGAATATTGAAAGCCAGGAGTACTTAGAATATCTAGGTTAGATTAAAAACAAATCCACAAGTATCCTGACTACAAAGAAATCCATAAGCTATTGCCTTTTAAATGGTCACCAGTGTTCGAAAATTCTGCCACCCGCCTAGTTGGCCAATCACCTAAAATACCTAGGCGAACCTAGGCAGTTTCCGTCTAAGCTTCCGCCTAGGCGGGCAAGACGCTACAGTCAAGGCGGCTACCTAGGCGCCACCTCGATGCAGATTGCCGAGAGCGAAGGTTCCAATTCTAATTCAGCTCCCTTATTCGGCAATTTTGATAAGGAATCTTCACAAAACCCATTTTTGTAAAGATTGGAATCTTAATTATTTATATTAGGAATCTCGATTCCAACACTTGTAGAGTCTCTTTTCCATTATTTACTGATTCTTGGTTCCGCAATTGGCGAATCTCAATGCTGAGTTTGTTCAAACTGGATTCCACATATAATAATACTCGATTCGATTGATTTTAATCTGGATTCCTGAACAACAAGTACCACGTTTCGTAGATGCAAGAAACAACGAACTAATAAAACATCGAACTTTGCTTCCTCCCTCATGTAACCTTGATCTGTTATTTTCCTGAATTGTGATACCATGAAATCAAATACTAGTATCCTAGGTGCATAAATATGTCACTTATTAATTGGCTGAAATATTTATAGATTTTGATATGGGTTATTTGGAAACCGGAATTGGAGACGATTATCTTCCATAGTTCATTTGTGCTCCACAAGAATCTAATGAACACATAGCCGAAGTTTTGGTTCCATAAATCAACATTCAAATGCAAAAGTCTAGAGTGTCTCTATCTTTTGCGCACGTACCAAGCCGGCCTTCACCTAGACTTCACCACCCTTAGAGTGTCTCCATCATCTTCTATTGTCACTCAGAAGCTCCTCGCTGCAGCTAGAAGGGTGGAAAAGGATAAAATTGTAGCCCCTCCTTCCCCCCCCCGGCCCCCCCTTCTCTCTCTGAGCAATATTCCTATTAGTATGTAATGAAAATTGTGTATCGAAGGTATTATTTCTTTTATTCTTTAATTTCACGCAATATGCAATCTTCAGTTGTCATTTAATGTTGCAATACGTAATCTTCAACTAACATTTAATATCAAAATCTTTATAATCTCCTATGCATGTGTATTATTTTTTGATTCATACAATATGTAATCTCCTATAAACTTCTAAATCTGTCACTATCTATCCATGTGTTTGCTTGATGCTTGATTAAAAGGGGGTTACAAATCTTGATTGCTAGATGGGTAGAAACTCGAATTGAACCTCCTATGAACCTCGATTTAAATTTGGGTCGAATCTCGAATCCAAACTGGTTTTTTAATCTTGATTCCTACAGTTTTCTAGAGTGTATATAACCGGATTCCTGTTGGAGTAGACAACCTTGTGTCTTTGCAATCGGTGAGCTATCTCTGATTAGGAACCATCACCCATTGTACATTTTAAGGGTTTTTTGGATGAAGTGATGTTGGGAAACCAATCCCTAGGTTTTGAGTTGGTCTTCAAGTACAAGTTACCATGTGTGGCTCATGTGACGTAAAAAGACATCCAAACACTTGCTACTTGATAAGGAAATGAAGATGCATTTCTTTGTTCAAGTCCCCTAAGGTGCTGAAGGATCTCTAAAATATTAGAATCGTTAGTCTTAGTGGCTAAATGAGTAGTGGATGGCTGAGCCTTGTCCTTTTGATGGCCATGTTCTTGTAGTAGCTGCAGCAAAGTTTCTCTTGATTCTGACACTTCTCTTGGATGGGATCCTGTGAGCTTTATCTTTTCCATGGATTTTCCCTATAATCATATTGCTATTTGCAGCCAAAGTAGGGTGCTCAACTATAATTGTGAGCTATAGTGAGGTTTTCATGAACCAATGTTTGTAGTAGATTTTACGGATGGCCTTAGTGCTAGGTTGGCAATGAGATCAATTACCTCCAATTCTTTTTTAGTTATGGATCTAACATGTAGAGCCATGAGGGATTATTTATTGCTTACCATGCGGAACCTTAGAGAGAGAACGTAGTATAGGATTTCATGTGGGGTGGAAAATTAATAAAGGAAGATATTATTAGGACACAACTGGTCATTGAACCAGTGAGAGCATTGGTCCTGTTAAACTAGTCAAACTACCGATTTAGCAGTGAGATCGGTTTCTAAAATGTAAATAAAAGAATATAAAAAAATGTCACAATGGTAACCGGTCCATATTGGCTTTTGATTGATTTGACCATTTGGCTATTCAAAGATTTGACTAGACTTGTTCCAGCTGTAGTTGCCTGTTTGGCCAACCAGTCTGCTCTGGTCTTAATGGTATGGAGAGAAGAAATTCCAGAGCAGGAGAAACTGTAAAAGTAGGGATGTATTATCTCTTTAAATGTGGTGTCTAAATGTCTATAATTGCATTGATGCTCTAGATGTGAAGGCTAGCTAAATTTCTGTCTTACGGTCATCCAATACGGAGTGATTGTGCAATGTGACCCTAATATCCTACGCATGCACTCCATCTTATACAACCACCTATCTCCTCTGCTTGTTAGCTCGATTCGCTGTGTTGAAAACCTTGGGAGAATCAATTGGTTGCAGTAATCTTGTGGAACTTCTTGAAGGCATAACTTTTCACCGAGATGTATGTTTAGGGTGATCTAAGGGTTAAATCAGGGATCTCTACGTGATCTATGAAGCATATCTCTGTGGGTTCTTTGTTATGCAGACATTTTGGACTTGAGCCCATTGTTGAAAACCTGTCTGAAAAATGAGTGATGAAAATTAGATTTCTTTATTTTCGTTATAGATTCCTTATTTTAATTGGATTTTCATTTAAGTTATTAGGTTTCTAGAATGTAAAAATTCCATCATATTTTGACTAGAAGCCTTCAAGTTGCATTGTTTCCTTGACTCTTTAGTATTTAGTTTTAGTGCTTTCTAGACGTCCAAGTATAGGGTAAATAGAGCTTGGGACTCTCTATAAATACCCATGTAGGCCTATGTCCAATTCATGTTCATCATGAGTAATGAAATTTGAAATTACATTTGTGGTGAGAGGCTACATTTCCAGGAGGATCTCGAGTTTTATTGTGTGGGAAGTGGCAATCTTTAGAGGAGGAATTCCTCAACTTGTTTTTGTAGGAGTGCAATCTTTAGAGGAGTAATTCCTCAACTTTTTTTTGTAGGAGTGATGCTACAACTCTAGCTTAAGATTCGTGCGGTGTCCCCAACAAATTAGAGCCTTCTTCTTTCCATTCTTGTGTAGTACATCTGCAAAGATTCTCCACAACTATATCTGTAACTCATTCAGAACCTTCCTTAATCCCTGGCTAAACCTTTTGAAACCGTAGGTAAACTAGCTCAAAATCACCCTAACCATATATATATATATATGCCCATGGTAGCCTTCAAACTCAAGTTTAAACCCTTGATTTTCCCGAATTCAATCTTGGAATCCATGGTAGCCTTCAAACTCAAGTTTAAACCCTTGATATTCCCGAATTAATCTTGGAATCCATGTCATCATCCTTCACCTTGCAGGACTTTTTAATTTGTAGCTAACTTCAACCACTGAAAACCTTTGTAGCTAACTTCAACTGCTGAAAACCTAAACGCTATCCTAAACCTTGCCCTAACCCAACAAAAACCATCTCCATAACCAAAACCTTAGTGATACTTTTATTAGACCTTGTATTATCTAATTCTACCCCAACTAGGAAACCTTTATGACACCCAAAATCCTAGTGTCCTTTTGAAATCCTAACCCAAACCTAGTTAAAAATTTCAATCTTACCAAAATCCTTTGTTTTGATGCCTGTCTTGTGTGTGACACTATGAGCCAAGCTCCGTTGATCCTATATCAGTTATGGTAATTAGAGCAAGTTATTCCTTGGGAACTTGCATTGATTTCCGCCATATCAACTTGAATGGGTTGTATATATGCCTCTCATCTATCTCTGAACAGGGGACAAGCTTCCAGTGCAAATGCTGGATTGAATGAACACCAAGTAATAAATTATATCAATGTGTTGTTTGGAGAAATGGCCAATATAAATAAGCTGTCAAGTAATCATAGTGGTGAAGGAAGGAAGCAAGAGATTGCTCCTCTAAAAGAGAACTCTATGCTGTTCCTCCTAAAGAAATAGTTGGTCAAGAAGGAGCTTTAAAGCCATCAATTTATTCACCAAGCTCTTGATCAAGCTTGTGAAAACATGGGTAGAAGTTGGCAACTGCTGGTTTCTTTGAAAGCCGCATGAGTTTAAATTACCTATAATTGATTTGGTAGATGATCTTATCTATGATGATTTTTTGGTGAAAGTTGTTCAACAAATGATGGGAATAATTAATCCCTCAACACAAGAAGTTGTAGACGTGACCCCCTTTTCTAAAGATAATGTTGAATGAATACAATAAGATTGAAACACCAGAGGAATTAGGTGTGTTTGTCCCAATTTCTCCATCGACATACATTGATGCTTCTCTTAAAGGGTTCTCATATGAGTTAGTATAATCATCTGATGCGGTACCATCCAAACATTTAAGAAACATGAAGAAATGGATGAAGATGACAATAGATTTAAAGGGGGAACCATGCAAGCTTGACTATAAAGCTCGAGGACGAGTTTTCTCCAATTGGGGGAGAATGATGCCGAGCGTTCTAAAGGCATGATTTTTCATTTGGATGTTTGTTTAGGGTGGTCCAAAACTTAAATTGAAGATATTTTTGAGATCCCCGACCCATATTGCTATGGATGTTTTGTAATTTGGAAGTTTCAGGCTGCAAATCGTTTTTGAAAGGCTGCTAGAAAATTTACCCACTGAATGATTTTTTTTTTTTGTGATAATTTTTTCCTTTTGATAATTTGGCTTTAATTTTATTGAAGTTATTGGGTTTCTAGGAAGTAAGATTTCAAGCTTATTCGGATTAAAAACCTATTAAGTTGCATAGTTTTCAATCTTATTCGGATTAAAAACCTATTAAGTTGCATAGTTTCTAGAATCTTTAAAAGTCTGTTTGTATGCTTTTAAGAGTCCAAGTATAGGACCATAATTAGAACTCTATAAAAATACCCATGTAGGCTTATGGCCAATTCTATATTCAATTTGAAAAGTAAAATTTGAGTTTTCAATCGTGGTGAGGAACAGCCTTTAGAGGAGGGATACCTCAACTCATGGAAGAGTTGCAACTCTAGTTTAACCTTAACATTGCGAGGGTATCCCCAACTTGTTAGAGCCTTCCTGTTTCTCTTTCTTTGTGATATATCCCCTCCTAAGATTGCCCAAAACAAATTTGTTACCCGTTTAAACCCTTCCATAAACTCTAGCCAAACCTCTCGAAACCTTTAGTAAACTAGTTCAAAAGCTACCTTAACCAGATACCAACCATCAGAGTCCTTCAATTTTAAGTTTAAATCCCAGCTTTTCCCTAATTCAGCTCTAGGAATCATTGGCTTCTTCCTATCTTGCTGACCTTCTAACCTGTAGCAAGCTTTAAACACTTTGGAAACCCTAAAACCTTTCCTGTCCTGAACCTTGTCTAACCCAACCAAACCCTTCTCCATAATCCTAACTCTAGTTTAGTTCAACTAGACCTTGCATTTCCGTTTTTACCCAAATTGGGAAATCTTTATCACTTCTGACATCCTACTCTCCTCATATTTATAGGATCCCTGAGCCCATCAGAACTCCCAATCCATACCTAATTAGAATTTCCAATCATTACTTAAAACTGTCTTTTTACATGCATGTCACATGCAACACTTGTGTAGGGGCCAACAAGTCCTTTTGGTTCCACATCAAGTAATGCACACTAATTCGTTGGTTGGTTTGGGGCATCCCCAAAATGTCTAAAATTGGTATTAGTGGTGCATTTTGTGTTTGATGATGAACATTTAGCAAATAGCTAGCACCATAGTAAAGCTCACCTTCCATAAGAAGCATTAACGCCCGTCACACATTATAACCAAAAGTATCATTGAATAATTTGAAATAGGTATATATTTTCATCATTTTATTGTGGCTCACACCTACCCCCTAAGCCAGAACTTGAATTTTGTTTTTTCTCTCAGAATTTGTTGCATTTTTTCTTTTCAATTTTCTTAAAATTTACTTGGCATCTTGGCATCCATGCTAATTCATGTGTATCCAATCATTAACATTTTCAGCTGAGCTCTGGTTTTGCAATTGGCGAATCGTTGCTGCCCATGAACAATGAATTGTGCAAGCTATTCAACGACTGCAAAGATTATGTCATTTCTACAGTCCCTGGTGAAATGAGTGGTGAGAAAATTGATGATCTCTATCAGGTACACAGTAAATTGGTATATGGAGCCCACTCATGGTGACCATTTTTTCTATTTTCTTTTTTACAGCTGTCAGTTATACCCTTAATAGTCTTTATAAATTGAAATTCTGGTTTTTGTTGATATTGGTGGTATTAATGTGTCTCTAAAGGTCTATGAAACTATGGAGGCCATTGTACTTCATCCAGATGATAGCTCAACTCTGAAGCAACTCTCTGAAGAAACCAATTCTGAAGGACTAAAGCGTCGGTTAGGCAAAATGGGATTGAACTTCACAGTAAAAAATCGGCACTTTTTTAGGAGGTCTGTTCCCCAGGAAGGGAAGTGTCCTGATGAGAAGACCACACGAGTATTTTCGCAGTTTCTTGAAGGGAAATCATCTTTGTTCACAAAGAAGCCCACAAAACCTAGTAATTCCGAGGCAGCACCATCACTGTGTACAGATGAGAGTGATTGGACCGTGATTTGAACCCATTGTGCATAACCTTCACTTTTTTGATGAAGCAAAATAACACTGTAAAGAAAAAGAAATCTGTACAGAATCTTGCTTGAGGAAATTCATGGCAGTGTTAATCATGCTCACTGTGGTGGTCATCCATCCATTATGTGTTTCAAGAGATCAAGTTTTTAGCTTGTCTTATTGAGGGCTTGAGGCTATTAAGCACACACTTAAGAAGCAAAATAAAATCTTATCCTTTGTAGCTTGTCATAAGCCTTATGCCACTTGCAGCTTTATGTAATGTACTGTTCTATCCATCAATGATATAAGAACTTATTGTGAAGGGCTTCGTAATTATATTTTAAGCCCAGGCATCTTTCCCGTTAGCCTTTACCACAAATTTGAGCACATTTATGGCTGTATCAAAATGCTTGTGTTTCTAGCCTGTTTGGATTTCTGCTGTGCTAACTAGTGAGGCTTTGTATCGAATTGACCTTGGGTTTATTTTGTTTTATTATATTACAATTTTGTGTTTATTTGATGTTTTCCACAGTGCTGCAAAGGCCTGCTCAGATTCCCTAGGGTAATCCATTGCATGGAGACAGACTTGAGCATCACACATAGGACTCAAGATCTTAGTTTTTATCATCCCTCTTCTTTTGAGCACAATGCATTAACAGAGATTTGATGGAGACGTAGCAAGTCACCTATCCCTTGGCATATTGAAATTGCTGAGCTTTGTGATTCATTGACTGTTGCCTTTTTCATTCAATTTTGCAAGGCTGCTGATTAGGGACTGCATTGGATGGATGACCTATGTGTCGATGAGGTAATTACATTCCTTCTCATACAGATTTTCCTCAACATCTCACCCCTTGCAGGTTTGTGTTTTTCTTGTGCTTTTTCTTTAGTATGATTTTTTTTTTTTTAACGTATGATGTATTTTACCCAGTTCAATGAATTAAAAATCACTACCAAGTAAAAAGTAATACTACTTAGTTGCTAACCATTCCCCTTCTCACATTTATATATCTTTCAAACAAATTACACAAGTTGAGTCACCCTCTTCTTGTGCAATGCCCCACTGGAGCCCAAAAATCAATGTCATCATCTCATTCAGCTCTTTTTCTTTGGGTAGTTTAATGGTGGGATTTAAACTTGGGAAATTGTGTTTCAATCATCAATTCTGATCTCTTTGAGCTCTTGCTACGACGTTTCTTCGATCTACTCTTGTTTGATGTCGTTTTGATAGTTTGTGAGGAGGTTGGTGCACTATTATCTTGGGATGATTCTTGTACAGGTGGGGGCGAGTCCTCTTGGGTTTGATTGGTATTGGCCTGGGGCATAACGAGGTTTGGCACCACAAAATTGGTTACCCAAAAGAGAAACAGGAGGCCTGCACTGCAGTCACATAACCGACATTTTAAAATGGCTTTTGCTTAGATTTGGTCAGTATACGCACTAAGTAAAGGCAAAAAAAAAATAGAGAAACAGGAGGTCTGCACTGTAGTCACATAACCGACATTTTAAAATGGCTTTTGCTTAGATTTGGTCAGTATAAGCACTAAGTAAAAGAAAAAAAAAAAAAAGGAAAATATCTTTGTACACCCTCCTTTTAATTTCATTTTCAACTTACGGTTTGAAAACATAACTAGTGGTATAAATAGCCTATATAGTATATCTTCTAACCCTTTAGACCAATTTTATCTCTTCTGACAACAACTTTTTTGGCCAAACAAAATAAAAAAAGGCATCATTTTCTATTCTTTTTTAACTCCCCCACCTCCCCTCCCCCTCCCCCTCCCCCTCCCCCTCCCCTCTTTTAGTTTATTTCTTTCTTTTTTAAGTTTTGTTTTGAAGTTTTATTTAGTTTATTTCTTTCTTTTTTAAGTTTTGTTTTGAAGTTTTATTTTGTGAATGTTAGGCAAAATGAAACCGATGAACTAACTCAACTCATTCAACTTGGTATTTTAAAATACAAGAAGAGAGAGAGTGGGGGTTAAAAAAGAATATAACAATATGTCTTTTTCATTTTTGTTTGGCTAAAAATGTATGATCAAAAGAGATAAAATTGGTCCAAGAGGTTATAAGATGGGTGCGGTTTGTATAGAGTCAAGGTTCTAAACAATCAAATGAGAACCCACCTTCAAATAGCATTGAGAAATATGTTTCAACATTGGAAATCTTTGTGATAGCTTAAAAAATATTTTTATCTTTAATTCTAAAATTTAAAGTTTAAAAAGTTGTGTAGATGGAACAAATCTATGAAAACTTGAAAAACTTGAAAATTGACTGTCCAAAAATGCGTTTTGAGATGCACTATTTTCAAAACTTGAAATCCATTTTTTTTTTATGTTCATGCATCTTGATGCCGATCAATTTGAAAATATTTGGGTATCAAAACAACCCCTCCTAATGAATTTTTTGAGGTGGGCTCTAATTTGATAGTTTAGGGCCTTGGCTCTATATAAACTTTTCCCTTATAAGATATATTATGTAGGATCTCAATGCCACTTGATATGTTTTCAAATCCTGTTCAAAATGAAACTTGAAAAAAAGTGTGTATATTTTTCCAAAAAAGAATGGTTCCTTTTATTACCTTACAAAAGTTGTCATGAAGTTAAAAGTGTCTAGTAAACTATACCAAAGTTTTTGGGAAACAAGATTTTCATGGTTTTAACAGCCGTTATCACAGTCGACAGTAATAATCATTACAACAAAAGTCCAAATTATGGCAGATAATTGGACATAATGGTTGTATCCAATTATAGTGGCCGTTATATTGGGAAAGGCTACTGACCAGTATCAGCGAATACCGGTTTTGATTCCGGGCTTTTACCATGCTTCATAAATTGCGAGCACTCGCAAGTTTTAATAGGACTTGATTTTCGGAAGAGTTCTTCCTCTCAACCAGACCTTGTATAGAATGAACAGTTGAGATTACATAAAACATATGAACAATATGACGCATGTATCGTGATATAATTTGAAGAGGGCATCAGGAGATCACTTCAAAGATTTTGTTGCCTATAATTTACATTGAGAGTCAATCGGTGTTTAGGAAAACAAATATTGGGGTGAATCATCCACCCACTGATATTGTTTTTGGCTTTACTAAATCGTTGTTCCAAACAGGTCCAGTTATGAGGTAATATTAAAAATAAAAATAAATATATAATAAAATAAGCACTAGGAATTTTTGAACACTAGAGATGTATCTAAAAAAGCAAAATCCAAATGAAAAAAAATAGAAAAAGGTCTTATCTTTATCTTTTTTCTTTTTTTTTTTTTTTTTTTTTTTTGTTCAAGGTTTGGCAGAGGGGAGAGCATAAAGCGCACCTGATCGTACTAATTGGTCGGAACCAGACCAGTCCTGGCCAATTCCGAATGCAGATCGAATGTTCCGAATCTGTAACGCATTTTTGGAAATGCCACCATCAACTAAGTATCCGTTGGGCCCTTAAAGAAGTGAGAAACAAATTAATTCTCCAAATTTTAATACCCCTCCCTTTATTCCCGGAAAATTATTTGAGTTCACTTTTTATTTTCTTTGCATGATCAGCTAATTATAAGCGTGTTTGACTCACATGAGTGTATAGTGGGAAAATTGTAGTTGTAGAGTAATGATTTGCTAGGTGGTCCTTTAATTCATTCTAAACTGGGCAAAAACAATAAAAACAAAAGAACTAGGATAAATGGGAATCATTTAATAAGCACCTAGAAAATTGCAAATACCCCCCAACCCCAACTTGGCGTTTCTCGACAATGTCCCCCAATCAATCTTTTTCTCACAAGTTTTACCCCAAAATAAAGTTTCTAGCAAATACCCCTTCATAAAAAAAGTCATTAGTTTTTTAACAAAAATGCCTTTGTCCGTAACATCACATCCCTATAAGATGCTCAACGATTCGAAAGAATGTCGGATCAAGTCCACAAAGGGCTGGACCGAGAGGGGACATTGCCGGACGGCACTTTGGCCCTATTGTCAGACCACATGGGCCTGTTGCCGGACCGCATGGGCATATTGTAGGACCGCATGGGTATATTGCAGAACCGCATGGGTCTGTTGCCGGACCGCATGGCCCTGTTACCAAAGTGCTTTTTGGCAATATCGAATCGATTGGGCCTATTGCCGAACCGTTCTTTGATAGTGCCGAAAAACTTGTTTATACTGCCGGACCGCCTTTTTTAGTATTAACGAAAAAGTCAAGTAGTCATTGTTAGAAGAGAGAGGGCATTTTAATCCTAAAAGCTATAATTTTTTGACCGGGATATTTACTAGAAAAATTTATTTTGGGTAGGAATTACCTAAAAAAAAACGTTCTTTTGGGTACGTAAGTGACGAGAAAAAGTTATGTATTAAGCATGAATGGATAGAAATTCCAGGTTGAGAGCCATTGGTGAGAGAGCAAACAGCAGTAAGGTCATTAAGTACATCCAGTGAGAGAGATACCCATCGGAAATAATGTATACGACACGGTTTCTTTTAGTCCATGTAGAAATGAGCCACCTCTTAAAAATTTATTTTTGATGAGATGTATTTTTGGACTTAATATTTTAAGACATGTAATCTCTAACATAGAGATCATTAATATGAAAAATTAAATAAATTTGGAAAATTATAACATCCACTAATGTACTTTGAAAATAGGAAAGTATTGCATCCACGTCATGTGGATATTTGAGGGATATATATGTACCTTTTCAATGGCCTAGATTAGGGCAAGCAATGGACCTGGCCAGCCCGGCCCTTGGGCCATAGTTTGTGGCCGATGCCCTAGTCTTTGGGGACTGGGGCACGTAGCCCATTACCACCCCTAGTCCAGGTTGAATATTGGCCAATCCGAGGGCTAAATATCTATATGTTTTATATTTTTTAATACATTCAAGTCACATGAAAATTGGGAAGTACATGACTATATATAAGCTCAAAATAAAAATAATAATAATAATAATAATTATGCAGCAACAATAACAATAATAATAATAATAAAAGAACAACAACAACAATAAAATGATGATCAAAATATCCCAAAAACTCTTCAAAGATATTTTGGGAAATTTTTCGAATTCTTATTTTTTATTTTTTTGGGCATACCCTATAAATATGTATGGATGCCCAAGTTCTCTTTTAAGCGTAATGTGTGAAAATAATAAAAATCAAATCGAATTTGTAGCCTTAGAATTGGCTCAAGCTTGATCTAAACCCTGTTCACCTTCAAGAGAGTCTACATCTATATCACCACTTTCAAAATACAATAAAAAAAGGTTATTTTTTTCTTTGTTGTTTTTGGGTAGATCAACGGGGATTACAGGCCCCTACCGTTTTGTAAATAATAATAATAAAAAAAAGTATTAGTAAGAATGGAGGGCATAACTTTTAATAAAGCTGAGGTGATACTCTACCAACACGGCACAAACTCAAACTACTCGAACTGACAAAAGTAAAAATATATTAATAACAATAGTGGTATTACCTAAGTGGGATGAAGGTCGAGTAATCCCCTGTTGAGGCCGGAGAGTTGCGAGAGAGGACGAAAAGCGCATTCAGTGGTTGAGCAGTGGGAATATGGCGAGGGAGCCTCCTAGAAGAAAGGATTATAGAGAGAGAATGATATGCAGAAGGAGGAGGAGAAAGGATTGTTGATGTAGAATGGTGTTCAGTGGATGAGAGCCTTGTTGAGGTAGGGATTACAGAGTGAGGGGTTACAAAAGCGGGGGTAGGGTAGAGAGCGAAATTAGGGTTTTGGAGTGTGAGGCATCTCATGATGTTCAGTGGATCTCGGAATGGGGGAAATACATGTTTTTGTAGTGGAACCACCTTTTCTCGGTTTCAATGGATAATGAGGCTGTGGCTCTCCTGTTTCTTACCTGATGAGCGTGTATAGCATGTGCTTGTGCGAGCATACTGTACAAGAACTCCTTCAGGCAAAATAGCTGCCTAGAAGGACTTATTTTATGGAAAATTGTTTCGTGTGGGCTGGACCGCATTTCGACATATGCTGTCAAGAAAGCGTAAAGCATCCATCTCGTGTTTCAGCCAAAAATAATAGAAACTAGCGGTCCAAATACTTTCTTACTAAAATTATTATTTTTAGTTTTAAAATATTTATTTATTTTTTCATATTCATTATCTCTATATTTGAGATTACATGTCTTTAAAAATTAAGTCTTAAAATACATATTAAAATAGATTTATTAAGATGCCTGCATTTCTACATATGCGGGCTTCGCCGCATCCTTCTTTTATTGGAAGTTTTGAGATCCAAGTATGACTAGGTTTTTTTTTTAAGAAAAAGGATTTGTTTTTGAGTTTTTGAATATCTAGATCCTTTTCAAAATTGGATGGTTGTTGTTCAGTATTGGGATGTCGATTTATTTCTTTAGTCACATAGATAGTGGGAATTAGCTTTTTTTTCATTTTTTTGGGGAAAAATTACTTGTGTGAAAGGGATTCAACATATTTATTATGTAATGGATCAGTATTTTGCAATAATTATGTTGAGACAACTCCGGACCCGTGGCCTATTTTATTTAGCTTTTTCTTCTTTTTTTTTTAGAATAGTCACCTATCGGATAATTCCAACACTGTAAGTGTGAAAAATGTTGCAAGTTTCCTGCCATCTCTATGAGTAAGGGCTGGTCCAGTGCTACCAAAACCGTACATATACGCTTTCAGTATTTGGAATATTAAACAGCCCAACTTCTTAAGCTATCTAGGATAAGGAAAATGAGGCCTATTATAAGTTATTATTATTATTTAAATTCTTAATAAAATTTATATGATGTAATTAATTTTATTTATTATTATTTGTATTTGAATGTATTTTATTTTTCATTATTTTCTTTTATGTAAATTTTACTTTATTATTTCAAATTTTCTATTTCTAAATTTCTATTCTATTTTTTTAATCTATTTTAAATTTTTATTCTACTATTCTATCATTATATATATATATGTGTGTGTGTGTTGGGGGGGATTATATACAATGAGACTATTTACCTTTAGTATAAGGAGGTCACAATTACCTATAAATGTCACAAAGTTCGAGAAATTTGTTTTGAACTTTGAGCTTGGTGAATGAAATGAATGTAGCCACCAGCTTCACATCCAATGGTTAGGATTTAATTGTGAGCACATTGTACCAAAAGTAAATAGTCTCATTATATATTTTTCAAAAGTAAATGGCCTCATTATATACATTCTTACTTTCCCTATTAAATATTTCATAATAAAAAGTACTCTATTATGCTAAATTCTATTTCAAGATATTTTATTGAGAAAACACAATCAAATACAATTACAAATAACTAAAATAAGTAATAAACAAAATTGATTATATTACATAAATTCTATTATACTAATTAAATAGTAAAAATTTAAATAATAATGATAAAAATAACTTATAATAGGTTTGGTATTTCTTATGCCGAACATCTTAAGAAGTTAGGTTGCCCAACATTAGAAACACCAAACAATATGCTGCTCGGTGTTGCAAATATCGAACAGGCCCTAAGTAAGAGATATTGTTTATAAGTTGAGTTGTTTGGTATGCCAAACACTAAACAATGTGTATGTTTGGTGTCGGTAGTATGACACATGCCCTTATTACTAGAGATGGCCCAAAACTTATGGATTTCCTATCTGTCAGTGTTCGAAATGTTGGACAGGTCGGCAATTCTCCAAAAAAAAGAATAAATGAAAAGAGTTGCGGGTGGGGGATAGTCCCCACATAAATTTTCCCAAAATATGACCCATACCGTAATAAACGCGATGATTGGTTTTTTTTTCTTGGAGGTTAGTCATTGAGTTTTACATATTACACACCCAAAATTTGAGATCTGAAAACTATTCCTAGCCTTAATTTTGCTCGAGCGGGCACATGAAATCTTTTTCACATGACCTCTCTATATGTACATGCTGCAGGAGTAAATACCATGCAAAATGACGTATGATATATGGCATACAAATCAGACATAGACAGTTAGTTTTGACAAATCGATGGTGGAGAAGAGACACGTCTTAATATCCCGTCACTAGGAACTGTGATCCGCTTTTACCATTTGTTTTAGGGGAATGAATGGTGGAAGATTTATTCATACCACATATATTGCACGTCAATGCTACATTTTGTAGTTTCCTTGTAAATAGGATATGCTTCCTTCATTTGTTACTGAAACATGTGGTACGTACCCTCTAGATTTGGGAATGATACCCTCTAAAAAAAAAAGAGCCTAGGCTTAAGTGGTTAGCGTTTGATGATATGCAATGCTATATCCTAGACTCAATTCCTATCAAGAGTAAAAGCTTTCTCCCCTCTGGCTCACCGACCAGAAAACATTTATTCAAAAAAAAAAAAAACAAAAAAAGAATGAGACACATTTACTCAAAAAAAAAAAACAAAAAAAAAATGAAACCCCTAAAAAGTACTTTCCCTAATTTCCAGTCATGCTACCCTCTAGATTATGAAAATAGTTTATTCTCTCATTAATCTCTCCAATCCTTAGCATTCACATACCCAAGTCTCATGTGTCACAAAAACAAACATTATGAGTTCAGCCTTGGAGAAACAAACTTTTTGTAGCTTTATCACTTATAATAAGATCACCATTGGATAAATGTCATAATAAGATCACCGATGGTCTAGGAAATGTCCTAAAAAGATCACCATTGGATGGCCTAGGACAGAGACGGGGTTTTTTTCATCTCTAGAGAGCACAACGTATCCTTGAATGCCATAAGCTTCTTGTTATGAAGATTTAGTTGGATTATGTGTGTTGCACGTAAGAATGGAATCATCAATCACGATTTTCTTATATATATCTATGGGCCTTTTGAATCACCTCATAATCCATCAATATGCTATCTATGTACCTTTTGAATCACCTCACAATTCATCCAAATGTTATGCATATTCTATGAAAAGGCGGCAATTCTATTTCAACTAACAATATTATATTATTTTGCTACTAACCTCCTATAACCTAAATGAAAATCAGCAATACTATTCAAACAACTTTGTAATAATCAACACCATATGCCAAATAATTTGTCAGTGTTCTTCTATCAAAACGCACATCTGATATGAAAGACAAACAAATCATACGAATAACGAAAAGGCATATAATTATACTAACTATAAGAGATAATGAGAGATGAGTGACCCAAAAAGAAGCCTATTGACTACAGATTATATTTGTGGGAATGGATAAGAAACTACTTCATAATCTGTAGGAATGGATAAGAAACTACTTCTAAAGCATAAAAATGGCTTAATACTCTCGAAAAGGGGCAATGTGTAAACCAAGGTTTAAAGCATTAAAAATAACAAATTTTATAAATGTAAGTTTTTACTTTTGTAATAGATAAAACATAAAACTTTATACTTAAAACTTCTAAATTATTCAAAAATCCAAGAAAATAGAATTCAGTCCCTCTTTTTTCTTTTTCTTTTTTTTTTTTTTGTGTGTAGAATGTATTTCATTTATTGTGATTTTAGAAAGCATAGCAACACAAACAGCCTTACCGTTTAAAAAAATTAAAATTACTAAGTTTTAAAAATATAGCTATTATTTAAAAGTGCTGATAAAAAACTATTTCTTGTGAAATGAAAAATTAATGTTGATAACATTAAAAATTCTTTAAAAGATTTATTATGAATGAAATTAATAATCACATCAAGTTATAATTTGTATTCAAAATAATTTTAGTTTTTTAGTGATGAGCCTTATATCAAAGACAATGTTATTTATGTAAAGGAAAACGTTTGTATAGAGCCGAGGCTCTAGACAATCAAATTAGGCCCACCTCAAAATTTCACTAGAAGATATTGTTTTGATGCCTAAATATCCTCAAATTGATCATCTCGACATCAAGATGCATGGACATTAAAAAAAAATGGATTTTAAGTTTTTGAAATATTGCATCTTATAACGTAGTTTTGGACCATCAATTTTCGAGAATTTCACGTTTTCATAGATCTACTCGATCTACACTATTTTTTAAGCTTTAAATTTTATAATTAAAGATGAAAATATATTTTATGGCTATCAAAAAAAATTACCATTGTTGAAACCACATTTCTCGACAATATTTGAAGATGCACTTTACTTTTGATTGTTTAGAGCATCGGCTCTATACAAACCGTACACTTATGTAAAACTTTTAAAATCTATGATAAATAGCTTAAAATGTATAATTAAACCATAATATAGGGTGTAAATAACAAATTATTAAGGTAATATCCAGCAATCACACTTATAACTATTCATGATTATCAATATTATTAAAAACTCAATTCAAAAAATAAAAAAAGATGAACAATAACATATGCTAAGCATGGAGTTGGAACTTACCTTGTTGTCTTCTTGCTCAATTTCCCATATATGGTCAATATCTACGATAAGTTGAATACCAGTCATCAATAAAAAAACCAAAAAAACAAAAAAAAAATTATAATTTACAAAACCATTAACAATAATGGATGAAGGACAAAAATAAACAAAGCAAAAAAAAAGAAGAGAAAGAAGAATACGGGATAAGAAGTATATGGTACGAATATGTGCATTTTCTTAAACCCTATGTCTAATATTTTAGAATGTATTTAGTTCCATATATGACCTACGACCTAGCAATAGCAAACACTTACTTTAAAAAGTGTGACAAATATTTAATATTCTATAAAAATGGACCACATAAAAACTAGATAGACATCTTTCTAATTAAGAAGGTAGATCGACCATCATGTAAAGATTACAAGGTTATCCCCGGAAAGAGTTTGACTACCCAACATAGGCTCGTAGTCATGGACGTCTGCATAAAGACAAAGAGGAGAAGGGTGGAAAGTAATAGGCATCTAAATACTAGGTGGTCAAATATAAAAAATGAGAAAATAAACTTATTTAGGGACAAATTAGTTGAAGAAGGAAAATGAAATTTTGATCATGATGTTAATATAATATAGAATGAAATGGCTGAATGTATCAAAAAAGTGGCAAAAAAGGTTTTAGGATAATCTAGAGGGACAAGAAACTCCTGTAAGGAAGCTTGGTGGTGGAATGAAGAGGTTTAGAAGGCCCCTAGAAAAAAACGGTCATGCTATAAAACTTGGCAATAGGAACAATCAAACCTTAGAAGACTATAAAAATGCTAAGAAAAATGCTAAACAAATAGTAAGTAAAGCTAAACCTAAAGCATATGATAATCTATACAAACGAGGAAAAAGAGAATGAAAAAGATATCTTCAAAGTAGCAAAAATAAGAGAGAAAAAAACGCCTAAACCATATTAAATACTTAAGAGTAAGGATCAAAGGGTCTTGGTATAGGATGATGAGGTCGAAAGGTGGAGTGTCTATTTTAAAAAATTATTAAATGATAAATAAAATGGGAACATAGTGGTAAAAGGGACTGTTGATACAAGTGACAGCAGAGGTCATAGATACATTCATAGGATTAGGATGTTAGAAGTGAAAGATGTTTTATAAAAGATAATGATAGGAAAGGCTTTAGAACCAGATGGTATTTTGATAGAGGTTTGGAAGTACATGGGGGAAATTAGTATTGAATGGCAGACAAAGCTGTTCAACAATGTGTTGAGAACAATGAAAATGGCAGACGAATGGAGGAAAAGTATTGTGGTACCTATTTATAAGAACAAAGAAGACATACATAATTGTGCAAATTATCGAGGAATCCAACATATGAATCATACTATGAAGCTTTGGAAGAGAGTTATTGAGCAATTACTGAGGCATGAAATAAGTGTGTCTGAAAATCAATTTGGTTTTATACCAAGAAGGTCAACAACAGAGGCTATTTTCATACTTAGGCAACTGATTGAGAAGTTTAAGGCAAAGGGAAAAGACCTCCACATGATCCTTATTGATCTAGAGAAAGCTTATGATAGAGTACTTTGAGATTTGATTTAACGGGTGTTGAAAAAGAAATGCATATCTAGACACTACATTAACTTGGTGAGAGATATGTACGATGGAGCGATTATTAATGGACGAACAACTAGTGGAGAGACGAGTGAGTTTTCAGTGACAATAGTTCTACATCAAGGGTCCGCATTGAGCCTGTACCTTTTTGTCTTAGTTATAGATGGCTTAGCTAGGCAGCTACAGGATGAGGTACCGTGGTGCATGTTGTTCGCAGATGGCATACTTTTGATTGATAAGACCCAAAACGATATTAATACAAAATTAGAACTTTGGAGGGATGCTCTAGAATCCAAAGGTTTAAAAATTAGTCGGACTAAGATAAAGTCTATGGAATGCAAATTTGGTAACAATAGGAGTAGAGGTGAGGAGATAGTTAAGATTGACGGTGAGGAAGTACAAAAAAGACCATATTATCGATATCTTGGGTCGATAATCTAGGAAAATAGAGAGATCGACAAAGATGCCATTCACAGAATTAGAGCTAGGTGAGCGAATTGGAGATGTGCAACTGGAATTTTATGTGATCGCCGCATTGAGAAATAAAAAAAAAAAGACAAAACGAGGTATAATATAACAAGGGAGTGAGGGAAAGATAGAGAGAGATAGCCAAAGAACAGCCTAGAAGGTGGGCAAATGAAAACGAAACAAATGAGTAAAAACGAAATAAGGAGGCAAAGGAAAGGGAAACCTCAGATTGGGTAAGGAATAACTTAAATATATGCAAAAAAGATCAAATATGAGGTGTGGACTTCAGATTTGTGGCAAAAGCCACAAATCTACATCAACAACCTAGATTCATAACAATAAAAAGGAGAAAGAAAAGGAACAACAGAAAGAGGAGAGAGAAAACCGTTAGGTCACCAACGCTAGTGGAGACTGGCTCTTTGGTGGTGGAGGTGCTCATAAGTGAGAAGGTGCTCCCCAATTTAAAATTTATGATAGATAATTGTTAGTGTTGTCTTCTTACTATGGTTGGAATGCTGCCACAGTATGGCATGCAACATGTTAACCACCCATGCCTTAAGCTTACTATAGAAATAAAACTTTGAAATGCGAATTCTTACTAGCTTTTTTAAATTTTAAAAAACCACTAGATATGTTCTTGTTTTCCAAATTTAAAACATCTGGATTTAATAAAATTTTCCCTCCTATCTCATGGTTTAGAAGGTTTACTATAAAAAAATTTCTGTACCTTGGGCTTCTTTTGACCATTACATTTTTTTATTTTTCAATGATATCTTTTTCTCTTAAATAGAAAACCAAGTGAGTGGGAGTTTTTGCATGCCTTGTGTCATCCCAAAAGCTGAGAGATCTTCTACAAATGTGTCCCACGAATCGAGGAGGGCGGTCATCATTTTGTATACTAGGACACTCCATCTTAAATTCAGACTTTTCCATCTTGTGAACCATTGTTTGGAAGTGTTTTATATGCATTGTACATAGCAATAATTTTCTCAATAGTTCCATGGTGTATACTTCTCTAAAATTTTATACAAGGCACTAATATACTTCTTTACCTATACACTTTACCCTCAAGTACATCAAGATGGACTGATACAACTACTATAAACTGTGATTTAAGGGACAAAAGAGAGATAAAAAATGTGTCATCGTAGTTCCACACAATTCTATGAAATATGATAAGGGGTGATTGTAATATTATAACTCAAAATACACAAACAAAAGTTAGCACCATAGGACTTTGACATATCATCAAATACTTTACAAATACATCAAATACAACTACATTGGAATACATCAAATACACTAATACATCAATGACTAACAAAGTCATAGACAATATGGAAAATAAAATACGAACTAGATGCCCTAAATTATCTCCTGAGACTTATACATACCAAACTGGATCTCCACTTTCAACAGTATGCAGATCAAGGCCTCATCTCTCCTAAAAGTGAGAAACAATTCAAGGAACCAATTCATTTTATCTCTCACTCTCTCACTCACTCAGGAAACTAATGGTGCACAGATCATAAAAGAAGAGATAGAGACATGAAATCTAGCAACGGTCAATGTTGTGAAGATATGTGACTTATGTGGAGCATAAATATGCGTACAATTGAAGGGCATGATTAAGTATGATAACAACATATGAAATTTACTTATAAATTCAAGGGAGTCAGTTCACCTTGTTGTAAATGAGCTCTTATCAGAGGATACAATTGTTAGAAATAGAGGGTGAAACGGGTTAAAATAAATGATGAAGAAAGCAAGGATATTTCAATCTATCTGATCCTAGATGGGAGATATCGCTTTCTCAAAATGAGGGACTGAGGACCTTCTATTTATATATGTGAGAGATAAGTTTCCTCTTGAGCCTAACCTGCTTCTACCTACATCTTAAACACATAGGTCGGCGGTCAGGTCTCCTCTTGAGCCTAATCTACCTGAACTAACAACTCATATTTATATGCTGGCGGTCATGTCTCCTCTTGAGATTGAGCCATCTAGACTTGTCTCTCATGTTTATAAGTTAACGGCCAAATGGTTGAGGTGAGTAACTCAACCGAGTCTGATCGGACTTTCGGTAAATTTGCATTAAAGACAGAAAACCATCTCACTTTTTATTTTTTCATATATTATATTTTGAAATTTCGGCATGAAATATTTGCATGCCAATCACCACAAAGAAGGTAAGGATGATAACTGCTGGTATTCACTGAAATATTGTAGGAAAAATAGTTGACAAGACCAACACATAACCCTATATTATCATAAGTAGGCTTATGAAAATTAAGGTGAAATTTTCTCCTCTGATTATGGTAGGCTAATATCTAATATTTTGGTTTTATAAGGTTATATTTAGTCTTCAATATTTATTTTTCCTTTTCTTCTTGGGTGTTATTTAGTTTTTCTCTCTTAAACATTTTTTTATTGAACATTTTCTCTCTTGAATGTTTGATGCTTTCTTTTCTTTTTTGGATTATTTAGTTTTCTTTCTTAAACGTTTCTTTCATTGAACATTTTATCTCTCTTGAACGTTTGATGTGGCTTTATCTTAATTCTCTACAAATATCCCACTTTCTTAAAAATGTACAATATTGTAGTATTAAGATGTCACTGTTGGTTTAGTGTATCTTTTCAACTATGATAATATTTAGAATGTTCTTGAGAGGACCAATATGACCCCTGATCATCGATATCTAGGGTTGAGAGGAGCTTTGATGTCCCTTGCTAGCTATTATAAATTGAAGATAAGATTTTAAACATCCTTGTCCCCTTGATCAAATTTATACTCAAATTTTCCTCCAATTTTGAATCCATGTTTCCCACCAATGTATCTAGCCCATTTCAAGACCACGTTTATTTATCCAAACTCAGAAATTTCAAAATAACTAGGTTTCCTTTCTTAATTTCAGTTTAATTGGGAGAGAGATTGATTTACTAGTAGTGATGTGCCCCTTTGATCAATAATTTCTCTCCTTTCACATGAAAGAAGAGATATGTAGAGATTCCCTCTCTCTTGTAAGAAGAGATTTATAGAGATTCCCTCTCTCTTTTAAGTAAATTAACTTGGACATGGCATGGGACTATCACAAGTATTCATCCATGTGGTGCATTAATTTGGTACCAAGTACCCTTCATGGAATCGTTTACAATTTGCCCTAGGATTTTAGGATATATTTCAAGCCTTATGCCTTTTCTAGAAGCCTTTTGCACACACACAATACATATCACACTCACTGATACCCCTTAAACATGGTCTCATGGTGATGACATCCTACTAATGCCAGTAATACATGATGAGCTGGGGGCGGCCCGCATGTGCTCCCAATTTGCCCATTAGCCATTTGAGTCTAACTTATGCCTTGGCTGACCAAACTGTCCTTAAATTGAAATTTTGAAAATAATTTTTCAAGCCTATTTAGGCAAAAAAAATATAAAATTAGAAAAAAATTGTTTTCAACTAATTTGACATTTTGAATTAGGTGGGGTTGTCAAACATATCTTGGAGGGAAATTAGGTACCTTCAGATATTGAAATCACCCAATGCCATGACACTCCATTTGGATTAACCCTGAACTAGGTCGTTACCATTTTTTTTTTACAGTAGAAACCATGAAACACAATATTCTATAGGGTCTCATTTGTGGTCTATCAAAGCTGACCAATGGACGGTGGAAGTTTGGAATATCAGTGAATTGAAAGTACACCACCAAGGACAGTTACTCCAAGCATCATTTATAAAAACCTATGCCACGGTGATGCGGTCCTTCTCTAAACACATGTGCACGCCCTTAATGGTAGACCACTCAAAAAAGGGGTTTCCTAAAATGCACTTGTTATATGTGTTGATAAAAGTTTTTGTATATTTTTGTATATTGATCATGAGAGAAAGCCCCATATTTATACAATATTTGACAAATTACACAATATGTGTAATCTTACAAAAAAGAAGGAAAATATACAAGAAAAGGAAAGACATATCACAAAATGCATGATAGCCTTTATGATATCAAATAAAAAAGGAAAAACAACATTATACAAACACATTCCCCTCAAACTCGTGATGGTCGAAAAAGAACCACTGAGAGGTTGAAAACAAGGGTGGAAAACTGAAGAGCATTATGAGGCTCCATAAAGAAGTCAGCAAGTTGTGCAGATGATGAGATATATGGAAGAGAGAGTGTCCCAGCTAGATACTCTTATCGAACAAAATGACAGTCCACTTCAATATACTTGGTACGCCCATGGAACTCAAGGTTCATAGCGATATAAACTGTACTTTTGTTATCACAATATAAAGGAGTCGGAGCAAAAAGTTCCATTCCCAAGTCAGCCAATAACCAACGAAGCCAAACAACCTTCGCTATCGCTTGAGCCATGGAACGATACTCAGCTTCAATTATAGATTGAGCAATATGTTGTTGCTTCGCTCTTCCAATAAAGAAGGGAGTCTCTAAGAAAAATACAAAACCTGTAGTAGACTTCCGCTCTGAGGTGGACCCCGCAAAATAAGAGTCAGTGTAGGCACGAAGGTTTTAGCAAGGAAGTCGAGGACAATTACAGAGAATGATCAAGAGTGTCATGGATAGAGCGAATAGTACATAACACATTTGATCGGTGAACAGAGCAATGGGCACTAAAAACCTGACTGACTAGATGAACAACATATGCAATGTCTAGTCGACAGATAGTCAAAAAATTCAACGTCCAACCAATTTCCAGTAAAATATAGGACCAAGAAGAAGCTCGCCATCAAAGAATGAAGTTGACATTCAACTCAGTCGGTGTGGCAACATGCTTAGTATCGTTAGCTAAACAAGCTCGAGAAACAATATCTATAGCATATTGGAGCTGAGAAAGGAAATAACCACGATGTGAATAAGCAACTTCTAGGCCCAAAAAATGCTTTAATCTTTCATCTCAAAAAGCTGACTTGGTCGTTGCTTAATTCGATGAATTGTGCCTTCATCATCACAAAAAATAATCATATCATCAATATAGAGACGAAGAATTGCACGACCTTTGGTTGTAATTGATAAAAGATAGCTGGATCATGATGGCTCCATAAAAAACTAATAGAAATAACAACAATACTAAAGTTTTCAAACCAAGCACATGGAGATTGTCCAAGCCCATAAAGTGCACCTCATAATTGATAGACTCTCTTATTATGATATAAGATTCCATGGGGTAGCTTCATATAAACTTCATCTACAAGATCACTATTGAGAAATACGTTCTTGACATCAAGTTGATAAAGTGGCCACTAGCGATGGAAGCCACAGAAATCAGGGTGCAAACTGTAGTCATGAGGGCAACAAAAGCAAAAGTTTCAACAAAATCAATTCTAAACTATTGATCATAACCTTTAGCTAAAAGGCGTGCTTTATAACGCTCAATGCCACCATCAACTTTAGTTTTGATTTTATAAACCCATCAATAGCCAATGGAATTCTTATTGTGGGGAAGAGGAACAAAGTCCCAAGCAAGCATGCAACCTATTCGACATCTACACTATAGGTAGGGGTGGCAATGGGTCGTGTCCAGCTAGACCCAGTTCCGAATGTATTGGGGTCCAGGTATTTTACCTGGACCCCGACCTGTCCGGTCCAAAAGTTGTACCCATATCCATACCCGTTGGGTTCTGGGTCTGGTTGGGCCCATTGCCACCCTCACTATGAGCCTCGTTTTTTGTAGCCTACAATGGTGAACAATAGAGAACTAATTTTTGAGGGGTGGGCGATTAGAGAGAGAGACATTCGAGATCTAGAGAGAGAGCTATGTCTTCAAGAAACTGAAAGAGGGAGAATCGCCGAGAGGGAGGATGGCGACGGGGTTTGGCCATTTGGGGAACTAGGGGAAGATGAAACGTATTGAAACATTATTAGGGTTGGGGCTTTGGCCTTTGTGTAAACTAAAAATTTGAGTCCAAGTACTCACCGAATCGAGTATAGCAGAACCCTTACCCGGACCCAAGATTATCCATGTATCCTTTATTGGACCCAGACCCTACTCGCTGGTCCAAAACTTGGACCCATATTCAGACCCGTGTCGAGTATACCCGACGGGTATGGTTGGGTCCGGGTCCATTGCCACCCTTAACTGTAGGTCTGTGAACCGAGGTAAGAATAGCCCGATGCTGAGGTAAGAATGTTTCATAGTCGATGAATTGAGCAACTACATAGAAACATGAGTATTGTGATGGATTGAAAGCAGTTGCATACGAACTGCAAGGGCGGGTGCCTGATTTGGTTCAGCAATAATAGTTGAATGTTCTACCATTGGACCATCTATGGGTCGTGGCAGTGGAGACATTGGAGAACAATCATCAAAAAAATTAACAAGAAAAGAAGTAGAAGAAGAATCAACAACAGGTGGAGTTGAATGAAAATGAATATGTTCAAAAAATACCACATGTTGAAAAACATGAAGTTTCTTACTTTCAGGATCATAACACCTATATACCTTTTGGTGATCAGGATATTCCAAAAAACAACATTTGACTGCTTTGGCTGACAATTTATCTCATTCCGATGATGTCGAAAGAACAAAACATGTACAACAAAAAATACGAAGAACATAATAGTCTGGGGTATGAGCAAAATGTTGCTCAAAAGCGGAACATCCAGACAAAATAGTAGAAGGCATAATACTAATTAGATAAACAACTGTGCAAACAGCCTTTGCTAGGAAAACCTTTGGAGCCAAAGTTGACAAGAGAAGAGCTCATCCAGTTTCTAAGATATGAGCTACGAAAAGAACTCACTTTACGATACTCGGTTTTGCATTCAACAATATCATTTTATTCCGAAGTATATGGACAAGATTTTTTATGTTGAATATTTTTATTAGAAAGAAACTTTTGAAACATCCTACTGATATATTCCCCACCAGAATCCTGATCATAAGGCTTTGATTTTGGTAAAAAATTGACTTTCAATGTATGAATAAAACCAGAAAAAAAAAAATGTCATATAATTCACTTTGGTTATTCATAAAGAAAACCCAAGTATACCTGGTGTGATCATCAATAAAAATCACATAATACCATAACGCCCTCTTTGATGCAAGAGGAGCTAGTCCCCAGCCATCAGTATGCATTAAATCAAACATAGAAGCAAAAATTACATCGCTGCGATTGAATTGTAATGCATGCAATTTAGAGAGTTTGCACGACTCACAATCTTTAACAGTAGAGAACGTTATAGAAGAAGTAGAATCAATAATACCACAAGAAAATAAAAATTCTAATTGAGAGGTTGAAATATGACCCCGATGTTGATGCTAGAACGATTCTTTTATCAGGTATTACAACACCTGCAGAGGTTTCATTGGACGTTTTAAATGAAGATGGTCCAGAAAGTAGAGATCACAAACTTTATGCCCAATCTTAATCAATTTCCCTAATTGCTAATCCTACACGACATCCAAAGGGAGTGATCACAACATTACAATTGGAATGGTAAGCTGACACATCTAAAAGGAGTGAACACAACATTACAATTGGAATGGTACGCTGACAAACATAAAGCTGATTCATGGCAATAGAGGGAACATGATAAACACCATAAACATTCAATTTATCAGAAGGATCAAAAGATGTAGTAATTGAGCCAACCTTAGAAACTTACATCTAGTATTATCAACAATACGAATAGTATTAAAACAGGGTTTATAGTCAACAAGAATAGACTCACTGGCGACGATATGATAAGAAGCACCAGAGTCTATTAATCAGAAAGCTGAAATAATATTACGTGAAAAAACAAATGCAGACCTTTTGGGCAATCGATAGTGTTACACCAAATTGCTCGAGTTCCAATGGTCACCGTAAATAGATAAGGAATACGTCCCTCTAAAGTCTAACTTGACTCAATAATTATTGTATTAGTTATCGTTTTCTTTTTTTTCTTTTCTTTCTTCTTTTTTTATCTTTCAATCATGCAACAGAAAAGCCCCCTTTTATTGTAAATATCCTAATTCTTTCTCTCTCAAGCTCTTTGTGAAAAGTGAATGCCCATGTTAACAGATTGACAGAGTAGCACGAATTGAATATCAGAGTATAGATAGGAGCCTCTTGCACTGGCCTCAACCTCAGTGATCTCAAGTAGGCAATGAGAGAGAAAATCACAAATTTTGGATATGTTTACTATGTACAACAGGGTTGATAACTTCCGATGAATAGATCGTGCATTTAATCCAATGCTATAGAGAATGATATTTAGGTTTTGTGACAAAGATGGATATAAGGAAGTGAAAATAAATTTATAGGATTGTGGATTTATCTATGAGGCAAACTTCATGTGAAGACAAAAATGACTATGAAAAGGATATGGAAAAGAAGGAATTAAGTGAATAAAGAAAGGGACTAATGAAATTGATGGAAGTTAAATGTGAGAATGGAGAGAGAAATTGCACTATTAAGCAGCAACAATCAACAAAAATGTTAAGTGAAAACAATAAATCTTGGATCGATGACAATGGGCTCAGCACAGTCGGAGGCCCTACAAGATGGATCTGTAGCTTCAATTATTTCAGATGATGCAAATTGGAGCCCAAATCAATAAGATCAGAGGCCGATTCAATAACCACAAGGTAACAAGCAAGCTCAAGCAATAATAGAATAGCAGACAAGACGGACAGGAACAAAGACAAGATGATCTATGGCTAAAGAAACAGAACAGGGCGTTGTCAGAAGACCAGAAATCGAGTGTCGTATCCTCTAACAGAGTAAGATCACATGGATGGACCAAAGTCTTACTTTGATACTAGGTGAGAGAAAAACTTTTGTACATTTCAATATATCGATCGTGGGAGAAGGCCCCATATTTATATAATATTTGACTGATTACATAGGATTAAAAATATACAAGAAAACAAAGACATATCACAATCTGCATGATATCTTGTGCTAGTTTGGATATACCCAAAATTGTAATATTTTTGGATTGCAATCTAAAAATCTTGTGAAATAGATTTGAACCATTTGGAAAACCACAAGATTTTACTAGATTTTTAGATTGAAATAAAAAATTATGCACTATCAAGGCAAAAGTTACTGTGAAAAAACTTGAAGTCAGACTTTAATTTTTTTTTTTTATGAAAGTGCAACTCTTCACCCCCCTGCAAACCCTACCTTGTAACCCAACAACCCAAACCCCACCTTGTGACCCAACAACCCACACCGTGAAACCTTAGAAACCGCAAATCTAGTTTATCTCTATATCTCATGAACCTCAAATCTACTCTCTCTATCTTCTCTACCTTAGAAGCCCCAAATCTACTCTCTCTCTACCTCTCTTTAAACTACTTCAACCCAAAATCATCAAAGGAAAATCAACTGTCACAAAAAAATTATGAAGGAGAGGGCCATTTGAATTTTTGTTTGCTCATAGAAGTTCCATAGCAGGCTGGACTAAAGCCTGTTTATCTCTTTCAAGAATGACCAAGCTCCTCCCCTCTCTCGCTGTCTCTCTCTTTCTCTCTCTCCCTCTCTCTTTCTTTTCTAAAACCTGGGGCCGACTCTCATCATACCTCCAAAACAGAAGTAAAAAATGAAGCTCAAACAAGGCAGAGAAGATGAGAGAAGAGGAACAACAATAACAAGAGCTTGGGTCTCTTGGTAATGGGAGAAGAGTAAAGGGAAGCAAGAAGATTTTTAACTCACCATTAAGGTTTGCTAGCTTGGGTCATTTGTTAAAAGGGACAAGAGAAGTGAGAAGCAAGGAGATCTTTAATTCACCATTATGGTTTAGTTCATTCTTCTACTTGTGGATTTATGGTTGCATCAAGGTTAGAGGGAGAAACATGCAACAAAGTGAGAGAAAGAGAGCGTTAATTGTGTAGTTATCTCATTCTTATTGAGGGAGAGAATCGTAGAGAGAAAAATAGACTTTAACACCCAAACCGCTTTATAAGAAAAGAAAAAAGGGAAAATTGCTAAACCCCCCCCCCTTCCCCCCCGCCCCCAAGATGGATTTTAACCCACTTTACACCCCATCCAACTTTTCCTAGCAACTCCCCCAAAAAATGATGTTTTCTAGCTAATATCCCCTACACAAAAAGTTTACTTATTTTTGACGAAAATGCCCTTCCCTCACATGACAAATTATTTTTGTTAGAAAGGGTAGTCCGACGATTTTTTTTTTGTTGGAATGGGCGGTCCGGTGTTTCATGGTGGCGGTTCGGCAATTATTTTTTTGCTGGAATGGGCGGTCTGGTGTTTCATGGTGGCGGTCCGGCTATTATTTTTTTACTGGAATGGGCGGTCTGGCATTTCATGGTGGAGGTCCGGTGTTTCATGGTGGCGGTCTAGTGATTATTTTTTTGCTGGAATGGGCGGTCCGGCATGTGGAAGTTATGGTTCGGCATTTTGAAGCTGCGGTCCGGCATTTTGAAGGGACAGTCTGGTGTTTTGATATACCAGTTCGGAATTTTGTAGGGGCAGTCCGACATTTTGAAGTGCACCAGACTGAGTAGTCCGGCGTTGTACAAATGTGATTTGGCGTTTCTTTTTATTGGGATCCGAAAATGATTTGTCATGTGAAGAGAGGTATTTTCGTAAAAAATGATGTAACTTTTTGAGTTGGGGGTATTAGTTATAAAAGATGGTTTTTGAGAAAAATAAGTGAGGAAAATTTAGGGTGGAGGTAGAGTGTCTAAAAAATATATTTTTTAGGGTTTTTAGAATTTTTTCAAAAAAAAATGTTTGGTATATTTTACAATTGGTATTCGAAAAACTGTATTTTTATTGAATAAAAATTGAGGCTTTGACTTTTACTTTTGCATGCCAATTACCCAAGTAGGATAGCGTGGCTATATCAAGATATCTTCCCTCTTGATATCGGCCATTGCAGAATTCTTGCATGGGATTAGCCTTTGGTGTTGGTTTAAAAAGGCTTACACTTATCTCGATTGAGGGATTACCGTCGAACCTCGTGATACCACACTAGCCCATGAATCAAACTGGTGGTGAGGGTTTTGTGACTCACAGACATAACTTCTAGGCCGTAGACTGCCCAGGCCCACCGAGTTAATGGGTCCCCTTTTGGTTTCCAAGCTCTCATTGTTGTCAATTAATGAGCATTATTACCTAGTATCAAAGGGCCTTAAAAGGCTAACATGAGATGATTAATGGAGACGTATTATGTCTCCCATTCTACTTCATCCCTTAGGCACTTGAGCGAGGTTCATTTGGGGTCTGTATTAATAGAAACAAAATTAAAAAATCCGAGTTTTTGGAAAGGCCACAGTAGAAATATTACTATTTCCTTTTAAGAGGAGATTGTAACATGATAGAAAAATATATATTGCATGTAACTAGATAGGAAATTGTATATTATATCATTGTATTACTATTATATATACAATAAAAAAACCACCACAAATATTGTGTGGGTCACAATTATTTTTTAAAGGAAAACTTTTCCCAACGCCTATAGGTGAAAATGAACAGTGATTTCGCCTATTGATTTCGCCTACCCTCATCATCATCCAAACTTCATCACACGGTCACAATTGTCCGGTAGTGTTTTATTTTTCATTTTTTTCTACAAATCCAAATTACATGAAATTTGGAGCACGTGTATATCTTAGTGAGGCGCACGTAATAAAATATGAAAAAATAATAATTTGTAAAATATAAATTGATCAAAATACCTCCGAAAATTTATGGGAGTATTTTGGTCAATTTATATTTTACGAATTATTTTTTCGTATTTTTATTAGGCGCGTCTCACTAAGTTGTACGCACGCTCAAAATTTCAGATCATTCTGATTAATAAAAAAAACATAAAATTTGAAACACTATTGGACAACTGTGACCGTGCAATGAAGTTTGGATGGTGATGAAGGTAGACGAAATCAGTATTTATTTTTACCTATAGGCATTTTGTAGTATCTTCTTTTTTTTAAATAGTTCATCTCTCTCTCTCTTTAAAAATATTATGCTATTGGAGCTGTTCTTGCAATTGATGAAGCACAATTGAAAGAGGGTAAATTCAAAAGGAGATCGAGGGAAACAATTACTTTTTTTTTTCATCTCTAAAAGGTTAGTCTATGTTTTCACTTTTTTTTTTAATCTTCACCACATAAAAGAGCTCTACCTTTCTTTCTCATCATGTCAAATGCCTCCCCAACCGAGTTTGAGAGGGAGTAATAGAAACAAAATTCAAATTTGAAGGGGAGTAATAGAAACAAAATTAAAAAATCCCAATTCTTGAAAAGGTCACAATTATAATATTAGATAAGGCCAAGTAATTATTGTTCAATAACTAGTGTTTCTATAGAACAACTACAAATCATTATCCTCTATAATGTCATCTTCACATATCTGAGTTTTTTCACTCCAGTTTTTTGAGTCAAATATGGCTTATTCATAATTCTATAATTTACTTTATTTTTTGGTGATCCATATTTTTTACCTTTTTTTTTCTTACTTTTTAAAATAAAACCGATTTATTACCTATGTTTTATTTTACTGATATATTGTTATTTCCCGACTTGCCAACTATGTCATGGTCCAATGAAACAATACGTCACCTTATACTAAATCCACGTAAGACAACATGAACTGATAAATTTTCAGGTTCAAGATTTAAACCAATCGACCGTGTCCAATTTTTAGACCTATATCCATGCCCTGATCAAGTCTACCGGTCGGGGTACAAGATGTGAGGTGCATTGCCACCCCTAAATTTTCATTAATTTTCACCCGGACTTAAAGGCCCCAAGCATGCGTCACGTGGAAATTCACCGACCGTAGCCAATAAATTCATGGACAGTGGCCATACAGGCTACTCCCTGCATTAAAGGTGGCGTCCTACACTTTTTCACTTTATGGAAAGCCCATCGACTTTGAGTTTGAAGAGTGACATTCCACCACGTTTGTAGATACAAAGCTTGTGCACCTGTCGGTGCCAACTAATTTTTCTATATCCCACTTAAATCTGCTAATGTACAAAGGGAGCATCTAGCGTACAAGCGTTTCAAATGCATGTGATTTCCCAGATCGTCGATTTGAATAAATAAATAAATATATATATATATATATATATATAGAGGAAAAGTTTTCTCAACGCTTATAGATAAAAATGAAATGTGATTTCGTCTACTCTCATCATCGTCCAAAGTTCATCGCACATTTATTGTCCTGTAGTGTTTTATTTTTTATTTTTTTTCTACAAATTGGAATAATATGAAATTTGTAGGAT